>NC_059128.1:13661046-14286046 GCF_020740605.2 Lemur catta
TTATATTATTGTTTATTCCAGTCCTATGTGTTATTACTCCCATTTTGCAGGTGGGAGAAATAAGACCTGAAGCAATTGCCCTGCTCAAGGTCTCAGAGCCAGGGTCAGAAACCTGGACTCACCCCAATCTTTGGTTCAGAATGACAAAAAATATTTCTAAACAATTTTCCATCTTAGATATTTAGATGTCCTACGGTGTTTTGCAGGCTGGGGCTGAGGGAGAATCCTGTTATAACACTTAAAAGCAATTTACAACAAGACAAAAAGATGGAAATGAATACTTAACGTTGTCTTCTTTCATTTAAGTAATTAAGGTGCTACAGTTTTCCTCCTTGTTCCCACATGTGACTATTTTAAACAGTTCATTTTATGATTTTTAAAGACTGGATAGAGAAAAGGGGAAATCTTAAAATTAGTCATTCAAAGATTAATACAAAGAGAGAAACCCACCCCTTAATAGAATGAATATTTTATTTTAGTCTACATGAATTTTGTATTAGTAGATATAATTTTATACCAATTATAATTCATCAATAGGAATATTTCCTTATCGTTTAATTTTTTGAGCATTTAAAAATATTTTTCTAGTCTATTAAATCATATCAGTTAGATGATAAATAAAGATTCAACAACCTTAGATCACATTGCACTGGGAGCTGGCTTTTATCAGAGTGCTCCGTCTTAAAACACAATTGGAAAAGTCATTCTCCTTGAAGTTGGGTTTTACCGTGCTTGGATGGAAGTCTGGAAATATTTTTCTGCAATTGCCCAGAGACTTAATGATGAAGAAGAATTTTTTTTAAATATATTCTGAGCAAGCTGTTCACATTACATCAGAAGTGGACTTAAAATCATCCACTTGTAAACTGCAGGAGGTCAAGTTTGTGTTCTTGTTTGGTTCCCCTGACGACCAGAAGATAGAGCTCAGAGCTTCCGGGTAGTACCTGCTGCAGTGCACGTGAAAGGTTGGGCGTGCCTGCATGCATGCAGGTGTGTGTGCACATGCACGAGTGAATGTGGCCGATGCACTCAGGTTTTACCACCGCCCAGTGTGAGGTTCCAGAATAAATCTCTCCTGCCACCCCTCTGCCTCTCTTTTTCTGGTGTTTCCACTTACCCAGCTCTCCTGTCGGCCTTTCTGAATGATGGCACACAGGCATAGGATAAATGACCTCAGCTTTCCAATCAGGCATACTTGAGTTCATCCCCTGCCTTTGCTGCCTAATTGCTCTCTGACTTTGGAAGGGTTTTGTAAACTTCTTTGAACTACTGTAAAAATGCAGAATATACCAGTCTTGCTGTAATTATTATGAGGACTGATGGAAATGATGATCTGTGTAGCATCTTTGGAACTTAGCAGGTGCTCCAACAGCAGGTGTGGTGGCCCCTGACTTCACTGCAGGGGTGGGCAACATGACTGGGAGAGAAGAGCTTGGAGCTGGCGAGCCTTGGGTTCAAGGCCAACCTCTACCATCCATCAGCTAAGTGACCTTGAGCAACTCATCTGATCAGTTTGAACCTTCGTTTGCTGGTCAGTCAAATACATAGTAGTGCTCACTTCATGGGATTTTGTGAGATT
This sequence comes from Lemur catta, assembly GCF_020740605.2. NCBI lineage: Eukaryota > Metazoa > Chordata > Mammalia > Primates > Lemuridae > Lemur > Lemur catta. The sequence continues at coordinate 13,662,626 of NC_059128.1, forward strand.
TAAAAGATAACATATGTACATAGACGTGTATAGTGCCTGGTGATTGTTGGGTGTTCAATAAATAGAATTATGTTTAAGATAACATTTCTGCAGTGTCCTGCAATTTCCTAACGTGTTCAGTACCTTCCACCCCCAAACAACAGCAGATGAAGCAACAATAACAAAAAAAATCCTTCCTTAGTTGAACTGAAGTTATACCTTTAGGAATGCTTAAGACTGTTTTTAGTCTCTCTGAAGCTCCTGACACGTGAAGGCAGATACCTGTGGGATGCCCATGGGAGAACTTGAGTCCTGACTAACTGTTCTCCCTGACACTTCTTAGTGACTAAGACCCTGCAGAAATGTGGCAGAAAGAGAAGGTTCCTGTGGATGGATTGGAATTGCTTGTGATCGAATATCCTGTTTCTTCGTCTTAGTTCTCCAGATTGTGCCAAAATACAAACAAAGCTGAGATATTTTCAAATATTAGTTTCAAAGACCAGCAGGAGGGGAGAGAGAGAGGCAGAGAGATAGTGAGACAGCCAGCTGTACTTGCAGTGACAAGGAACTTTAGAAAATCACTGAAGGGATCATGTTGAACTTGTCCTTACCTCCTGGTCACCATAACACACATTGGTTGGTCCCCTTTTCCTTGGCCTGTGATTTTTATATGTGGCATGATCAGGCTGATCTGATTCTGCTTATTTGACACAAATTGCAGCGAGGAGTTAGAACCACAGGTCTTGACATCTGCCAGTAGAGATGCTCTACCTCAGTATCTTGGTTGTAGGTTCATTTCCCACACTTTGAGCAATTTTATGAGGATGTCATGGTAAGAGTTGAGAAGCCTGTGACGTGTACAATGGCCAATTCTGTGTCAATCACTTGTGTATTGTATTTCTCAGTCTCTACATTTTGCCACGGTTTTGGAAATGAAATGGTTATGGATGAAGTGTTCGCTTTTAAACTTTTACAGCCATCATGGGTCCAAGTTGGGGTGGCTCATGGGGATGATGAGTACCAGTAGCCATATCAGGGTATCCTTTTCCTCGGTGGTACCCACAGCTTGTCCCAAGTGAGAGGTGCCAACTTCCTATGGGAACTCCCCGGCTTTAGTGATTAGTGGTGGGTTGAGGGATGGGCAAGTGGCTCAGCCCAGGCCAGAGTTCTGCCCTGTACTTCTCATCCTAGATCTAGGAGCTCTAAAGGATAGTCTGGCCTCAAAAACCAGACCACTGGAGAATCCACCAGCGTACAAGAAGTGGCACCAACGCAAAGAAGCAGAGTCCAGGGGCCACCCTACACCTGCCCTACCCATGGTTGGATTAGAAGAGCTCATACATTCTCCTTTTTACCTAAGCCAACTTAGGTTGGATTTTTCTTGTGTACAACCGAGAGTCCTACTTAATAAAGTGTCTCTGAATAAACAGTGTCAGTTGAAATATATATCACAGATGTTTTTGTATGTCGATGAAACATCAGCCTCTGTGTTGTCCTAGGAGGCCTATTTAGCGGTTTGGCTGTCCCTTGGAAGAAGAGAGGGTGAGCTTGGAGAGCTTTTCAGAGATGGTGACTTGGCTTAAACAAACAAAGTAGGATCTTGGTAATACTACTACCTACCATTCGTACACCCCCTTAGAGCCACAAAGCACTGGCTTACACATAATTTCATTTACTACTTGAGAGGTAGGTGGTATCTTCCTGACTGTACAGATGAAGAAACAGAAGCTCAAAGTCGAGCATTTGACTTGGCCAAGCAGCATACATGTATATATGCAAATTAACGTGTGTCGGTATGTATAGCTGCATATATGTATAAGTGTGTGTGCACGTGCATACGTGTGTGTGTGTGTGTGTTATTATGAGGGATTGTCAGAGTCAGGATTCAAAGCCAGGTGCCTCAAATGCCAAATTCAGGTCTACAGCACAAAAGCTGTTTTAGGGAATCCCCATTTCCTCCAAATTCATACTCACATGTCCAACAAATGCCATTTATAGTTAAATAGCCTTGTATAGTGAAGAGCTATATGCACCCCCCTCACGGCTCCCAGCCCCCACCACACACGCATGGGCTGATAGTTTTTGAAATAGAACGCATTTTCTCATTTAGCATCTGATCTTCCCCTCACTGCATTTTGGATTCATTGTGAACAACCTCGTGTCTCATTAGAGGTGTCTTAATTTTAAAAATTAAGTTGGGAACTAGCAAGTGAGATTGAAGAGGCTATATCTTTGGTTCTGAACTGGGTTTTCATTACTCAATTACTCTTCAAATTATACTGATTTAAGATGTGATTATTATTATTTTTCGCAAGTCAGTGGGGAAATGAGAGAAATGCAAAGGCATCCTCGCCTAATGGAAATCTGAGTTTCTCAGACCTCGCTCATCTGCCCAGCCCCCAGCACCCCCCCTTCCCCCACTCCCTGGTCTGCCTGATGGGCTGCTCCCCTCACCCAGTCATGCAGCCACTTGCATTCTTCCTGGTGCCAGCCTGGCTGTGACCACGGCAGTGCCAGTGCTCCTGGCCACCTTGCACGGTGATCACGTGATGCCATGCCTACCCTCCTGCAGCAGTTCCCATGTTTATGGGCATGAGCTGTTAGTTCTTTACTCTTCCTTAGATGTCTGATTTAAATACAAGATTTAAATTGCACCATCTACCCCAAGTCCCCACTATCTAGCTACCCTGAGAGTCAAACACACTCACCACAACTCTGCCTGGAACACTTTTCCTTCTTCTTCCCGTCTCCTTTCCTGCAGGGAATAAGATAAGCTGCCTAAAAGGGAGTTGGTGACTTTTCGCATCCGCATCCTCCTTCATCGTATTTCTCCTTTGCTTTTGCACATCCGTGCATCACACGCTGATGTACTTGCTGTGCACTTGCTTGTGGCCTGTGCCTTTGGTGTCGGCCCCATCACTTGGTGAGCTGGGCCAGCTGAATGTTGTTGCCATTGCTGCAAATGTAATGGCGCCTTTTTTGTTTGGAGGGTGGAGCGACATTGTGATTGCGGAGTGCACAGTTGACCGTATGGCCGCAGGTCAGGAGGGGTAGAGTTAGGAGATGCAGCCACAGCAACCTCGCACCGCACAGGCAGCAGGGTCTTCCCTGACTCCTCATTTCCTTCCCCTGGGATCAGAGCCCTTCTGCCGTGGCAGGAGCCAAGGAGACTGTTTGGTTATCCCTTCACTTCCGCCTGCCAGCTAGACTGTCATCTCCCTGAGGGTGGAGGTTTCCTTACCTCTACTCCAGCCCCTCACAGGGTACTTCGCACAGGGCAGGAAATCAATGACGATTTATGAAAAGTATGCCTGGAAGTCACTGTTATGGACAGAATTGTGTCCCCTTCAGAATTCATATGTTGAAGCCTTCATTCCCAGTGTGACTTAATTTGGAGATAGAGCCATTAAAGAAATAATAATGGTTAAATGAGGACATAAAGGAAGAGCCCTAATCCAACTTGTGTCCTTAAAAGAAGAGACACCAGGACCATGTACATACTGAGGAAGGATCACATGAGGACACAGCAAGAAGTCGGCCACCTGCATGCCAAGGAGAGTGGCCTCAAGGGAAACCAAACCTGCCAATTCTGTGATCTTGGACTTCTAGGCTCCAGAACTGTGAGAAAGTAAATTTTTATTGTCTGAAATGCACTAAGGCTATCACTCTTGTCGTGGTAGCCCTAGCTGACTGATACATTCACCCGCTGTCTGAGCATCTTGTACCCCAAAGTTGGGTGTCTAGGGGTCAAATTTGGCAGCTAAGGGCCCACGGTTGTTTGCCTGGGGTTAATCTGCAGTAGTGGGCCATTGCGTCCATCTCCCATCCCTCTTCCACCACCAGTGAGGTGGGTCTAGCTAAGGCTCTCTGTTTCAGCAGTTCCTGCTCTGCCAGGGAAAGTGAATGTCATCATTAACTAAGATTCTGGGCCTCTGGGAGATTATTTTAACTTGACCGACATCAGCGTCTGCCCTGAGACTGTGGCAGTTCTCTATACCCATGGATAATGGCAATTATGATGAAAAGAAAGCTAGAAGAATCTCAGGAAGCTGTGCATTCTAGCCTTGGACCTCCACTGACTGGCTCTGTATATGTGCATGTCTGACCTTACGTTTTTGTATCTGTGGCTTTGTGTTCTGAAGCAGCTATGCTGCTGTCACGGACAACTTCTTTTCCCTTCCTTGGGAACGGACCCTGACTTGCACCTAGAGAGCCCTCCTTCCCCCAGTCCACCCACCCAAGTGCTTCCAAGTGATGTTCCCACCCTCAGTTTAAGCCAGTGCGCCCCTCCCATTCCTCTGGCCACAGTGATGTTTCTGGGTGGTCACACGATTGAGGCTGTTCTAATTATAGTGATTCTCAGACTTTGTCCTGGGAACGCCAAGGAAGTGCTAGATTCAAAGCTGGTATTTGTAGCTTGAGGGGCTTCTGGCAGCCACCGGTGAACAGAGGAGCTCCCCAAGCCTATTTCAATGAGAGACGAAGCTGATTGGGGGTGGACAGAGAATAGGTCTCAGTCAATGCTATTTGGAAGGCATCACCACCCCTGGTTTTCCCAGTCACGGCGGATAATAAAGTCTTTTTTAGTATCTCTTAAGACGGAAAGATTCCCAGCTGCAAGAGCTATTAACTCCTGCCCTGGACACCATATAGGATCTTCACAATGCAATTTCTAAGTGAAATAACAAATGCAAAGATTGTGACGTGTAGTTTGAACACAAGGAGTTATTATTTGGAAAATCCCCAGTGACTGGTGCATCGTAGACTCAATGTCAAACTCTCTGAGTATCTGCCAGGAGACGTGTACATCCGTATCACAGTGTCACCTTGTAAGTAATGAACAAATGGAAGCTGTTGTTATCATCATCAGTAAGAATTAATGCAGCAAAGATATGAGAGAGATATAGAAGTCTTTGAGAATTTTGATTTGATGGTGAAGACACCTGCATGGAATCCTACTTGAGAAGGAGTTTATTCTATTGGGGTTAGGTGAGAACCAACACCTTTATGGTTTGGAAAGGCACTTGTTTGCTGAAACTGAGCAGAGCTCATGTAGCTAATTTCCTGATGGGGGCAGCTCACGGGGAACCCTTTGCTTGTGAGCCCACCCTAGGGTTTTCTCTTGGGTCCAATTCTCACCTGATCGCCATGGCTCGGTGTTGTCCTGGCCAGGGACTGTGTACAACGACAAGCCAAGGTTCTGGTTATCCTTGGGGTGCAAGTTAATGACCATGGAGGACAGAAGGGGAGGCTTGTGAGCTCCTGAAAACCGTCTGTTTGTTCATCCAGGTTGTGATTCAAAGGTAAATAGCTTGGGAAAATTTATTGAACTGTACCCATAAGAAGACTTGGCTGGATATAGGTAAAAAGTTTCAAAAATGATTGGGCACTAACAATTTTATTACACCTATTTGATTTCAGATTTTTATTATGCACATGTAGTGAACCTCAGAATTCTTACATGATTAAAAAATAGGATTGTCATAGATTTTATTAAATCAATGTGGTAATTTAGAGCTGGGTGAAACACAAAATAACAAGGGTTTCTCTCACAATTGAAGCGTGTTTTATTAAGACCCTCCAAACCTGCTTGTTATTGATATTGTTAATACAATATTTAGATTCCATTTTGAGCATGCCAGCTGGCAAAAATGACTGAAATGTCAATCTCCCCTAAGAATGGATTTTTTAAAAAAAAAATTCATGGCCAGAGAGTTAGGTTCACAGATATAGGTTAAGATGAACTTACGTGAGTGTAAGTGAAATCAGAGAAAAAAAGAAAACTCTTTAGGAAAAACTTTGAGAAGGTCTTTGGCAAAGTGCATTGGTGAATCATACAGGCTTTGAAATTTTAGGTAGACGAAAGTGGTTTCTCATTCCCTCATAGTATAATATCTTGATGGATAAATATGTTGCTGATGTAATTGTTTTAGAAATTATTTAAACCTTGAAACTTCATAGCAAGCGTTTTGCTAGTGAAGAAAAAACATTGTGCTTAAAAACTTTTGAGATTTAAAAACAAAGCAGGCCAATTTCACTGAGATTTGTAATTCCCAATGGAATATGGACTAACCAAGATCTTTTTCATCCTGGAACATATGTAATTATAGTTGTACCTTGGAGATTGACTTAGAAAAGAGTACCCTTTCTCTGCAGAATTTGTCAAAATGATTAAGGTGTTCAGTAAAGCCTGTCACATCAGTGAACCGTTTGTTGTCTTCAATTAAACAGCACGATTCCATACATCAGACCTTTGTAAATACTAAGTGGTTAAGGCTGCCTCTTAAGTGTTCAGATCTCTTAAGAATGTATTCTAATAAAAAAAAGAAACCTTTGCATTATTTTTATATTAAGATGTGGATTTTATGTTGAAGGTGTCCCTGAGCCAAAGGCTCTGATCTATCCATATTTCAGAGGCGAATATGTCTGTGTTTGTTTTTCCAGAAGATTTAAGACAATATTACAATATGTTCTCTCTTTTTAGCTAAGGTTATGTACCCACAAGTCCTGATTTTGACTAGTTTAACTAGTTCTTCCTGCTTAGCATATTTTGCCTGTTTGAATTCATCTAACCAAAAGGTACTCACTGTTTTTCTTGGAACAAGGCAATTTACACAGTATTTCCATGTGTCTAGGATCATTATCTTTGTGATAGCAGCGGAGTCCCCAAATCACACTGGCCTCTAGTTTGTACATGTTGTGTGTGTGCAGGGACTAACTAGAGTCCTAGAATTTCAGAGCTGGGATGTTTCTTAGACTCTGGCCACATCCTTAATGCACGGACAAGTCAATGAGGCTCAGCGAGTCAGGGCTCGCCCTGGGTCACAGGCAAAGTGGTAGCAAAATCAGCCCCTCCCCAGGCCAGTGTGGCTCTTCTTTCCTGCCATCCTTTCAAATTGGAGTAAACTCTCCTTCTCCTCTTGGTATATTCAGGAATATGGAAGGGAAGAAAAGAAACCCCAAACCTGAGTATTTATTGTAACAGAAAGCAGGAATTTAAAACTGATACTTCTTTTTCATCCTACTGAGACCCGTCCCTGACCTTGAATCCCGGCGTCTCTACTTACTAGCAGTCTTGGGTCTTTCCAGGTCTCTGTTTCTCTGTGTATGAAGTGGGAAGTAAGACCCAGCGTTGAGGTCGTAGGGAAGGTTTCGATGGTTTTGCTTCACTGCCTCGCGCACGAGTAAGCACTCCGTACTTAGAAGAAGCTACCACGTAACTCTGGCGGGTCTGGCTTTTCCTAGGTTCCTCTTGGGAGATCGCAGGTCCTAGCCAGGCCTGGGCTTGGTCCCAACACGCTAATTCTACGCGTGGTCCAGAGTCTGACCGAGGCTGACCCCAACCCCAGGGTCAAGTTAAGATTTTCCAAACACAACGTGCACATACACAGGCAAAAGACTGGAGAGGTATATGCAGAAATGTTAATTGTGGTTATTTTGAGATGTGGAATTATGGATAGTTTTTTAATTCACTTTGTGCTTGTCGCAGTGAGAATGTATTGGTTATGCAACTAAATTACATAAAAGAACAAAATTAAATGTTATAGCTGCTAGTTTATGTTCATTAGAATATTATTAAGGGTTAGCTCTTTAAAGATCTGAGCAGTCCTTGCAAACATGTGAAAAGGCAGGGTGATTAAGACACGTAAATATTAGGGGGTAGGGAAGTTTTAATTTGCACCCCTCCTGCGCCTAGTGCCTTTGCCTGAGAGTTCCTAACTTTTTAATAAGTACAATCTGTATCCTTAAACTGTTATGTGAAAGAAATAGCAACTAACAGCAAACGATGAAAACAGTCAGCCTTCAGGCCCCATTGCCCACACAGGTGCGGCCCGGGACGGAGCCGGATGCACCCAGCCCAGGCCGGCCAGGCGTCCTTCCACTGGTCCCTACCCTCCCGGTGCAGATGGGCTGAGTTAGTGCTAGCAAGGAGAGGGAGCCCCTCTCACCGGTCACCGCAAGCACAGGGGTCTCTCCTGCCTGCCCAGAGCCCTGGTCCAGGCTGCCGCCCTCCCAGAGTCTCCCAGAGTCCTGGGGGCGTCAGGAGTGGTCCTCGCTCTGTGCCCAGGGGAGCAGATCCTCAGATACAGGAAGGCACTTCAATGGCAGGTGACAGCCTTTTTGATCACATTTGGAAACAGGTAGTAGCATTTGGGTAGTTAGTTTAGTTTAAAAGTGTGGAGGAGGGCTATGTATTATACATTCCATAGTATGCAGGCTTTTTGGAGTTCCCAGGACTTTAAAAATCATTACATGTTTTTAAACAGCTCGAGTAATGTTCGAATATCTTAAACGATCCATTCACGTGGTCTGTTCCAGGAGGCTGCAGACTTCCACTGTCTCCGGTTCCTTACGTACAGTTCCACAGACGAACCTGATACGTTTCTCTAAGGACCAGAATGGTAGAAGTTCTGTGTGTGGATATGCCGGGTGAGAGTAGATTCAGAATTGAATGTCAGGGTTCCAGATTTTGAGTGTGTATGGCTATTTTTATTTTACTTAAAATTTTTCATAGTCTTAAAACATATTTAATATGCAGTTCAGACAGGCTTCCAGATGTTCTGTGACAACTGGAGATGGAAGGAAGTTTTCTGTAGGGGGAGATGACCCCAAAGCCAAAAAGTTTCCACAGAGCCCGTCGTCTCTACTTTGTGTTCGTTACCATCTGCTTTCGAGCCGTTCTGCTGCGAAGGGCTGCATGTCAGTGACTATATTTAATTAATTTGTCTAACGTATCCCACCTCGTTCCAGAAAGAATCTGCAATAGCTTACGAAAATGCTGTGTAACTAGAATTTGTTTTAAAAAGGAAATGCAGAAATCATGACAAAGGGAAAATACAGGTAGGAAACCCAAGATAGAAGTTAGGGGGTAACAATATCTAAAATTAATATTATAAGTTCTATGTATTGGTTTAAGAAGTGGGTTGGTCAGTCATGAGTTTGGCTCTGAGCTTCCTAGTGGCTGGGGCAAAGAGAGAACATGATCGTTTATATGGTTTAAATGTTCAGAAGATTAAAACTGACTCATTACCCAAGAGAAGCACAGAGGTCCCTGGTACTAAGACCTGAGAAATGTTTATAATTTAGATCCTCGGAGAGAGAGAGAGATCCTTGGTGGTGTAGCAAGATGCATCCTTGAGATTATGCTTAGTTTCATGGGCAGTTTCCTGTAATGTCTGTCCAGGCAGAGCAATGGCAGTAGGCATTTTAGAAGTCAGTTCTTCAGTGACAGGCCCAGGACGTTGCTTTCTTGAGTCTGCATGACGAGGTCTGAGGTAGGGCTGCTGAGCCTGTAGTTCCAAAAGCTCCAGGTGATTCTGCTGTAGAAACGGGCTTGACGCCCCCTGTTTTAGGTAGTAAAGAACATGTAACTAAACTAGGTGAGTGGCCAGCGCTAGAAGCATTGAGTTGGAGAGTTATTGGTAAACAGAAGGAAACCAAGAACGTGAGAGGTGTAGCTCACTGAGGAAGTGCACCTAGGAAGGAAGGAGAGTGAGGATGAATGAGCCTGAAAGGACACCAGAAGACGGGGAGACCTGGGCACAGACCCTTCATGTTCTTCTTAGCCCCTTTTACAAGTATAGTGTGGAAGAAGCAGCAACGTAGTTGGTAAAAGCACATTGAGTGTATCTTTAAATTGGATAACTTCAACTGTTAGTTACATTTATCTTCATTGGAAAAAAGTTGCATTCATTTTAAAAAATAAGATTTAGGTAAGTGTTTTCAGGGGCTTCAGTGGTCCTGGCTATGTCACAATGGCTGCCATTTATTAGCTAACCTCGCCTGTGTGTTCCAGGTATGGACATGGCGCTCGGCACGTGCCTGTGTGCCCTTCCTTGAGCCTCGCCACGGACCTGTGGGGTAAAGACAGCGGCAGCATCTTCATCATCCTCACATCCCTCTGACAGGCAACCAAGGAGGGAAGTGGAGGATTGAGATTTATTCCAAATATGCCCATTCCAAGGGAATTCATACACATGGTGCTCCATTTGTGGTTGTTAAGCTTTCTTTTTTCCTTTCCTTTTTTTTCCCACCTCTCCTTCCTTCCTTCCTTCCTTCCTCCCTTCCTTCCTCCCTCCCTCCCTCCCTCCCTCCCTGCCTCCCTCCCTCCCTGCCTCCCTGCCTTCTAGAAACCTGCCATGGAGCTGAAATAATATAGAACATGATAATCAGAACTGCTCTCTATTCTGGTTGAACTAAGGGAGGTGGGGGCTGAGAGTCCCCTGGCTTAGCCTCCCCCCAAATGCCGCTGTCACCCCCACAGTAAAGCCATAGAAACTCTACTGCTCCAGGATCCGGCTGCCTCCCCAAGCAGTGGCCACAGTGATGTTGTGATGTGACTCTAAGCCTGAATTGCCCTGGCTCGTGTGTGTGTGTGTGTGTGTGTGTGTGTGTGTGTGTGTGTGTGTTCACAGATGTTCTAGTTTTCGATCAAGGATGAATGGTCATTCCCTATTTCATTCTTTGTGATATCTACATTTACAACTATGAAGGCTCTGTTGTGCTATTAGGATATGATCCTCAATGTTTGGTAAAAACACACACGCTGTTGTCTTTGCATCAGTGTGTTCTGAAGAGATGTTGCACATTCAGAGTGCTTACAGACAGACACCCATACCACTCACCTTGCATCGTGCTGAGGTTTGAATCTGCCAGACACCCTGGACCAGGCCAGTCTCACATAAGGACCACAACCAGAAAGTTTGCCTTTCAAACTTTTTATGGTGAAAATTCACCTGGTGGGGAAGCCCAGAGGGGATTTTTGAGATATTTTCTAATCTAGCCTCTTCCTGCAGGATCAGATTATGCACAAATTGGTATTTCCAGGTGGCAATTAGTTCTGTTCTTAAAAAATTTCCCTAGAGGATAATTTGACTACTTTCTGTAGTAGTATGTTTCAGCCTAAATTTCTGGAAGGAATTTCTTCCCACTCTCTAATTTGAACTTCGTCTGGTTTAAATACAACTTCCTTTACTTCTGTCCTCTATGAAGAAGAATATAAACAACAAAACTACGAAACGAGTCCATTCCCTGCATCTTATTATAACACCTTGGAAATGTCACCTTGCCATCAAACACCAGTGGGCCTCGTGGGAAGATGGTGGAGCTCGGCCTCCTGCAGTGGAATAGAGTTGTGTCCATGTGTCCGTCCATAGGGGGTAAGAGGAGTTGGTGATGCTGATGGATGGGAGCCACCTCCTCCTGCCACAGCCCCGGGAGGCCCAACCGCAACCTGCCAGATGGGTGGCCAAGGAGGGATTCATTTTCCAGATAAACAGTGGAGTGTTTCTCTGCTCAAGAATAACTGGTTTACACAGGGATTGAATCTTTGGCATCAGAATCATTTCATTAACTCTTTTTTTTCCCCTACTGCTACTAAGAAGATAATCCATTTTTCATAATGACCAAGGCTTAAATGAATATCTTGAGGGGTCTAACTGTACTCCTTTTTGTAGGCTCTGATTCTTTAAAAAGTGGATTTGCAGAGGTCCCACCTGCTCAGGCTCCCATCGGCAGGGTATCAGACTGTAGTCTCATAGCCAGATTTTCCCTGAATAATGAATGAGCCGGTGTCAAGCAAGTCAGAAATAGAAATCAATAAAGCTAAATTCCACCAAGCAGAGGCAGCCTTGCGGTAGGGTGATGGAGATTGTCGAGGCCAGCGGGTGCCAAGCCCAGGAATGCACATCCCTAAACTCTCAGGATTGGGGATGGCACAGAAGAAAGCCTGTGACTTGGGAAGAGTCATGGGGGATCAGAGAGTGTGCCTGTGCTCCCCTGGAGCGAGGAAGGACGGGCAAACAGTCAGACGTCCGGCTTCTTCCCAGCTGGTACGGCAACGGCTTGACGCACACATCTCCTGGGAGCCAAGCGCCAAATGTCTTCATAAATCATATGTTTGCAGCTGTGTGACCAAAATAGATGTCCACACAGCCTGTGTGTCCTGGCCTTGTGGAAAGCCGCGAGACCACGAGACGTCCGTGATTCCTGCCCTGCTTCCGGTGCTCAGCCGTCCGTCAGCCGTCTCTCCCCTTTGACCCCTGGTGACATGATCTCACTGATGGATCAATTTTGATTTGAGGGAAATTGAAGCACATTGTGTAGAGAGCATTTTTCATGCCAATTGTTCTATGAATGTCTCCTCAATTTCCCCTTTGAAAATGACAACAGGTGTCCCTAAGGAGGCAGGGCAGCGTGAGGACAGACGGTGGGCAGGGCAAGGCTGTGCCTTTTTGGGGCGTGTCCCACCTCCACCCTGCCCTGCAGACGCACCGTGACCCTCTGGCACTCACAGGGAGGCATCTTGTTCCTGAGGCGCGTTGGGACTTTTTTTTTTAAAGTGTGAGAACCACTTGAGACCGGTTCCAGAGGGGTGGTTGGAGGGGTCTCTGTGCAGAGTGGCACTCCTGCTTCTTATCCTCATAAAGACCTTTTTTTTTTTAAAAGACAGCGATGAACAGTGTACACAGGGGTGTCTCCTTGAAGGTCGCAGTTTGCGACCTCTGAGCCGGGTGCCGGGCCTTGTTAATGGTTTAGTTGGAATCTTATTTAGAATGTTCCGCAGGGTGCTCTGAAACGAGCCCTGGTCCAGGAGCAAAAGGACTCAGGGCTGATCTTTGTGTACCCCTCTTTCATAGCCAAACAGACGTGCAGTTTGTGGTCGCTCTCTGGGCCTCGTGTCCTCACCAGGGTAGGCGTGTTGGGTGGGATCATTTCTGAAGATCCCGTCCAGCCTCTGGCATTCTGTGTTTGCAGGAGTAGACGTCTTTCACAGGACTTTCTGCACTTAATTTTTCTTGCCCATCCCAGAGCCTAGGACTGCCGTCCCTGACACCAAGTGGGCCAATGCTTGTGGCATGAATGAGTGAGCGAATGGATGCGTGAATGAATACAGACCACAGAAACTCATCTTGGCAGCCTGTGCCTGATCTGCATGTGGAGAGCCCGGTCTCCTTGTGTTCGAGTCACGTCTGCACAGTTGGAGATTTGGGCACCAGTGGAAACACTGCGTTTGTGGAAATGAGACCAGAAAATGGCAACGTGAGCTCATGGCTGGTGCAGAAAGAAGTGTTAACGTGTGAGTTTCCCCAAAAAGACATTTAGCAGTGCGCTGTGTCCTTCGGGTGCTCAGCCTTCATCAGAAGAAGGGCTCGCTGACGCTGAGGTACACGCTCCCTGTGTTCAGGGAGAGCTTCGCAGAGCAGCCCCTGGCCTCTGGGAACTTAGCCTCTAAGCACGTGTACTGCCGCAGATGCACCATGTACGGGAAGTCCACGTGGGGGAATAAAAAAAGCTCTAAATCGATACACAAGTGTCATTAAAGCACTTAGCTTTCCTACAGATCCCTGCTAAGTGCCTCTAAGTGCATCGTTAGTGGGGGAGGGAGCAACAGAAGGTCCGTGCTTGGGCCGCAGCGGCGAGGGTGTGGTCAGAGAGGGTGGCCTTGAGGGCTCTGGGTCCGAGGAGGTGAGAGGGACAAGTAGCTCTTCTTGGGCCACCCGGGAAGGCCTTGTGGAGGAGACGTGTGTCCAGAAGCAGAATTTGTAGGAGATCTCACCCCAGCAGGTAGAGGGCACAGACTGGCAGCCTGTGGGGCAGACCAGGCACACTGGTGAACAGATGGGTTTTGTTTGTTGCACAGAATGATTTTGAACTTTTGAATTTATTGCCAGTACTTAAAAAATCAGGAAATTTCACATCAGTATCTGGATCTCTGGCTTCTCTTGACAACCAAGAGCTGCCTTGCTGTGGTCAGCAACTAGCCAGACCTGAGGAGCCATGCTCTGAGCTGTCCAGGCGCATAGTTCTGACCGCTCCCCCATTTCCCTGCTCCCCCCACTTCACTCAGGCACTTGAGTTGAGTCCCTGTTAGGGAGCAAGCTTGCTGAGCTCCTGTTGGGGCGGAGTTACAGGTTTGGACAATTCGAGCAGCTCTGCAGAAAACAGGATAGGGTGGTGCTAATGGCGATGACAGTGGTGATGCAGCTGGAACGCATGAAACTGACCACTGTGTGCAGACCCCCTTCCAAGGACTCTCCTTGCTTTAACTCATTCATCCCACAAACACCTGCGAGGGAGGGGCTGTTAGGATCCTGCTTTGCAGATGGGGAAAAATGAAGCACAGGTTTCGTAGGAATAAATAACTGTCCCATGTCATGTAGTTAACATGTAACAGAGCTAAGATTTGCACCCAAGTGGACCAGCTGCAGAAACCATGCTCTTGACCAGGGATAAAAAGATAATAGTCATGGAGCGCTGCTGCAGGTGCCTCATGTGGGCCATTGTTGTAGATCCTTGCAGCAGCCATTGGGACAGGTGCCATGTACAGGTGAGGAAACCAGGCTTGGAGGGGACAAGGACTTGCTCAGGGACTCAGCTGGAGTCCTAGAGGAGGGTGTCAGAACCAGAAAACCTGGGGGATTTCTAGAAGAAAACTGAGGACTTGGAAAACACAACGGCTAGGGAGAGGGGTACAGATAGACAGCAAAGAGGAAGGAGGAGACGACAGATTTATTAGAAGTCCCTAATAGTCAAGAAACATTCCCCTTTTTTGGAAACAGGGCCGAATTTTGGTTCTCTTCTGTTAATTTGGCATATGTTTTCTTCGTGCTCCAGCCCAGAGAAATTAGCTCCCACTAGCCAAATGTTTACCTTAAATGACCCTGGGGATAAAATAAAATCTGTTCTGTGCTTGCAAATGAGGTTTCTTCAACCCAGTCTGTGTCTTGGGAAAGAGCTGTTTGATGTTCCACGTGGGCAGTATCACGGCAAACAAGAGGGTCCAAAGCCTAACGGGGTGATGAAAACTTGAACCGAAGCTCCACCTTGAAGCAGCACAAAGATGTGCTGGTGCTGGGCAGCTGTCTCTGGGGAGCTCCTTGGATTCACTCTTCCAGAACCCTCATGCCCTAGAGCAAATGCCAGCTCTCTGCCAGAGGCTCTTTTCTGCAGTGCCCATGAATGAGGCAAGAGGATGCTTCTAAATGCACACTCCCTCCATTTTTGGTCCCCCCAGGCGCAGGCCATCTTGCATTATGCCCTTGATGAGCATTGACAACCTGGGGCAGGAGGGGAGCCATTTATAGCTGAACTGTGGTGGCTGCGGGCTGGCCGACACGAGGCAGCGCATTCTTCTCCCTGGCACAGTCCTCTGAGATCAGCGAGGAGACAAAACACCAGACGCTTAATGTCCTTGACAACCCCTTTCCAAGCTCCCTGTCTGACCTTGTCTCGTGTCTCTCTATAAAGTGACTGCCCTCCCCAGGTAAATCATGTGGCTCCCACAGTCCCTTTGGGACAGCACCTGCACTGCTGTGTTTTCCAGATGCTCGACTGAAAACCCGTGCAAATGGTATATCCTCTTTCACGTTAGATTTGTTTCTTTTAATACAACAGATTTTTTGCTTTCTTTTATCTCTTTATCCCTAAAATTTCATGTAGTACTGAGCCTCGGGTAAAATGTACCATTTTTATCTTAGCTTCTCAGATATCTTCATGCATCTCCAGGGCAGCCTGTGGCCCACTTGGATAAGCTCACGTGATAAAAGTAATCCTAGCTCTATGGTCTGGGTTCGGCTTGTAGTTTACCAGTTTATTACCTGAGTAACCTTTGCCAAGTTACTTAATCTCGGTTCTCTCATCTGTTAAATGGGCACAAGGATCACTACTTTGTAGGGTGGTCATTGTGAGGATTCAAGACGATCATTTAAATGGCTAAGTATGTAAGTGGCACCTGGTAGGCACATTTAACAATAAATGGTTGTCCAAGATACAGTTCTTCCAAAGAACTTTCCCTGTTTGAGCCAGACCTTACAGTCTGAAGTTTTAACTACTGTATCACAAAGCTACTTTATACCTTTGAATTCTTTAACTTTGGATTTGTTATGTAACTGTGTTTTTTTCATGATGTCCCATTGTTTGTAAATCTCTGAGGTCATGGACCACATGTAAAGACTACTTTGCATTTCCCATAGCGCATGCTTGGTATTCTGTAAGTATGTTGCTTGTATATAAAAATGATTTTATGGGCCCAAAGCAGCATGTTGTATTACAGTACAAAGAAAACAACTTGGAAATGAAGAAATACTTTATAAAGGAGATGACAGTTGAATGAGATCTCTATATAGAAGGAAAACAGGACATCTTAAGTACTTGATTAACTCTGAGCACTTTTAATATTTGGAGAGTCCACCCTAAATCAGTAAGCTAACTGAAGTATACCCACGTTCCACATTGAATATCATTATATGCAAGCTATGTAAGAGTTGAATTGAATTGCTCTTGATTGGTTAACATATGTTTATAGATATTTAACCGAGCATTTATTTCAGCTGTGCAAGGTGCGTTTGGAATGAGTTTTGTTTTTCGGTCTCATGTTTTCATAGACTTCAGAAAGCTTTGAAGCCTAAGTAGTAGAATTGGGGAACTTGATGAATCAAAGAACTCAGAAAGGATTACAGGCGGAAGGGTGGTTTTATGAGTCAGGTCAGGTAACCTGTGATGTGTTTCAGAACCAGTTCTTCAACAGGTGTGCCATGGCTGTAGGAGGCATCTGGAAAATGTAGGATATATAGAAGTAAGAAGATTGGCAGCTGGATAAGGAGGAAATGGTGAGTTCTGAGTCACCAGTGGTTCATGAGTAGGGGCGTTTTGTTAGAAAAAAACATAAAACATAAATCCAGCTCTTTCAAATCCTAACCTTTTCCTTCAGACATTTCTCAGTCAAGATTTTTTCTTTTTTCAGCCAGTGCCATGGAACATGTATGAGTTTGGGGACAGCAGAGGCAATTTCTTGACTGGACCATTTTCTGTAGCCCTGGCAGACAGAATAACTCAATTTCTCTGGATCCAGTTCCTCATCTGTAAGGTGTGAGAGGGGGTCTAGGAGGCAAAGCTGCTTTCCTTTATAACCGACAGGTGTTTTATGGATTCTCTCAAAAGCGTTCCATCGCTATCACATGGTAAACTAGGGTTAGACAGTTTCTTGTATGGTTATATGCCGCTTTAGAAAACAAAAACAAAAACCCTCAGTCATATTCAGTTGAATTAATTCAGGGGTTGGTACAGTTTTTCTAGCAAAGACCAGATAGTACATACTGTAGACTTTGCAGGCCTCACAGTCCGTCTCACGTCTCAACTCTGCCACTGCGGTGCCAAAGCAGACACAGGCAGTGTGCAAACTAACAGGCATGGCTGCGTCCCAAAAAGGTTTATTTATGGACATTGAAATTTGAATTTCATATAATAGTCATATGTCTCAAGATATTTTTCTTTTGATTTTTTTCCCATAATTAAAAAATGTACCACACCATCATCAGCTCTCGGGCCATACAAAACAAGGCGGATTCAGCTCACGGGCTGTAGTTTGCAGCCTCCTCCTCTGCAGCCGTAGGATTTCATCCAAGTTCCTGTTGTAGTCCTCTACACCGCTGTGCCTTCTATGGCATTGTCCCATCACTGAATTTTTGTCTATTTCTCCTGCATGCGCAGGGACTAGGAGACCTTCCTCTACTGCCACACAGTCCCTGGCGTGTAATAGTGCTTGCTGAATGCTTTCCAAATGAATGGTGTAGTAATTATCCCACTTGCAGGATAACGGTGTCTACATGAAAAATTTGGAGGTTATTGTTTTATTCCTAGAATGCAACATCTGTTTGGATAGATCCGTACTGGAAGGTATGCCGCCTCGCAGCGTCTGCCTCGCTGAGTTGCCCTCTCAGCATTTCAAAGGCTGCGATGCTTGTAAATAAATTCTCCTTACCTGACAGCCAGCTCTGAGAATTACTCAGCTGTGTGCCTGTGAGTGCGAGCAAGTGAAGACTGTCAGATGAAAACAGACAGGGAAGGAGGATGGAGAAGACACAGGTGAGACAGCCACAGAGGCCATTACTGCTACAGGTGGTCTATAAATATACTGTGTAGTTCCACAGGAATTTCTAGAACGTTTCTTTCCACTGTTGGCAAGCTTTAGAGAATACAGTGTATCTGTGGAGTCCAGACTCTCAAGAGATGGATTTGAATGAGCCCCTGAAATACTTATTTTATTCCTTGTTTATAATTTTAAGGCAAGAGCTTTCTTTATAATTTCAACTAAGCAACGGTGTTTGGTAATCAGGTATCTGGGTGTTTGCACTGGCTGCTACTTTCCCGTGAGAGGTGCCGGGTACTTGGGGAAGATAACCGTGCCCCGAGTTGTATACGTGGAGGACGTAATGCTAGCACGCACAAAGGAGAAATTGCAACCATTTACTTGTGTATTATTTTCTCAATTTGAAGCACTTGAATTCCAGAGCTCTTAAATCAAGAGGTTGAATTCCTGGCATTTTTAAGTATTCCACTTGAATAAGCTGTTTAAACCATTAGAATGGCTTTTTAAAAAATTCACCCGTTTCTGGGATCATTTGCTCTTGAGATTTACTTAATTGAAGTTTTCGCCTTTTCATTTTACTGCGAATCAAAATCATTTCTATAGTAAAGGAAGTTTCAATTCTATTCCTTTGGGTGGAGATTTCATACTTCAGCCTGTTCCCCACCAGGTGAGAGCAGGCAGTTGTCGACATGCCTCAAAGAGCGCAGTACATGTGCGCACATACTTATCTTTTCTTCCAGAAGAAATCCTTAAACCCTGACTTTTTCCCCCAGGGCATCATATTTGTAAATACAGCAGCTTCTGTATTTTCGGTGTCTCGGGTCCATGTCAGCTCAAAGGGGAATTTCACTAAAACCAGCCATCAGGGAAGCGGGGCGTGGGTGTGGGGTGGGGTTGGGGGCAAAGTAGTAATGAAGTTACAGAATTCTTCTGCTGGACATTTATTACATATCATTTGCTTCTGTTGATGGAAAGCAAAATAATAACTAAGATGCAAAAGTGTGGAGCGTGCAGCTGAGACCGAAATCATTTATTGGCATATTTGTAGAATGCATATTTTGTGTCAGTCACTGTATTAGCCCCTGAGAAACAGCAGTGAGTAAGTGATGAGGTCTTTGCCTTTGTGGCATTTTATATTGTATTGGAAAGCAAACAAGTAGAGAAACAGGCCCAGCTCAGTGCCTTAAAGAAGAATAAAGGAGGGCAGGGGTGGAGTGGTGGTGGTGGACTGGTACTGTAGGTAAAGTGGTCAGGGAAGGCCTTTCTGAAGAATTGCTATAGAGACCTAAATGACGAGAGGGTACCAGTTATGCTACTATGAAGAGGAAGAGCTTTCTAGGTAGAGGGCAAGTGCAAAGGCCCTGTGGTAGGAGTAAACCCAGCTTGTTGAAAGAACAGCAAAGTCAGAGGAATGAGCAAGACAAAAGGTGATGGGAGAGGAGTTGGGAGTGGTAAACAGATCATTGTTAGTCATGAAAAAGAGACTGAATTTTATTCTAATTGTGATGGGAAACCAGTGGAAGGCTTTGAGGAGGGGCAGGGCTTAAACTGGTCCACTTTTTATAAAGATCACTCTAGAGGGCGGAGAACAGAGGAGATGGGCAGAGGGACGGGGGTGTGAGTGGAATCCAGTTATAAAGCTCTTATCTTGACCCAGATGAGGATGATGATGGTGCTTTGACCAGGGCTGTGGTGGTAGAGGTGGTGAGATTTGGTTGTTTATCATAAACTCTTAGAGAGTAGAGACCTTGGGCCTATATCTATTCTTGTCCCCTTCACACAATTCTGGCCCATAGTAGAAGCATATTGAATTTTCTGTTTTATTGAGCCTAGAAGTAAGATCTCTTCTCTGGCTTCTCATAGCTCTCCTGGATTCCAGAAAGCTCTACCAGCAACACAGTTTTTTGGTTGAAGTTTTCTCATTTGCCAGGTTGGCGTATGTAATAACCTTTTTGACTGGTTGGGATGCGGGAGAGAGATTAAAAAAAAAAGGATAACCTTTAGTTTTATTACAATAATCATACTTAAGCTTTGTATAGCACTTTGTGATTTACAGAAATTATTTTATTTGTATCCCTGTTTCTACATGGGAGAATCTTAAGAAGTGATGGAATGGATGGATGGATGGACTATTGGGTGGATGGATGTTTGATGACAGGCAGGGAGAGGAGTCTCTCTCTCTCTCTCTCTCTCTCTCTCTCTCTCTTCTACCCCTGAATTGGAGGCATGAATTGGGGGAGGGGTTATTATTCATGTAATTTGATTTTCTCAGTAATCCAGATCTGAGCTTTTCCAAACATGTCAGACTTTCTCTTTTCTTCAGCCCTATAGCTCCATTCCCCAAATAACATGAGACAGAAGGTGAGGGACTAAGACAAGAGTCTCTGCCCACCCTATATATTCATAGTTGTCCTTTACTGTGGCTCTCAGAACACGGAGCAGGTGAAACCCGTTATTTCGGGTTAAAGGACCTGAACCCTGGGCTGCCCTCCTAATAGACTTTTGACCCACCGTAGTGCAGGAAATCATGCCCTGGGAAAGGAGATCTTTTAACTTAAAAGATGTGACACAATTAAAACGTAAACAATTCTCAACTTTAGCCCTCCACTGTGAGGGAGGTTGTAATCAGAAAGGCCATTGATGCTTTGGGGCTGACGGAAATGATGACTTTCTTGGGTAAGAGTTTTATTGAGATATAATTCACATACCTACATACCATACAATTTACCCATTTAAAGTGTACAGTTCAGTGGTTTTTTGTGTAGTCACAGAGTTGTGCAATCGTCAGCTTAATCAATTTTAGAATATTTTCATCATCTAGAAGAAAGAAAACAAAGCCTTATATCCTTTAGCCATTATCCTTCCCCCACCAAACGATGACTTATTAGATCAAGTTTGCAAGTCATGGACCTGCTGGAATGTGAGCTCCGATTCTAAACACTCAGAGCACCAAGCAGGGGCTGGGAGCTGGGATATGGGTCCACTCACTGCTTCCCCTGCCAGGTGTCCTCAGAAGTTTGTTTGTTTACGAAGCCACTGACCAAGCACACACAGAGAAGGCGCCACTTTTTTGGAGAAGGAAGAAAAATGTGAATTATGAAGCATTCTATTACGTCTCTTTTACCTGAAAATTTCTTCTTTCTCAGGGAACCATTTTTCTAAATGATGGTTCTGGTGGGTGGAATAGGCTTCTCGAACTCTGCTTTATTTCACAAATGGTTTACAACCCTTAGGCTGAGGAGCTGTACATAAGGGGGGAAGAAAGCGTGCTACAAGAAATATCCAGTTAAGGAACAGGAAACTCGAGCAACCAAGCTCCTCTTCCTTGCTTTTTTCCCTCCAATGCCTTTGGGAAGCACAAAAAGGCCAAGAAATTTTGAACTGAGAAACCTACAGTGAAACATTGTTTCTCGTTTTCAAACAAAGAAAACATTTCGTGCTCTGGGGTATTTTGTACCCAGAAACACCTCCTTGATGTTTGCAGTTTCAGGGTGAGAATGAGCAGCTTGGTGGGTAGATCAGTGCAGCTTTCCGGGGATGGAAAGAATACCGAATGCTGCCCACCTGTGTGTCTTCCGCATGTGCCCCCCAAAATATGTTTGTTTGTTCATCCTACTTGATTTTTCCTGTGTCTTCATTCACGTTTTAGCATTGCATTGCTGAAGAAAAAATAAAAAAGACCCTGACAGGTTATCTAGTCCTGCTGCTGCCTTCAAACTAACTTTGCAACTGGAAGCTTCACTTTGCTCATCTGTAAAATTCATTCAGCAGCACCCGCTGTGTGTTCGTAGCACGTCCGCCCACCCGACAATGTATATCTTTGTTATTTTGCATCTTCCCATCACACCCCTACAATAGAAGCTCTTAGGGCAGAGACTTTATTCTTCGTTCCTTGTGGCATCCCCAGCATTTAGAATAGTGCTTGGCATGTGGCGGGTTCTGGGTTAATCTAAGTTGGAGAAAATGGACACACAGGTGCTCAAGGCAGAGAAGAAGCTGGACTTCGGTGATGCTTAAGGACCCTGCTGGCTTTAACATTACATCATCCTCACCGTAGCCTCTCTCCAGAAACTGTTCTGACACCTTTTTTTACATGTACGAAGGTTAACTGGATTTTCACATGCCCTGATCTTAACTTTTTGTGTGTTTCCCTCCTCTGTAATCTTAAGAAGAAAGTTAAGTATGGGGAAGCTTCATTCTTGTAGCTGTAAGAAGACAAGGTAAGTGGTTTTCTTCAGTCTCCTTTGAAGTGAAATTCTTATACATGTCTTATCCTGAAGGGCAAATTTCTTTTTGTATATGTATTTTAGCTTACATATTAGCACATGCCCAGAGCCTATCGGAAATCAGACAGCAGACCTAGAAAAAGTCTAAAAGCTTTGCCTTTTAATACTCTTCACACTTTGCAAGGTTTTCGTGACAGTTGGTAGGTGAACTCTGAGCAGATTTGGCCGCAGGCAGATTCCTATGTCTCTTTGCTTACTGCAAATACAATAGAGGGGCTTGTAGATGACATTTGTAGGTATGGGTTAGACAGGGGAAAATATTTAAAGACTCCTGGATTATTTTGGGAACTTGCCTGGGGTAGCATTTGTATTATGAGGTCAAATTTAAAGACTGGAAAGGCTATTACCAATATATTGTATTTGTGTCTAAGGAAATATTTTGTCTTTTGCAGGAACTTGATTTCATTTCGCTTGGTTTCTTAGGGGTGATTTTGCCTCAGTACTTTTCTGTACGAAAAGGATTTCTCGGTAGCTAGTGTTAAGATTAAATGCATGTCTTGATGGTTGACTATGAGTTGGGTTGGGGGGAGGTTGTTTGTTTATTATAACTCTTTCCTCGGAGCATCCATTAGCATCAGTGCAACGAGAGTTTCTTGTGTAGCCAGGGCTGAATATAGCTTTTTATTGTTTTCATTCTCCTGTGAGATGGAGCTTAGGGGAGCCCTTATGTGAACTGATGCATCCTAGGGAGAGTGCTCACGCAGTTCCATTGGCAGCTGTGAAGCCAACGCAGCTATATTTAGATTCTTCCCTCCAAGTTACCAGGTGCCCATTCACGGCGCTCCCTCACCTCCACAGGTCATGGGAAATGGTGCAAATAGGATTGTTGAGGTAATTTTCTGAAGTAGTGTTATTGTGGTTGACATTGATCATTTGCCACTTCAATTGTATTCCATGATGTCAGATTTCCTGTATTTACCTGTAGAAGAAGGAAAATAAACCCTGTCAGGAAATAAAAGGGCAGCATTATTGTGTGTTCATGAAGTCGTCCTGTGCCTCATTGGCTATCATCTAGGATGTATTCTTTAGAAAATCACACAATAAGGCCAATGCATAGAGGTCATGGGTTGCCAAAACTCTATCTAGGTTAAAAAAATGTTGCTGTCTTCCCCGCCCTCCTTAAAAGAGGCTATTTATAATACAATGCGGGTGTTTGTGCTGCTTGCATCGGGCGCATCCTGAATGAAGAATTAGCTCTTTAAAAAGAACATTAAAAATAAAACTCATGTTGTAAAAATCTGACTTAGACAGCCAGAAGAGATTGCGGCTGTTGTAAATGACTGCTCATTTCCCAGGGTTGCTGAGATACTTCCTCTTGGTCATGAGATATTTTGATGTGGCATCTGGACTTTGCCTCTTAAAAAAAAAAAAATTAAATGTTCTAGATGTGACTATACATGCATGCTTCATAGCAGTCATTTGGCAGGCCCTTGTGGGGTGTGAGCTCCCACCCCCGCTGTCCAGGTGGGCCACACCCCAGCCCCTTAGCCCACCAGGTTCTGGCTTCCTGCTTGGGCCTTTCCACTTCCGTCTCCCATCAGGGGAAAGCCCTGGTGGAAGAAAGTCTTGAGTAAAGAAAGTATGAATTATACCTTAATAAAGCTGTTAAAAAATAAAAAAGCACCCTGATTAATGGTCTGTGTCACCGTTATGTGAATATTGTAAGTGGTTTTTAAAAATAGCTCTTTTGCTCGAGTGTTTTGGTTTGGGGTGTGTATTCTTGAATTGTTTTTATTATTTTTATGCATAGCCTTGATAGGAAAATGTGGAACTCTCTTATCGTAATCCGTGCAGTATTTAGATTGGATACGCTTCTTCCTGCCCTTGCCTTGATTTCCTGCTTTTCTCCTTTGCCTTTTCCTGGTACTTAAGCATCAAGTCTCGGGCATTTTCCCAGTGTAATTGTTGATTAAGTGCCACATATCCCACGATGATTATGAGAAGATTACTGTATTCAGCTTTTAATCTTGTGAGTGTCAAATATTTTACTTGAATGGTATCTTTATTATTATTATTCATAGCTCTTTCGGTTTGAGTAATGCAATCAGGCAAAATAAAGGTAATGCCACAAATTCAGCATTTTTATAATAATCCTTTGTCTCAGAATGCAAAGTGCCATCTGCAGGCCGTTGTCAGAGGCTGCTGGAGATCTGTACAGACGGGATTAGGAATATTTTAGGCTTCTTTCGGTTGCAAGTAACAGAAAGCAACTAGCTTAAGAAGAAATATATATACAGAAAGAGGGAGAGAAAGGACCTACTGAAGACAGTGCTGAGGGTCTCTCAGGACCCCGAGGCCGGGTGTGTACCCAGAGATCGTGGAGACCGGGAACCAGAAGGCTGCCAAGAACGCGGTCGCTGCTGGTGCCACCTTCTCTCTGTCCCTTTGTGTGTGTCCTCTCTGCCTTCTCTAACCACCATGCACAGGTGGTTTAGTTCCAGCTAAACGTCCTCTGCGGGAGAGAGCAGCCCAGGTGGGCTGGCCGTCTCCCAGGTCCGGTGCCCGGTTCTCAGGAGCAATGGAAGTTCTGACCAGAGTCACTGAAGTCATGTGACCACCCTGGTCCGGTCACCTTGTCCAGGATAGCAGCGTCCTGGAGTAAAAATATGGTGACCCAAGGCTCTCCCCATGAGGGAGGGAAGGGGCAGCTCCGAGAGGAAGAGGCTCACTGTCAGTGGAGCAGAGACCCCTAATAGGGCTCTATTTGTTCTTGTGAGAAGGATGGAGGCCCGGCCTTCTCACCTAGTCTTCTGTGAAGACTTCTCTCTCTTCTCCAGGTTTCTGCTTGACTTATGCCAGAGCGGCGACCCTGAGGGCAAGAGCATGGGATTCTGAAGGGAATCCCAAAAACTATTTATAATCAGCAGCCTGTTGCTTAGCGGGATAAAAGGAATCATTGGTATGAATAACTCCAGTTACTGTTTCCGCAGAACCTCTAGACTTTCTGGTTCTTTCCTTAGGCGCTGATGTCTCTGCTTGACAGATGAGGAAACTGAGGTTGGGAGGTAAATGCATTCCCTGATGTCACACAGCCAGAAAGCAGAAAACTGGGTCACTTGTTCTGGCTGACTCTAAAATGCAGGACCCACCTCTGTCTCCTTCAGCCACCACGGCAGGCTTGGGTCACATTTCCACAAGCTCAGGGTGGCTACCTCAGGGCTGTGTGCAGAAAGCCTCTGTGGTTAATAGGGAAGTGGCTGAGTAGAAGTTGAAAATTTTGCTGGGAATCATTCACAGACTGTGTAATATTTGTGCAGTCACAGGGGACTTAAGCTTGGCATGAAGTATCTGTACAGAAACCTAAAGTCCATTGCACTTGGACTTGGAGCCACAGGCCATTGAGGAGCAATGCCATTGTGCCACCTTGGGTAGAGCGTGTCACAGGGACTGGCCCAGCTGCTGTCATCCGCCAACGTCAGTGACATGGAGGGTGGCACTAATTGGAAAATTGAGGCTTATCAGAGTCACTGCTCACTAACAAAATCACGGAGCCAGGGAATTGGGTGCAGTTTTTCTAAGAGTGATTATGGTGGGTGGCAAGTATTGAGTGAGGTGTAGAGGGAAGAATATCAAACTGTCTACATGGATGTCACAGCAGGGGAAGGAGCCCTGGGCTAGGAGCTGGGAGTCCAGGGAGCCAGGCCCAGCCCCACCCCTGGCCATCTGTGGGACCACCCCGGGCAGGTGGCTGCACCACTCAGGCCCATTCTCCTTTTCTTCTTAGAGTGTTGTTTTTTTAAAAAAAAATCATAAAGTACAAAAAATATATAGTGAAAAGTAAGTCATTCTTCTATCAAAGAAATACAATTCCCTGGCTCCCCTACCCAGAGGTAACCACCATGACCAGTTTCTTTGTCTTTGACTTTTTTTTTTTTTTTTTTTTTTTTTTGAGACAGGGTCTCATTCTGTCACCCTGGCTAAGGTGCCTTGGCATGATCATAGCTCACTGCAACCTCAAATTCCTGGGCTCAAGCGATCCTCCTGTCTCAGCCCCTTGAGTAGCTGGGACTACAGGTACACGTCACCATGCCTGGCTAATTTTTCTATTTTTGGTAGAGATGGGGTCTCCCTCTTATTCAGGCTGGTCTCAAAACTCCTGATCTCAAGCAGTTCTCCTGCCTTGGCCTCCCTGAGTGCTAGGATTACAGGCATGAGCTACAGTGCCCGGCCCCATCACCAATTTCTTAAGGGTCATTTGATAGCTGATACCTTTACACAGCTTTGGGGGACTGTGCATATTTACCCAGCTGGGCATATACCATGTGCATTATTCTGACCTTTTGTTTAAATCATGAAGATTGTTCTGTGTCTGTGCATACAGATTTATTTATCCTTGTTACCTGCTGCAGAGTGTTTCACTGTGTGGATCTGCCACATGTATTAAAGCAACCCCTGATAGTGGATGTTACACAATGTTGCTGTGAACACTGTTGTGCATGTCTTTGCACAAATGTCTTCACAGTCTTGTTGGTTAAAAAGTGATATTTTGTTGCTATTTATTTCCCTAACTGAAGTGAGTTTCAAGGCCATTTGTATTTCTTTTTCTGTATATTTTTTGTTCATACCCTGTGCTCATTTTTTTCCCTGTTGAATTGGTCTTTTACTCACTGCATCTCATTTTCCAAAGAGATAATGATCCAAGTGCTGGTCTGTTCTGCTTTCCCATTTCAGACGAATAATCTGATAGATATTTACTGAGAACCACCATGTGTCCATCGAGAAGCCAGGGTACCCTGTAGTAAAAGTCCTTGCACCAGCAGGGGAGGCTGGCTCAGTTTACCTCTTCTTCCCCATGCTGCTGAGGTGGGGCCATAGCAAGTTCCTCAGCAAGCCTCATTCTGTACTTAGCCTTTTGATACTTAGTAAAAGGAAATGTCTGCACTCCAGAGTGGGGGCTTGACCAATTTTTGGTGGATGAACAAAAGAAAGAAGACGGCCTCATGGGACAAGATTATCTTTGGGATCACTAGTCCTCCAGACATAAACCTGGGTTAAAATCCTCTTGGCACCAGAATTTATGAGCCATATGACCTTTTCTGAACCTCAGTTTCCTCCTTTATGAAATAGGAAAGTAAGACTGGTGTTGCAAGGTTGTTGTGAGCAATAGAAAGAAGATATATTTAAAGTAACTAGCACGTGATAGCTGTTCAATAATCAGTAGTTTCTAATATTAGCGTCATTATTGTTATCACTGTTACCATCACCATAAATAAAGTGAATGGCAGTAGAGGTGAGGACTAAGACTAAACAATTGATTCATTAGGCAGCCGTGTTACATTGGACTTTGACTTCACGAACCTGCTCCAGAGGATGCAGTTTTTCCTGCAGACCATCTGCATCTTTGCAATAAAAGCTCCTTTGCACCTATGTCGATTTTATTTGCCTTGTGACTCTATCATTTTCTTTCAGGCCTTGTGCCTCTGTTGCTAGACATAGTACATAAATCCCATCCAGTTTCCTGGCCTTGAAAAGGGAGAGTGACTTGAAAGTACTCCACTTGAATTCTAAGTGGGAAAGATGTAAAAACTACCTCCCCAAGAAATCTGAGGGATAGAAAATAGATCTTCCTCTCTGGATCCCTTAAACCCCGCTCACAAAATTAACAAAGGAAGATGGATGGCTGAAATAAGACTTCCAAAGAAGGGATGGGAACCTCCTAATTGATTCCCACAAAGCTGCTGGTTATTTACAACTAGGAAAATTGCCTGTTTGGAGACACCAATTCAGCTCTGTGGTTCCGCTGGCCTGACAGGAAACACTCTGCTCCTTGCTGAAAAAGCTCTTAAGGAGAAGAGTGGAGTGAATTACATCTAACTGTTTTAACACCATCTCATTCATAGATTTCTGCCTTTTCCCCCCAGTTGATGGTTCGCAGTCTCTTTTTTAGTATATAATTGTTCATTTTAAATGTTCGTGTTTGCTATAGCTGGGTGTATGTTAATTACCGGCAGTCTGCAATTATGTTGTCTATTTGTCATTTCTGTGGCGGCAGGGGTGGTGAGCTAGAATTCTTCCGACAGCAAGAATTTTAATTCATAATCTCCCCCCAAAACCATTTAGAAATGGATACATTTCACTTGCACTCTTGATGTAGTTGAGTAAATGCATTGTTACTGATATTCATTATCAGGTTTTATGCTCAGAAATGCCGTTGTACTCTCACTGAAAGACACCCAGTATTTTGGTTGATTTGTTGAGCCCGTAGCCATTTATTGAGCATCCTGTATGTACTAGGTACTGTGAATAAAACAGACAAGATACTCTGCAGTTCTCTGTGTAACTAAAGGACTGCCCAGGTGACCCCTAAAGCCACTGTCTGGTTAGTGGCAATGAGCATGTGTCCCCTGGCTTTTTCATTACCAGGACTGTAACAATGAGGGATATGGTAAGAAGTTAGAAGCTGGTGGCAGTTAAAGTTATTATTTAACATTTAAGACCCACCCCATATAATAATGGCAGCTGACACATACTTGGAAAACTTTATAATTTGAAGACTATCAGATTAATTCCAGACACCCCTAGGATCTGTGTGCAAATTAAATTAGAGCTACCTCCAATCAAAAAACAGGGTGGGGTTGGGAGACATGTTTGTGCTGTGTGGACCAGTTGAACAGAGCAACTCTTGATGTTACAGACTGTAACTGACCCACAGGGACTGCCAGGGTTGGGCTCAGTTTTGGTGCCATGAGGGTAGAAGGATGGAAATTTAGAAACGGGGCAGAGTAGAGCTTGAAGACTAAAGGTTCCTGCTTCAAAGACAGATAGTGCTGAAGAGCAGCTCCTTAGAGGAGGTAGGATTTAAGGGAAGTTAGGCGTTAGGAATTACACTTACTTAAAAGGGACCAGGAACATTTATTAAGTTCCTTATATTCATTCAGCAACTTTTTTGCGCCTATAATGTGCTAGAGCGTGAACAAGATGGAGGCCCTGCCCTTGTGGAGCACACATTTCAATGGGGGAAATGAGGCAGACAGATAGCCAGATGTGATGTCATATAATGTAATGCAATATAATATCATACAGCTCGGGGAGCTACAAAGAATTATAAAGCAGGTAAAGAAATAGCATGATTAAAGTACTACTGTATTAATCCCTTCTAGGGCTTTACTAGTTCTACTCAGTATGAGAAGAAAACATGGGGGAGAGCCAGTTTTTGCTTTCTAATTGAGCCTTTTATTTTGAGATGATTATAGATTCGCATGCAGCTGCAAGGAATAATACAGAGAGAGCCTGTGTACCCATTACTCAGTTTCTCCCTATGGTAATATATCTTGCAACACTATAATACAATATCACAACCAGCATATTGACATTGATATTGTCAAGACACAGAACATTTCCATCATTTACAGGGACTCTTCATGTTGCTCTTTTATAGCTACGCTCGCCTTTCCATCTCCCCCACTGCCTGCTTAACTCCTGGCAGCCACTAATCTGTTCCCCACGTATGTAATTGTGTAAGTTCAGGAATATCATATACATAGAATCATAGTATATACAACCCTTTGGATCAGCTCTCAGCATAATTCTCTGGTAAATGAGAGCTGATAAATGGTGGCGTTCATGTGGCTGGAATTGCCCAAGGTCCCTTCCCAGAATCTGGATGCAGTGCTTGTGGTCAGAAGATGGAATTCATGAGGAAGTAGAATTCCAGTCCAGAAAACAAGGCTGTGAGTGTCCCCATCGCTAGAGCATTTTTAATCTTGGGGGAGGGGACATTAGGCCACCCTGTCGGGATAACTAAAGGCTCAGCTTCTAACCAGCATGTGCAGATTGGGAACAGACAACCAGAAACCCTTTCTTCTGGCTTCTACTGTCAGCTCCCCATGGCCCGTTGGCAAGATGCGGGACCTCTCCAGAGCTCCAGAATCCTCACTGGGAAAGGAGGTGCTGGCTGTTTGCTCCTCCCAAAGGCTCCTTCCAACTCCCATGTCCAGTCACTCCTGTAACCCTGCCAGACTTTTGAGAAGGCTGGCTTGCAGGGTGGCTGCTTGGTATGTCTGCTTCTCCTCCTCTGAGAGCCAGGGGGCCTGGTGACTGTACCCAAGAAAGGAACACATCATAAAGCAAAACTCACTCCACTCAGAGCCAGAGACACAGCCCTGAATGCCACCTCCGCTGCTCCTTCGCTGTGTGACCTCAGGCCAAAAGATGTCTTGACCTGCCTGGGCTTCGGTTTCCCCATCTGGAGGAGGAATAGATGATCTCTGTATTAGTTTCCTATTGCTGCTATAACAAATTACCACAAACTTAGTGGCTTGACACAAATTTATTATCTTGCGGTTTTGGAGGTCAGAAGTCCAAAATGGGTCTTCTAGGGCTAAAATGAAGGGGTGGGCAAGCCTCTGTCCCTTCTGGAGGCTCTAGGGGGAAATCTGCTTTCTTCTTCGAGGTTCCAGGAGCCACCCGCGTCTCGTGGCTTGTGGCCCCTTCCTCCCTCTTCAAAGCCAGCAACAGCAGGTCAGGTTCTTCTCCCGTGAAATCTCTCTGACCTCCCTCTCTCACTGGCAAGGACCTCTGCGATTACACTGGCCCCACCCAGGTAATTCAGGGCAGTCTCCCATCTTAATTCAGCTGCAACCTGAACCCCCCATGCTAGGTAACCTAACAAGTGCTGGAGATTAGGGTGTGAACATCTTTTGGGGGAGACATTATTCTGCCTGCCGCAATCTTTAAGACGCCTTCCGACTGAATCATTTCACAGTCCCGAAGACCTGCTGGGCGCTCAAGGGTTGTCCTCTGTCAGAAACCTCCAGGGTCGCAGTGACTGACTCGGCTTCCAGGAGCTGCTGGTACCAATTGTGGTTGGCCTAAGCCCCTCACATGGGCACACTCCTGTTCTTTAATTTGCAGTTAGCTTCTCTTCGGGGCTTTCTTATGATTTCAAAGCAACATGGCACAGGGAGAGAGGTCACAGAGACTCAGTGAGGGAATCGATAGGCCACGAGGCTCTAATCGTCCCTCGTTTCAAAGGTCCCTCTCCATGGTGATGTTTTCCAAACAGCAGGTATTTCTCTCCATTCTCTTCTTTCCTTCCTGCTGGTTTACTTTAGCAAATAGTTACAGTCACCTACTGTGGGCACTGGGACTGAGTTAGAAACAGCCTCTGCTCTCAGGGAGTGGTCATCAGAGAGAGGGCACAGATGGCCATAGTTAAAGGCGTGAAGGTACACGTGTCTTCAAGGAGCAAAGTGCCGTCAAAGGTTAGAGGCAGGTGACTTCATTTCTTGCTGGGAGAAGGGGGGTGGGGGGACTGCGAGGATGGGGTGAAATTTGAGCCAGCACTTACAGAGTGAGGAGGGGTTCAACGGCTGGGGATGGTGGGGGCAGGACCATTGGCAACCAGGACTGGGTGGGCCAAGACAAGGACACATAGGCACGTCCAGGTGAGCACAGCACAGGGGCATGGAGGGCTTGCTTGACTGGGGAGAGAATTCCACTTTCCTCATCAGCTCACACCTGCCCAACCCTTGAAAAATGAGTATCTTCTCCCTCGAGCCATAATGCCTCTCCAGGTGATTTTCTTTTACCTTTACCTAAAGTGAGCTTTCGTCATTCCCTCATGCATTTGTTTACTTGAGTTCAGTCGTTAAACGTGATTGCCTGTGGGTTGAATTGTGTCCCCCGCACCCCACCCCAAATATGTTGAAATCCTAACCCACCTCTAGTACCTGCAAAGGTGACCTTATTTGGATATAGGGTGTTTGCAGATGTAATCAAGTTGAGATGAGGTCATTAGGGTGGACCCCAATCCGACATGACTGGAGTCCTTATAAGAAGAGGGAAATTTGGCCAGAGGTACACACGGAAAGAACAGCACGTGACGAACACAGAGATGAGAGTGATGCCGCTGCAAGCCAAGGGATGCCAAAGAGTGACACCGGCAGCCAGAAAAAGCAAACGGTGATTCTCCTCTGGGGGGTTCAGCGTGAGCGTGGCCCTGGCAACACCCTGCTTTTGGACTTCCAGCCTCCAGAGCGATGAGTCAATAAAGTTCTGTTGTTTTTAAGGCACCCAGTTTGTGGTACTTTGTTACAGCAGCCCCGGGGACTACAACACATAGGACATAGCCTGTATTAGGGGAATTTGACTTGGATTCTCCTTGGTCTGTCAGGGAATTCAGAGGTGCCTGTTGAAGTCGCATCAATGCTATTATGAGGTGACCCTTGGGGAAAATCTGATGATCACAGGGGCAGCTCAGCTTCTGACCTGGAGGTCGAGGTCTCTGGGATCTACATGAGGGACGGAGGCAGGTGAGGGAGGGTGGGATGAGCAGACACAGCCTCTTTCTGCTTCCTCCAGGGGACTCCCTGGTCCAGCCGATTGTGACATGATTCCCATCAGAAAATGGGGAGCTGGACTGCAGTCACCGGGCTTTAGGCCAAGGGACTTGAGTTCATTCATTCCAACTCCTCCTCTTGACAGATGATAAACTGTCCGGGAAGCATCATGGAACTGGTCCAAGGTCACTCTGCTGGTAGCAGAGTCAGGGCTTGAACTCAGATCTTAAGTCTCAACATCCAGAGCGCCAAGATTTCTAGGGACTCCAAATTCTGTGGTTCTGCCTGCTGAAAGCTTTCCTGGGCACAGAATCTTAAATCATTATACTGAGTTTGGAGGGTGGGGGCGGGGGAACAGATTTTAAAACAGAAAAAGCAACAAGAGGAACCTATTGACCTTCAGGAAAGGGATTTGAAAGAATGATTAAGTCTACATGACTTCAAAAATCCCATAGATACTTAGTTTTACTATATCATTGAAAAAAGAAATTTTCCCCCAGTTGGATGGGAAATTCTAGCTGCTAGCCTCATTCATTGATTGACTCATCACAGATAGGTATTACGGAGTATAGGATTTATACAATCAGCAGCCGTTATGTGACCTCAGACACCACCAAGTATCACTTTTTGCCCTGTTCTGACTTTTTTGCCCTTCTTCTGCAGAGTGAAGTAGAACAACTAATGTTGTTTCAATTAGATCCCAGCTTTCCAGGCTTGCTGTAAATCACACGTGCGGAATGCCGGGTAGGTTCATTGTGGCAGCAGCCTTGCATACACAGCATCTTGGTAGCTTTAAATCAATATCTCTCCCAAAGGTTCAGAAGAAATGTCATCTACAAGGCACATTGCTCGCACAAGTATCCTTTGTGTTGGGTGCCCCTAAATGTAATTTCTATCAGCGAGACACAGGAGACAGGAGGAGGGATCATTTTGCTTGGTAGCACACACGGAAAGCAAGGGGCGGGCAGGGCGGTGGGGGAGCGGGTGTTGTTATTTTTCATTGTTACTGTTATTGTTTCTTGGGTTCCGCCAACAACAACAACAACAAAATGCTATATGGCTTTCAATATCTCTCAGTGCAAATGTTTCCTGTCACAAGTGATCAGTGTCCTGCCATTTTGAAATGGCAGAAGAGGCTTTCGCAGCATTACGAAATTATCTTGCCACGCTGGGCGCTGGAGACCAGCCTCTCAGAGAAATTGACGCTTTCGCTTTTTTCCCCCGAGTTCTGTCTTGTCATAGCTGGTGCACTGTCGCTTTAACAAACTGTCACCCTGAAATGGGGGGTTGCTCCATCCAGTGCTGTGGAAAAACAAGGTTAGAAGAACAGGGGACCTTTAGTCGATGGTGAGCAAGTGGGATTAGTTAAACCAATATTGAAAAATGGTTTGCACAACTCTTGGCGACTCATGTTACCTCTGGAAAGATGTGCTCTTTCAGCCCGTGTTGGCACAGATACAGTTAAAGTTGGATCAGGACCTTTGTTATATAATCCTTCCCGGTTATATAATTAAGGGTCCTGTTTTTTCTTGCCCTGGTTTTTACATCGATTGAAATGGGGATAGAAGATCGCAACAGTTCACAGTCACAGTAATAGCTGAGGCAAGAATCTCATTGATTAAAGCACTTGGGGTCTGTGGGGCATCAGTAATCCTATATGCAGGAGGAACTGTGTATATGTGCACAGTTTGTGTTTGAAGGCTCAGACGCATATATCATCCTACAGATGAGCAGTTTGAAAGAACTGACCTTCAGATTCTGGTTAACAGGAACCTTCTGGTTTCTGCCCATGTCACTAATGGGTCAGAAACCTGGAGGGGACCTCGATGTGGAAAAGCACAATGAAGTAGTGAGTTTTATGGCTGCCACAAGGCAGCTCCTATAGCTTTTTCCAGTCTTGGCCCAGGTACAATTAGGATACATTACACCCTAAGGGCAGATAGCATTCTTGAGACTTAGTTCCCTACTTACCTGCCATGATGCTGAGCTCACCTGTCTCTGAAATGGCGGCTGCTGGCGCCTGCTCCCATTTGGGCCCCTCCCAGTTCTCGCGAATGTCAACTCATGGCCTTAATTTGCTGCCGCACCCTGCCCCCCCGCCTATTGATTTAGCAAACCTAGAAATCAGTTACCTCTGTGTCCCCCCTCTCTCCCGCTTCTATCTGCCTGGTCTTGGAAGGACCGGGGCGTAGGCACCGCTGTCCTGTGCCCCAGCCTAGAGGCGCCACAGGTGCAGGTCCAATGCGGAGTCCAGTGTCTGTCGCCTGGAGCAGCTGTGCTGTTGCTTCTCCTCCTTTGGTCTCCCTCCCTCCCTGGTACCACCAGGCAGGTCAGATCCGATCTGCCGCTTCCCACCGTCTGGGACCTAGACCCACTGCGTTCTTCTTCAGCCTCAGCTGCCCTCCCGTGGGTCCCCTCACTTGTCACCCCCCTCCACTCCTCGGGCCTGGCCTACTCTTGACTCTTAGAATTCCATGCAGCCACCAGGCCATGCTAACGTCGCTTTTGGCAAAACAGGAATCACTGGTTGCAAATATTTCTTACAAAGCAAGTTTTCTAACATTCTGTAGGGTTGTGAGTAATTTTGATTTTCTTCTTTATACTCTTTTCTGTACACTCTTCTTGTTTTTACTCAGGTTTTCTATGGCAAACATGTACTGATTTTTTTTCTCATTGGAAAGAAAAAAATATTTTACAAGAGCAGTTTGGGACAAAGAAAATAAAAACAAGTCTTTTTTTTTTTTTTTTTTTTTTTTTTTTTTTGGTATTCAATAGAACAACAACAAAATCACCCCAGGTAAATCAATGCAAAAAAATTAGGCAGGCCTGCTCCTGCTCATCAAGCAATAAATGGCCCATCGCAGGCCGGGTGGGCGGGCGTCCTCCTCGGCAGCAACAGCAGCAGCCACGAGTCCTGATGCTTTTGCAGAGCTGCTGGGCACATGCCCTCCAGTAGACGCCAGAGGGGTTCATTACAGGGTCGTCGTGATGCTCAAGTGAGAAAATAGATGTGAAAGTACTTTCTTTATAAATGGAAGCTATTATTTTCAACAAAAAGTAGAAAAC
Source organism: Lemur catta (assembly GCF_020740605.2). Classification (NCBI taxonomy): domain Eukaryota; kingdom Metazoa; phylum Chordata; class Mammalia; order Primates; family Lemuridae; genus Lemur; species Lemur catta. Next base: position 13,698,106 of record NC_059128.1, read on the forward strand.
TTTCATCTACATTGAGAGACAAGGCAGAAAACTGTAAGAACAGTTATGCAATTTCACCAAAAGAAAGATGCAGCCTGTACTAGTTACGCGCTTAAGTTCATCTCTTCGTTTAATAAATAGTGTCTGGGGCCAACCATGTGCCTGACGCAGTTCTCCATGTCTGGGAGTCATCAGTGAGGGAAACAGTGTGTCTGTCAATAATACTATATGCAGGATGAACAATGTATTTCTGCCTTTGGGGGACCTTGTGAGGGAGACCGATAAGAAGCAACAAATATAGTAAATAAAAAACAAGTTGTCAAAATAATAACAGTAGCTAGGACTTAAATAGTGCCTACTTAGTGTCAGGCACGGTTCTAAGCCCTTTATGTATATTGAATCCCATACACCCTATAAGGTAGACGATATCAATAGTGTGCTGGGGAGAAGTGACCCCTACAGAGGTGAAGTGACTTGCCTAAGGTCACACAGCCAGTGAGTGCTGGAGCTGGAATTCCATCTCAGACAGCCTGCCTTTCACTATGGCGGATGTCAGGTAGAGGATCGTAGAGGTGGCCAGCCTGTGGGGAAATAAACAGTTGGGTAGGAGAGAGTGTCCATTCAGGAGGCATTTTCTGAGTGCTCTGTCCCTGGCATTGCATTAGATCCCTGGGGTGCAGAAATGAAAGGGCCATTATCCCTCTGTGGAGGGGGTTATGGTCTTCTTGGGGACACAGACAGAGGGATACACACACATATTAGCAAACCACATGGTAACATGGTGGGACAGACCTTCCTCCTTGGTTTCCTATAGAGATACCATATTGGAAAATCAACGGTTTCTGTGACACTTTGGTTTCGGACTAGTGAATTCATGGTGTTGAGTGTCTTCCTTTTTCTGAAAGTCATTGATCAATGTTGCTGTACCCTCTGTCACTGCAGAGCTTCAAGGGCAAGAGGCCAATGGAGCCGTTTGCTAATTTTTGAGACTCTGGGCCACGAGGCCAGCGACTTTGGCCATCCTGAGCTGGTCTTCTCTGTCTGTGCCTGTAGCGCTGGTTCAGTTCCTGGTGACATCTTTCTATTCACTTGGAGCCTGTGCCGTAGCTCATTTTCACTCTTTTGAGTATCACCCTACCTCCTTTCATCCCTCATTGGCTTCGGTGAGTGTCACACAGAGGGACAACCCTTTGTATCCTGCCACCTGTACCCAGCCCTGCACAGGGTCCTCCACCCCAAGACTGGCACGAGGATTAGCCAGGGAAAGCGCATGCCTGCAAAAGAAAAGCTATTGAAAGTTTATTTCCTGGAGTGAGGGGTCAGTAGCATTTAGTTCCTGCCCAAACAGTGGCACATTTATTCCCACTACCCATCTAACCTCGGCAACTAAGGTGTCAGCTGCAGTGTGTACTTGGGCGAGGACAGAGCCCGACTACCTTGTGGCAAACTTTGGTTTTCTCTCCCCTTGTGTGATCCCACAGCCACCGGGCTAGGAGGGTGTTCTGGCTGATGAGCTCCTTTAATCCCGTGGTCAGAGTGGTAAGAGCTTAATAAATACTTTGTCCAGTAGAATTTCTTGTTTGTTTTAGGTTTACATTTGTTTCTCTGTTCTTTTGTCCAACAAAATCCTTGACTAAGTCTGAATTGTCTTTAGCATTGCGCACCATTCAGTTGATGAGCATTGTCTTTGGGGACACTGTCACCTGTTTTAGTCCCTGCAACTACCACTCTTCCTCTAGGCACAAGTGCTGGAGAGTGTCTGTCCTCCCTGTCATCCACCATCTGTTCCCTTCCCCTCTTTGGGACGATTGAATGAACCTCCTTCCTTAGGGCTATAGTGGTGGTTTTGGTTGCTTATGACAAAGCCAGTGAGGTTCTTTCATGACTATGATTTCATCCAGTCCTCAAAACAACCCATTTTATGGTTAAGGAAACCCAGGCTCAGAGAAATAGGGTAACTTCCTCCCAAGGACACAGCTAGGAAGTAAGAGAACAAGAACTGAAAACCCAGAGTTTTTATTTGTTTGTCCTCTTTCTAATATATCAGCCCAAAGGACGTCTTAGTTAGGAAATAAATTTCTTCCAGGTGTTATATTAGTTCTGAACAAGTTCTCTTTTGTGGAGAAGTGAACTGAGCCCATCTTCCTAATCATGTCCTTTCTAAAACACTTCCAGCTTTCTGCAAACCATGGCTTTTTTTGTTCCTATAATTAATCTAGAAGAGGCAGGATTGAAGACACTTTCCTAATAAAATAAGAATTGGCCTTCTCTTAAAATCGATGCTTTTTATAGCTCTAAACAAGTTGAATATGATGCAATATTAAAATGTGGCTCTATCTTACAGATTAAGAATGAGACAGAAATTACGTAAATTTACATTTTAAAACTGTTGAGATGGTCTAGCAGGCCATCCTTGCCGGACACTACCAAGTTTTGCAGTAGGTTTTATTGACTAGACAAAAAGGAAAGTTCATCACCCAGAGTCCAGGAACATCTTGGGGGCTCACTGATGAGTTCTAGGGGTCTGACAAATCTGTAAAAGTATATTTAAAACATGTGTCTTCCTGAGCTTTTGCTAATGAGAGAGTTCCCTCATTTTCATCAGATCACCAAAGGACATTGTCACTCTATTAGTTTTCTTTGTTGCGTAACAACTACTGCAAACAGCAGCTTAGAATAACACACTTTAATCATCTAAGTTTCTGTGGGTTAGGCGTCTGGGCACAGCTTAGCTGGGTCCTCTGGTTAGCATCTCACCAAGCTGCAAACAAGTGTCAGCCGGCTGCATTCCTTTCTGGAGCTTGGGTCTTCATTTAAGCTCATACGGTTGTTGGCAGAATTCAGTTCCCTGCAGTCGTTGGGACTGAGGTCCCTGTTTTCTTGAAGGCTGTCGGCTGGGGGCTGTTCTCAGCTGCTAGAGCACCTGCCCTCACCGGCCCTCTGATTCCATCAAGGCCGTAGGAGAATCTCTTGTTCCAGTCCACCTTGTGTGATGTAAGGTAATCCTGGAAGAGACTGTCCATCATCTGTGCTGTATTTTATTACTAGAGGACAGGCACAAGTTCCATCTGCGGTCAAGGAGAGGGAGGCCATACAAGGTCATGACTCACTGGGGGTCACCTTAGCATTTGCCTGCCACAGTCACCCCCGAAAAGCTCGGAAGCACCACTACTCTGGAACCTTTGAAAGCAGCATGATTGACATTCTGCATCGCATTAGTGCACTGACTAGTTTCATGACATCCATGGGAAGGAAGCTGATATGACCGTATTTTATCGAGATGGAGTGGGCACCATGGAATCCATTGATAAAGTAGCAAAAGAGAGAAAAGAGCTTTTCGCTCCAGGCTGTGGAGAAGCAGCTCCACAGCAAACACGTGTTGCAGTGTGTGTCAGCGTCGCAGCCTCATTCCCTCTCTTCTTTGAGACATGGACGATCACCGTTTGGACAAATGGGAGTCAGCCAGAGCCCGGACCAGCTTAAACTCCTCCTTCTTGGGTGCTGAAGCGGGTGCCAGCGTACTGACCGAGATCATTCTTGTTTTAATTGGCATCTAATTTGGAGTGTATAAAAGTCTGAAGTTGAATGAGTTGGTCTGTGGTAGAATGTAATAGGCTATCCCCAAACTTTGCTTTTTTCTGGGTCTGTTTCCATAGTGGTTAGTTTGCTAGGGTTGCTGTGACAATGGACCACAACCTGAGTGGCCTAAGTAACAGAAGCTTATCGGCTCACAGTTCTGCAGATCAGAAGTCTGAAATCAAGGCTTGGACAGGGTCCTGCCAGGCGCCAGGGAAGGGTCTGTTCCAGGCCTCTCTCCAAGCTTCTGGGAGTTCCTCGGCTTGTGTCTGTGTCCAAGTTTCCATTTTTGAGTCAGGGGCTCATCCTACTTCAGAATGACCATCTCCACTATTTATATTTGCAACAACCCTATTTCCAAATAATGTCACATTCTAAAGTACTGGATAAGACTGCGATGTATGGATGGGGAATGGGGCGCAGTTCAACCCATAACCCTTAATGAAGAATAATTTAAAATTTTCCTGATAGTCATAGTATTCTAGCAAGTAAATCAAAGTCTCCCTGGTTGACTGATGGTCAGAAACAACCAGATTTCCCTCCCTCCCCCAACCCCTATCACTTGGGAATTTACTCTTTTCTCGCCAGAAAGGCATCCTTGCCTTTTGGACTTAATTTTACAAATAAAGCTGCACCTATTCTCCATCTAAAATCGGTCAGTCATTAGCCTATTTATGGTAGAAGAATACTTGTCCAGAGGCCAGTTCTCTGGTGTGGAGTGGAGAAGCAAGGTCACAAAGGAAACAGAATTCTGAGCAAAGGTGTTACGACATTCATGCAATAAACTCTTTAAGACAGCCCGATGAACCTTCACTCGCATCCTATTAATCTTTGCTTTACACGTAATTCTAATAGACTTTTAAAATCTGCATTTCCAGTTAACAGGATAGTAGGAGAATGCATCCATGTGTAAGACAAACTCAGGGCTGCAGGCCATAGGGGGCCATGGGTTTGGAGGAGTAGAGACTCACAGACCCTAAAAAGCAAATTTCAAGCTAGATCCAGTTCAAAATTACTTCCATTATGATGCCTTCATTGTTACCCTTCCTCTGAACTTCTGTAGCACTTTGTAGTTTCCTTAGTCAGTTGTCACCTGTGTTGTATTCAGCAGTTATTTGTAGAGTTCGTATTGTAATCTCCCCTACCATAGGATCAGATGATTATAAAAGCTACAACATACCTAGTTGTGCCTAGCATAATACCTGACACATAGTAGATGTGTCAATAAATTATTATTGAAGACTGAGTAACTAAAAAAGATAATGTCAGTATGGACAGGGTGGGGTTTCAAAACATTTTGGGCAGAAAAGATTATTCTGATATTTACTTTAAAATTAACTTTTATTAAAGTTGGAAAATCTAAAACCTCACCTCCTCTTTAGGTTTTTAAGAGCTATTCACAGATCTCATTATTTTATAAGCCTAGCAGTTTTTAACAATCACTTTTAAGGGGGCCTTTTATTAATGTTTGGTCTAATTTGCAAACTTAGTTAATTAAACTCTGTTAAACATTTTAAACTGCATTTGTAAAGGAAATCGAACGTATTAAATTTATAAGTACTCAATCGCCTGACTCAACAAACAAGCCTCCCAGAGCACTTAAGCAATTCTTATAAGTCTAATTAAGCTTATAAGTATGTTACACCTTATGGTCTTTTACGTTTTCTTATACTGTATATGACCTTAGTGAGATTTCCACGTCAAATCAAAGTCTAAAGTCGATTATTTAATTCTATGTTTTAAGTTAATGTTTCAACACTGATCTGTTTTTCTAACTGGCCAATTCTCTTAATTGTAACAAATATTTAAAATAGTAGATCTGCATTGATTTCTTATTTAAAAAATAAATTCTGCAGAACCGATTTTTAAAAACATTTCTATGCTGTATTCTAAATTTTCCTGGGGTTAGAAGATGCTCACCCAAATTGTCCATGAATAGAAAGACCTGCTTCCCATGAGGACGCCTCTTCTCTGTCTGCCACAAGTCAGAGATCTTTAGAAACTTCCCTTCACCAGCATCCAGCACGGTACACACCCCCGTCCCGCCCTTGACCGCCCAGGGAGAATTGCCTTAAATCTCCGTCAGGTGCTCCTTGAAGGGCCGTAGCAGGGGTTTCTGGCAGCTTTGAGGGAGAAAGTCTTGGCACTTTGAGGCTTCCGCAGGCTGCCCGGGAGCACAGTTCAGCCCTGTGGATTTCTGAATTTTCTTTACCCTGAGGAAGTGCACAAAGCTGGACAGACAAGCTGCATCTGAGCTGCCTGCACCCTGGACGGTCTCCCAGGAGAGCCTGTGCATCGTCCTCGCGGTGCCTTCACGGTGGGCCAGGGGAGACGGAAGCAGTGGGGTCTGGCCCTGGAACCGCAGTGGGTGGTCTGGACCCCGCCCATCCCGGGAGGGCCAAGCGCTCTTTCTGCTGGAGGCCAGACGTCAGGCCCACCCCAGGTTCCTTTCTGACCTCCGCCTTGCGTTCCCTCTCCCCATGCAGAGGTCCAGCCAGTGGGCCCTCGCTCAAAGACTGAACTCGGAGCACGGGCCTCAGAAGCTTTGCCACCATGCAGATTCCTGGAAATATCAGACCAGTATGCAAATCTGACTCTTCGCATTTTAAAAAATTTGAGCCCAAATGGTTTCTTCTCCTACAGAAACACTGAGGGCACATTCCGTAGTTCAAATACTCTCAGCAGGACTTTTGCCCCCACACAACATGCCCTAAAAATAGACACTTGAACACTTGTTTACATTTTCCTTTTAAAAAAGGAAGGACTGAGGAAAGGAGGAGAGAAAAACAAAATGATGCATATTCCACTAAAGAAGCAATTAGTTGTGTCATCTCAGATCATTTTGGGCGTTGCCTTCCTAGGTGAATGTGTGTGGGGAGCGGGGCCTTCTCAGCCTGCTGAGGAGTCTTAATGCCCAGTGGGTGACCTTGAGCTCCACTGAGTATCTGTGTTCCTGACACTTGGGCTGGGCCCCATGTCATAGTCAGCTCCTGGATGAGGGTACAACTCAAACAGGCAGGTTCCGCGTGGCCCACATTCCTTAGATTCAAAGTAAACAGTGCTGGATTTTTCTGTCCACTTGCATAAGCCTGCGCCCCCTACCCTCTGGCTGTCACTAGACTGGATTTTATATTTTTTAAATCTTAATACATGTAGGTGTCTTTCCATTAAAGTCCAAAGACCTTGAAACTCTTTGGGACCTGCATGATTTTCACATATTTCCTGTCTCGTGGGACCAGCCAGCGCTGACAGATGTTAAAGTGAGCTGGTATAACCCCAGCTTTGGCTGACTCTCTGGCACGAGCGGCTAAGCCCCAGCGGGTGGACGCAGGGCAACTCCCAGGTGACATCAGCCCTGGAGAGCATCATGTGCTACGGCAATGCCCAGGGATGGGTTTCCATGGTGACCCATGGTGAAGTCCTCAAGAAAAGATTGTGTAGACAGGGAAATCAGTGTATGATATAATTTTTTAATTTTGTTAAAATATTTAAAATGAAAAAAAAATAGATATTTTAAGAGGCGTTGCTTCACATATTGGAAAATTCTCCTAGAGAGGATACACTATTTCCCAACAGTGTCAGTGAGAAAGTTCTTGCTGCATGAGACAAACATTTACAAAACTCTGACAAAGGCCTTTGATCCAATGAGGAAGTTGGTGAAAGCAAGTTCTTTATAACTGTGTTGGAGAAAAACCAGAATAATACAGCTTAGTTATCCTTTAGTTGTTAGAAAATGTTAAGGGATTTGCAAGGTTTCCTGGCTTTTGCTTCGTATATCATGAATCTGACTGTAACCAAAGGTTATATATAATATGGTGTGGGGAATAATGCATGGGGAGTGATAACAGACTTTAAAAGAGAGAGAGAGAGAAAAGAAGGTGGCTTTTAAGTACAGTATGGCATTTCCTTTTCTGCCATGGTGATACATGATATAGTGCTCTGTGGTGTGCAAAATGTTATTGGTTGTCATAGCAATAGAACACCATCCTGGAGAAAGGAAGAAACGCTAGCCTAAGACACTTTGCTGGAATAGAATTACAGTTATAACAAAATAATCATTGTTACCACTATATTTACTGTCAAATAATAAAATCCATGCTACATTTAGTGGTAATTCTGAGTGGCCCTGACACCATGCTAGGGCTTGTATTGCACACACAGGGTTCTGCCTTCGTCTGAGAGTTTTGTTCCTATGGCTTCTCTTGCTCGTTGGTATAAAAATAGGTTATGTTTTTAATGCATCCCTGAACTCAGTTTTAGCCACTGGCCTGATGCCATAGGCTTCAGGGTTTGAACACCTTCTCCGTAGAGCTCTGTAATTAATTTCCGTGTTTCTCCTTGTTGTCAAGGTTGCCTCCTCTTGGTCATTTTTTTAGTCATTTTTCTATCCTGTTAGGCCTTGAGTGAACAGCTCTTGTAGCAGAGCTGCCTGACCTGCAGCTGATCTTTGCCCTGCTGGTTCTCAGGGCAGTCTTCTGGTCGAGCCTTCAACATGTCTGTCCCATCTTTCAAAGCGTGTACTTGGATGGATACAATTGAGAAATTCCTCTGATACGACTGCTGATGTTCATTTGCTGGGCAGGTTAGCTCCAGAGGGCTCCTAGCGGGCCAAGGCCAGGAGTATCGTTTGGGTCCAGATCGGTCGTCTTTGCAACCATCAAGGCTGCGTGTCTCCTCCCAGTTGTCCAGCCCATGCGTACCTATAGGGCGTCTAACCCAGCGAGGCATAGGATAGGCAGTGTGGAAAGAGGTGTGTGTGTGTGTGTGTGTGTGTGTGTGTGTGTGTGTGTGTGTGTGTGCGCGCGCGCGCAGCCCAGAAGACCCATCGTATCACCTGCACACAGCTCACATTGCGGGTCCTTAAGGTGGTGCTACATGAGTTGTGTCATTTTGATTTGATGATGTACGGCACTCCTGAGCACTTGAGTGCCGGGTGCTTGCCTACATGCCTTCTACATACCAGCTGATGTAATCCTCCCCACAGCCCATTTTACAGACAAGGAAGCTGGCGCACGGAGAGGTTACATATCTTGACTAAGGTCCCGCTGCTGGTAATTACCGGAGCTGGGATTTGAACCCATGCCACCTGGCTCCAGAGCCTGAGTTCTCAAATGCTTTGCTACTTCCCATGATCTGAATTGAAACCAAGGGAGGCCTCAGATGAATCCAGAGCATTTGGCTTCTCCTGGGAGAACTGCTGGGGATTAACGGTGCAAAAGGAAGAAGAAAAATGTGATGAGAAGAAAGGAGGGAGGGACTTTGAAACTAAATGAGAAGGTATCGCTTGCAAAAAGCAAAACAAAACAGACCAAAGCAAACAAGAAGTCCTGTTCATCAATTGATATCAATGTAGAATTATACATCATTATAATAAAAGGAACAGTAAACTGCAAACCATGCTATTAGTACTGTGAGTGGCAAGGAGCCTGCCTCATACTTCTCTCCTACAGCTTCTGGCTGCCAGCTCAATAGTATCTCAGCGCTGCACCCCAGCAATCGCTGGGCACAATATCCCATTGTTCAAGTAGAATATCCAGTTAACGCAAGTTTTAGTGACAACTGTAACAAGGGCTAACATTAATTGACAAGTCTGTGTACTACGCACTGTTCTAAGGGTTTTGCATGTATCAATGTGTTTGTAAGAGAGGGAGGTGCAATTATCATGTTTCCTAGGTGAGGAAACTGAGGCACGGAGAGGTTCGGCCAGCTTGCCCCAGGCTGTCCTCCTACACATGGCAAGAGGAGCAGCCATCCCTTCCCAAGCTCTTTGGTGAGCGCCTGCTGTGTGCAGTGCTCTGCTCCTGGTTCCTGGGATATGGTGATGAGGAAACAGAAGAGGCCCTTCCTTCAAGGGGTTGACATTCGCGGGAACATGTGTGTGCATGCACACAAGTTAGGAGCTCCGAGCATCTTCATGGTGCCTGTCAGATGTTCAAGAGAAGCAGGAATTTCTTAGGGGAGGAAGAGAGTTCACAAAGATACTGGATTGGGAGTAACTAGATGTGTTACATAAGAGCAGAAAATAAGAATAAATGAGCTCAGCTTAGGGAAGGTCTTAGCGAGTACTAAATTGGGAATAGAGTTTGTGTGTAGAAACAAAGGCTTCTTACACTGGCCCCACAGCATGGAGGTAGGGTCACAACGGATGACTTTTCGGTCCAGCCTTCTCATTTTGCAGATGAGGGAAGCAAGACCCAGAAAGTCTCTTTGAGGCACGTTCCTTGGAAGAGCAATTTCACGTGTACACAGCCAGACACGTGCTGGGAGGCTTGCCACAGCATTCTCTGCAAAAGCCAAAAATTGGAAGCAACCTAAATGTTCCCGACCAGGGAAATGTCGAAATAGATTGATGTTTCTATCCTGCGCGGCAGTGAGAAGGCCTGAGCCACGTCCCTCCGTTCCCCAGATGAACAGAGGCCAGAACTTACTGTTGAATGAAAAAAACAAGTTGTAAAACCATGTATGTCTTCGTATATGTAAAACACAAACGTAGCAAAGCTGTATGAAAGACACAGATGCTTATGTGTGTAGAAAAATCTCTGGACAGGTACACACCAAGCTTGTAGGTGAGATCACCTTGAGGGAAAGCTCATAGGATTGGGTGACTTTTTTGTATTGGCCTAATTTTTAAAATAAGCAACTATATTCTTGTCTTAATCATGTGATTAAAAGTTAAGTTTAATCACATGATTAATAAAGAAATACACCTTAAAAGATTGTTTTTTCCTTAAAAACAAATTGACTTGTCCGATCATACCTGTTGAATTAGTTGAAAAGGCAGGTCTAGGACCCGTCAAGTCTCCTGGCCCCCGATCCCCACCCAAACCCCCAAATATTGCACAGGTAGGTGCAAGCGTGGAGGGAGCGTAGGGGGAATTGAGAGCTCGCTAACGAGCGATGTTTGCCAAGGAATCCCAAGAACTGTGAAAACAGTCAATGAGTTAAACAGGGTTTTGCTAAATGAGTATGTGTTTTTCAAAAAAGACTCCAGTTTCTAATGGCATTAGTATTCCAAGCAGCTGTATCCCCGGCTGGAGAAAGGTACAAATGATGATTGCTCATTAGGAAATAGAATACAGATGTTAGGTTCATTCTGCCCGAGTGCATCGGCACCTCGGGGAGCCACCGGCGAGCCAGGCCGGCTGGGCTCGCACGGGGGAGGTTCCTGCAAAGCGGAGGGGAAGCAGGCGGCCTGGTCGCTTTCAGGGACTGGACTGTTCCCCCCGCCCCCAACCTTTTTTTTTTTTTTTTTTTTTGTCGTTTGTTGGGACTGACTAGTGGGTATGGGGAACTAATATTTCTAAAAGAACTATCAAAAAAATCTTTTTTAATATATTCTTTTATTTTACTTTTTAAAAAATTTAATTCTTCAGCACCACCCCATGAACTAGGGTGCATGGTCCCCTTTGGAGAGGAAACTCAAGTGCAGAGAAGTGAAGTGGCTTGCCCAAGTCACACGGCGACTGAATGGCGATTTTGAATCCAGATGCGTTTGGCTCCAGGACTCTGAGTCTTTGGTGCTCTTCTTACTAGCGATTAGGGGAGGGCAGAGAACACATGAAAACATTTTGGGATCTCACCCTCCTGTCCTTTTCCAAAAACAACTGCTCCTTTCTGAGCAGCTTCCAGGATTTCTACATCTCATTTGCTCAGAATCTTCATAAAAGATAAAGAGTTCTCGTCAACAAAATCAGCATGGCACAGGACCTGGCTGGGGAAGGGTAGATACAGAGTAACAAATGCTGATTCAACACACCTTGCCCTCAAGAAGCATCGGGCTGGTTGTGGAGGAATAAAGATTAAAACTGCAGTGGTCATGGAGGGTTTTGGCGATGGCCCCACACAACAGGGACCAATGAGGATTTGGGGTTGTAATAGTCGATTTTTCATTAAAGGATGGGAACCATTTCCTTAGGAAAAAAGGATGGGCAAGATTCCAGATTGGTGGCAATGTGCATAAAAAATGTCCACAAGAAAACCAAGACAAGTGGGAATCTGGCTATAGGGGCAGGATCATTCCGGTGAGGGCCACAAGCCGCTTGGCTTTGGATGCCAGACAGCAAGGCTGGACCAGCTTGTAGGATGGAGAAGAGCTGCTGGAGGTTAGAAGAAAGGGACGCCTGAGACTGGCCCCCTGAGGAGCGGGGGTCAGCAGGGAGAGAGCTCCAGGCAGGAAGACCTGTTTGAAGGTAGTTCCAGAGGTTCTGGTACCAGATGCTGAGCACCCAGGTTAGGGTGTGGGGTGCTGGCCTGGATACATTCTAAATGCGTTCATAATATGATTGTGTTATAAACTCCTTACCAGCCAAGACCTTTTCCCCTTTGACTTATCCCTTGCAGATGATTCTACCTTGGGTAAAAAGTCTGGGTTTTTGTGTTTATTTGTTTTTATTTTTTGTTAAGCAGGGATGATGGAAAGTTTATATCTGATAAGGGCAGAGTGCCTTGTATTTCTCAAGCGCTGTTCCTCCCTGCCCTGTCCCCACGCCCCACCTGTGATTCTGTCTACAGGAAATGCTCTGTAAATGCCTGTTAACCAACTTTCATATCGACGGAGCACATCAGCCTAGGTGCCTCTGGCGCCACGGGGCCTCGGGCCGCTCACCTCACTTCTTTGCTCCTTGGCAAAAATGCCCACTTCTGACTTTTGATCTGAAAAGATGGGCGTGCCTCTAGAGCAACTTGCAGCAAGTTAATAAACTTTATCAAGGGCTCTCTGAGGCTATTTTCTTTTCTTAAGAAGATGCTGGTCTATCTTCAAGGTGAGATAAAGAGTCTCTAGATACAAGGAGCCATTTCATTATTCCATCAGCATCTGCCCAGCTGTTCAAATTTTAAGACAGCAAGTCATCAAATTTTTCAGCTGTCTCACCACCACCACCACCAGACTCAGGAATGTCACCGTAAGTCTCTTGGTCTGGCAAATTCCCTCGACTGCCACACAGCAGAAATTGCCCAGAAAAACCACATTTTTTTCTGCATTTAATCTGACAGGGATACATAACTAGGGACACGCCATAGGACAAACAAAACCAAGCTTCCAGAAACAACCGACTTTAACTTCTTGTTCTGAAGATTAAAAGTTTTTCTGCCACTTTCACTAAGTCCTTGTCCAAGAACTTTTCCCACCTTATTTAAATGGATAGAATTCAGTGTGATCAGATACATTCTGCCTCAGGGGTATAAAATTAATTTAGAAATGACATTTTAAATAGGGAAAGCCTTTTATATAATGATGTGAAATTGTTCTGCTTTTGAAAATCAAAATCAAACATGAAACAGTATGTATCTCCGTAAAGAAGTCAGATATTTTGCTGGGATATTACTTTGGCTTTCTGCCAAAAAAAAACCAAAAACCTCTATTTATTCTCCTAACCCTGAAGAAATGAAGCAAAAAGGTATTTGAGAAAGGAGGAGGGGACTGTGATTGTTTTATTAAAACTAGAACCCAGACTTGCAAAGCAGCACTTATTTTATTTTTTAACTCCAATCCAGACTAGAAAAACTGGACTCTTTCCCCAAATAGAATCTCTAAACTGTACCTAATGAAAGCTTGAATAACTAGTTTGCATTTTGAAAGATGAAAGACCCTGCCCATTGCTAACTGTAGTTTAATTACATAATGAACTGACCAGTCCTGTTTTTATCTGGCTGAGACGCCCTGAAAAATAATTTTCCATAGAGTACACTACCCCTGCCTCTCCTACCTTCACCATTTTTTTTTTTTTTTTTTTGGTCAACCGTCTGCTGGTAAATTCTTTTAAGTCTCTTGCTTTTTTAAAGCACTTGGCTTGCTTTACCTTACCGGATAACAGTGTCACGGTCAGAAGCCCATTGGGCCTTTGATAAGGATCAGAAAATGGAATTGTATTACTACCAAGGAGCTGGTCGTAGCCTGTGTTTTCTCTTTTAAGAAAATCCTCTGCTTAGATAGAAGGTGTCCACATTACTTGGTCCCCACTGGGCTGATGGGAAAAAAAAAACCAATCCAACAAAATGCAGAAAATACGGTTAGTGCCCATCAAAGTTGAACCCCCTCCTGGGACGGATGCAATGAAAGGAAACTTGGGCAGGGGGTCAGCGTGAAGTGTGGGCTCTGGAAGGTCCTTTCCACCTCGCCGTCTTTTTCACAGCCATAATTGAGGGAAGAATATCACCAACTTGACTTACAAAAGCTGCTGTTTGCTCCCTCCTTGTGACCCAAAGCAAACAAAATAGGCAGGTTCCCAATTTGGAGCAGGCGGGCCCGGGCCTTTGTTTGCTGTTAAGTTGTCAGGGCAGCAGAGCAAATAGATGTGAAGAGATTAGCAAAACAAGAAGGCCCAGCAAGGGTGGCCCTTCCTGGCCAGCCTGGAAAGTGCAGCCAGTGGGTCCATCCTTCAGGTGCAGAAGGCAGGGAGCCTAGTCCCCAGGAGGGACTTGCACACATAAACCTCATCCTCATCCTCGCTGGGCATCGGGTGGGGCTGAGCAAGGTGGAGCTTGCTTCATAGGTGATAGACTCAAATCTTAGAGATTCAGTGCAACTCCCTTATTTTACAGATGAGGAAACTCCCTCATTTAACAGATAAGGAAACAGAGGCCATTGTACTAGGTAACCTGCTGAGACCAGTGGGTGGATAATAAAAAGAAGATACACTATCAAAGCTGAGAGAGAGAGAGTGTGTGTGTACATTGATTTATTTGTTAATCTTTGGGAATTTTCTAACTTCTTCTAAAACATTTTGCTACTCTTTTGTTTGCACATTGCCCCAAGAGACAGTTTTTTTTAAATCTTCAGGGATCCATGAGAAAGCTGATATGTCAACAATGTGCATGATAGTATTCTCTTTGTTACTATTAGAGCAAAGCACTAGCTTAATAAATTATTAGGTATGCCCTTGAGCAACTGCACCACGATTTTTAGTATTTATTATTTCTCGTCAGTATTTTCCATGTAAGTGACCCGGAAGGGTCATATCCTCAGGCCAGAGGCTTGCCCAAAACAAATTTTTAAATCTTGTTTATCTGTACATTTTACCTATTTCCAAAAAAAGAAGGGAGGTAACTTACAATAATAAGAAACAGCATTATCAACTCTCCCTAATGTAGGATTTTTTAAAAAGTAGCTATGTGGGAGAAAACGGGAGAGAGGCACTTTGTAGGGTCTAAGCAAGCTATAGTGACAGATTCAAAACCCAACTTAGAGTTTCCTAGCAGCAAAGGCAAAAAGAGAAATGTGGTGGTAAACACAGCTTTCATTTCTAGTACAAGCACACATATCAATGAAGTGCCTGTCTCTAAGAACAAGGGCTACTTGTCTCAGGGTTTTATATGAGAAGGGTAAGAAATAATGTCTTTGACAGAATTTAATGATACTTGCAAAGGTTTCACGGATACTCACTTCATAGAAGGCCCTTAGTGAAAAGCAACGATTGAGTACTGAGCTGAGGTTTGTCTCAAGGCCATGCTGTGTGGAAGGAGGAGAGGGATGGGCAACAGGTATGTGGTCACATCCCATCCATCTGCTCTGGCACTTCCCCGAGCCTCAGAAGAATGCTGAATGGGGAGGCCTTAGCTGGTGCCCAGGCGTGTGCCCAGACTGCATCTGTCTATGAACCCGGAAGAGAAAGTGAGGAGATTGCCCCTCCTTCTGCTAACCTTGTAAAACTGCAGAGGCCTGGTCTACCTTTGAGTGTCTTTTTGAAATTGTATCAGTTCAAATGACCCGAGTTTCTTAACTTACCTCTTTAAAAACAGAAAGCTCTAGAGAACAACTGCTCCTTAGCTGTTTCAGCCCTAGTCCTCCTTTGACCAACTGAGCTATGCAGCCACAGCTCTTCTGGAGGCAAACAGCTCTTTGGGCCCTGCAGACATGGAGGATTTTAGTGATGCCCCCGGTTCTTTGGCCTGGGGTACAAAGCAAGCAATGACAAGTGGTCTAGGTGATTGAAGCAGAAAGGGAGGGAATATAAGGAATTAAGTATTTATAAAATTGTTGGGAGAGCCAAAGGACGGGAATCCAGGTCAGCTCTTCAGGAATGATTTCCAGAATTCTATAGAACTGACTACCAGGGAGGTCACCGTCACTGAATCTATGAGGCCTCATGGCTGTAAGCCAGAGACCCTGGCCACCCCTGCCACTGCCTCTTACACCCAGGCGCTGAAAAATGGACATTGGAATGCCACTGCAGGAAAACCCATCATGTCCACAGCATTGCGCGCCCACTCGAACAGCCAGAGAGGGCCTCACCTTCCCTCGACCTGACTTCATCTAATTGGCAGAACTGGATTTGCACCCAGAACCCTAGCTGCAAGGGAGTCTGGAAGATGAAGGCTTTAGCTTCCCAACCTCTCCAACTTGAAGGAGAATGGACTAAAGGTTGAACAATCCAGTGTCCACTGCATGCAACCTTTGTGAATTGGTGAATTCTGATAGCACAACTCTGGCCAAAGAGTGTGTCTTAGTCAACTCTGGCTGCCATAACAAAATACCACAGACTAAGTGGCTTAAACCAGAGGTCCCTGACCTTTTTGGCACCAGGGATCAGTTTCATGGAAGACAGTTTTTCCATGGATGGGGTGCGAGGGGTTCAGTAGAGCTCTGCAGTCCGGTCCCTAACATGCCACTGCCAGAGGGTTGGGGACCGCAGGCTTAACCAACAGAAATGTATTTCTTCACAGTTCTGGAGGCTTGGAAACCCAGGGTCAAGGTCCAGCAGGGTGCAGTTTCTAGTGAGGTCTCTCTGGCTTGTAGACGGCCTCTCTGGGTGTCTCTTCATGTATCCTCTTCTCTGTGCTTGCATTGATGGGGGGGGACATCTCTCTTATAAGGCCACTGTCATGAGGGCCTCACCCTTAAGACCTCATCTAACCCTATTACATCCCACAGGCCCTCCAGATACCGTCACACTGAGGGCTAGGACTTCAACATGTAAAGTTTACAAGGACAGAAACCTTCAGTTCATAACAGAATGCATCTTTCCTAATGTCAAAACCGCAAGGGGGTTTCGGTCTAGGTCTATTTGCTTGTCACACGAAGATCCAATTATTGAGACAATGAGGGTTGCCAAGGAATACGACAGATGTGTTATTGAGAGAACAGCAGAAGCTGCCTCAGATCCATCTCTCCAACTGATGGAGGTCATGGGCTTTTTAAGGAGGGGCCAAGGGGGTGGAGAGTCCTGGCAGCAGGAGGTCTGCCCTGGGGGCTGCAGAATCTCAACTCCCTTGTCTTGCAGAAAATCTGTCATTTCTGGGAAACAAGTCAAAAAGTCAAGTAGTTAGTTAAAGGAGAGGATTATGTAGGGGTCACTGAAATTTGTTCAATGGTCCCATTACACTAACATTGCAAAGATTTTAAAATCATCCCAAACCAAAGAATCACCATGCTTCCTTTAGTAAGGGGAAAGCATTTAGTCCTGTTTTGTCGATGCACTGAGGGGTGATCTCTGATGAGTGAATCTCAAGCCAGTGATAACCTTTTCTGTATAATTTGCCTCCTAAGAGAACTGGATAAAAGCTATGGATCCTTTCCAGAAACATCCACAAAGTCCCTGTGGTTTGCGTGCACTTGCCGTAGGTTCTGTAAGTCATCCTGTGGACTGACAACCTACCCCAGATCTGTCCTTCTAGTCTGTTGCCTGCTCTGTCTTTGGTATGAGCAACTCTTTTCCTTCCTCACAAACTGCTTTTGTTTGGGTGGTCATCAAGAAGCCATGGTACTGCTAATCCGGTCCCAGGACACTAATGAGATTCAGTGGTTGGAGTTGAGAACTGTCAGTCCACGTTCAGAGAGAGAATTGGTTTGTGCAGTTGCATACACTGAAGCTCCGATTAGGATCTTTCCTATTACCTTTAGTTAATAAACATGACCAAGATGACTTGGTTACTTTGGAACATGAAGATTGTGATAAAAATGAATTTACTCGCAAAGCTTAATCTCCAAAATTGCTTCAAGTTTGGGCTCTCGTGCCTCCAGGAGTGAAAACTGCCAAGAGAGAAACGTGTAGAATGACATCAGCTGGGTTGGGTAGCACGTGGTACATTCCAGATGAAAGGTAATGAAATAATTTTTTTAAAAGTTTAAGAATTGAATAAATTAACATTTTTATGTGACATGGAATCAATAAAATTAAATCTACTTTGGATTCATTAGCTATTCTGTTTTGGTTTTTATATTTTGCAAAGTGCTTAGATGGAGAAAATTAGAGACTAAATAGTGGAGAAATATAAAAATTGTGTTCTGTAGCCCAAAGTATATAGTTTCTTCTGAGGATAAAATAAAGCAAAACAGAGTGAGCTGAATTTGCTACTCAGCAGATGCCAGGATTTTACCAAATGGATGGAATGTTTTACTGTGAAACCCACTCAGTCTGATGAACCGCCAAAGAAAGAGGCTGACCCGATAGCACCCCTGTTGTTAACCCTTTTAGTCACTAGGTGCTGAGGTTTGCCCATATTCCAACAAATAACTAAATGAAGTTGTGCAGTTCAGAACCAAAATCTAATTGAAATAGGAAATGATGGTCTTTAAGTTGTGGCTTGTTTGTGTAAACTAAAGCAGCAGATGACACTTAGGGATAAATATGGTAGATACTGATCTACTCAGCAGTAAAGCAAAGCTCTAGAGAATCAACCTTTTATTTGAATCAGATCTTTGAGTGACAATAGTGTGTGAGGTGCTGTGTCAAGCCACAGTTCTGGGACTGTGACAAACAGCCACTTATTTTGCAAAATACTTGTAAAGCATAGAATTGAAATTTCTCCACCAAGTAGCTACATGAAATGTAAACTTGAAGAATTAACCACTGAAAAGTTCCCCCTTACCTATTACAATGGTAGAATGAACTTTATCAATGCATTTGCATTGGTGTATCATGCAGTAACTTTACATTGAGATGCAAATACACTGGTCTCAATTAAATATCTTTGTTGCAATGTATTTAGACTTGTTCCTTTGCTTTATTTTACTGGACCAAAAGAAAATAGTAGTAAGGTCGTATTTCTTAGTAGTGACATGTCTCGGAAAGGAGTAAGGCAATTATTCTTTTATTTAAACTCTAGTTTTGGAGACCTCTGAATAATGGTTAAGTTCTGCTTTTCTGAATAAAAAAGCTTTTACAAGTATAGGGAACCATCATTCACTCCTAAGCTGTTCTACTCAAGAAAAGTATATTGATAAAAACTATATTCCTCAGGGCTATTTATTCGAAGCTCATGCCTCCAAGCGAGAATCATCCCTTGGCTGTGTAAATGTTGTGGCTTGACATTGCCTGCTATCCATTTGAAACTGCTTCTATCAAACTTTGGAATTTTCTATCCCTCTTTTCAGCCAGGAAGAGATTAGCTGGTGTTGCTGTATTCTCTGTTTCCAAATATTCAAGCATTTGAAATATTGAGGATTTACAATACTGTTGGAAAGAAGTTGGCTATTTGTCAGGGTTATTTAATGGCTCCTGGAGGGAAAGGTAAGGAAGCAGCAGTTGCTCCTAGCAAGTAAAGGAATGTGAGAGATACAGATTAGCTGCTTGGGCTTTGTGTTGGAAGCAAGAACTGAAATTAACATGGTGCCACCAAATAAGGTGATAACCACAATTTGGTCATAAAATATCTCTGTGAGTTCCTCACCCCCATGATTTTCTGTCATGACATTTGTTTATATCATTTATATTTATGGACTATCCAGTGAGTCTGAAGTGCTTTAGGGATAACAAAAAGTTTACTCTTCCAAGTATCCATGGAAGGTAGGTGGGTACCTAGTTTTGTTCTAGAGTGTTTGCCATTGTAGGGTTAGGAAAGGAGGAATTTGAGAGGACTTGTCTAATGTTGTTAAAAAGGAAAAATGGATAACTCTTGTGTCTTTCTTTGTAAGATATCACAGGATGGAGCCTCTTTGATACTTAAGAGACAGGTAGAGGGGTCAGGCTGATGTGGCTCAAGACCCAGGTTGAACTTGGTCCCTGTCTCAGCCCCCAGCCAGCCAGCCGACCCGGTCAGATCCCTTTCACTCTGTCAGGACCTGCCTCACGCTTTTCATCAGTAAGATGATTTCAGAGAGTCTCTTTTGACTCAAAAATTCTGTTATCCTATGCTTAGAACTGAAAGCAGTCTGTATGAAAATCCAGGTAGGTTTGATTTCCCCAAAGACAATTCGGTTTATATAATCGTTCAGTCTGAATAAACCGGAAATATTATTAGGTGGGGCCAATTATTAGGTATAATAAAATAAGAATAAATCAGCATTTTTAAAGTGAAATAGAGTCTCTGTAGCAACTTTGCAAAATGCTAAAGTGGAAAAATGATCAGAAATTGATCTTTTCAACTTGGTCGTTACGTGGATAATTAGATAGTAGATGCACATAATTACTGGCATATTAATTTGAGTGCTTGCTTTTGCCTTTTCCCCATGGTTTAAAAAACAGTGAACAGCCCCGGCTAGTCTGTGTCTATTTAAAGAAGTAAAATGTTTCTCAGTGAAAAATGATAATTCGTAAACCCCAAACAGATTGAAGTTCCCAGGGGAATAAGTGCAGATGCCTGACCTCAGCAGTCTCAAGGGGACACTGGCTGCCCGTCACTGTTAGGCCCATGGGTAGGGCCTGTACCCGCCTTTTTTGTACTTCCCAGTGTGTAGGCCACGCTGCCACAAGAGGTCAATTTGGATACTGTGGTCACATTTTAAAAAGAGAACCATAATTATGACCTCTAATTATGTACAGTTATGCCTGCTGAGTTAAAGATAATGGCACCTCCTGCATGGAAGTATCGGTTAATTGCCTGCAAGGGTCAGAAGGGTGCTAACGTCTGTCCCCTCCCCCTCACACTCCCCCAGCCCCAACCAGGCATGCACAGAAGACAGACAGAATTGGGCCTGCTGTGCTTATCATGCTGTTTAAGCATTAGGTTTAAGCACTGGTTAACACTTACTGCAGTGGAAGGTCGAATTTAACTCATGTTTAAGAGGGAAATAAACCTTCACTTGAGCCTAGACCTAGTCTGTCTTCCCTAATAGCCTTCCTTGGAATTCAGCGTCACCTGGCGCTCCATGCCATGGGCCCTGGCTTTGTTGAGAAAGGGCATATTCCACATCTGGTACAGTCGGTCTAGTATATTTTGCCACCATTTTTCTCCTAACTATTAAAACTTCTTATAAAATATTTCAAATATACTGCAACAAATAGAGTCACGCAGCTCTGTATAGCTTTCACCCAACAATCATCATTTCTGGTCACGTTCGTTTCATCTGTATCTTCCCCACTTTCTGCCACCTCCTTCACCCCAAGCAATTGGGATTTTGGAGCAAATCCTCAGATATCATATGATTATCTTCTGCATATATTTTTGTATGTGTTTCAAAAATCAAATCAGTATCAGTAGTGTACCTTAAAATTTTAATAATATTAGTATTTTATCAATGTTTACTTTTCCCCAATTGCTTATACTTTTTTGAACCATTTGTTTTTGGGGTTTTGTTTTTGTTTGTTTTGTCACCCTGGGTAGAGTGCAGTGGCATCATCATAGCTCACAGCAATCTCAAACTCCTGGGCTCAAGTGACCCTCCTGCCTCAGCCTCCTCAGTAGGTGGGACTACAGGCATGCGCCACTATGCCTGGCTAATTTTTCTATGTTTAGTAGAGATGGGGTCTTGCTCTTGCTCAGGCTGGTCTCGAACTCCTGACCTCAAATGATCCTTCCACCTCAGCCTCCCAGAGTGCTAGGATGTGTGAGTCACCACATCCAGCTGACCATTTGTTTTTTTAATCTAGGACCAAATAAGGTTCCGTACATTGTAATCGATTGATACATCCTTTTTAAGTCTCTTCTAATCTATAGGTTCTCCTTCAGTATTTATCTCTCTGCCTCTTTTTTTCTTGCTGTGGCTGCTGCTACTATTGACATTCTTATTGTTAGAGAAGAGATTAGGTTGTTTGCTTACAAACAGAGACTCACTTTGATTCCCCTCCTCTCCACCCTCCCAAATCTCTTACCCTAAAAGTTCAGTGGCTGCACCATCCTCGGACACAGCCAAAATCTGAAGGCTCCCAGGCAGGGCGTAGGCTTAACACAAGCTTAGTTTAAAAAAACAAAAGCTATGTTGAAACCCTTCCTAGAAGAATCTTGAAAGGCTGAGAGAAAACCACAGGTGCCGGCATGGTGGCAGTTGGCACTGGTAGATTTTTCCTTCTCTATCTTCCAGTATGCTTTGTTTGGTTTTGCTTGTATGATACTTGCTGTAATTTTTTTTCCTATTGAAAGATGAAATGAGGCTTTCATGGTAAGGGAACCAACTTGGCTGCAGTCAGGAAGTAACCCGATCCACCAGCTTGCCGGGCTAGCCAGCCGCCCTCTCCAGATGTTTTTGTCCTTGCTGCGGCCCCAGCAGGAGGGAAACTTCCTCTGTCCATGCCATCACCTTTTGTCAATTTTGCCTTTCCAGCCTGTCTGGGTCTGTTCATCATATTTTCTGGTGATTGTCAAACCCTCTTCGTTCTTCCGAAAACAAGTATGCCCCAGATAAAAACTGAAAAGCTTTGTCTGGCTTAGCATTTATAGTTCTGGAATGAAGACATAGCATCAGCAAGAGGAAATCAGATTTGGCCTGAACTCTCCCCCTTTAAAAGCGTATTTCCCTGACCACGCTCTTGCCCTCAGCACTCAGGCCTCCTGTGTTCCACATAACACTTGCTTAGCATTTGTGCCTGTGTTCTAGACTGAGTGGCTTATAAACAAGAAATTTGTTTCTCCCAGTTCTGGAGGCTAGGAAGCCCAAGTTCAAGGCACTGTCAGATTCTGTGTCTGGTGAGGGTCCACTTTCTGGTTCATAGATGACACCTTCTCATTGTGTCCTCATCTGGTGGAAGGGGCAAGGAACTCTCTGGGGCCTCTTTTATAAGGGCACTAATCCCATTCATGAGGGCTCCACCCTCATGACCTTATCACCTCCCCAAAGGCCCCACCTCTTGATACCTTCATGTTGGTAATTAAGTCTCAACACATAAATGTTGGAGTACACAAACATTCAGACCATAGCAGACGTATGCCGTGTGGCTGGAAAGTAAGGAGCTCAACTTTTTTTTTCAAATCAAACATATCCAAAAAAGAAGGGTCCTTCAAAGTAGACTCCTTAGACACAAAATACTTATTCCAGGGATACAGCCATTTCCCAAAACCATTCTGGCAGCATATTTGAGGTTTGTCTTCAGAATCCATTTCCCATTCACCCACCGGAAGGTCAGCTCATTGCTTATGGTTAGACTGTATTTTAAACCCAAACTTAATCATTCCCAACTCGCTTGTCAGTTGCGTCTGAGAGGGCAGGGGTCTTCCACCCTTAGAGGTAGAACAGTATTTTCCTTCAGGATTGGGGCAGGGTGGGTACTTTCTCATTTCTCTCCCAGGAGTACAACGTTGTGCTTAAATGTTGTGGGTGACAAACTTACTCTTTTTATGTCCATGATACCTTTCCTTATAGTCTTAATCTTGAATATATATGTCCATGTTTAACTCTATCTAAAATGAAATATTCCTTATCTGTTTAATGATATTTTTGGTTCTCAACGATGGATGGTGCCAGTGTGCCCTATATTAATTGAGTATGCACTCTTCAGTGAAAGCGGAGTTGATGACGATTATATTATCATAGCCTCCTCATTGTACCTACTTCTCGGCAGCCCCTGAGAGATGCAGGACTTCCTGGGAACCTGCTCTGCTTTAGGTTCAAGGCACATGTTAGGTGAAGGTTCCATGTAAGATAAAGGAAAATGCAAGTGCTTTGTTTTGATTTTTCAACTGATATATTTCACAGTGAAGATTGTTTCTGAATAAACACATTTCAGAGAACTATACAAAAGTTAAAAAAAAAAAATCAAGCTGTGGATTTGCTTTTACATATATTTTTTTCTAATCTGTTTTTTGGGAGAAAGATTAGACTAGAAAGAGGAAAAGGCTAAGCATTAAAACCAGGGCCCAGACAGAGTGTAGTGACCAGCACGGAGCCCTGCAGGTAGGATCAGCAGCCTGAATTCGCTTTGGAAGGGTAGCTGAGGAGATGGGCCCAGAAGTATCCACCTTCATTCCGCCATGAAGAACACTCCACTGTCATCCCAAGATCCAGGCAGATCTTTAGTTTGGTGTCTAAGGACTGAGCCAGGAATAAGAGTCCCCCAGTCTTTTATGGGAAATGTGTTTTCATCTCCTTTGGTTCCTCTTTGTATCTGAAGCTCAGGTCTCCAAGGGAGAAAGAAAGAGATCGTGTCTGTGGGTGGTTGTAGGGGCGGTGTGTGTGTGTGTTTAGGGGAGGGGGCCAGGTTATATCTATGCTTCCATCTGATCTTTTGATAAGATTCCCCACAAAGGATTTAAGTAACCAAATTTTAATAGTTAATTCATTTCTCCTGTGACCTTGTGACTTTTAATCCAGGAGCAAGGTGACCTAAGAACACCGACATTTGCTTTCTTAGGGCTAAAAACATGCAGGAGTCCTTGTCCTGTTGGTACACTCCCATCAGCTTCCCATCCTTGGGGTGCTCTGGATGGGTAACCCACCAAACTGGCTAGAGGAAAACCATAGAGGATTATGAGCCTTAGGTTAAAATAAGGAGTTCCAGGATCCAAAGAAATGAGTAACATTTTCAGACTCTCCCTTGTCCTCCACCAACTGTCCACCTGGCCTAGGCCTAGCCCAGCAGCCCATCGGCCTGCCCTATGCACGTACTGTGACATGAACTCCGTGCCACACACGTCAGTCCTTCCTGATACTCACTCTGACCCCTCTGCACGTGACATCGGTAGGGCAGCCTGGTCGGGCACTGGTTCTTCCACCCTCGATCCTCACCTCCCATCCCCAGAGGATGGTGTGTGCACCTGGGAGACCTGGCTGGGGGGCCTCCCTCAGGTGCTTCAGACGTAGGGCTTGGTGCTCTGTATGGGACAGAAAAGAGATTTGGACCTTGGTGCATATCTAGGGCCTCTCTCCAGAGAACACCCTACACTTCGATTTGGAAGTCAGTTGCAGCAAAGTGAGGGGGTTCTGCAGTGTGTGCATGAACTGTTCTCAAAGCCTGTGGTATGGGCACAAAGAGTCAAGGTGGGACACCTCATGTCCCTCTGAAGTCCCTTCCCCTGGGCACCTCACCTGGCTGTAAATCTCTGCTGGCTGCATTCTCTGGCCTCACCCTCCTGGGGCACCCCTTTCTGGGGATGCTGTAAGTGGTGAGCTGTAAAGAGGTGAATTATTTTATTTTCAATGTGTTCTCCTCACTCCGACCTACATCCTCTGGCTGCAGACAGGTTCTCAGAGGACCCTCTGGCCCGTCTTGAAGTGAAAAAGGGAAATGTTGGCGTCACTGTGGTTGTAGAGAGTAACCATCGTCCCAGAGCCACAGCCTCTCACAGCTGCAGAACTAACATGATGTTCAAGGTTTGGGCTCCAGAGTTCTGTGGTTCCCCCTTCCAGATGTGCGAGAAGCAGCTTTCTAGTAAAGAAGGCGAAAGGCAAAACCTTTTTCAAGGAAGAGATCATCTCAACGGCGTAGTTGTCTATGGCATGGTGCGTTGCGTGGCCCAGTGTGTGATTCACTATAGCAGACGTCTGTGCAGGAAGAGCAGGGCGAGGTTTTGTTCTAACGTATATCTCTATAGTGACTGTCAACTGTCAGATATGGGAAAATCGTACCTGGTCCATGGTCTCTTTTGAAATTCTTGTGAGTCAGCATAAGACGTCCATCCCCAGACAAAGTGAGCCTGTGCAGAGCAATCCCCTCCCGGTCGTCACTGCTGGAACATTAGGGAGGAGAGCCGGGCAAGCCGTCAATTCGTGCCTCGAAGCCCTCGTGTCAGGGTTGTGAGTGATATTTGCTCTCACTAACACACCTGCCAGTGTCACTCTGCGATGGCATCTTTGCCCCTGGAAGAGTCTTCACACGTCTACCTAGTTGAAGACGGAGCTAATGAAGATGCCATGCAAATGAAAATATTCAATTGTCAGCACCGACTGTGCTAGAGTGCCTGCTGGGGGCCGGGCCACCACGGGCACCCCTGGAGCCGTGGGAGAGTTGGTGCAGGAGTTGTCAGCAGTCCAGAGCCCTGTACTAGAGGAGGAAGTGGCTTTGGGGTGGGGACTGGGCAGGGGCCCATCTTCCAGTAAGTGAGGAGAAGTGCTGGTTGGGGAAAACGGTCGCTAGGGAAGATGACCTTACAGCGCAGAGAGGGGGAAACAGACCGAAGGCAGACACACTGCTACTCTCTTGGCTCTCCCTGCCCTGTATTTGCCCAGGCGCCCTGGGGGCCTCCTGCTTCCACCTCTGGCTTCTGGACGTGGCACATCATGTTTCTCCCTGGGCACCAGTGTAGCCAGGCTCTGAGGTTCTCAGGGCTCTCATGGGAGTCCCCATTCCCCTTCCTGCCCCATGGAAGCCCTCTTGAACCCCAGCCCGGTTTCTGTCCCCTCCTGGGTGGTGAGCTCTGGCTGCATCACTGGTTGAAGAAGCCAGGAGCAAGCAAGGAGTGTTCAAAGCAAAGGACTCCAGAGTCTAGAGGGCTTCAGCATTTATCCCTGTCTCTCCTGCATCCCGCCCAGGGTCAGAATCCCATCCGCAACATCCCCGATGTCCCCTTGCTCATGGCTCTCAGTTACAGCATCCCCAGAGAGGGGCGACCCAGCAGGCGGAAATCAGAGGATGCAGTAAGTAGAGATTATAGCCAGATGAGATTCAAAGCAGAATATACAGTTTCTCAGTTGCGTACAAGAAGTTAAAAATTTTTTAAAAACAAACAAAAAAGCAAACCAAAAAACCCAGAACCCACCCCAGACAATCACAATACAGTTTAACAAACCAAACAGAACCCAACAAAAATAATGGCCCCGTCCTATGACCCATGTGACAGAAGGCCTAACTCGTTCTGGGTCACCTGTCACCTTTGCTGTGGGCATCAAGTTCTAGAATTTTAGATTCTTCCATACTCTGTTTTAGCTTACTTGGGTCCTTTCAGGTTGCTCAGGCGACTGCTAGAGAGATTTCCGTCAACTGGTCAAAGACACTAAAGAGCTAAATGTTCACCAGTGGGAAGATTGAGAGCGCCAGATGAAAGAGGTGTGTGGGGTGACAGTGTCTTGGCAAAGGGCTGGAGGCGACGTGTTCACTTGCTTTGGAAACACAGATTGGGAAGTGTGACGGCAACGTGACGCAGACCTGTCTGCTGAGGCGAAGAGGACATTGGAACTAAGGGACTCAGAAGACATCAAAGCTAAAGCGTTTCTTGTTACCCAGAGAAAACAGATATCTGCAAGCCCGTCTGCCTGGGGAGCATCGACCTGCTCCTTTTATGTCTCAAGCAGAGAAGCAGCAGGGACGTTGACCGGCTGGGAGGGGCTAGAGCCCCTGAGCAAGCTTCCAGCCCAGCCACCCTTGTGCTGCGCCAGAGATGGGGCGTCTGGGACCCGGAGAGATGGCAGCCCTCAGCCTTGCACTCCCCACCCGGGACATACTCTGAGCTCTGTGCTCATCTCCCGGAGCCTTTTCCTGGAGTCCCCTTCCCTGTGAAATGGAATTAGGGGTAATAGATGGGCAGGTGACGCAAGTTAGAAAGATGCCCCGGACTGGGGAGCTAATGCGGATAAATGTCTCCCTGATTTACAGAATTGGTTGTGACACTGCTCCTGACAGCCAGTTCTTCACTTAGAGTTCACCAGTCACGATTTTTACACTGAGACAGACTTAGAAGATGTGTGACTGGGAGCCTAATGACACCCACAAGTGCGCATGCAATCGTCTGTCTTTGCCCCACACCCCCAGTTTAGATTGTCTTTTGTTCCAACAAACAACTGTTAGTTTCGGCTTGCTTTATTGTTGGTTTTAACTGGCCTCATTTGTTTAGAGCAGCAAGGGTTTGGGGTGTTCTTCAGCTCATTTGTTTGGTGGGGGAGAAGAAAGGTCACTGTTGGTGTTCTCTGTCCCCCTGTCTCCAACTCCCAGCATAGAGTTGATGTGTCAAGTCACGACTTGGCGTCCCACTGTGTGTGAGGTTTTTATTCCCTAAAGTCCTGCCAGTCGAGACGCTTGTCCACTGGGCTCAGTGGCGTCACTTTCTCCCCGGTCTCACTGTGCTGAGAACCCCTCAGATGTTTGCAGTTCACGTCCACAGAGAATCCCATCTCCTGTTTCCCGCCTCACCCCTGCTGCTCCTCACTTCTGGCAACTTCTTTCTCAATAACCTTCAGCCAAAAGGGAGGTGGAAGAAATATCCATGACGAATGATGTCAGGAGAGCTGACGGCACCCCCCGTCCCGCTGCCTTCAAGATCAGAGGCGGCCGTTTTAGATATCTCGGCTGATCGCAACAGAACCCAAAGGGCAGGACTCGTACTTCTGCAGTTTCAGAGCAACAAACGTAGATACCCGATCTCTCTCAACCTACGCCTAGGGATCGTGCAAAAAAGGAGAAAAAGAAGATGTCAGCCACACAGGGAATTTTGTATCTATTTGTTTACTTTTGAAGTGTTCTGTTTGAGATGATTTGCTTTTCTTGACCGTAGCGCACGTGTGTGTAAGCTTAGTATGGGGTTTCTCAGCCTTAGCACCGTTCATTCACCTTTTGGCCTGATGGCTCTTTGAGGTGGGGCTGTCCTCACAGAGGTTGCTGAGCAGCATCCCAGCCGCTGCCCACGAGATGACAGTGGGACCCTCCTGCCCCACCCAGTCATGCCAATCAAACCTGTTCCTAGGCATTGCCATATGTCCGGGAGGGAAAGGAGTACAGAACTGCCCCAGTTGAGAATCCTGGCATGGTATGTGGGGTGGGCATAAATGCAACCACGCAGATCTGCTCAGAACTCCCCCAGGAGACGGGCAGCTTTCTGTTTATTTGTTTACTGCCTGTTTTCACCTGTATCTTATCCCCTTAGTCCTAAAAGTTACCTGAGTACTGTCTTCCTTCTGTATCCACAAGGGCTGGTGCCAGGAGCCCCTAAGATACCAAAATCCATGGATGCTCAGTCCCTTAAATAAAATGGTGTAGCATTTGCATATCCTTCTGTATAAAGTACTTTAAATCACCTCTAGGTTACTTATAATACCTAAGGCAATGTAAATGCTATGTACATATTGTTTAAGGAATAATGACAAGAAAAAGTAGTACAGCAGATACAAGCATTGTAGACCTAACTATGTAGTATACACTCCAGCAACAACATAACATTTTCTGGAAATTTTTTTCCTAATATTTTGGATCCACAGTTGGCAGAATCCGAGAATGTAGAAGCTGTGGATATGCAGGGCCGACTGTATTTTTTTTTTTCTCCATTTTTAGGATTAACCAAATACTTTCAGATGTGTCACTTTCCCATAGAGTTACAGAAATTGGATAAAAATATTTCTAAGCAAAGAGATCTAGTACAGTTATAGAAGATAAAGAATTTCTGGGGAGCACTAGTCTTTCTCGATGGGCTTCTTTGGATGGCATTCGCAGACCCTTGGTTTACCATACCCGAGTGGATCTTCACCTTGCCTACACTTCAGAACCCCCAATGAGGTTTTACAGAACCCGTCGGACGTTTGGTTTCCGGGTGTTCCTGTGGGCTTCCACCGCACATCTGGAGGCTCGAGCCCTGGTGGTCATCAGACACTTCTCCCCCCAGCTGGGTGCTGAGCCTCAGACAGCTGGATTCACCCAAGCAGCAGACTGGACAAGCCTTCCATCCTCTCGTTCAGTAACTGCCTCGCAGGCCCTGTGTTCCAGGCACTGTTCTAGGTGCTGGGGACACGGCAGTGAGCACAGCAAGCAAGGAGGTGCCCTCGTGGCAAGACTCACTTTCCAGTGGAGAATGTGAGAGAGAAATGAGCACTTAGTGCATGTATCTGACTGAGCATGTGCCTGTGTTGCTTATACCTGATCATTTCTGTCCACATGGTGTCGTCCATTATTTGGTAGTTTTTGCTTGGTTCTTGAATCTCTTTTATTCAGTTACAGAGGTTTCATCATCCCGTAAACCATTTTAGGTGTGAGGGGGAGCAGAGAGAGATGGAGACACACATTAGTCCTGTGGAAAATTAAACGATTTCTAATAAGGTAATGGTTGTAATTCTCAGGCTTTCCGTATGGGAAAAGTTTCATTGTTGTCATTTTGTTAGGTCATCACTGCAGGGATGCCAAAGGTGGCACTCACATTTTTGCAGCAGGTCTGTGGCAGTGAGGATTGTACCAGGGGCTTCCTGTTGGCCTTCGTTTTCTTCGTTTGTTAAAACAGATGGCCTCTGCAAGTCACTTCCCTCTGGCACCAAATCCCAGAGGAAGGGGAGCAAACATAGACAGCAGCCATACCAGGAACCCACAAAATACACATACCAGGCTGCATGGATTGCTCTGACGTGGACCTGGCAGGTCAGGACAGGTCTCAGCCCTCCAGGGCCAATACTAAGAGTGTCCGCTGCCCTCAAAGGATTTGGAACAGATGCCCCATTTGGCAGGTGCTCCTTGGAGTCCATGGTCCTGGCAGCCATGAGTCAGAAAAGGAGAAAGAAGTCAAGGGACATTAGAGGCAGAACTAGGAACTGTGGGGAAAGGGATGAAAAGCCAAACTGGCTCCTCCCAAGTCTGCAGCCGCCACCACCTACCATTTTAAAATGAGCGAACTCAGGCCCAGCAAATTGAAAGCAAAGTCGCATGTTAATTAGCACAGGCCCAGGACCTAAACCCAGGAATCCTCACGCCTGGTCTAGTGCTTTTCTCCTCTAATCCACAGGAGAAAATCCTCCTCCACCCATGTCCAAAAGGAACCATCTGTACATTTTGGAAAAATGAGGCTCGATATTTTTCTTAATCCAAACAGCTGGACCATTGATTCTGGAAGCTTGGTTACCTATTTCTCTCACTGTAGCATAATAAAGTTGTGTGTGTACATTCAAGGGAAGAGGATTTGAAAACGTCTTTAAGATGTGTGACCGTTTTTCAGTCTTGTACTCCAGAGAAGAGGCAATGTGATAAGACAACTGCATTAAAGATGAAAATTGAAATGGGCTGCTGGGAACCAGTCCAGAGAAGTAATGTTTGTTACTGAAGCATGAGCAAAGGAAGATATTTTTTTTAATATGGGATTTGAGATTGGCTCAGTTTTAATGATGGTCATAGCTCTATTAAGCACCATGACAGCCTGCTTGGTGTTACACTGAATTAACCAGTAGTAAGTGATTTCAGTTCCTGTATTGGGACACAAAATAAGTTACCTTTGGGAGGACCCTCCCCATCTAAAAATCAAAAAGGTGGTGCTGCCTTATCTGCTGCATCCTCTGGCTCTTGCCCAGTGGATCTTCATTCCTCAGAAGAGTTCCTGGCCCTCTGCTTCTTATGTGGAAAAGACAGTCCATCACTCCCCTCCTGAGATCCTGTCCCAGGCCCTTTATCTTCAGTATCAGCTGTGCCTCCAAAGCAGACCCATCTATCTCCTAGCTCTGAAACACCCACCCAGTCCTCTAAAATGCCTCCAGCCCCAAAGCTCCAAAACAAGTATCCTTGATTAAAAATATCCTACCACAAAAGGGTGCTTCCATCAGAAAGTCTCTCTGCTGCCTAAAGCATTAAATCACCACTAGTCCCTCCTGACTGAAGAGAATTTCAGGTTTTCTAGGGAGACCCAGAGTGTGCTCATGCAACATAGCATCTTACCCAAAGTGAAAAGTGGGGGTGAACCCCAGAGAGAGTAAGAGCTGGGAGCAGGCATGGGAGGGAGAGAATGGGGCTGTCCTGGGCCCTCATCCGGAGGCGAGGAGTCGGGGTACAGAAGGGAGGGGTATCTGGATGAGGGCAGGAAGCTCTGTGTCCTCGGAGGCAGTATCTGTGGGGAGGAGCAGTGTGTCTGGCACAAGTTACATAATCAGCCCAAACGCTTTCTTTCTGCCTTCTGGTAGAAAGTGGAATGCATGTACAAATGATGTGGTCTGTTTTTATACCCCAAAAATTCATGATAGAAAAAACTTTAGATAATGTATACTAATGTGAAAGGTTGCCAAGATAGGCTACTAAGAGAAAATTTTTTTAAAAAGTTGTAGAAAGCTATTGTCCACACATACTCATTTTTTAAAAATAGATACCTGTACATGAGTAAATATATGTGTTGGTATTTCAATGAATATATATAAGTGCTTATTTTGACAATTTCTAGACATATACAAGAAAATATGAGTCTGGGTGTGGATCTGTGGGGAAGGCGTTTATTTCTTAAATTATATCCACCTAATGTATTTTTTTATAGTGAGGACACATTACTTTCATGATTTTTAAAAAGGGGGAAAAACTTAGGCATTTTAATAATAGATAAGAATAGCATCTTAAGTATAAGTGCAGCATCTCTTTGGAGACGAGAGATGGGAGGTTATTGGCTCTGAAGACTGAAGCACACACAGGGTGTCAGAGTGTGACAAGCAGGACATTTCTCCATGGAAACATGCCTGACTAAGGCTTCTCTTGGGCTACCTGGTGTTCACACCAGGAGCCAGCGAGGGTCCTACTGGTATTGATCTCTACAATTCTAGGAGATCTATGTCTAAACAGCTTACTGGATGAGGAAAGAGGTCTGGTTAGTTACTTCCATTTTCATTTACCTATAAATCTGGGTATTGAACTTGGAAAATATTACAGTACACTAATAAATGAAAACTAAAAACAATGTCACTTAGGAGAAAATCTTTGCAACTTTGGGAAAGGCTGAGATTTCTTAGGACACAAAAGACACTCAGCTATACAAGAACAAATTGGTAAATTGGACCTCATAAAAATTAAAGGCTTCTACTTATTCAAAGTGACTGTTAAGAAACCGAATAGGTAAACCCTGGACTAAGAAAAAATACATCTTACACAGGACTTATATTCAGAATATTTAAAGAAAACTTGGAACTGAATTAATAGAAAGTTGAACCACCCAATTAAAAAATGGGCAAAACAGGAGTTTGAGGTTGCAGTAAGTAATGATGGTACCACTGTACACTGGCCTGGGCAGCAGAGCAAGACCCTTGTTCCCTCCACAAGAAAAAAAAAATGGACAAAAGACTTTAACAGACTTTTCACATAAGATATGCAAATGACCATTAAGCACATGAAAAGATGCTCACATTATTTGTCCTTAGAGAAACAGAAATGAAAACTACAATGAATATCACTACACATCCATTACATGGCTAAAATTTTAAAAGATTAATGATTTCAAGTGTTGGCAAAAATACAAAGCAACTGAAACTCTCATACGTGGTACACCCTCTTTGGGAAACAGTTTAGCAATTCACTATAAAGTTAAACATGTATTTATCAGCAATTACCCAAGAGAATTGAAAACATATGTTCCCAAGACTGGTACAAAAGTTCAAGCAGCTTTTTTATAATATCCAAAACTGGAAGCAATCCAAATGCCCATCTGCAGGTGAATGGATAAACAGATTGTGGTATATCCATTCAGTGGACTACTATGCAATAATAGCTCTGAGGAATGAACTACTGATACTACATCATGCATGAATAACAAAGCAAATCAGTGGTTGCCAAGCCCGGGGTGGGGGTTAGGGGTGTGTCTGCAAAGGGACTTGTGGAAACTTTGGGCTGACACAAGTCTGTGTCTTGGTTGTGCTGTTTATCTTGATTTTGGTAGTGGTAACACTGCTGTAAAATTTGCCAGAACTCATCAAGTTCTACACTTGAAACAGGCACATTTTATTGTATGTAAATCGTCCCTCAATAAAGTATATTTTTAAAAGGATGGCGCTCACTAACCCCATGGGGAAGGACTGGCGCTATAGTGTGCCAGTGTGCACAAACACGTAATGACATTTTACATTTTCTCCCGCCGTTTGCAGTTCTTGTGTTTGCCAGTTCGCTTGCCAAGATGTCAAGAAGGGAGAATCCCAAGCCTTGCTCTCTGCTCCATTCTGCCCACAGCCCTACTTATTCAGAAACTGATGCCTTCGGAGTGGAGAGCAGGGCTGCAGGAATGCATTCTGAACGAGATCATGAGAAGGCTGGATGTTGCGCCTGCCCAAAATGCCTGGAGACCAGCCTGAGCTCCGTGATAGCATCAGAATTTTTATCCGTGGAGGCAGCAGGCAGGGCAGATCTGGTTAGAAGGAAAGACTGGTGGATTTGTCCTTCAGCATCTTTGTTTTGTTTCACAGTTTATGTGTTTATTTGGCTTGGGTGGGGGTGAAGTTCGTGGTTGGATGTTCTGTGGATCCAAAGCATTCCCCCCGACTGCATTTTGGGGCTGTCCCACTTAGGTTCTCCTAGATTTTTGAGCGTTGATGGTACACTCTTCCTTTAAGGTTCTCTTTCTCGTCCTTCTTTTTTCTTTCTTTCATTATATCTTCTTTTTATCTGTGGCCCTCTACACCTTCCTCCTGAGGTTGTTCCTCCTGAGAATATGGAACTACTTTTTTAAAATTTTCTGGCAAAATAACTAGGAAAAGACTCCTGACTTCTCACCTGTGTTTCCTCTTGTCCTGGCCCCAGCAAACCTCTGGGTATGAGTCACCTGGAGAAGTGGGGACCATCTAGCCAGGCCAACCACCTGTAGTGCTCACAGTCTCAGAGCTGGCAAAGAATCTTTGCTTGGTGAGAAGAAATAGTGTGTTTTCTTGGTTGCTCCCTGAGCAAGGAAAAGGCTCTTTGCAAAAGGAGGAGTAGGAAGGAAAGGCTCAGAGGCCCCGACAGCACTTCTGGGGAACTGCTGACCCTCGTGGTTTGTGCGGTGCCAGCAACAATGCTGGGACTGAGAGTCCCTGCTTCCTGGCAACGGCCCCTGTGGGGAGAACAAGGGGTGGGGGGAACCCCAGAAGCAGTGAGGAAAACTTCAAGTTTTTCAGTTAATCATTCAACTAATATATACTAATACACCAGTGGGGAATGATGACTGTTGTAGGAATATCACCCCAGGAGTTGCCAACTAAGTTAATTTACCTGTTTCTCAGACATGTACTTATTAAAATAAACTTTTACTCCATTGTCGAGTGTAAATAACAGGCCTCCTGCAGGCAACATAGAAAAAACAACCTGCAGAGTCAAGTTCTTTTACTTTTTTCCTTTTCGAGACCTTGTCTTCTGGAACCAGCGTCATCCGTATTATTAATCGCTTGTGGGCCTTTATACTGCATCACATTACTCCCTTGGAATTAAACTGCACATATAAAGTATGAAAAATGTACTTTTTTAAACAGTAAAGAAGTAATTTTCTAGCATAATACCCAAAATAAAGTGCCATGGAGCCATTAGTAGTAAATTGAATTTTTTGGTATGTAATTTGTACAAAAACTGACAAGTGTGAGCCCCCCTCCCCCATCATTAGTCACTGGGTTTAGCGGACACAGAGGCAGTAGTCTGCAAGGGGAGGCATTTTGATGTCGACTTCAATTGCACACTTCATTTATTTGGACAGGGCACAGGCGGCAGCTTCTGTCACAAGGCATCACCGCACTATTAGTGAATTTCGCCCCAGGGCAGCTGGGACGCTGGCTGGGGCAGATGTTCTTTTCAGCCTATTCAGTGACCATTCTTGGGGGTTGTTTACCGTTGCCATGGTGACCTTCATTTCCATAGCAGCAGCGCTGCTGTTTCTCAGAGGAAAATGAATTTAGTTATAAAGGGATAATATTTTTCTCTGTCTCTATATAACCTGCCATCTGTCAACTGGTGGATCAGTAAGGATTCAGAAACCTATTAAGAATTACAGCAATGAAGTGATGAGTATTTATTTCCCGCCCATATTAAAAACAATAATAGATATGGAAGCAGACATTGTGCCCCCAGCATCAGAACTTTAGTTTTTTTTCTTTATATTTTAAGTGCTTGTTTGAAAAAAAAAAAAACAAAAGAAACACCTTCATCACCGCCACCACCGCTGTTACAAGTGCAGAACCTCATAAGACACAGTTTACATTCTGCCGACAAATGGAAATGACCAAATGTCTTGTTTGTATCTCACTAGATGCAGGTGTATTTAGTGCGTTCTCTTCTTGACACTGTGAGCTTTCCCCAGTTCATTAAAGATTCCTGTGGTTGAAGTTCCTATTGTCACTGACTCTTCTGCTCCTCACCCCAGGGTAAAAGCTGTAGGGGTGCAGAGATCAGCAACTTATCAGCAACATACAGTGCAAATTATGAAATTAACAAAACGAGAAGAGACCGTGCTTGTCTGATGAACAACTCACTAACTTGCCCCTCAGATCTCCTTCTAGAATGCTGTTTCTTCCTCTCAAATCCAAATCAGAAGAAAGTCACCTTTGGGATAGCTCATCTGGTTCCTGGATTTTTTTTTTCTCTATTGCTTCATAAACTATAACTTACAGGGGGAAAAACACACACACACACACACCAGCCCCGTTGTAAATAATGTTATTTATTGGTTGATTTTTCCAGATCCTGACATTGATGCTGCCAGTGCCATGATGCTTTTGAATACTCCCCCTGAGATACAAGCAGGTTGTGAGTAGATATTTCTATAGCCTACAGCACCATAGTTTGTGAACTTAACCTTCTCATTTATATACCAGGTCATAGGAAGAACTAATGCTCAAGTAGAACTTCCCTTCTAGAATCACTTTAAAAACTACACAAGTGCATGATTACATGCATATGCATATCGACACGCATTCATGCATATGTATGAATGAATGCATAGGTGTGTTTCCAAGATGAGAAAGTTCTAATACCATTTCAGGGCTTAAGAGTTGGGGGAAGGGAGGCAGGCCCTATAATGAGTCCCAGCGGAGAGACCTCCTTTTCTCTTGCAGGAATTGTTCCTGTGAGTTCGTAGTTTCTGCTAGAAGAGGCTATGTGGGGCCAGCTTAACTGTAATGGGGCTGAGCAGTATCCGTTTTTAGAAATTTTTTCCCTTCTGGGACCTCATTAATACCAGGCTGCCATTTTGGAAGAGAAGTCTAGGGAGGAAGGCCTGCCAGCACCTGCAATGGCCTTGAGATAAAACCATGGTACCCCGTGTCTTCTCCACCCGGCCCCCCAGGCTGCCATAGATAGGGGGCAGAGCGGGGCTCCCACCCTCACCTTCTGTTGGCCAGTGGACAATGTCAAGTTTGAGACAGCTCTTTTCTGTACTTGGACTTCTTCTATCCACCATCTGATGTTTTTCCTCACGTCTGGAGCTAGCCTACTGTGGTTTTAGAAATGTCTGCTTCCCCAAGGATGAGAAATGACCTTAAACAGAGGTACCTGTCCCTTCCTCCTTGAGATTAGTGCCTGTGCCCACATCCCACACCCCTCCAGGACCCTGTTGAGCAGACAGAGAGTGAGTCTACCCGGGTCTTCTCAGCTTGCTGTCAGGACATTGCTGCGTTAACAGCCTCTTATTGAGGAAACACACTGGTCTGGAGATGGTGACATGAAGTGGCACATGCCACCATGCCACCACCACTAGGGGCTGGGCCTTCAGCTCGTTTGGGGATCTGGCTCTCTGAGGGCTGTGTAGACTCCTAAGTGCTGGGAATTCCTCGCTTTTGGAGATGATCATATTTTCCGCAGGAAAGCATCCATGCTCAGACACACAACAGGTGTCTTTTGTCAGTAATGGACTGGCGTGGAGGTCCACACTATCCTTCATTCCCCGACCCCTGCTTGTCCCAGCCTTCCTGACAGCTTTAGGAAGTTTGACTCCATCCTTTCTTATTTGTTCCTTTTTTAAAAGACCCAAGAGATGCAGCCGAATGCTCTCAGGGAGATTTATTCCTCTGCCTGGAGCTGCCATTACCTGCTCCCAACAGTACAGAATCCTCATCCTCTCTCTTCGCTACACTGAGATTGCCAGCACTCGCAATGTTAGGCTGCCCACACCGCTGCCAGGCAGACACCACTGCTACGCAAATGGGTAACTGGTGCAGTTCTGCAACCAGCAGTTAACCTGGAATGTGGTTTTTAAATGATGTTTGAAGTTTCAGAGAAATATATACATATTTTTTTAAAAACCTCCATTCCTAGATGGTATGGCAGGAAATGTGCAGACCAGATTGTAATCAATTTACAAGGGTTTCTAATATAAGTTGCATAGCTCATCATGGTGGAAGGAGACTGATTTCATCAGAGCCATGTAAGATTGGCACACCTTCCTTTGCACTGTACACGGTGATCATTAGTTTAAAAAAAAATACTTCTGATGAACTGGTTACTGGGTTTCAGAGGGAAAATGGAGTTTATAGAAAAGGCAAGGAGATTGATTGATCATTGAGAGATCCTTAGCATCTTCCATAAAAGTCCATTATTACTGGATTCTTGACTGCAGGTAGAAAAGAAAAAGGGTCACTCCTGGTTAGTTGCCCAGTTAGTTTTTAATGCTCTCGTGGCTAAATGAACTTCTCCCCTCTCTATCACTATAACACTCAAACTGTAAATAATTCTTTTTCCAAGGTATCCATAGCCCTTTTTATATTGAAATGCTGAATTTGAGTTTTAAGAATTCAGTGTTCATGTTTTGAAGCCATAGGATGACTTTTAGAAGTCTATTACTACTGTGTGAGAAACTCAGCCACAGCTGAGTTTGAAGGCCCCAGGCCAAGAGGGGGCCCCAAGGCCCTGGAAGGAAAGAACCAGGGTGCCTACAAAAGTCACAGAAGGAGACGCTCATTGGCAGGAGCAGCAGAGAAATAAATGCAAGGACTGGGCAGAGGGTAGGGACACCAGGTTTGTATTCACTTTCCCGTTTGACCCCCACCCCTTGTATTAGTACAATTCCCTGGAGGTCAAGTGCAAGCACAGTCAATGAGCAGGTCGTAAAGCCCCTCAGGGTTGGAGCGTAGGAAGGGCATGAAGATGCATCAAATGTCTGCTCTGTGCACCTGGAAGCCAGGTGGCCCATCCTCCCAATAAGCAGCCAGAGGTATGTATCTCCAGCACGGGCCGCAGCTTTCCGCTAGCTCTTCCTTGCCCCCTCCCGCCCCCCACACACGCCTTTATTTTCATCTTACATCACATAATGTTTCTTGCCTTGGGAGTTGAGGCGATGTTTTGCCTTCTTAAGGGAGAAGCATTACAAACATGGAGTGATTAAGCCACCATCCCCCGCCCTGCCAGCGTTCCCCAAGGCCTGGAAGAAGAGTGAGACATGATTCTGGGGCAAAAAATGGTTAAAGGCCACAGCTAGCCGGCCTCCGTGATGGTGTGTGGGTGGCCTGCAGAGTGCTATCTGCGTGCACGTGTGCAGTGTGGTTCTATTCGGGCCTTCTCCTATTCAGGGGTCCTGCCACTGCCCACGAGTGGGGAGCGTGGCTTCCGAGAGCACAGGCTTCCTGTCTGCGCAGGGCCTGCCTGTGTTTCCCTCGGGCTGGTGCCGTGGCCGGGCTCTGTCTATAGAGCTTCCTCGTGCAGTGCTATTCATAGCCTCTGTTTTCACCTCCTGGGGTGCCTGGTGCCCTGCTTGCACGGGGGCTGCCACCCTAGTGTCTCTGCCGATGTTCGCTTTCAGCAGTTATGGGCTGGCCTGGATGGCTTGAAAGGCTTTTCCTTTGTCATCGCCCTTCGTGGCCACTCCACTTCAGGTCACCAGATGGCAGCCACTTAGATCTTTTCCTCTCCTCCTTCCCTTGCTCAGCATCTGTGGAGCTAGCTCAGGGCTGGCAGGCTGGCCGCCGTCCAGGGTCTGAGGCTGAGCAGGCCACACGGAGAACACTGCTCAGAAGCTGGTGAGAACCCCAGTGGGCGCCAGCCTCTCTGTCTCCCGGGGGGTCCTCGTTGCCCCAGGGGAGCCCAGCACACCCTGTCTTCCTTGGGCTGGAGTCTCCACGGAGCCCTCCACGTCTCACTTCAGTCCGATGCTTCCCCTTCAAGGAGGCAGCAGTGTGCACCTAATAAATACTTCAGGCTGCAACATTTTGTACCCCTGGCAGCACCTGCAGTGCATGTGACGTTAGCCTCTTCAGACTTTGCCAGCTTGGGGAAGAGTCTGCAAGGAGAACCATCGGGTGTCACGCGCTCTCTGGGATGCTAGTTCCAGAACAGTCAGCTCAGGGCATGGCTGCCTCGTTACCTCCTGACCTTGGGAGTACGCTTCTAGTCAAACCCATCCACCTCCCCTTCCCTCCCCCAGAAAGTGGCTGCATAGACTAATTCCAGCTTCTACTATCTCCTTAAGTACCTGCTTTGTAGTTCCCCTTTGACAAGCCCCGTGAGTCATCTTTAACCCCAATGGAGGAATTGTTAGGAAGTCAGGAGAAGCCAGATCACCATTACTCATCTTCAAAGGCTTATATAACCCCTGGTTGGAAGGTTCCCAGAGAGGAACTGTAGATAATAAACAGAACAACAAAATGGAACAAGGGGAGGCCGGGTAGGGGGAGGCGTTTCTCCCCTGCCTGGAGCTGGGGTGTATGACAGACACACCGGGCACAGTAGAAGAAAGGCCACCAGGAAGTAGGCCGTGTCCTCCCAGGCCGGCCCCCTCGGCAGCATGCTTCCAAGTGGGCAGGTGGAAAGGCCGCCTTTAGGAAAGGGAAGGATTATCGGAATCACCTGCTGCTCGGCTTATGGCCTGGGAGAGAGTTAGCCAGGGCCGGCCTCCAACAGCAGCGGTAGGGGCTCAGAGGTTAATTTTAGACATTGTGAAAAATCAAGGAAGCTAAGCATGAGGAGGGAGGCAGGGGGAGGGCTGAGGGACAGTGCAGCGTGGAGGAGAATTTGTCTTAAACCTGAGACTTTATTTTTTAACGGTTCTCAGGATTACCTATCACACTCAGATCGCAGCATCTACAGTGACCGGTGCGGCTTGATTTGGCTCTTGTTTTACGTGTGAGGGTTGCTTTCTTGCTAGTTGAAATCCGAAAGTTTGGAGTCACTCTCTACCTTGAGAGAGCGCGGTTGATCAGCAAGTGTTGGGAACTCTGGCGCGGATGTCCCTGGCACCTTATCCCAGCAACCTGAGAGCCTCAGACATGGGTCTTCTCTTCCCGATATTCAACTGGCCTAACAAACAGTTAGACCTGTGCCTTTTCTAGTGACAGCCACAAATCTGAGCGGGAGGTTGATCTCAAATGTCCAGTTTCTTATGTCTGTTACTGGCTGGGCCCAGGTGCATTTCAGTACATCGGGTAGGGTGGATTGGCTGTAAACGTGGTGGTCTCTAAGTGTCTCAGCAGGCTTTGAGGGAAAGAGCAAAAGGAAGGGGACGAGTCAATGTGCCCATAGAGAAAGGGCTGAAGAATGCGCTAGCGTCCTGCCGAGCCCCATCATCTCAAAAGTCATGAACTGTGGACCTGGGGATGCCTTTCTCAGACAGAGCCATTTTAGACTGGCCGTGACTTGTTTTTCGGAGGCCACATTCCTGACACTTGGGGATGGAGACAGAAAGGAGAAAAGATGGGGGTACAGTGAAGTGTCACAGCTGGCTTCTGGCAGCCGGTGAGCAAATATGAACACATCCACCATCTCAACACAGAGAGTATTGCCAGTGATGAGGACTGAGAAATGCCAGGGTTGGCAGAGGCAGCGTTTAGTTGCAGCTCATTTGAGAACAGGCTGCAGGATTCAGGGGAAGAGCCGAGCTTCCGTGCCAGAAGTCTTGTGAGGTTCAGGAAATAGCTCAGGGAAAGCCTGTTAATGCTGCAGGATAGCTGTGTCCGTGAGATTCTCTTTGAAGTGACTGTGGTTCATTAACCAGGAAGATCCTTTCACAGGTAAGTGCAGAGTTAGGGATAACTACGTGAAGCCTGATAGGCTGGAGGAATTTCCCCATGTCCTGACCCCACAAAGCCCGGTGCCTTGTAGATAATTGACAAGGGGGTGCTGGGGAGGTGATACGGGGATGCTGGAAGAAGTGTGGCGATGACCCTGACAGTGATGATGGTGACGAGCCTACATAATGGGCCAGACACTGAGCCAAGCAGTGTACATAGCTTATCTTATGTAATCCTCGCAACAATCCTACGAGGCTTGCGTATGCCTGCCTTACCCTGAGGAAACAGGTGCAGAAAGGTGAAGGTGCGAGGCCAAAGCCACAGAGCGAGCGATGGGGCAGGACTGGACTGAGGCCATGTTGCTTAGAGCTCACACTCTGATCCACCGTGTACACTTCCTCCCTCAGGTCCCTTAAGACAAGGAGCATCTAGAGAATGTGGTCTCTGGGGGGTCCTTGGGGGGAACTGGCTTCCTTTCCGAGTTTCCCTTTCTGCTGGTCTTGCCCCTGGTGCTCCAAGGTCCTGGGCATTTGGGCAGAGGACTCTGCCATGGGACTCTGTCCTCAGGGCTGCTTTTCTTCCTTGGTGGCAAACGACGCAGTGGCTGTGGCAGAGTTAGGAAGAATGCATGCTCTCTGGCTTCCATTCGCTGTCCTCCTGCACCAGGGCTCCCAAGTCTTTATCCAATTTTAGGTGTTTTGGGTGTTTTCGCCACAGGGATGACTCTGATATGATACACACAAGGGAGTAGAAGCGCCACAAGAGCAACTCTGTCACCGGAAAGATGGCTGAGTTCTCTGTCCTG
This sequence comes from Lemur catta, assembly GCF_020740605.2. Classification (NCBI taxonomy): domain Eukaryota; kingdom Metazoa; phylum Chordata; class Mammalia; order Primates; family Lemuridae; genus Lemur; species Lemur catta. The sequence continues at coordinate 13,740,087 of NC_059128.1, forward strand.
GTCTGGGTTTCGTCTCATTCTGTTCTTGCAGGTTTTCAGCCCACCTGAAGTAGAGAAAGCACAGGCCGCCTCAGGGTCACTGTTTGGATGTTGATCAGTGATGACAATGATATTGATAACTCACATGCATTTTCTAAATACCAGTGTCTTATCTATTGCAGTTAAGCCTCCAAATACCCTACGAGGTAAATGTCATTTTTGTCCCCCGTTTTTGCTCAGGGGGACACTATCAGTGATTGACAGAGATAGGACGCAGACCCAGGTTGGTCTGACACCAGACTCTGGCTCCCAGCTGCTGCAGGACAGGGCAGTTCCCTGCTTAAAACCCCTTAATGGTTTTTCCAATACTGATGGGATAAATTCCAAATGCATCTTATTCCATCTGGGATCATATGCAGTAGCAAAATAACTGTAGTTCCTTGTGCACACTGTGCTTTTCTTTTTCTTTTATTTTTTCTTCCAGGTCTTTGTATGTGCTATTCCCCTGCCTCTGAATTCCAACTTAGATGGCTCTTCCCATCGGAAGCCTTCCCAGGCAGCCCTCAGTTTGGGTCAGGTGTCCCCATCCTTTCTGCCTGTAGCCCCGTCCTAGCATTTACCGTGGTCTAGTTTTGTAGCCTCCTTCATTCTCTAGCTCTCCCACTTAACTGTAGTTATCTTATATCCCCATCACCTAAGCCACAGTTATCTTATAGCCCCATCACCTAATCCATAGGCAAGGATTAAAAGTTTTAATTAATTGATATAACCTGTATATGAGACTGTAATAATTTTTACAAGTATTAGAGCTGTGATGCAGTTTTTAAATATTGACATTATTTATCAGTGTTGTTCATTACATCAGATTTATTTGCTGTTGTCCATGAGATCCCTGTGGCAGATATATTAGATCAGAATTAAACTGAACCTGTAGCTCTCTGACCATTCCTAAGAGAATACCATGCAGCAAAATTATTGAAACCCTCTCTCCCACGATCCTCAAAACAGACAAACAAAAAGCCCGTCTTCTTAGGCAACATACATAAATATAATAGACTGAAGCACCTATCTATAAACTCCAGAGTTCTGCTGGTCTTTTGCATATGTCTGTTTTTGAGAATTATTGGTATTTGATATTTTTCCTCCTCTGTTTTCTTCTAGAAGTTTTACAAATCTTAGTTCTTACCTTTAGGTCTATGATCCATTTCTAATTAATTTTCATATAGGGTGTGAGGTAAGGGTCAAGATTCATTTTTTTTCCAAATGGATCTCCGGTTGTTCTAACACTCCCCTTTCCCCCATCGCATTGTCTTGGTACCTTTGTCAAAAATCAGTTGACTACGGATGTGCAGGTCTATTTCTGGATTCTGTCTTGCTCCATCATTCTGTGTCTGTACTTATGCCAATGCCGCATAGTCTTGGTTCCTGTAACTTTATAGGAAGTCTTGAAATCAGATAATATAAATTTTAGACATTCTTCCTTATAGAGAACTCATCAACTGAGCAAGATATGATAGTTAGCTGTATACCATATTATAACAGTTCCATGTTTTTAAGGTATTTGGTAAGTTTTCTGCCTCAGGTAATCTGATCTAAAATCAGCCTGGGTAAGCAAGATGGTTCCACCTACTCTCATAATTAATTACAGGAAGAGACTGGGGAGATTGTGAAACTATAGACTGTACCAGTAGTACTGACTTAGGCAAAAGTTTCAATTTTATCTCGCGTCTCACCTTTTGTAAGACCTAGTCACGAGGGCCTTACACAAATCCAAAAGAGAAATGGCAAAATTATTAGCAGGAGGAACAGAATGCCCAAGGAATCCATAGTCTATAAAATTATCCCGTATTCAAAAGAAGACATTCACCCTGCATGAAGGACCTTTGATTAAAGGGTTGAAAACATGTTCTTAGAGACCTGAAAATTATGTACGTAAAAAGTATGTGTAGGCTGGGTGTGGTGGTTCACACCTGTGATCCCAGCACTCTGGGAGGCCAAGGCAAGAGGATCGTTTTAGCTCAGGAGTTCGAGACCAGCCTGAGCAAGAGTGAGACCCTGTCTCTACTAAAAATAGAAAAAATTAACTGGTCATGGTGGTACATACCTATAATCCCAGCCACTCAGAGGCTGAGGCAGGAGGATCACTTGAGCCCGGGAGTTTGAGGTTGCTGTGAGCTAGGCTGACACCACGGCACTCTAGCCTGGGCAACAGAGTGAGACACTCTCTCAAAAAAAAAAAGTATGTGTAGGCAATATGTTTTGTAAGCAGTATTTATTCTGTACAAATAATATTGGCTTTAGAATTAGAAACTCAATATCCAGAGTGGTTTTCATTTTCGAATGAATAATTTTCTAGAGCTTTTCCAGTGGTCATGGTTTGAAAAAGCACGGTTTATCCACCTTGCCTTTGTATGAGACTGTGCAGGGGCTACACGGGCTCAGGGCTCAGGGGAGTGTTAGAACCGAGGCAGCATAAGGGGGTCTTGGAAGAACACTCTTCAGAGAAGGCAGCAGAGATTCGGACTTGCACAAAGTCACACCAGAAGAACTAAGATTAAAACCTACCAGTGTTCTCACTTTGTGATGCTCGCCTGGCCCCATAGACACATAGAGGGGTGTTGGTAGGTGCAGCAAGAGACAGAATATTAGTTTGAACCAGATGAAATTGCTGTTCAGGAGATCAAAAAAGGTCGACTATCAGAGTTTCCCTGTGGTTCTCCTGTTATGTAAATCCTCAAGCAAAGTCAGGTTGGTGTCAAGCTACTTGGAGTTTGCATGGAAAACGAACAGCATCTTATGGTCACTGGCAAGAAGTTGGGTTAGGGCTACTCCAGGGATGAGTGTGCTTCGGAGAAGGTGGGATGAAGAAAGACCTCCTGGGAGACTTGCTTGGGGGAACTTTGGGGAAGGAGGCATTTGCAAGAGTCTGAGCAGTGTCACTCCCAGTGACGCTGAGGAGGGGGCGTTTCCCCAGGTGACAAAGATCATTGTGAGGGTGAACTGTGTTGTGAGTGCTGAGGCTGCCAAGTAACTTGTAAGATAGACTTTCTCTTATTTTTGACTATATTTTTCCCTTGTGGTGAATGAAGGACAGGTAGAAAGATGTTCTCAGCTTCTGACCGTGGCCAGAGAAGCATGGGGAAGTGCTTTTGGTTGGTCACCTGCTGTCTGTCTTACGGTGTCACGGTTTTTGAGGTGTCATTAGGGTCTGACCGAAGGTAAAAGGGTATATTTAATAAATGCAAGAAGATAATATTTGAAGCCCACTTTTTAAAACTTGCCTTTTTTTTTTTAAACCTAGGCATCAATAATTTGGTCGTAAGCTATTGGTCTGACTTTGCTGACCGAATTATCCTTCCGGCTATCTGTCTTGTTCTCTTGGCATCTTTTTCTGTTACTCTCTCCATGTGTGTGTGTGTGTGTGTGTGTGTGTGTGTGTGTGTGTGTGAGAGAGAGAGAGAGAGAGAGAGAGAGAGAGAGAGAGAGAGAGAGAGAGAGAGAACATGTTTTTCTTTCTTTCTCTGCTGTGTGTGTGTCCCCTTCTCTCTCCCCTTTCTCTCTCTGGTATATCCAAAATTTCAGACTTTGAACAGAGATGTGTGCACTTGAATTCACATATGGTGTCTTTTTCCTTTTTGCCTTTCCAGTTCCTCCAGGAGTGATACAGAACGGAGCGCGGGTTCTGAGCCGAGGCCTGTTTCCTGGCGTGCGGCCCCTGCCCATCACGCCCATCGGGATGACGGCCGCCATGAGGTAAGGGAGCCGCGGGCCGGCAGCATCTGTCGGCGGTGGGGGGGGGCGCCCTTCCAGGGACGGAGAGGACCAAGCTCAAGCTAGTTAGTGGTCTGGGTGTTCAAAAATGCTAAAGTAACCCCAGAACCCCCAGTGCAAATGCCAGCTTCTTCTAGGGCCACCAAGTTATCCTGGTCTCTTTGCAGATGAGGGGACGGGGACAAGTTAAAGTAAGTTTTTCTTCCAAGAAGGCAGGGTAACGTGGGTAGAAGGAAACGGCAGGCCGGTTGTTAGTTAGATGCCAAGCTAACGGGTCTAGCTCTAGACCCAGCCTGTTACGTCCCCATCCTGTGTCCTTGGGCTGGTGCCTGACCTCTCTGGAGCTCAGCTCTCTCATCCGTGAAACCCCTGTGCCTCCTAGGAGGGGCTGCAGTGAAATCAAGTGCAAAATCACGTGCGGAGCGTGCTTTGGTAAGTGGTCTATAAATAGCAGGTGGCATCGTTCCCCTGCTTCCGAGAATCAGGCCGGTTGCCAAACCACATGAACTCATCCTTGGGACATTTCTTTCCTCCATGCTCATCTCCGCTGCCAGCCCCAGACCCGGGTCCACTGCTAGCTTGGACCCTCACGTGCACTATCACTGGAGCCTCCTCCCATTTGCCGGCTGCTCCTGCTGCCCTCGCTTGCCCCATCCATCCGCCACCGCCAGGCCAGCTTCCCAAAACGTGCCTCTCCAGCCATCTGCAAAACTGCCTGCTGTGACTCCTACTGCATCACCCTGACATTCCCCCGATCTTCCCTTCTCCTCGAGCCAAGTTTGCTCCCCAATTCATACGTGCATACGAATGTGTACTCGTACAGTTTCCTGTGTGTCGATTTCCCTCTGCCTTCACATGCAAGGCGGCAGGGCCCTGAAGACCCATCACAAAGATGAGTCCTTCCCAGCGCTTTTCTGAATGTGGCCTCTGAGCTAGCGTCAGACGCATTTCTCTTTGCTGTGAACTCATCAGCCCTACGCTTCACTTGTGGCCCTTTGATGTGTGGCCCTGGATGGTAGCAGTTTCCCTGCATGTCCCTGTCTGTCCTCAGTGGTCTGCTTACTGAGGATGGGGGCTGATGCCTCATCAGTCATCGTGCAGTCCCAGGCCTGGGCTAGTCATGTAGGAAGGAGCTGAGCTGCTTCCCTTCCCAGCAATACCCCCTTCCTGTCTTCTGCGTGTCTGGATCGAGTCTGAACCTGAAGGCCGTTTTGCTGTCATAGTGTTTCATGCCCCGAAGGAAGCCATCCCCGGAAGTCTGTGTAGCCGGGCCTGAGGGAGCTGCAGAATCAGACTTCCTTGTGTGAACAGCCATGTAGAGCTTCTCCATGAGCTTGTGTCTTTTAACTCTTCCAGCAAACCAGCCTACTTTTGCCAGGACGGAAGTCACTGAGTCTTCAGGGCAGACTTTGGTGTGTAGGACAGGAAAAGGAGGGACATTGTTAGGAATTAGAACAAGTATAGGTTATAAAACCTCATATCATTTCTTCTAACCTGACAAGGGAATACTTGCCAAAAATTCATGGGGTCTTTTTCTTGTACTTCTCCACTGTCTGTTCTGGTTACTCTTAGATCGATAATTCTTGAGTTCCTAAGTGGTACGCCCCTTCCAGGAAGCCGAAACACCAGTGCCCTTGCCTCACATCATGAAAGAGACAGATTCTGATTTTCATTCTTTCTTAGGCTCTTCCCTGCCTCACCTCCTAGTTTACCTTTCTGGTTGATAAGACTTTGAGACCATAGACTGCTTGCGCTTGGAGCAACAGTGTGTTTCATTATCAGATTCTAAATGTAGACCTCCAGTTTATCGTCTTCACCATTCTTTTAGCGCCTGCAAGAGTCGCTTTCACTAGGGGTCCCGCCATTCTTGGGGAAGGACACAGAAGAGCCAGGCAGACCACGGGTTGACATTCAGCAGGAGCTGCCTCCTAATTGCAGTTATTACTCTCATGGCATATATTGTGGCACAGTGTACTGATTAGTACCCTCTAGAGACCTTATTTCCAATATTGATGGTTTTTCTGGTTATGATCTGGTTAGAAGATAACAAAGCACTATAACAAAACCACGAAGTCATGTTTCTGTTTAAAGAGTTGCCACTCACCCGACCCAGTGAGCCCCTCCGTTGTTCTCCCTCCAAAGTGAAAGGCCACAGAACAGTTTCTGGAATAGACTTGTGCATCAGTTGGGTCCAGTCAGGAGACAGAAACCATACCACGTATGAGAGACTTTAATGTAAAGAACTGTTAAGCAGGTAGAAAGTTATTAAGTAGGTAACTGAAAGGGTAAAAAGAGAACTCAGGATATCATGGAGGGAACAACTGCAGGAAGCAGCTACCACCTGGAGGGTAGAGGAGACAAAGGGAAGAGGTTGGAGTGATTGCACCATGGAGCTGAAACTCAGACCTCTGCGGAGGGTAGGAGGTTGGAGTCCAGACCTCTGGGGAGGAGGCCCCAATGGTGCTGGTGTCTCCAAGGCAACATGGTTCTGCAAGTGTTGGAAAAACTGCAAACTGGATACAGCAGCTACTGCAGGAGTGAATGCTGCTGTCACTGAGGTGCATAGGCATTACTGGGGTGGCACAGGGACAGGAAACAGGCAGGAGCTAGTAGTCCCTGCTTCACCCTCACAGTCTCTCTATGGCACCCCCTGGTGGCAGAGACTAACATGGAGCCAAGTGGTAAAGCAAAATGTGGCTTGCACAGCCCAGCCCCCGCCCCGGCTCCAGCATAGGAAAGGGCATTTCGGCTGGGTTTGAGGCTGAGTGACAATAGCTTTGTAATTGCACGGTTTGCCCGGTGTCTGTCCAAAAGCATGCACGGTCTAATTAAAGAGTGACTTTCCTGGACCTGATAGGAGTTCTGAGCAAAATTATTTTGGTAAAATGTGCAACCACAGTTTGCAGAAACTAGACAAGTTATCATCTGCATAAATGGAGATAACCAGTAAAGAAAACCATTGTGCATTCCCAGTCAGTTGTCCAAAATACCAATTCTGTACTTGCCCCCTTAGTTTTAAGGGAAATTATGGGGAGAAGGTTAGTAAACTCTGTGAGATTAGGGATACGTGCTCATAATATCTTTGCCTTCTTTTTGTAGGGCAAAGAGTAGGCCCTGAGATGGTTTCAGAAAGAACAAACACAAGCATAGCTATGTGGGCATTTACATAATCAGTGCCGATGTAAAACCCACTAAGAAATGTTTGGGGGAAAAAAATTTGTCTTGCTCTTTCACATTCATTGTATTTTAATAATTTTTTCATTTGACCACATGTCAGTTGAACCTAAACTCAGCCAAGGTTAAAGGGAAAACAGTCCAGTGGAGAACAGAACAACACCGAATATTGTCTGCCGGAACACGTGGCAGTGCCCAGGGATCCTGTGGGTGTTCGCGTGTTTACACGGGCTGCCACCCCCCTCTGTTCAGCAGAGGCCTAGGGAGGGTGGGGAGAGTCATTAGCACCCACTAAAGACCAATTTCCTACTCTCCTTTGTGTGACAGGTTTTCTGTGTGAGTCTAAGTGACTTCTCCTTAAGTGAAAATATTTATCTTTCGGGGATTTTTTTTTTTCCTCCACTGAGTGGCAAAGGCCATGTTTGTTTGTCTTAACTCTGAAACTGTTATTGACATAGATGAAGTGTTACTTTTATTAGCTGATCATTACACAGCTTCTATTTGCTGGGTTCCTTTGCATATAATTATGATGTGAAATCTCCTTGTAAGAGTATCTGTCAATAGTGTAATTGACTTTACGGTGTTGACTTTTTACTCAATAACCTCAGAGATTGGCCCATCCTTAGATGTTGGAAACCTGCTTATTTTTAAATTTGTCTGGGCGTCAAATCCTCAAGACACATCATCCTCAAAATAACTACCCACACGTCTTAAAGCACACAGCTGCTTTCCCAGTAAAATCCCTTGCAGAGATTACATTGAATGGAACAAATGATTATAGCCCTGCGAAAACTGTTGCTGGCCTTCCTGGGAAGCAGGAGCCCCAAGTTTCTTACATTTGCAGTAGTAAGGGCTACAGTGGTAAGGTGTCAGGCCATTGCAGCTCTCCTGGGTCTGCAACCCCCACCCCCCCAACCCCGCTTTTAACTATTTAGGGCTCTTTTTGACCCCCATGTGCTGACTCAGATGGCAGAGAAGAATGAAATGTCCAGGGCTTGCCGGAGAGGATTGGGAGAGAGCTGATGGGAGGCAGGCTCTTCATATGGCAACAGAGCCCAAAAGTTATGAGCATGAACTCGGGAACCAAGTTTCCTGGGTCTGTATCCTGTAGCTATGTGACCTTGGGCAAGGGCACACGGGCTCATGGATTATCATAACACACAGTTATGTGCCTTGCACACAGCATTATGCAGGTGTTTGATAAACAAATAATGTGGCTTCGCCCAGCCTACCCTCTGTGGACACATGCCCTTCCTGAGCACCTGAAGCTAAGCCCCAGACCTCAGGAGAAGGTTTAGACTGAACTTCTTATGCCCACCTGCAGCACAATGTACGTGTGTTGGCAAAGCCATCAGCTTTGAGGGGTGACAGCCATTGTCTAGACTACAAAGTCTAGACCACAGAATGTTATAAAATTATAAGAAAGTTGCATTTAATCAGCAGCTAAAACTGCTTAATTTTATTTGCATGTCCAAGGACCTCAAGTGAAAACTGCAATGCCCATGGACCATGAAGCAAGTCAGGCATTGATGGTCCTATTGCAATCAAAAACATTAATTCTTAAGGTCATGTCAAAATAGAATCATCAGGAAAACCCGTCTCTCTGCCTAAATTCTGTTCCTGGTCAACTGTCTTGTTTGTCTTCCTCCTTGAGAAGATGCTTACAGCAGGAGTTAAGAAGCCAGCAACCTTCAGTTTGAGATAGGGTTGTGCTCTGATTATACGACTTGAGGGAAGATTTGCCACTGATCTTTTCTTGTGTTGTATTTTGTTTTGTCTTTAAAGACCAAGCACCTGTTGGCCTTTGTCTTCTGAAATCCTGGTCTTGGAGGGCAATTACAAAACTAAGTATTAGATTTTGCTTTGTAATGGGAGGAGAGGAGAAAATACTAAAGAGCTAGGTTTAAGGGAAAAGGAAAAAAAGAAACCCAGTCAGACAGAGGATACACTGAGTCCCCTCCAGGGCCCCTATCTCAGCAAAGCATAGTCCTTGCTTTCGGCTCTTCTGGTCCCAGAATCCAAACAGTGGCCAGCAAACTGTGAAATTTGATCAGCGTTCTAGAGTTGCTCTTCGTACTTCAAATCCATGGCATTGGCTAATGCCTTGTAAAGTCCTGGTGGCTCTTTTTCCTATTGTATCTAAAAATCCTCTGAACTCCTGATGATTTTGGACTATGTCAAATGCAAAACAGTTCATGGAGGAGAATTTAGGATCGTTCCTATTTGTGTTAGGTGATCTTGTGCAGAGAGGAAATCACGTTTATCTCAGTACTTTAGGGGAACAATCTGCAGCTCATGGGAGAGAATCGTGGTCCCCCTGGAGATTCCCACTGAGGCAGAATTTGTGGAGTTGTAGGACCTGGATGCTTCCAGGAAGGGTTGGCCACCTGCCCCTGGACCTCCTGCACCTTTGCTGCCATGCACCCACTGGATCATGGAATCCTGCGGTTGGTGGAAGGGATCTTAAACCTCATCTTGATTTTACAGCTGAGGCCCAGGTAGAATTAGACTGAATCTTATAAGAAATGTTGAGGAAGAATTTTAAAGCAACAGATTAAATTGACCCCAATAACAACCTCTTCTAGGTAAAACTGAACACCAGGTAAGAAGCAATTTTATACACAATTTTATTAAACAATTCTCTGCATGCTCCTTAGTATTCCCCGTCATTCTTTGTACTGTTAATCATCTTCTCGGGTTTTGGGGGCTACTCATTTGAAAACACATTTTTATGCAATATTGGGTTCATACACAAGAACGAATGAAACATATGAGAGTTACTAAGCAAGTAACTATTGGACACTTAGGAATCTACCACCCAACGTAAAAAGGAAAACATAACTGATACCTTTGTCTTCCCTGAATGGTAATCACAATCCCAAATTTTATATTCATTGTTCCTATCCTTTTAAAAGTATTCTTGGTATATATAAACAGTATATCATTAAATTTTGCTTGATTTTGAGGGTTTTTTTTTTTAAACTGGACTGATACTGTATGTCTTTTCTAACTTGCTTTTTTTTTTTGCTCATTCAGTTCATTGGTTTTGCTGCATGTAGCTGTAATTGAATCATTTTCACTGCTGTATAATATTCCACCATGTGCCTGGACCACAATTTTTAAAAAAAAAAAAAAACATTTGGATTATTTATAATTCTTTGCTATTATAAACAATGGTGCTATGGAAATTCTTGCACACGTCTCCAGATTTAAGATGTTCGGGAGGGAAACTGTTGGCTTGTAGGGTGTTTGCAAGCTCAACAAGGTAATGCGAAGTTGTTTTGTAAAGTACTTGTATCCATTTACACTCCCACCAGCAGAGTATGATAGTTCCTATTCCTCTACATCTTCATACACAACTAGAATCGTCATACTTTGCAATTTCCACCAATCTAGTGAGTATGTAACGGTATCTCATTGTGCTTTAGTTTGTGTTTCTCTTGTTATTAAAAATGTACAGTTTTTCATATATTTAACTAGCTGTTTGTACTCTTTTTGGATTGTCTGTTCAACATTTTTCCTGTTTTTCTATTAGGTTCTCTTTTTCTTATCTTTGTAGGAGTTCTTGATATATTCTGAACATTAGTATTTTTTCACTATATATGTTGTAAATTTTCTAAGTTTGTGGATGGTCTTTTCACTCTCTTTAACAGTATCTTTTGATGAACAAAAACTCTTAATTTTCTTGCTGATTAATCACATTCATCAATCATTTTCTTTATGAAATCTGGTGTCTAAAAACACCTCTACTCTGTGGTCATGTAGCCTAAAAGATTTAAAAGTTTTTTCTTTCACTTTTATAATTAATAATAATTACAGACTTATTATTTAAGTCTGGAATCTTTCTGGAGTTATGGTGTGAGGTAGAGATACATTTAAATATTTTTCAAATGATACTGAGTTATCCCAGCATCATTTATTAAGTAGACCTTCCTTTCCCCACTGATATGAAGTGCAAGTTCTGATATATTTCAGGTTTCTTTCTATTAGTGAGTTTGTTTTGGGGGTTCTCAGTCTTATTTCATATTTGTCTTGTCCTGTGGGAATAGCACACTGTCTGAATTACTATATATCTTTATAGTAAGTCATAAGTCTGGTAGCACATGTTCTCTCACCATGTTATTTTTAAGTGTCTTTGCTATTCTTGGCTCTTTGCACTTGCAGTAAATTTTACATATAAATAATGATGTATTTTCTGTTTGCTGCTGATCTATAGAAATGCAATTGATTTCTCATTATTGATTTTTTTCCAGCAACCTTGTTAAATGAACTGCCTTAATAATTCTAACAATTTATAGATTCTCTTCTGTGCAAAGTCATATCTTCTATAAATAATGGTGGGGAGGGGGTTTCTTCCTAATTCTCATATCTTTTCTTTTTCCTATCCTATTACACAGTCCAGGACCTCTGTGTAGAAGTAATGACAATAGACATCTTTGTGTTGTCTCTTACTTTAAAGGGAGCCATGTTAGGGATTCAAGATTGATTGGATGTTTGTTGAAGATTTTGGGGGGAACTATACTGTATTATAACAAAAAATTGCTTCTATTCCTAGTTTGCTGTGATATTTTATCATGAATGGTTATTGAGTTTCATCAAAAATGTTTACATCATTTAAGATAACTATAAAATTTTTCTTTCTTTTTTTTACTGTGGTGAATTATATTGTAGAGTTGCCATTTTTAACAAAACTTGCATTTCTGAATATGCTTGTTCATGATACATTATATTTTTTACATATTACTAGAGTTGGTGAGCTAATATTTTATGTATAAAATTGTGCATTTTTGTTCATGACGCATTTTTTTCTAGTTCTCTTTATTTAGTTTTAGTATCAAGATTAAATTAGCCTCATAAAATGAGTTGAGGAGTATTCACTTTCTTAGATAACCCAGAAAGAGTTTATTTTGGTAACTCTAGAAATTTATCCATTTCATGTAAGTTTTCAAATTTATCAGCATAGAGTTATTCATGATATATCTTGTCATCTTTTAAAATATCTTTTGTAGCTATATCCCTTTTTTATTTTTTATTTCATTTGTACTATCTCTTTTTTTGCTTAATCTTGCCACAGGTTTTTTTTTCAAAGAATCAACTTTTTTTATTAGTTCTACTTTGCATTTTTTTCTCTATTCCATTGATTTCTGCTGTTTATAATTTCCTTTCTTTTTTTGGATTCATTTCATTTTTCTTTGTCTAGATTGGATACGTTTAAAACTTTTTGTCTTTTTTTAATAAAAATTTAAGATTATAATTTCCTTCAAACTACTGCTTATGGCATCCCATAACTTTTGGTATCTTTTATTTTCATTATTGTTAAGTTCCAAGTATTTTCTAATTCTCATTTTGATTTCTTTTTTGACCCATGGGTATTTTTAAAAGTGTATTTTAAAATTTCCAAACTGTAGCCTGAGAATGCATTTTGGGAGAAAGGAAAACAAACAAACAAACAAACAAAAACAACAACAACAAAATATATATATATATAAAACAAAAAGTAAAAAAAAAAAATTCCAAGCGGAAGAAGATGTGGTTGTTTTTTATTTTTGTTTTTAGTTATCTCTTCAACATTGACTATTAACTTCAGTGCATTGTGGTCAGAGAATTTATCTGTACAATACTGCTGCTTTGAAATTTCTTGAGATTTGGTATATGGTCTAGTATAAATCAGTTTTTTAAAAAAGTATTCCCTGTGTGCTTCAAAAGAATATGACTTTTCATTATTGTGTATATTTTATGATCTGTACCATTTAGCTGACAATTTTTAGCCCCTTAAACATATATATATATATATATACACATACATACACACACACACACACACACGCACACATGCATATATATTACGTCAAATTGTCTCCATACTAACCTGTGTGTGTGTCTACATGTTATGTGTATGTGAGAGAAAGAGCTTGATCAGTTAAATACTGAGAATAATGTCTTCAAATATCCCATTACAATGTAGATTTGACTATTTCTTCTTGTAGCTCTTTCAATTTTTGAAGCTATTTTATTAGAAGTGTGCACATTTAGAATTGTTTTATGTTCCTGGCGAGTTGAACCTTCATGAATGTTTAATGACTTTATCTGTGTAATGATTTTTGCCTTAAAATATATCTTACCTCATTTTAATATCACTGTACCAGCACAATACAACTTTTTCCATCCTTTTAACCTTTCTTTGTCCTTTTGCTTAGGTTTGTCTCTAATAAACAGCATATGGCTTTTTTTTTTTTTTAAATCTGGGCTAATGATCTGTACCTTTTAACTGAAGAGTTTTAGCCTGTTTTTATTAACATGTTTGGATTTGTTTTTGTCATCTTATTTTGCATTTCTGTTTGTCTCACTTTTTCCAAATTCTTTTTATTTTCTAGCATTATTTTAAATTGATCCTTCTACTCCTTATTTTTCTTTTTTCCCCTTCTAATGGTTTGGAAATCATCATTCTGTTTCTCTTCTTTTAGTGTTGATCCTAGAACTTTTAACATGAATATTTAAAAATGTTTAAAGTTAATCAATATCTTTAACCTCCTGATCAATACAAGGCTCTGGGAATGCTTTGACTTCTCTTCACCTCCCAAGTAATATGTTACATTTGTTCAGTACTTTGGCTCTATTTCGGTTTTGGGTTTTTTGTTTTTGTTTTAGCCACTTATTACTATTGTTGTGTTGTATAGTCAATACTTACATTTTCATTGCTGATTATTTCTTTTTACATCTCAGACCTTCCATTTTGATTCATTTTCCTCTTCTCTGAAATACATTTTTAAGAAGTTCCTATGGTGAGGGTCTATGTGTAGTTAAAGCCCTGAATTTTTGCTTGAGAATGTATGTATTTTGCCCTCATTCATAGAAGAGAGTGTTACTGGATATAAAATTCTAGGCTGACAGTTACTTTTTCTGTCTCCCTTTGAGATTATAGTTCTGTTTTCATCTGCTTTACTTGTTTTATCTTAATTAATACTCTCCTTTAGGTAATATGTTTCCTTTCTGCTACTCTTATATCATCTTTGTGTCCTTTTTTTAAATACTCTAAAGTTTGGCTATGATGTGTCTAGGTGTGGGTTTCATTTTATTTATCTTACATAGGATTTGTTGGCTTTTAAATCTGAAGAATGTTATCTTTCATCAAAACGAGAAAATTCTCAGCCATTTTCTATTCAAATATTAGATCATCCCCATATTTTCTTTTCACTGAAAATCCAGTTAGATTTATATTGGTTCTTCTTACTATGCTTCATCTTGTCCAACCTTTCTTCCATATATTCCATCTCTTTGTCTCTCTCTGCCACATTTTGTGTAGTAGCATCAGATCCAACTTCCAATTCACTAATTGGGAGCCTGGGGGACCAATATCCCTGAGGCCACTTTAACTCCCTCTGAGGGTCACCGGTAACTATGGAGCTGCCAAAATCAATCTTCCTGGTGCTCCCTTCCCCCTTCCCCTGCACGAGTTTGGGCTCTTGTTCCAGTGCTAGGCTAGACGTTTGCTCTGGAGAAACCCTGGCTTTCTTGGTTGCCTACTGCTCACATTTCAGATTATTGTAAAATGTTTCATTTGTGTGTGGGTCTCTGAAATTCCTCTTATTTTCTGGTGAACCTAGCAATGGCTTTAAAATATGTTGTTGCACTTTATCTAGAATCTTTGATACTATTGTCAGAAGAGTACCTTCCAAATGTCTCTCCTGCCACCTGGCTGGAAGTAGAAGTCCCCGGTCATCTCTTTTCTTCCATGTCTTTCTACTTGTGCATGGTTTTGGACAGAAGCATTGAACTCGCTCCAGTTCCCTGCTTCTACAATCCCATTAATTCCATCTGCTTTTTACATTTGGCAAAAGATCAGAGTCCTCAAGTAAATCCCTTGGAAGGACGACTACCCTAAATGATAGCCTCTAGGTTTAAAGCCATCAGTTCCAGAGAGAACCCTAAGTGCACCATGTAAGAGGTGGAGGTGACACATGCTCATTATACTGTAATGGAACAAGTAATTAATTGGTAGGAAAAAAACCAGCAAAATGGCCATGTCATAAGCTTACACCTCAACTTGTTTGATGCAAGCGTTGCTCGTTCTCAGCTTGAACTAATGTGATTTCCTCACTTTTTATATTTGCTATTTCCCATTATTTGATGAGAGAATGAATACCAGGTTTTATTTGAGATTAATAGCATGTGATTTTGTTGAGCCATGTCTTTTTTTTCGAGACAGGGTCTCGGTCTGTTGCCCGAGCTAGAGTGCAATGGCATCATCATCGCTCACTGCAGCTTCCAACTCCTGCGTCGGCCTCCCAAGTAGCTGGGACTATAGGCACATGCCACTATGTCCAGCTAATTATTATTGTTACTTTTTTTTTTTTTAAGACAGAGTGTCACTTTGTTGCCTGGCTAGAGTGAGTGCCGTGGCATCAGCCTAGCTCACAGCAACCTCAAACTCCTGGGCTGAAGCGATCCTACTGCCTCAGCCTCCTGAGTAGCTGGGACTACAGGCACGCGCCACCATGCCCGGCTAATTTTTTTCTATATATATTTTAGTTGGCCAGCTAATTTGTTTCTATTTTTAGTAGAGACGGGGTCTCGCTCTTGCTCAGGCTGGTCTCTAACTCCTGACCTCGAGTGATCCACCCACCTCAGCCTCCCAGAGTGCTAGGATTACAGGCGTGAGCCACCACGCCCGGCCTGTTACTTTTTATTTGGTAGAGATAGGGTCTCCCTCTTGCCTAGGCTGGTCTCGAACTGCAGGGCTCAAGCGATGCTCCCACCTCAGCCTCCCAAAGTGCTAGGATTACAGGCGTGAGCCACTGCTCCTGGCCTGAGCCATGTGCTTTAAACTTTTAGAGGCCTAGTAAAATCAGGTGGCTTTAATTTTATGCTAATTTATGATAATTGTGACTATCATTACACGTAAATTCAGCTAAAACTGAAAAATTGCAGGCATTTCAGATATATCACATGTTCGTTTTAATGAATGATTTTTGAGGAGGTGGTTAGAAATTTACCTTCCGACATGTTCAGGATGGCTGGTTTCTTTTAAGCATTTGGCGTCCTGTAATGACAACCCCTGCAGCGGGGAGCGTTTGACACCAAGTCAGTGCAGCTGGCTTGCAGCAGCACGGATAACATTGCACCAAGTTATTAATAATTGAAGGAGCTTGTCACCTCCTGCTGAGTTTTGTTTATAATTTATGGATTATAAGCCCATGCTAAAAATCTCAGGGAAAGTTAATTTCATCAGATAAGTAAGAGATATGTTTATGTTTTAATTCTCACTCCCTGAAGTTATGTCTGTGTATCTATTTCCATCCAGAAATTTCAGTGATGAGTGTATTGGTTTTGTTTCTTCATCATAGTAAACTTCCTTCTTTGGGGGTAACAGGGAGATATTTTAAATTCCTGCTTGAACCATCTCTGAGAACTAGCTGGGCTACCTCAGACAAGTCATGAGGCCCTCTGAGTTTCTGTTTGTCTTTCAAAGGGTTGGTGGAGGCCAGGGTTCCCAGGAGTGGGTCTCGGGATCTCTGTGGACATGCAGTGTTGTTGTAGGTGGTGCCAGAGACTCTGCCCGACACGGCATCCAATCAGGGGCTGGGGAATAATTTTCTTTTCTATTCTCCTTTTAATCCATGGGGTCTCTTTAAGAAGAAAGTTTCAGTTTGGACCTACTGTGTGCTTAGCACCTCTCTAGTGCTGCTTGTCTCCCTGTTTAAGAAAGAGAGAAAAGTTCTCAGGGTTAAAACCTTTCCTCTTGTGATTGTACGGAGCTAAAATTTAATATCCTCGCTTTGGTTCTAGTGTATTTCTCCCCGTCCCTCAAACTTCTTATTTAAAAATTTGTCAAACTTACAGAAAAAGAGGAAAGAAAAGCACAGTGGACGTCACGTACCCTTCATCTCCACTCACTAGGAACGAACACGGCGAGGTGCCGGCCCTGTCGCCCACTCGCTTGCTCCCGTGGCCGTCTCCCCACCGTGTGCGCGCAGACGGGCCTCCTGTCCTGCTTCGCTGTGGAGAAGTGAATCAGAAGCCCCAAGTTATTTTAAAAAAGAAGGATTCAGAACTGAATTGATTTGTTAGAAGCCAAACATAGCCCAGGCTACTCATCCAAGTGTAGTTCACCATAAAACTGTTCAATGCTAGTTCAGCAGACTAATTATTTTTGTATTTTACATCAGTTATCTTACACAACAAAGATCACAAGAACTGTCATAGGAGACTTGCATTTTCATTGGCTTTAGTAACCGTTAATAGCTAGCTGTACACTTAATTATATTTACCAAGCTTCCTACTTGGGAGCAACTCAAAGTAATTTTATTCCAGCCATTTTTCTGCACCCAAGACACGGCCACAAAACAGGGGTCCGTGGCAGACAGGTGTGGAGGAGGCCGGTCCCCAGAGCTGGGGGCTGCGTTTGCAGGCAGCCTGTGGGATTCCTCATTAGGGGCCTCTTCACTCTTACTTTACGCCGGGTTCCCGTGTGCCTCCGGGCCCAGAGTAGGAGGAGAAAACAAGGCTGTGCAGGACGAGCACGTCCCAGCAGCAGGAAGTGGCAGGAACCCGCCAGCACGCAGAGCAGACACCGTCAGGCACCACTAAGAACCTTCCTCTGCGCTCGGGCGTTTTAATTCATCCTCACACAGCCCAGGGTGGTCGCTGAGGAAGCTGAGGGTCCAAGAGGGATAACAGCCTGCTCAAAGCCACCCATAAGCAACACTGGGATACGAGCACAGGTCTGTCCGGCTTGAAAACCAGGCTCTCTCTCTGTAAGGGTCGGGGGAGGTGGCGCGGATCTGGGATCACAGAGCGTAGGGCGCACACTGGGACCTTCTGGAACACACGAGGGCCTCGTTGCTCACATGCACGCGTGGCGATTGGGAGGGTCAGCATGAGGCCCTTGGGCATCCAGCAAAGGTTAAATTGTGATAAAGGCCTTCAGGCGTTCTGCTGGTAGGCATCACAGTAAGGACTGTCTCCGCCAGCTTAAACTGAGCAGAGTACCACAGGCCCTGGAAGCCCAGGAGGAGAGAGATTCCTTCACATCCCTCCCTGCTCTGCCGTTTTCATCAGCGGCTGTTTCCTGCCTTGTCACTTTCTGTGTGAGATGCCACCGAAGTCTCCCTGAGCCTCGAGGCCCACCGGGGTGGTGGTGGAGGGTCACTCCTGTGTCCCATTGCTAGTCCTGACCTCACAGCCTTCCCGCCAGGGCCATATCCTCAAGGAGGGTCTGCTAAGTCACGGCGCTGGAGACCCACCATCCCTGCCCAGACTCTCTGCCACACAGTCCCACCTGCTGCTGAGTTCCCGCAGTATGTCTGCTGGGTGTCCACTGTGCTGGCACAGTGCCAGCTAGTCCCTGGGACGTAGCAGTGACCGGGCCCTGTCTTAGGGAGCTGGCACTCCAGTGGGAAGCACAGATGTTGAACAAGTCACCACCCAGTTAATGATGATGGTAGGAAGTGCTCTCTATGGAGAGGAAATTAGGAGTCCTTATAGGAATTAGGAAATTTCCCTATGGAGGGAAATTAGGAGTCCTTATAGTTGGGGTCATCTAGGCAGGAAAAGGGTGGCTGTGCTCCCCTGACTCTTAGAAGTGTATCATGAGGTCAATGAGCTTACAGGAAATGCACCGGCCGGGTATCATAGAACATCTCTCAGCCCTGCCCAAATCCTTCAGCCCTCATGTCCAAGGTCAGGTGCCACATCTTCCACAGAACTTTCCCTGGTGCCCTCTCTCCATCCTCTCCAGGTATAAGTCACCACCCTTCTGAGCGCCTGCCGTGTGCCAGGCACAGTCAGGTGTATGGCTGCTGCCCGGACACAAGGAGTGTGTGGCCTAACCAGGAGTAAGCAGCACAGCGGTCGTTTTCATGCCAGTCACCTGCAGGCATTAACTGAGTCCTCAGCCCAACAAGCCCAGGAAGTGGGTGTCCCTACTATTCACTTTGCCAAGAAGGCAACACGAGGGAGGTCAGTGCATTGCCCAGACGTAAAGATACAAAGTGATCAGGTATGTTGGGTGCTATAGAGGCCTGATAGGAATGTGTAGCAGGGACCTCGTTCTAGGGAAGCCACCAAGGAGAGTCGGGATGACGGTGACGCTAGGAGCTCAACCTTGAGAGTCAGACTTTGGTTCCAGTCCCCGCTGTGCCACTGATTAATTGTGGGGCTTGAAGTAAGTCACTGAACTTCTCCAGACCTCACTTCAGCCACCGTAAAAGAAGGGTGGTGACATCCCCAGGATCACCTGGGCATACTTAGCAGGTGCCTGGCAGGTGGCGAATTCAGGCAATGGTAACTTACTGCTCTCTCACTATGATCTGTCTATGAGTTGATTCTTTGTCAGACTGCAGCATCTTTGTGGCAGCGTGTGTGTCTGATCCAACCCCATGTCCCTCCCCTGGGACCCTCCCTAAGGTCACGCGTTTCTATTAGGCGCTCAGTGAACATTTGTAGTTTGCATGAATGAGGGAGGGAATGCGTGAGTGAGGAGCTGTCGCCACATGGCAGGTATCTTTTTGCTGAGCGCTGGATTGAGTCCTCTGACAAAAGCCTCCTAATGTAGCAGCTTCAGAAGAGAGCGAGCTTTTTTCTCTGAAGTATCCAGCCAGCGTCGTCTGGCGGTGTCTGGCTCCGCGGTGTTGGCGGGGATGCGAGGCAGGCACAGCTTGATTTTTATGGTTTAACGGAAGAGATTGAGCTTCCACCGCTGTCACTTCAGAAGAGTGTTGTTTTGACGTCTGAGCCACACAAATTGAGTGAAAAATGCCAATGATATCAGCCAAGCGGGGAGGACCAAGGTGTCAGGATTTGGGATCCCGCCTTCGAAGCAGAGCCACGTGTTGGCCCGAGGTCTGCGAGTGGCTCGATGGAGGGCAGGTGGGCCTCCGGGTGCCTGCGTCTGACGGGGTCTAACCGTGTCCTCTCTCTGTCCCCCCTCCCTCCCCACTGTCCTCGCCCTGCAGGAATGGCATCACCAGCTGCCGCATGCGGACTGAGAGCGAGCCGTCCTGCGGCTCCCCGGTGGTCAGCGGAGACCCCAAGGAGGATCACAACTATAGCAGTGCCAAGTCCTCCAACGCCCGGAGCACCTCTCCCGCCAGTGACTCCGTGTCCTCCTCCTCCTCCTCCTCCTCGGCCGACGACCACTACGAGTTTGCCGCCAAGGGGGGCAGCCGGGAGGGCAGCGAGGGCAGCTTCCAGAGCCACGGGAGCCACAGCGAGGCGGAAGAGGACGACAGGAAACACAGCCAGAAGGAGCCCAAGGATGCGCTGGGGGACAGCGGGTACGCATCCCAGCACAAGAAGCGCCAGCACTTCGCCAAGGCCAGGAAGGTCCCCAGCGACACCCTGCCCCTCAAAAAGAGACGCACCGAAAAGCCCCCCGAGAGCGACGACGAGGAGATGAAAGAAGCGGCCGGGTCACTCCTGCACTTGGCAGGGATTCGGTCCTGTTTGAATAACATCACCAATCGGACGGCAAAGGGGCAGAAAGAGCAAAAGGAAACCACAAAAAATTAAAAACAAGTCACTGATTTGTTTTGAACTTACGGCCATTTGGTTTCAGCATGTCAGGAGATTTCTAATGATTTGTGGCAATATCAGCAATTTTTTTTCCTTTTTTCTTTTTCTTCTTCTTTTTTTTTTTGGTTTGGTTTTCTTTCTTTTCTTTTCCTTTTTTTTTTTTTAATTTGCCCCCCTCTCCTTTGTTTTGGACCCTTAAGAATTTTATTTTTAAAGGAGATTGAAGCCATAGAACTCATATTGACACTCAGCTGTTTTACAAAAGCTTTTCATTATCTGAAGACATAACTGAAAAAGCCAAAATGACCATTGCTTCCTCCAGCTTGTCAGAGAACATGTGGCTGAACCCACAGATGTCAACGCTAATGCCACAGGAACACATACTTGGCACCTAGAAGGCACGTGTGCAAAGTCCTCATCGTTCAGGTCCAACCCTTAGGTTTACAGAGTCAGGATGTCCATCCAGTGGGGTTCACTGAGTGAAAGGCACATAAAGCGATTGGGGAGAAGGAAGAACTCCTCGTCCCGCTAGGAGCAGACCCAAGTTTGTGGCACCAGGCATCCAGGTGTGCCAGCAAAGCCCTTGGCATTGTCACGCGGCGGGCACAGGGGCCGGCCACTGGTCCTCTGTGCTTCTTAGCCCTAAAGCCTGGTATCGTCTCATGAGGTGGACACTGGATCATTCGTATGCATCAGGTGTCAGTGATTAATGAGAAGAAATGGGGTAAATTTTTAGTGATGTTGCTAATCATTGAATTCTGTTCAATATTAAATTAAGAAAATGTTCCAAAAGCCATAAGCCTGAAGGTTGGCCCTGTGCACTCACACACACACACACACACACACACACACACGCACGCACGCACGCGCGCACACACACACACACACACATACACACAAAGGACAATAAGAGAAAAGTGATGCAGAAAACAAGCTATGTCTTCTTAACTGCCCACGTGAAAAGCGACCAAGTCCAGGAAATCACAGTAGCTGTTAAGGAAGGAAATAATGGTACTGATCTTTTTCTGTCTGTCAAAACTATTTGATCCAAGTGAAAAAAAAAACAAACAAACAGAAAGCTATGGACCCTGCCATTAGTATTGTGGTGTATTTTTAAAAGATTAAAGGCACATTGATGGAAAAAAAAAAAAGAGTAAAACATGGCAAAAAAATAAAATAACTCCTATTCTGCCCTCAAAATGGAGTTTGCAATTCATATCAGTCAGGATTCATCCTTGCGAAAATCATTGATTTCCACATTCAGCCAGTGTAGCCAGCAGAAATTTCTGATCCACAATGCATGGATTCCTTTGAAGAAAAAAAAGAAAAAGAAAAAAAAATCACAAAAACAAACTTTTTTTATTCAAAAATAACAAAGTTCTTGTAAGGTAAATAATGTATTTAGCATGAAGCATGAATTATTTTCATATAAATATAGAAAATAGAGAAAAGGCTATGCCTCTAATTTTTAAGCCCTTAGGCTTAGAGGTTCTTTTGGTTTTCTTTCTTTTTCTTTTCTTTCTTTTGTTTTTTTTTTTTTTTGTTTGTTTGTTTGTTTTTGGTTTTTTTTTTTTTCTTTTTTTTTTGGTTTTTTCTTTCAGGTTGTTTTGGTTTTTTGAAGCAGGTGTTTAAGGTTTAACCTTCTTCAGGGACAAACTCTGACTGTTGGGGAACTTACTCTGCAATATAAAAATATCTTCATGCTCTGGTAGGGCTTGGATGGTTGAACTCTGTACCGCCTTGCGTGCACTTCAGCCCCGACCCCCTCTGATTCTCTGTTGAAGTGTGTCCTTTCTCTTTGTCTGTACATGTTTAACATGACGCAATAATTTGAGGGCAAACTTAGTAGTGAGTGTGTATGATAGAATCAAGAGAATTATGGGACGCTTACTTGAGAAAATCATTACCGTGATTTGGTTCTAGGAAAAAGACAGTGAATAATTATGCAAATTAGCCAGAAGAAGGGGAAACATGCTAATGGGCCTTATTGGGTGAGGGTACGAGATAGGGTACACGTGAAGGAGGAAGTGACACACAGGTTGGGAAGGCCAGCCCCAGGTATTTTATTGCGACAATGCCATTTCGCAATAGGAAGGAGAGGTTGGCCATTGCTACCACCTCAGCACACTAACCAACCTGGAATTAAGACCACCTAGATTGTGAGAGCTGAACTTAGACAACTGGATGATGTCACACAGACCAGAAACTCCTGTTATCTTTGCCTAAAAAAGAAAAAAAAAATTTTTTTGTGTGTGTAGGGGGGAATCCAAAGAGAAATATCTAGAAGAATATGATCTTCCATCCAAATGGAGGGAAGCTTTAAAACACAAACAAAAACACCCACTACCGTGGCTCAGGATATGAGGGTGGGGGGAGAGGGAGGGGACTGAGGTGACCTTGAGTTTTTAAAAAGGGACAGTCGTGGGCCAAAGCCAAGCCCATCTGCCAGGACCAGGTATGTCAGAAGCTCCATCAGCCAGGACGGACAGTGGTGCATTTCCCAGACTTACCTTCCTGTGCGCTGCTGATGAGAGAACCTCAAAAAAAATCAACACCTCTACACCAGGTCAGATTCATGACCTGAACCTGAATACTTCCAGCATTTTTGTTCAGGGTATGGAGGGGAATAAAGATGTATTTTTGCAGTGCTTTTTGTTCCCTCCGTCTCCCAAACGTCTGACACCCTAAAGCCATCCACAGCTATGGAATCTGCACAACACCTTGATCTGTGTTGTCACCTGACCAAGCCCAAAAGACCACCACCTCAATCCCCCGCCCTCACTCCACCCCCAAGATGATAAAACCCAGACTTCTCTCCTGAAAGGCAGAGGTAAACATTCAGGACTATTTCTGGCAGAGGACTTCTTCCAATTCAAACCCCACAGTGGGCTGTCTCCCCTCATTTCATTTTTCTAAAGGGGCAGAGTCCTTTTTTAGAAAAGAATAAAATGCAATGTGTGTGATTTACTTTTCTGATCTCTTTGAGAAATAGAGAAATATCTTATAAAAGTGTGTTCTTAACTCCAGAACCACTCTTTTTGCATAAATACCTCATCAGGCAGCTTTCTAAGTGTTATTTTCCTGAGTCTCCCTTGCCACCTTCGTTGGATCTGCTGGAAGACTTGTTGGGGAACCTTTAGTGAGGGTAATTTTTTCTATTTTTCTTCTGTTTTTGGAGGCATACACATTATGCATAACCAAAACAATGGCTCAATTGTGTTTGACTTTGTATTTTGACTGTTGAGAAAAAAAAAAAAAAAAACAAATGTATCAATGTGTATGTGGCTGTCTGTAGTGAATTCATTGCGGAATGAGGTTGTCCATGTCCTTAACAAGCCAAGGGGCAGGAGGCACCCTCTCTTATCCCCTCCTCCAAGAGCAGTAGAGACTTTAAGCACAAGCCTATTTGTGAAAGAATATTTTGCTTAAGTGTCATTCACTTTAGTCTTGGAATTCCTTCCCAAAACGTCAGGTGTTCTTTTAGCTTCCAAACTAGCATATGTATCCATTAGTCCGACAGATCGCTTGAGCACCATTAAGGGGTGTGGTGTTTTTGCTTTCATTTCTCCTGCTGGGAGAAGTGGTGGTTCATGTGTCATTCCAGTATCTCACATACTCACACGGGGCGGGGGGAGGGGGAAACGGGGAATTATAGCAATATTTAAAGATGCTTTGGAAACCAACGGTGAACACATCAGCACCATGACATCTACGATTACTGGCTATTGGCCCTCAGACACATTTAAGAGAAAGAGACTGTCACTCTTTTTTTCTTAAATGATATACACATAGACAGTTATTTTTATCCTACTATAATTGTCTTTTATCTTTATCTACTACTATGTGGAAAGGGTTCGCATCATAGATTTTTCCCAGCCTTATAATATACCATAAGCTCCTACTTCCCTTCCCCCTCTCTAAACAGTATACTTTCAAGAGTTCTTTGGTAAAACCATCTATCTGAAACTAAAAATGAACCAAACCCACGTTTAGATAATGGTTCGAGAAAACCATAGCCAAGACATCTGTGGCAGGTTTCAATCTTGGGGCTGAGTTTTTGAGGAGTATACCAGAGGCCTTTCCCAAAAATGGATTTTTTTTTTATTATTTTATTTTGTTTTACTTTATTTTTTTGTAGAGGTATTCAACATGTCTAGTGCTTGCTGGCCACAGCAGTTACTACCACAGGGCGTTGTGGAAGAGGGCGTTGTGTTGGAGGCTCCTGCCTGAGGACATTTCAGGCAAGGGGCTCCGTAGCGTAGAAACCATGAGGATGGCTTTTGTGCCCAGCTCAGAGTCCTGTGACACACCCGGACTGCTCAGCACCAAGTGCTACTGACTCAAGTTCCAGTGAGTCCACTGTGTGCGGGGGCCTTTAGCCTCTCACGGAAGAAGGGCTTTGAGAAGGAATCAGAGTTTTGTACAAGTGACCTAAATGCGAGGGTTTTCTCTATGAGATTGGATTCAATTCAGTGTGATTTCTCTTTCCCTTTAAACTTTATTCAGGTTGGGACTGGTTTCTTTCTGGTGGATCACAGCTGCCCAGATGTTGCGACTTATTTTTTATGTTTCTGTAGAGAAGTATTTTTCTTTCATCTTCAGGATTTTTGCCACCAAAAGAAAACATTGGAACTCTGTGTCCCCTCTTGATTGTGACTTACCAGTGTTGACAGTTAAGTCCTTGGTGTCGTAGGTCCCAGCCCACCAATACTATATCAAACACTGTTATGCACATAATGCAGCACTGTGATCTAATTTAAATAATACTTTTTTATTATTTATACTACTATATATAATATACATCAACACTTTTGCTATATAACCTAAGTGATAACCCTCTTTTAGTTACCTGCCAAACTCTGGACTTCGGTTTATATTGCAGTTAACACAGTTACCAAGTTGTAATGGTGTCTTTTTTTCCTTTGTAATGGAATGTGTAAATCAAAGTATATACATTGTGTGGTGTTCCTGTTTCTGAAGTTTCATGAGGATTTACACATGGCATTCAGTGTTCTGTATAGATCTGCCTACCTTTGTGAATTCACCCGTTCACCCCTCTTTGGGAGAGCACCAGCGATGGTGGTTAGCTCCTTGTGTTTTCTCTCTCTCCTACTGGTTATTCTTGAATTAAGCACAGACTCGTCAGCTCGGTTGCTTTATCATGAATAATGTGTGTGACCTTGCAATTCTTCCACAGTTCAGCAAACAAGTGCTAGCTTCACTGACCAAAAATTAAGGAAGGAAAACACAATTTTTAAACCGATCCATCTTTTAACGGCCGAAACTGATGTGTCTATGGTGCTGCATCTTGCTGTTGTATTTCTGAAATCAGACCCATGTGAAAGATCATTTCTGACTTGACTGTGAGATGCTCACAAGTACCCTGCCTGTTTTGTTAGCATTGAAATCAAGACTATTTATTTGAAATATATACAACTGTGTTTTTCCACTGTATTCCATTTGCAAGAGTTGAGAACAGCCTTCTCCACCTTTTGCAAATAATTGATATTCCATATTGGATTCTCAAAGACTTCGATATGGTGAACCTGTCAAACCCAGAAATTGTGTTTCATCCTTTCATGACTGTGGCCTGAGTTCCCCGGCCCCTCCCCACCTTTTCTTTAGATGAAACATAGCACACTTTCAGTTATTTAAACATGCAACGACGTTTCTTGAATATGTGTGTTGAGGCCATCTGAGCTCATAGCTGATTCAGTAACCAGCTTCATGCTGTGTCATTCACACTCACTACTTATACTGCCATGGTGAAAATGTAGAGGAAAAAAGTATCCATGTGTGTCTGGGAAGCATATACACTTGTACATTTTTTTAATACTCTGATTCTGTAACATTTCTGAGTTTTGTTTGTGTTTTACAGAAAAAAAAAAAGTGATAAAGCAATCAGAAGACCAAGAGGTTTACTATTGATGCTTAGGGTCATCTGACCTTTGCCGGCCAATAGACCTACACGGCCAAATTAATTTCCAAGAGTAATAATTTTTCAAAAGCCAATTTTTTTTTCTGTATTTTATGTATGAAACTGCCAATATCATGAATAGAAAGGGAGAACCATAAAGGAGAAAGAAAGTGATGTTCAGTTATGTTTGTGTTGACCTAGAGGAACAATTGTGGAGGCAGGCGCAATCAGCCAAACCTGATGGTGTTGCTTTGGAAGCATCCTTACTTGCATTTTGCATTCTTCGTATGTAATCATATTGCCAAAGACAAACTATTTCATCATTTATTGTAAATAACACTTTTCCCCAGACCTACCATAAAGTTTCTGTGATGTATTGTCTTCCAGTTGCAATAAAAATTACTGAGTTGCATCAATTGAAAAACACCACGTGGTATTGTGTGTGTCTCCATATGCAAATGCTGAGCAGTAAAATAATTTCTGTTTCTTACCTACAGTAGGGTGTGTGTGCGGTTTTTTGTAGTCTGGTTGTAGGGTCTCAGCTGCACTTATTGTACCCATCCTCGTGCATGCTTTCATGTTGGTGGAAAATAACACACTTCTCTGCAAATACACAAATGTGCATTCAGAGGCTGGGCTCACCCGTGGGCCTCAAGAGTTCCAGCTGTGGTGTAAAGACCTGGTGGACGGACGGCCTCCCACCACGGGCTTTAGGACTTGGTAGGTTAAGATGAAGTTTGCCTTTTATTTGGAAGTTGTCAAGGAACAAACTGAATTTGTAGCCTGCCAACATATCCCGGGTCTTGAAGGTTTCTTTTGATGACATTCCTAGCCCTAAGACTTTCATCTTCCAGGATCTAGTCCAACACAAGTACCTGTCTCAGCCCACTGTGCATGTGTGTGTGCACGCGCACACACACCCCAAGAGCCCGCAAGGAGCTGATGAGAAAGGGGAATGGGAATAAAGGCACAGACCACAAGGCACCACTCACCACGCCAGAGAAGCAGAAAGATGATGTTCTCAAGAGTTTTCTGGTTCCATTTGTGACAGTTTTGGTTTTTAGGGTGCCCTACCCACAGGTCCCACCAGCAGCAGTAACCCCAACTGAGTTGGCCTCAGCCACCATCCTTTTGCTGGGCCCCCACATTCCACCAGTGTCTTTGTTTACTAGGATGCTCCTGTCCCCCAGTGGTCATGGTGTCACTGTAAGGTCACAGGCCCGTCTGTTCTGGTCACACTGAGGTAAATTCCTCCCAATGAGGGTTCTCAAAGTGGGCACCTGAGCATCCTCTGTGTTTAGCCCGGTTGCTGCCGTCTCCATTCCCACTGTTGCAATCACCTTCAAAGCTGTGGTGTGGCCTCCCCGAGGACAAAACAATATTGCAGGAGACTTGACTGGGAGGAAGAGCCAAAATCATTCAGAACCAACCAGATCTGATGAATCAGGTAGTCGCCCAAAGTGGGTAATGCTTGAGACCAAATATAAGATGTGGCCGCCGCTAAACAGCACACACCTTTTTCAATCAGTGATTCTCAAGGGAGCTGGAAGAGAGACACCACTTAGATGATCGGAGCACCTGAGGGAGCCCTGTCAAAGTCCTATGAATTCTCAGAGCAGGGACATTCCCCCTGAGGTATCTCAGGGCCTGCGAAGGCCATTTGGGGGCATCGATGCTGGGCATGGTGGGCAAAAGGGAGGGATGCTGTTGCCCCTGGCAACTTCAGAAAGTTCTGAACAGATGAAGGCATTTTCAGAGGGAGTCTGGTACCATTTTGTTTATGAGCTGAAAGCTCATGTTTTGTCACCCTACTTCCAGATCCCCTAGAAAATAGGGATCCTACATGTGCACAACGTAAGTGTTTTGACCTTTTTTTTTTCATTGATACGAATACAAAAGGGGAGCTGGATAAGGACACTTTTAAAAAAGACTCAAGTACAAGTGAATAAATTAATTTATTAAATGTTTGCCCCTTTGTTTTGTGTGATGAAACCTTTCCAGAACAGTGTGTTGTTGTTTGTTTTTTAAACAATGCTCATAGAAGTAGTACCTTAATTTGAAATCATTATTGGGCATTTTTAGATAAAGTATCCTTCGTGACTTAAGAACTACTTTATGTTGCTTTATAATAAAGTACTTTTGGAGTATATATGGCTAAATCTCCCTCAAATACAGCAGTTTATTTGAGAAAGACCCAGAATTCTCTTTTTTCTCATCTGCTACATATTTCAAACTGAATTCTAAAAAAATATACATGTATAACATGGAGGAAGTGAAGCATGGTGGTGAAAGTCTGAAAACAAGATACTTGGCTGACACGGTTTCTTCATTAAATGGGTCCATTCTATTCACATCTTCATACTAGAAGGGACCTGAGAGACCATTGGAGCCAAACTCCCCATTTGATGGACCAGGCAGCTGAGGCAGAGGGAAGTTAAGGGATTTGCTCAGGGTAACGCAGCTAGCTAGGAGCACAGCTGGACTTAAAAGAGAGGAAATTTTCTGTCTTATCTATTGTCACATCCATCTATTTGGTATGTAATTGTAATCATCAGATTTGTAGGATTTCATAGCTGGCGATTCCCAGCACGCACATGCTGTCCAGTGGGTGGCCTGCCATCGTCAGCTGTTACCTTACCTTTCCACGTTCAAGTTCCTTCCAGTTTCTCTATTATAGGTAATACTGCAATGAACGTCTTCAGACATGTGGCAATTTACATAGTTTCAACTTTACATAGTTTCTTTTGGTTACATAGTCGATTGGACTGTTGACACAAAAGTATGATCAATAGTGTAGCTGTTTATACACAGGCTTTCCAAAAGACATCAGTGCCAGCAGCAATGATTGCAAACCCCAATTTCATTGCACTCTCACCAGTATTGGATATGATTTTCCTTTACCTTTTGCTAGCAGACAAAAATAGTACTTTGTTGCCATTTTCATTTCTAGTAAAGTTACATTACTTTCCATATATTTACTGGCCATTTATTATTTTCTTTTTTCTGAATCATTTGTAACTGACTCTCCATGAGTTCAAAAGAGAGAAATCAGATTCATAAACTTTTTTTCTATGAGTTCAATGTGAATCAGTGGTTTGGTTACGTTAATAGAAATAGAGGATCTAGGCCGGGTGCGGTGGCCAACGCCTGTAATCCTAGCACTTTGAGAGGTCGAGGCAGGAGGATCACTTGAAGCCAAGAGTTCAAGACCAGCCCAGGCAACATAGTAAGACCCCATCTCTACAAAAATCCAGACTTGATAGTATGCTCCTGTAGTCCCAGCTACTTGGGAGACTGAGGCAGGAGGATCTCTTGAGCCCAGGAGTTTGAGGCTGTGGTGAGCTATGATCATGCCACTTTACTCCAGGCTGGGTGACAGAGTGAGACCATATCTCAAAAAGAAAAAAAGAAAAGAAAGAAGGAAGGAAGGAAGGAAGGAAGGGAAGGGAAGGGAAGGGAAGGGAAGGGAAGGGAGGGGAAGGGAGGGGAGGGAGGAAGAAAAGAAGGAAGGGAGGGAGGGAGGGGGAGAAGGAAGGAAGGGAAAGAAAGAAAGAAGAAAGAAAGAGAAATAGAGGATCTAGAATGGAGAAAGTGACAGTTTCTCCCAATTAGCCATTAAATGGAGTCAGGATGACCAAACACACAACCTGCCCTCAGAGATTTTTTCATATTCTAATACTTCTAATCGTCCTTATATTGACACAAAATCCTACTCCCTAAAACTTTTACCGGAAGCTTCTTGGACTAGCCTAAAAGACCACAAAAATGCAAACCTAAATCATCTCATACATGGCAACCATTTATTTGTTTGAAAACAACAATAATTTCTTCCCTAAGTCTTTTCTAGAATAAATATTCCAATTTCTGCCTACTGTTTCTCTCCTCTGGACATGTTCCAGTTCGTGCTCAGAACTAAGAACTGGTTACAGAACTTCAGGTACAGTTTGGTGATGAGAAACTATCACCTCCTCCATTCTAGGTTCTCTATTTCTATTAATGTAACCAAACCACTGATTTTAGTGCTATTAACTGAAACAACTAAGTACTAGCTAAGGATGTACTTCTCCAGATATTCATTTTGGATCACAGCACAGGACTTTATGTTTATCTCTATTAAATCTTCCCTCCTTAGATTTAGTCCATTGTTCTAAGCCAGTTCAGACTGGCAGTAGGGTGAGGGTGTGAGGGTCTGGATTTTGTCATCCCAAATCCTCCAGGTATCATTCAATCTCTTTTGTATAACGTATTGATTAGGACAAAGCTAGAGCCAGGTGGCTTGGCTCTGGAGACCCCTTTGTAGGTCAACTGTCATCTCAGTCTACATCCTTTGTGGCCAGTCATTCAACTAGTTATGCATGCATCAGGTTTTCTGAAGATGTAGCCTACATTTCTCCATCCAATCAAAAATTTGTCAAATACGTCGTTGATCTCCAGGTGTAAGTCCCTAGTCTTTCTTTATAAGAAAGGAAATGAAGTCACACTCTATGCTAATATGAGTTTGGCAAATTTTAAATAAAGCAATGGAAAAGAATAATAAAATTTCACTTATTATACAAAACTTGAAATAAGGTAAATCCTACTTTATTCCTATGGGGGAATTAGTGTTGATTCATGCAAGTATTAAATTATATGAGGTCTTAAGAAACATAAAAAGAAACCACCATTCATTCATTCACTCACTTACTCTAGCTTAGTAAGCCCAAGCTGCCTCCCTTGCCAAGATCTTACAAACCATTCTTGTAGTAATCCATCCAAGATTCTCACCCAGAGGGTAACATTGAGGCTATGGATCTACAGTGTGCAGACTCTTCTCCTGTTTATAACCTGGAAGTTTCAGCATAATGCTTAGTAGTATTTCTTCACTCTATGTGCAAGCCTATTTAAGGGTCTGCCATATCTAGCATATATACAGCCTCTAAATGTAGTCAAAGGCATTTAAAATAATTGGTTTCCTTTAAAAAAAAATACTCAGAAGTCGAGTTTGGTTGCTTCTGGCACCTATTTATTTTTAAATACTTGGCCCTTTACCCAATATGGCATATATATTTAAGCATCCAGAATTTCAATAGCCTAAAAAGGCAGTCCAAAAACATGAAAGGATAGAGAAGAAAGAAGAAATATATTGGAAAGTTTTTTAGATTCTCTCCTTCGTGGTCACAGTCAACCTACCCTGGTGTTTCAGCAACTGCTATGTGACAATCCTGATGGGTGTTGAGAATGAAGATTAAAAAAAATTTGGCTCCTACCTTTAGGCATGATCACGTCCAAAAATCCAGCCATGTTGGTTAATGGGTATTTCACCAGCAGCTGGTATATCCTTCCCCAAACTTCTCAGTAGCCGTTGTCTTTTCTAGATATAAGAATGTTGGTTGCAAAGATCAATCCAGCCTTTGTCTTCCTCTCTCTCCAGTCTCTCCTCGTCTCACCTCTGTCAGCTGATGAGGAGTTGGACAAGAGCCTGTTCACCATCTGCAGACACGGCTACCCCTCCCATGGGTGAATTATTTCTTAATGAACTAATCTTTGCCGCCTGGTACCAGCTCTGTGATAAAAATAATTTGGGACATTTCTTCCCTTCTGCATAATGCTTGAAGTTCTCAACTTATAAACAAGCATTTGTCTCCCATCTCTGCCTTGCTCCCTGCTTTTTCCCCATCGCCTATCTCAAAATTCATCACTCCCTTCTCAAAATTGCTCTAAGAGCAAAAGATTAGAGAAGCCAAGTGGTCCAGGATGCTCTTGCATTATCTTAATCACTCTCCTAGCAACCTCATAGGTGAACAAGGGTATGCAGGCAGATGCATGAAGCATTCTGTGGATTACCAGGCTAGTCCTTTCCCCAAAACTCTTATTCACTGAACATGGTACAGACATGCAAGGGTTCATCATGTCCCGCCTCCTGCCTGAAGGTGGACCATGGCAGCGAATTCCACTCTGAGCTCAGAGAGAATGTGCTCATATATGCTGCTTTTGTACTGTTGCATAATGCAAAAGGCATGACTTTTTGATGCTTAATCTTTTCTATCAGACCATTTCTTTTAGCCTAGAAATTTCATCTAACCCATCTGAACAATTAGTTGGGAAACAACTCTGTTTTCCCATCTTTATTGGCAAGAACTAATTTGGGAGTGAAAAGGTCAATTGGCAACTAAGAAAATTCAGGAGGGATATATATTTCATGCCTAAGTTAACTTCCTTACACTGCAAAGGTAGAAGTCCTCTTCTATATCTAAGGACTTGTAATTAATAATAATATAAGCACATTGTATGTAATATTAATCTTTAGTGTTTACAAGGTGTTGTCAAGAAGCCAACCTGTTCATCCCAAATCAACCCCACTAAGAACCCCCAAGTCATCCTGAATCACTCCTGTCATTTCTCAGACCCACCTAGAATGTGGCTGTCCTCAATGACTCCAGCCACCAAACTCTTCAGGCTCTTGGGGGCTCAGAGCCTGGTCACATTCTTTCCCTCTCCCTGAAACACTCTCCTTACCCGCCTTTCCTCCTGAAAAATCCCTCTCTGTCCTGTAAGGCCCAAGTCAAATTGTTCTCTTACCTAGTCCCTGACCACCAAAGTCCTACCTCTATTGGTGGCTCTCAACACAGGGAATTACAATTCTGAATCTACCTGTTGGATCCTTCCTAGAGGTGAGCTCCTTCAGGGCAAGCAGGCCTCAGATCGTATTTTATGCTGAACCCCCAGGTCACGGCTGCCACATTTTTATTTAATTCAGCATCATCTCATTTTATCGACTTGATGTTTCCAATGTCCTGCTGTTGGGTTCACATGGCACATTCCATGGAAGACAAGTATGGACCCAGGAGGGTAACTTCTCTCACCTTGGGGCCTGCACAGCTGCTGATGGGTCTTGTTTGCTGGTCCGCGATTACCCGTAGGCTATCTAAACTAGAAAGTTAAACTCCGTCGTTATTTTGCCACATGAGCTACAGTGAAACTGACAACTCACCGATAATCAGCCAGTTTATTTTATGAGAGTTGTTACTTGGTGAGTCAGGAAAGCAAGCTGTGACTCCACCTCCACCAATAATTCCCTGTGCAGCTTTGGGAAAGCCACTTAACTTGTCTGGGGCGGCCTAGTTCTGAATGCAGGTTGGTAAGTCAGCACCAGCCCCTGACTAAGTTTTTGGCAGTTGGCAAAATGAGAATAGTTGAATGATGTAGGGAATTTTTTTTTAATTTTAAATTATACCATTCAAAGGGCGATCCTTTCATCTGAGATTATGTTCCTCCTGTTCTTTTGGTGTTGCAATGACCTGCCTTATATAAAATTGTGGTGATCATAGATGAAGGTGTGTGTTTGCTTTTAATGTCCTCAGTTGGCTAAACAGGCAGTTGGCAATGATACATCGGTCTCCCCAAAGTGTTCTTTGATTCTGAGCCAGTGCTATATCTGTCTCTTTTCCACAAGAAAGTTGCCTGATATTCACCCTAGCCAAGCTGTAAAGCAAAGTCGTTCCGTGGAAAGTGTTCTGTGAGATGACGTTGGTCTCGTTTTCTAGTTGGTGAATTAATTCAGGAGTCCAAAGCCCACGTTGTGTCATTGTCAGACCAGAATCTCGATGATGTATGTTCTTGGGCGTAGATATGAAGATTAGATCACCAAGTCACCTCTTCTCTCCCACAGCTCCCCAGAGACCTCCAAAACACACAGCATTTAGGCCCCATCTCTGCATGAATCTGCATGAATCTCTGCACAGATCTGCATGAAGATAAAATGACTCATTTATTTATTCAACAAGCACATACTGGGTGTGGACACGAGGGCCAGGTGCATGCTTAGCCCTGGGCATGCAGAATGACTAAGACAAGATGCAGTAAGGTAGGATTTCCACGTGGAAGTCATTTACATTCCATTGCCTCAAGTCCCTTCAGGTAAGATACCGGGTACAGAGAAGGAACAGTGCGCCCTTTCCCAGGGAGTTTCCAGCTTCACACTTGGCTCCACCCATCTGAGGATGCCTCCCCCCGTCATACCTTAGAGCGAGCCTCTTTGCCCGTGATTCGATTCACATGGATGTTTCACAAGCGTCTGCAACTCAGCACAGCTGAAACAGCTTTGTTGGCAGAGACCTTCAGTTGCTTATCCAACGTCAATTCACCCTTTCTTTCTTAACAACAGAGCTCTGTTGGGTGGGGCAACGTGCCCATCGGAAAGACTAATACCCCAGCTTCGCTTGCAGAGGGAGGCCAGTGGGATGGAAAGGGAAGTTGTTGGGTGGGACTTTTGGGTTGGCTTTCTGGAAAGCTCTTTAAAAGAGGACTGACACAACTTGGAGGGCATCTGTTTCTTGCCATTCCTCTCCACCTTCTCCATCTTTCCTTCTTTCTACAATGTGAAATTCTATGTGAAAGCTGGGATTCCAATGTGAAAGCTGGAGGGTAGAAGCCTTTTTGTGACCATGAGGTAACCTTGAGGTGACTTTGAAAATGAAAACCAGGGATTAGGGATGGTGGAAAAGAAAGTTAGCAGGAACCTGAGACACTATTGGCACCAAGAAACTACCGTATCAGCTCTGGATCTCCTACCTCCAGAATTTATTATGAGAAAAAAATAAACTTTAATCTTCTTTAAGTCATACTTACTTCAGATCTGTTACTTGCAGTCAAGCACAATTCCGAATTCACACAGGACTCATTGTTATCTAGCTCCCAACCGTCCTCTTTTTTTTTTTTTTTTTTTATTTCAGCTCATCATGGGGGTACATAAGTTCAGGTCATATACATTGTCCCTGTCCCGCCCATCCCCCCGAGTCAGAGTCCCAAGCGCGTCCGCTCCCACTCTCCAGACAGTGCGCCTGGCACTCACCATGTATTCATACCTCGATCCCCTCCCCCCCCACCTCCCCGGGTCTGCCCCCTCAAGCATGACCATTCCCCAGAGGGTGCGCAACGCACTCATCATGTAGGCATACACCCATCCCCTCCCCCCACCCCCCCATCCCAGTCTGATATCCAATTGGTATCCTTCCCTGATGTACATTTAGGTGATGATCAGGGAAACCAGTTTTCTGGTGAGTACATGTGATGCTTGTTTTTCCATTCTTTGGATACTTCACTTGGTATAATGGGTTCCAGCTCTCTCCAGGAGAACCAAAGAGATGTCGTGTCATCGTTATTTCTTATAGCTGAGTAGTACTCCATGGTATACATATACCACAGTTTACTAATCCATTCGTGGATTGATGGGCACTTGGGTTGTTTCCACATCTTTGCAATTGTGAATTGTGCTGCTATAAACATTCGGGTACAGGTGTCTTTGTTAAAGAATGACTTTTGTTCTTCTGGTCCCAAATCAGTTCTTTCTGGATTCCCTATTTTGTTCATATCACAATTACTGTCCTTTCAGCCACCCAAACCATTCATTGACTCTAGGGTCAGCAAGCTATGGCTGGAAGACCAATTCCAGGCCAATAGCTGGTTTTGAAAAATGAAGTTTTTTGGGACACAGCCATGCATGCTCCTTTACATGTTGTCCATGACTGCTTTTGCACAAAAACAGCAGAGTTTCTGAGACAGAAAACCGTATGACCTACACAGCCTAAAATATTTACCATGAAGCCTTTTACAGAAAAAGTGTGTTGATCCCTGCATTCACCTAAAGTCATGCACAATTTCTTTCAGCCCTCACTCTCCACATTTTGTCAACAAGCCCTCCTCATTCTACCTCTTGAGTCTCTCTAAGTTCCATCCCCACTGCTGCAGTAACCTCTGTTCAGACTTTTGTTGTTGCTCCTTTGCATTTTGGCAGTCAGAGAACTTGTAGTAACTGCTGCCCCTTTCTCAGCTTGTATCAGTCAGCCCCAACCAGGGAAACAGAGACACTCTAAATACATTAAGTGGGGTTCTCCAGAGAAACAGAACCAACAGGAGACAGACAGAGAAAGACAGATAAGAGGAGATTTATTATGGTACTTGGCTCATGTGGTTATGGCTGCCAAGAACATGTTCCATGATACATACGCCGTCTGCAGCTGGAGGACCAGGAAAGCCAGGGGTGTAATTCAGACCAACCCTGAGGACCTGAGAACAAGGGTTGGAGGTGCTGGTGTAAGTCCTTGAGTCCGAGAACCAAGAATTCGACGTCTTAGAACAGGAGAAGATAGATGTCCCAGCCCAAGAAGAGAGAGGGAGAGTTTGCCCTTCCTGTTGTTCTGTTCCTGCCTCATCAGATTGGGTGGTGCCCACCTGGGTGAGGGCGGCTCTTCTGTGATCAGCCTACTGATTCAAACACTGATCTCTCCCACAAACACCTTCACAGACACACCCAGAAACAATGTTTTGCCAGCTGTCTGGGTACCCTTTAGCCCAGTCAAGTTGACATATAAAATTAATCCCCTTTCTCATACATCATTTCGTTTATTGGGCTGCCCTGTTTAAAATAAAAGAAATTGAATCCAGGGAACTGGTTACATAGGCAATGAAGGAGCAGAGAAGCCAAACACGGGGGCCGGGGAGGCAGGCCAGGGAGGCACGCCAGAGCTTCGCAACAGCAAGAAGCCCGAGGTGGGAGGATGAGGGAGGAGGTGGGTGATTAGACGGTGGCGCTGCAGCAGGCCTGCCCAGTGGGAGCCAGAGCCACGGAGGAGACGAAATCCTCCTGCCCTCCGATCATCCGTCGCTGCTTCCCACTGGACAGCCCCAGAGGGAAGGGAGCTGCTGTGAGAGCAGGAAACACACTGTCCTGGGGTCAGCCTGGCCGCCATGCAGAGCTGAGCCTGGCCAAGCAGGGGAAGGGCAAGGAAGGAAACCGAGGACACCAGGCACCCCCGGCCAGCACACTGGTCCTGCCCCTCTCCTACCCATCCCCTCCACTGCAGCCGGGGTGACCACCCCAATCACCCATCTGACTCTTTGCCTCTGCCCAAAATCTTCTGATGCTCCCTATGCTCTGGCTGAGGTCCCCATTCCTTAGTGTGGCACATGAGCCTTCCACACCTGGTCTCTGCAAGCCCTGCAGCCTGACCTCCCACCCCTCCCATGCCCACCCTGAGCGCCAGCTGCTTGGTAAGTAAGGTGCAGTTCCTGGGATGTTCCTGGTGTCTTCTGTCCCTTTGTGTGGACCGTCCTCTCCGTCTTTAAGGAATGTCTCCACATCTTCCCTCTGTGTTCAACCTCTACACTCTCTGCTACCAAGGTAACTTGTAGTTCATATCCATACATTCTAGCATTTACCGTGTTTCTTTATAGCTGTTGGTTTCCCAGGCTGTGCCATGTTCTCCTAAAGGGCAGGCCTTTTGCCCCGCATATCGGCCTGCTGTAGCGTCTGGCATGAAGCCGTCACTCGGCATTTCTTGGATGGACAGATGGATGAACTCAGATCCCAGCCTTCATGCCTTGCATGAGAGTCTTGCATCCTCCTCAGCCGTGGCAAGACGCAGGACGGTGGGGCAGCTGCCTTCAGGAGCTTTTGAGAACATAGTATTCCTCCCCGCCTAGGAGAGCTCCCCTCCCCGCCTAGGAGAGCTCCCCAACCTGCTGGGGTCTCAGGGATGGATAGGGGATGATTTGGCTTGGCTTGTCCAGGGCACATCCATGGGCAGGTCCATTGTCTCCAGAGGGCGCTGCAGCTGTGGCCAGTAGTGCGAGGAAACCATCTTCTTCCCACTGAACCCCGGGCCCATAATGCCACAGCTCCAAGGGCTCCTAGAGTGTCTGGACAAAGAGGACCAAAGGGAAGGGACAGCCCCTCCCACAGGCCCCACAGGACCTCCTGTCTCCCGCCAGCCCGTCCTCCTCTCTCGCCTTCTGTCTACGTGGAGTGGACGTGAAGAAGGGGCAGAGCTTGGGCTGCCCTGTCCTTTGGCCAGGCCTTGGCCCCATGCTTGTTTTCTGCTGACTGGCCATGCCGGAGCCCATGAGAAATCACATCACAAATGTCTCTGCACCAACGCTTGTGGCATGGCTAAGTCAAAATTCTCAAATTATCACCGGGGATGGGAATGATCAGTGTTCTTGTCCTGCTTTTAATGACAATCGATTCTCTCCCCAGCTCTTTGCCACACGTGATCGAGAACAATTGCATCTGTGAACCTGGTCGCCGGCCTTGAATCTGCAGCTTCCTCCAGTCGATGAGAGTCGGAGCATCTCGCTGCTGCTCTGCTCTCAGTCAGCCACACAGTATGCTCAGCTGTACAGTTAACGTTCTTTCCAGTCTGGCTTTTCAGGCAGTGTGGCAGCTTCGGCTAACGAGGAGACAAAGTCAACCTTCGCGCAAGTGCTCTAAGGAAGGGGCTGGGAAGCTGCTGGCCGGCCTCTTTGCTCGCCCTAAGTTATTGAGAAAACATGGGTGGCGACAGAAAAACTAGGTTTCCAGTCTCAGCTCAGCTACTTACCGGCTGTGTGACCTTGGGCAAATCACTCACCCTCTCTGAGGCTCTGTTTCTGCATCTGTAGAATGGGATAGTAATAGCACCCACCATGTAGGTTAAGAGGATTAAACGAAATGATGTATGAGAAAGGGGATTAATATAACACATGACACATCTAAGACGCTCAATAAATGACTGTTATTATTATTATTATTATTATTTTAGCCACTAGCCATATGTGGCTGCTACGGAGCTGTTAAAATGTAGAGTCCAAATTGAGATGTGCTCTAAATGTCAAATAGATACTGGATTTTAAAGACTTACTATGAAAAAGAGATTGTGAAATATATCAGTCCGTTTTCAAATGTGCAAGGCAGCTAACTGTATTAGCCCCGTTTTACAGATGAGGAGACTAAGCTCAGACAGTCCAAGCAACTTGCCCAAGAAGACAGAGATGGAAGTGGAGGAGCCGAGATTTGAACCCGGTTTGTGGCTCCCAGGCTGCCTGAGAGCTCAGAGAAGGTGCCCGGCGCTGCTTTGCGTCTACTGTCAACTCACCTTGCTGGTCACGCAGTGACCAGGGACATCCTGGAGCTCCCCGTTCTCTGTGGTCTCTCCTCTCTTCTCCTCGTCCCACATCCTACTCTGGCTTTATTAGGTGTCCAGGCTTCTTCCTGGTGGAGTTTTACACGACAAACACATCGTTCTTCTGTTAATATTGACCTCTCATCGGAGCAGAACTCCCATGCTTTATTAAGCCAGCAATCTGGCACTTGATCCGTTTTACTAAAGAACCCCTGTCCCCTGAGTTGGAAAGTAAATACAGTGGGAAGGAGAGTGCATATCCTGTTCTTCCACGGTGGAAACCACACCTCGCACGCACTGCGCATTGCCCGAAAGCAGAGCCTGGACTGAGTGCTTTGCCAGCGATATCTCACCAAAAACCTTGCGATAGGAGGACTGTTATTCCCATTTTACAGATGATGACAGCTGCTCAGTGGCAGAGCTAAGACATGAACCCAGGTCTTTTGGTGCCCAACTAAAGAAAAGCAGCCGAGTCATTTTTTAAGGGCAGGGAGGCAGTGAGGGGGCGTAACCCCAGCTGTCCCCACTGCCTCACAGCCAGTGCCAAGGAGCTTTCCAAGAAGGTCCCAGTTCTCTTACCTGCAGGCTCAGCACTGCCCCATCCGCTGCCCAGGGCCAAAGAGATGCAAAGCCCTGCAGGACTGTGTCCAGGGATTCTGGCTGAGGCCCTCCTGAGCCCCACACCGATCACTGGAGGGTTTAAAAAGCTGCCCGCCCCCTGGCTGGGCACAGTGGCTCACACCTGTAATCCTAGCACTTTGCGAGGCTGAAGCGGGAGGATTGCTTGAGGTCAGGAGTTCAAGACCAGCCTGAGCAAGAGTGATGAGATGCCCCTGTCTCTACAAAAAATTGAAAAATTGGCCGGAGATCATGGCATGCACCTGTAGTTGCAGCTACTCAGGAGGCTGAGGCAGGAGGATCACCTGAGCCCAGGAGTTTGAGGTTGCAGTGAGCTGTGATGACACCACTGCACTCTAGCCCAGGCAACAGATTAAAGCCCTGTCTCAGGAACAAAAAGAAAAAAAACCTCCCCCCCATCCCCAGCCTCTCTGTCCAAGAGTGACTGAGAAGTAGGAGGAACCCCACTCAGGGATCCAGGGGGCTAGACTGGACTTAGGTTTTCTCAGGACACTGCCAGGGGCCCCTGCTGGGAAGTGGCTCTCGACTGGCTCAGCTGCCCTCAGCATGTACCCAGGGCACACTAGGCTTCCCTCTCACAGAGTGGGGGGCAGGAGCCTTGGGCTGGGGGGATGGTGTGACCGGGACAATCCCGCGGTGGAGTAGGAGCTGTGGGTGCCCTCCCAGGCCCCTTGGTGCTCACATTCCAGTGAGTGTGGCCAACAGGACCACCAGCCGCGCCGCAGCCTGCCTGAGGGCCTCTCCAGGCAGGCCTGGCCAGGCCAGGGGGGCAGAGGAGTAAATGCCCCACCCTCAGCATCTCACAGTCAAGGACAGATGGCAGCTGGAGTCTTGGGACACTTCTGAGGTGTGTGCTACACCCCTGCTACTCGAGCGTGGTCCAGAGACCAGCAGCATGACATCCCGGGGGCTTGTTAGAGATGCAGAGTCTTGGGCCCCACCCTGACCTTCTGGATCAGAACCTGCACGATGCCAGGACCCCAGGAGACTCATGTGCAGGCTCACGTTTGAGAAGCACTGCCCTGTGCTGTTTCCCAAAGACCTGCAGAGTGATAAAGTCCCCATTGCCCGGAGTAGCAACCTGCTCCTACACTTTCCTGTTTCACTTCCCTGATTCAGTGCTTCCTGGGACCCCTCCCAACTAAACTACACTGTCTCCAGGCTCGTTCCTGGAGGAACAACCTGAGATTCGTGGCTTCTTTGGGACAAAGTACTGGATCTACTGCAAAACCCAGCCCACTCTTTCCAAGCTATGAGAAGCTGGACAAGTGAAATGGGGAGAACACTAGCATTTAGTTCTCAGGATTCCCTGTGGATGAATGAGAAATGAATGAGAAAGTCCTTGGGAGGAGCTAGGCAGCGGCAGGCACACAGCAGCCCTTCCACGTGACCTGTGGGGACTCCTGCCTCTGCTTCTGCAGTCCCCTTAGTCCCCGGTGCCCTGTGAGTATCTGTGCATCCAGGGCATGCAGGAACGGGGACATGGAGATTCAAAAAGGACTTTGGACTTGAGGTGGGAGAAAAGGGCCCGAATCCAGCTGTGTAATGGGGTAGTCGCCCCTCCTCCCGTACAGATGGAAGGGCAATCCTGAGAGTGGGGAATGTGTAACAGAGGGAATGGCCTAAACAACAACAACAACAAAAGAAACGGCAAAATGTCACTTTAAAACTCCCCCCACCTTTTGAACCTGCATCCCTGCCTCAGGCCAGGGGTAGGGAAGAGGGGAGAAGACCTTTTGTTCTTATCCCAGGTGGCCCCGGCCCCCCAAGTGGGCGCTGGCAGAATCCACAGGCTTTGTCTTTGGCAGAGATGGGAGGATTAGGATAATTAACTACAGTAATTGCTGCAAGCTGAGAACCCTCCTTTTAAAAGCTCTGTATTTCTGCCTATGTTTAGGAAATTTGGATTTTGAGAAGAGAAGGTCTGCCACTTTTCCTCCTTTGTCAGCAAAGTAATAAAAATGTCTTTCCTTCCTCCCCAAACCACTTGTCCTCATTCTTCTGATCTGGCCTCATGGACAAGTGGCAGAGCTTTCGGTAACAGCTGTGCCACCAATTGGCAGTTTCACCTCCCTGAGCCTTAGTTTCCATATCTGTGAAATGGGAATGCAAATACCAACCTCACAGGGCTTTCTTGAGGAAGAAATCAGACAATGCGTAGAAAGCACCTGGCAGTGAGTCGGTGCATAGTGGGGGCTCAGCAACCGTTTGTGGAAGGGAAGGCAAGAGGGACAGTGTTCTGAACACTCTGCTAGGGTGGTGATGACTCTCCCAGCCCGGGGCATGACCCCAGCATGACTCACGCCTCCCAAACCTCAAACTCGGGCCTGGCCCTCTGCCCACTGGCGCAGTCACCCCAGTGCTGCCTTGGCCTGAGCAGACAGGAAGAGCTCAGAGGCGGAAAGGCCTGGCTTGCTGCCACTCTGAATGAGGCTCAACTCCTCGTTTCATGCCCAGCCAGGAAAGAGTGTGATTCCAAGAACCCAAATCCTTCACTGAGCAAGACAACACGAACAAGAACACTGGGGTACTGTGGTTTTTGGTGAGATGATTAGGCAGGAGTATCTGGTGAGCTTCATCAGAATATGGGATTGTATTGAGGGGGAAGATATGTTCTCAGGGAATCTCTCTCACCCCCAAGGATGGAGGGAGAGTCCCCTGTGAGGGAGAATGAGGACACAGACCTGCTGCCTCGGAAGCAGACTTTAGCATCTACATCAGCTGGGCAGGCCTCAAAGTCACCATGAGAAGCTGTTTCCTTGGGAGGGACTGCAAAACAGAAACAAGACCAATGATGTTTATATACTGCTTTTAATTTCACAAAGGGTTTTGTTTTATTAGCTTACTTTATCATATTATTTCCTATTTGACAAGTGAGGAAAATAGACACTCTAAATGACAGGAGGAAGAGAACCTCTACTTTAGTCTTTAAAGATACTTTAAAAGTAAGGGAAAAAGTTTTTTTATATTTGCTCAGATACCATTCCT
Source organism: Lemur catta (assembly GCF_020740605.2). Classification (NCBI taxonomy): domain Eukaryota; kingdom Metazoa; phylum Chordata; class Mammalia; order Primates; family Lemuridae; genus Lemur; species Lemur catta. Next base: position 13,782,984 of record NC_059128.1, read on the forward strand.
AGTGCTCTTCATTCCTTTATGTTTCCATCTGGTATCATATTTTTGTCTAGTATCATTTTTTTTTCAATGCAAAGGACTTCCTGTAACATTTTCTTCATGTCTTGTAATGCAGGTTTGCTGGAGATGAATTCATTCAGCTTTTAGTTTGTCAGCTTTTGTTTTTTGAAAGATGTTTCTGCTGGGTATAGAATTCTAGGTTGACAGCTGTTTTCTTTCAGTATCTTAAAAACATATCTCCCCTGTCTTTTAACTTACATTATTTCTGGTAAGAAAGCTAATGTCATCCTTTTCCTTGCTCCTCTTTGGGTAAAGTGTACCTCCTTCCACCCCTCCTTCTGGCTGCTTTTAAGATTTTCTGTTTATTATTGGTTTTAGGCAATTCTACTTTTCTTATGTCTTGGTGTTATTTTCTTCATTTTTCTTGTACCTGGGATTCCCTAAGCTTCTCAAATCTGTGAGGTTATAGTTTTCTCCAAATTTGGAAGATTTTTGGCCATGACTTCTGCAAATATTTTTTCTGTTCTTCCCCACTCTTCTTCACGGACTCCAATTACACATATATTATGCTGCTCAAAGTTCCACAGCTCACTGATGCTTTACTCATATTACTTAAGTTATTTTTCTCTCCATTTTATTTTGAATAATTTCAATTGCTAAGTCTTTAAATTTAGTAATTTTTTTTCCTGCAATGTTTAATCTGTTGTTAATCCCACCCAGTGTTTGTTTTTTTTTTTTTTTTAATTTTAGACATTGTATTTTCATCTCTAGTAATTCTATTTTGGTCTTTTTTTTTTTTTAAATATATCCTCTGTCTCTCCTTAGCATGCTCATGCTTTCTTTCACTTTCTTGAGTGTATGGGAAATAGTTATAATAACTGGTTTAATGTTTTTGTCTACTAATTATATCATCAGTGTCATATTTGGGTCTGCTTCTATTGGCTGATTTTTCTCTTCATTTGTGTCATATTTTCTTGCTTTTTTGCATGCCTCATAGTTTTTCTTATTGTATACTAGATGTGTTGTTAGGTGCTGGATATTTTTGTTTCCCTTTAAATATCCTTGACATTTGGTCTGGAAGGCAGTTAAATTACTTTAATCCTTTTGAGGATTGCTTTTAAGCTTTATTAGGTGGGACCAGAGCAGACTTTAGTCTAAGTCTAACTTTTTCCTACTACCGAGACCATATCTTTCTGAGGACTTTATTAATGCCCTGTGTAATATGACGTTTTCTATTCTGGCTGGTGGGAACATGAACTATTCCTAGCCCTGAGTGAGCCCCAGGGGATTGTTCAGCCTGTTCCTTTTGTTGGTTCTTTTTCTAGCCTGAGGTTGTTTCCTCACATGCATGCACTGTCAGTAGCCAATCAAGGGAAACCCTCTGCAGATATTCAGAGCCTTCTCTCTCTGTAGCTCTCTCCTCTCCATGCAGCACTCTCTCTCAGCTATTCTGTCTTGTGAATTCTAGCTGCCTTGGCCTGCTCAAATCCTCGACTCTTCTCCTCTACTCAGGAAGGCGAGCAGACTCTGTGTGTGGTCTCCCTCCCTGTGCTATAGCTTGGAAATTACTTCTCCTTGTTTTTCTCCTCCCAGGGGTTACTTTCTGCACTGCATGCTTTCTAATATCTGAAAAGTATAGTTTTGTGTGTTTTGTCCAGGGTTTTAGATGGTAAAGGCAGGAGACTAAATCTAATCCCTATTATTTCATCATGGCTCCAATTATAATTCCCCATAAGTTTTTTAATTTTCAAAAAATGTTTTGTTGTAACAACATATACATAACATAAACTTTACCATTTTTAAGTGTGCAATTCAGTGGCATTAATTACATTCCTTTTGCCATAGTTTATGTGAAGAAAATTGTGTTATTTTTCTTCTAACCATTATTAATTACTTACTAAGTGCTAAGTGTTAAAGTAGATATTATGATTACACTCATTTTACAGACAAAGAACATGAAGCTTAGAATGTAACTTGCCTTAGGGTAGTTGGGGGGTATTGTCAGGATCTAGTCCTACAGAGCCAGGCTATGAACTACGTAAAGAAATAATCCCCAAGTCACACTGCCTACACCTGTCTGTAAGGACTTCTGCTGAAAGGCTATTTCTTGATCTGGAGCAGATATTCCAGAAATCAGCACCTCAGACCACGGCTGCTGGAGCCTATTGGTCCAAATACCAGAGGAACAAGGCTTGGGGCCAAACCAATATCTAAGTGGTAGAGTTCCTGCCACCTGTGAGCCCGGACAGGGCTGGACCAGGCCTGGTGCACAGACCCATTGAGAGGCTCCAACCTCAAAGTATTGTGCAGGGCAGGAGCATGCCAGGGGTCTGTGTGCATCTGGTACTAGTGGGACCCGGAGACCACAATTCACAGTCAGCCACTTGGAAGTAAATGTCAGCCTCATTTGCATCACTGGCTTATCTTAAATTACAATTACAAATCTTTTTAACTTCTTACCAGCTCCGAACAGGCACGTTAGCAGCCATTGATCCAGCACATCAGGGATTCTTGGCTTCAAGGAGCTGATCCCTTTTTGTAGGTGAATAAAACAAGACTTGTCTCAGAAATATTCTGGCAGTCTCTTTGCAAAGGCTATAGGTCATTTACTCCCAGCCTTTCACAAGAAAGCTCTAGAAGCACATTCCTTTGTATGGTTTTGATTTGTGTCTAATGCACTTTGGGTTTCACAAGCGTAGCAACCTATCAAGCTTGGAGCACTTTACAAATGCTCCTTTTACAGATGGGAGTATCAAGGCCAAGTGATGTTCACTGTCTCAGCCTCTCCCATCCAATCAAGGCTTGCACCTGAGCCAGGCTGCTCCTCCCAGCAGTAAGGAGCATGCTCAGTCCCGCGGGACAGGACAGTACTTCTTGGTCTTTGCTTCCCTCCTTTATCTGGGACTTGGAGCCCAGTATGCACTCCAATAAAGATAAGTGACCCATTGCTTTATTTTCAAATAGTTGCAGTTTTATGGCTTCCAAGCCACCTTGAGGGCTTTCCTGCAATGGTGTGCAAAGAGGTGAGGAGGCCAAACTTTACCCCTCTGTTTTCAGTACAGATTCAGCATAAAACTCAGTCCCAAAGAGACTCTAGACAAGAAAACAACCATCTAGTAGTTCATTTTCCCAGAGAGTCGAATAAGGAATATTCATTAGGTAAAATAATGGTTTTTCAAAAAGATCTGGGAGAAGGCAGTTCTGGGAAACAAACTTTTCTGGTGAGCTGAGTTTCACAGTTGTCTTAGTGCATTGGTGTGGCTTGGGGAGCTGGACCTGACTTTATCTGTGGGGCTTTGGGGCCATTGTGCTGAGCAGCAGCTCTTTGCTGATGGGATGGAGCAGCTGCAGCTATAACAGCCTCACCTGGAGTCAAGAAGGGGAACTTTTAAAACATTCAATGTTAACGATAGCCTACACTGCTAAGAATTTAGAGCTGCTTGTGGAAATATGACAATGTGGCAAAATGCTGAAAATACATGTCCTTTGACCTAGAAATTTTGCTTCAAAGATTTTAGTCTAAATAGATCATCACAGGTGTACTCAGTAAAGACATTCATCATAGTATTGCTTATAAGAATGACAACTGGAAATAAATAAATTGATTAAATAAATTATGGTACATCCATGCATTAGAATGGCCACCAAATAAAATAACGCTGTTTAAGAGTATTTAGTGTTATGGAAAAATTCCCATCATATATTCTTAAATGAAACAATCAGGTTATAAAACATAATGTATCATATGCCCCCTCTTTTAAAAAATACATATTATTAGTACATGCCACCTACTTTCCAGCTGGAGCACAAAATAAGTTCACATTTTTTTAATATCCAAATTATAATGATTCTAAACTCCTTCCCCCAAAGATCACAGAAAACCCATTCTTCTTCCAGTTCCCACCCAAGGTCATTCTGGGAAGCACTGGGGAATGCTTGGCGGTTTCACAAATCCTGCTTGCTGTCACTCTAGCAGTCCTTGCTTGGCTGCAGTGCAGCCCTGAAGCCCTGCAGGCCACCTCCAGCTGTCTTGGGGAGTAGCTCTCTTTTCTAGGCTGCTTGCTCCTTAGCTGCCTTAAACTCACCTAAATCCCAGCTCAGATATTTAGCAAATTTTTGCTGAATGCTTAGGGAAATAACTCAGAATCAAGTGCTGTGAATGACTTTGTGTCTAATGACTCTACAACCCTTTGGAACTCAGGCCCAAAGCCACCCTCACTCACTTGGAGCCAGCCTAGAAGGCCCCCGCAGGGCAGTGACCAGGCCAGCCCTTGTCTAGACCCAGTGAGGCAAGGCAGCCCTTTCCTGCTCCAAGAGGTGACCTTCATACCCACCCAGGATGACTGGAAGGGGGAAGATCTATTTCCTTCAGGCAAAACCCTCCCTACCAACTCACCCACAGATACCCTATCACCACCACATGCCTGTGGGCACCCAGGGTTTGGTCTGGCCTCTCTGACCTAGAATAAGCAAAAGCAGTAGTTGTCAATCCAATTCCCAAAGCCAATTGTAAAGAACTGTAAATAACACAACATAGGGAACACCACCAGTCCAACCCAAATTTTTGTTTAGATAAAAACTATTTCTCCAGCTCATGAAGGGCATGGTCAGGCAAAAGAACAGCCCTATTTCCACTAGTAACTATGTCAGACTGAACAGCTGTGTTCAAATTTATGGTGACTTTTTTTCTGTCCATATAGTAGGTATGTCCTTTACATTTGTGTAATTAATTAAAAGAGCCCGGACTAAGACTGTTTCTAAAAACAGTACAGATCTGTCCCAAAGGAGAAGTGGTGTCTCTACCTCCAGAAACTAAGTATTGTCAACACATTTCAAATATTATTACTCCAGTTACAAACCTCTATGTGGAAGGGAACACCCTCAGCAATCACTCAGCAATCACTAGGCCTGTGTTTGTGTGCTTGTATGTGCATGTGTTTTGTATGTGCTTTAAAGCCTGGTAGCATATGCACAGAAAACATAAACAGTGCCCAAATCAAGGTGATGAGATCATGGGCAATGTTAATTTTCTTCTATTTGCTTTTTGGGATTTCTAGTTGATGGATTTTAAGATTAGTTTGAAAGTAAAACAGGCATAAACCATGTAGACAAAATTGAGCTTTAGTGTTTCTTGTTGTTTTTAAGCTCCTAATAGTTTATTTGTTCTTCCCTTGATCCTCTTCTTAAAAAAACAAAGCCCAAAAATGTCTGATTAATTAAGGGTTTCAGTTAATCGTGCTTTATTATGTATTTTACAAGTTTTATAGGCGATTGTCCATAAGCCGGCCTGACACAAATTGGTAGGTGGGACCTGTCTAATCACAGGGAAGAGCCTGATTAAAAGAACAGGACTGAAAAGCCAAGGTGTTCATTTAAAGTGGCGTGATTTGGAATCTGCAGAGTTTGTTTTAAAAAACATTCATTTTCGCAAATAGCGAGTTGAAAGTAGTGATGTTTATTTAAAACTACACTACAGTTTTGAAACCCCAGGGCACCTTGATTAACTTGTCTATAGTTCACTTTTTGGAGTCAAATCTGATTTTTTAAAAAAATATTAACTTCGATTTTAAAACTTTAACGTGATTATTTTTCCCTGTGCTTGAGCAGTTTCCCATCTGTCAGGTGGCAAATGGGCTGGTACTTTTTTAAACATTTTTTTAATTTCAAATTACCAAAGTAATACATATTCATTGATGAAAATATGATAAATACAGAAGAGCCCAAAGAAAAACATTCATCTGTAATCTCACCCTGCTGTTCATGAGCAAGCTGCTCATTTGAGACATGTACCTCCCGCCTAACACACACAAACACACTCATACACATACACACATACAGACGTGTAGATGCACCTGCCCACACACATTTGCAGATATGTAATAATAGCATTGTACTGGACACACTGCTCTGTAATCTGTATATTGTTACTTAGCAATATGTTGTAAACATGTATCTTTACATATTCTTATTTAACATCTTTTTAACAGCTACATTGTGTTCCATCATGTTGTTGGATATGTAAATTATTTCTAATTCTTTGCTATCATAATGAATGCTTCAGCGTACATTTTTGTTGTTTGTTCCCTATTTCCTTAAAATAATTTCCTTAGGTAGAATTGCTAAAACAAAGGATATGTGTATTTCCAAGGTTTTTGATACATATTGACAAATATCCTTCGAGAAAAGTTGTGCTAATGTGCACTTCCTCAAGCCAAATATAAGAGCACCAGTTTCCCACATGCGCACCACAATATTGGGTATGCTAATTTTTTTTAAACATCTTTGGCTGATAGGCTAAAACATTAGTATGTTAAGATGTGATTCTGACTCAACTGCTCTAGAAAGGAAATAACAACACTATCAAAGTACAAGGCAGTATTATGTGGCTGCCTCACTGCCTGATGCTTGACACGTTCTCCCTACTCTACATCTCATTGTATCACGGCCCGAGCAACAGAATGCTGGGCAAAACGGCAAAAAAGGATGGTTAACAAAGAGACTTACACACACACACACACACACACACACACACACACACACACACACACACACGAGGTCTGTCTGGAAAGTATCCATCCATTGTTAATATAACGAGAACTGTTTCCACGATGTTTGCACACAGCACGATGTAACCTGGCAGCTGAGAAGAGTGGCCTGGGATGCCCATGTCATGTGCATGCGCACGACAACGGCACTGTACTCGTCAGTGGGGCGCTAGAGCCATTGAGTGAACATGTGTCCTGCGTGGCTGTCACATTCAAAACGATTGAGCGAGTAGAGCAACAAATGTGCATCAGATTTTGTGTTAAGCTTGAACATTCCTCCTCAGAAACTATTAGGATGATTCAGAAGGCTTTCGGGGATGAGGACGGTGCAAATAAAAGTGTGGCACAAATGCTTCAAAGATGGTCGAGAATCTGCTGAAAGTGATCCACATTCCGGAAGGCTTGCAACAAGCAGAACACCTGAGAATGTTGAACATGTACAGGTTAGGGTAAGAGATGCTGGGAGAACTGTGTGAGGTCCCACGGTGCCTATTTTGCAGGGGACTGAGGCATCATTGTCCTATGTACAAGGTTTCTTGTATCTTGTATCTTCTTCAATAAATATCTCTATTTTTCATATTATATGGCTGGATACTTTCCAGACAGACCTCACATATATCCTGAGTTTTGTTAGAATATGTATGTGTTTATGTACACCCACTCATATACACCTGCCCCCCACCAAAAGATATAAAAATTATAAACCAAACTGTTAAAATTGGTTATTTCTGGGAGGTAAGGTTACAAATGGTTTTGTTTTTACTTTTTGATGTTTTCAAATTTTCTACAGTGACCATCAATTAGTTTTGAAAATACATATAGCCAAACAATAAATATGATTTTTTTCCTAAGCAAACAAACTTCATACGGGTGTTCTAGGCAATAACTTAGCACCTGCTGTTATTCACCCTTTCCTTCCCCTTTCCTGCCCCACCTGGCTCTCGGTTTGGAAGCCAGTGTGGGGAACGGGGGTCTCAGTCATCAGACTGTCCAAGTGCTGGGACCAGACTGCAATGAACCATCTGAAACAAATCTCTGGGCTCCAGTTTTCTCATCTTTGAAATAAGAAATTAGGGATGGCATTAGGTTCCAATTCAAGTGTCAACTCTGCCACAGTGGTGCATTGTGTTGGGAAAATTTGGAAGCTTAGTCCAAAATTGAAGCTGGAACATTCCAAAGACTTCTGTGATTAACCAATTATGTCTGCTACAGGAAGAAATGCAGCAATTGACTACTTATGTCTGTCATGGGACTGGGCGCAGAAATCCTCCAGTGAAGTGCAACCTAGTTGCCATGCCTGGACCAGGCATCTCCAGTATCTCTTTCCAATCTTAAATTCTACCCTCTTGTGCTTTTTTATTCATCTTGCTTTTCCACATTATGTTTTGCTCTTTCTAAATGCCTCACTTCTGAAAGATTATCCAAAATTTAATGTGGTTCAATACATATTTACTCTGGAAATGCAAAGATAAGTAGGATTTGGTCCTTGCCCCTGAGGAACGCCCAGTCTTGGGGGTGCTGAAGTAGGGAGTCTGAACTACATTTCACCAAAAGATTTTCCTGGATTGGAAAGGAGGCTCAGCCTGGTGATGGCTGAGGGGTTCACCCAAAGGAGAAGGACAGGGCTGCAGGGACCAGGTGTGTTGGAAAGAAAGGCCGCCATGCAGAGGAGGGAGGGCACCAGTTGGGTCTCTGGCCAGCTCTGAGCCCATCCTTGCAGGTGGCCCAGTTCAGCTTCACCTGTCTCCACTTGCCTGCATGTGACCCCTCAGGGCTGGTGAGGGGAGAGCTGGCTGTGCATTAGAACGAGCACTTGCTGCCGTGCTGGGCCCTGCTAGTGCCAGATTAGTGTGGAAGGGACATGGTTAGGAATGGGGGACCTGGCGAATTGTTGGTGATGGCAGGGTCCTTTCAGTGTGCAGGAACTGGGTTGGGTTAAACTCTCCCCATTCCAGGAGTGTGGGGCCTTGACCCAGGGACACCTGCCTTCTCAGCAGGTATGAGAAAAGAGAAATAGCAAATGCGGAGCTTTCATTGGGAGGTTGGCCTCGGGCCTGCTATGCTGGGTGCTTTCCTGCTTTGCGAAGTGTTTGGTCCTGAGCATGTATCTCCTGCTGGACGATATGCAGTTCACTCAGTAGATGGTGGAAACTTCTGACTCATAAAGGCATCTGAAATGGGGACATCAAGCCTTAGTGGGAAATTGACCCAGATATTCTCAAAGATTCCATCCAACCCTGAGACTCTGTTTCCCTCCCCTCAAAGGGCCACCTCGAAAGCCAGGTATCAGTCACCTGATAATAGATGAAAATGCTCTGTTTATATGAAGTATTGGAAGGCTGTCTGGCTCCAATCCCAGCTTCTCCACTTACCATCCATGTGATCTTGGGCAAATTAATAACTCTCTGCCTCAGGTTCCTCATCTTTTAAATGGGAATACGACTACTATGTATCTACTACTACTATTACCTCCTAGAGTTTTTGTGAAGACTAAAAGAGCTAATATGTGCTTGATAATTTGTTGAATGTTCAATAAATGTGTCTGTGTCTCCCTCTAGACAAACTATGTATACCATCATGCTTCTTTGTGTCTCTAGTAGCTGAACATAGATTGTCCCAGAAATTTCAGCCATGAACATTTTCCTCAGCCTTCCTCTTTCAGAGGAAGATACAAGTAATAAAAAACGCAGACGCATGGGATTTGGAAATCAAAGGAAATTTCCTATGGACCACCAAAGTCAGTAGAACTTCATGTAATCTCCTGTATCTTCTCAGGCAACATTTCTGTGCAGATTACCATGATTTGGAGGACAGGCAGGAGCCTCACCCAGCAACACGAACTGCAGGACAGAGCATCATGTTAATGGTTTCAGTATCAGGGCTTTTAGGGGGCAGGAAGAAGAGAAATAAGAAGTCAAGAGTTCTAATCTTGGCTTCCCCATGAGTGAGCTGGGGAACCTCTTTGTGCCTCTGGGCTTTTTTCTCTGTAAGAGGAGATTGGGAAACGGTTTTGTGGTTCCTCAAAAAGTCAAAGATAAAGTTACCACTCCTAGGTATATATCCAAAAGAATTGAAAACTGGTACTTAAACAAATACGTCTAAGCCTAAAAAACATGCTACGTGAAAGAAGCCAGACACAAATGGTCACAAGTTATATGATTCCAAATACATAAAATGTGCAGAATAGATACATCCATAGAGACAAAAAGTGGATTGGTGGTTGCCATGGGCTGGGGACAGAAGGAATGGGGAGTAACTACTTAATGGGATAGAATTTTCTTTTGGGGTGATGGAAATGTTTTGGAGCTAGATAGAGGTGGTGGTTGCACAACATCGTGAATGTACTAAAAGCCATTGAATTGTTCGCTTTAAAATGGTCCATTTTATGTTATGTGAATTTCACTTCAATAAAAAAATAAAAATTTAAAAGGTGGATTGTTGGGTAGGGAGAAAATAGGTGCTATACAACTGGAGGGATGTTAGATTTCAGAAACTGCTTTCCTTTCACCGTGAGACAGTCTCTCCTGGTGACGAGCCTGGATCTTTCTGCTTGGGCCCCTCCTCTGGATCAGGGTGGCTAAGGACTTCATCTGCCAGACTCCAGAGGGCAGGGAGTGGAGCCTCAAGGCCAGAACAGGAGAAAAGTGCCAGTGCCCCTGGCCGGGTGGTAAACTGACCTGAGGTGTGGATGTCACACTCTTTCTGCTCTGTGGGATTTTCTAGCCACTGTCCCAGCATTTCAGACTCCCTGCCTCAAGAGGTATTTAGTGTCATAGCATTGTCATTATTTTCCTTTGGCTCAGCCCTCACTGAAGAGTGTGTTTCACTTCCTCACTAGTTTACAAGTTGAGACTTATTTATGGGAGTGCATGTAATCGAGAAGGTAAAATAACAAAAATATAGTTAAATTAAAAATATAATACATATATTTACCTTTATAATTCATTATACTTAATACAACATAAATGTATTTATAGTTTATAAAAAACAAAGTATAATAAAAAATGAATGAAACTACACATTGTAACCTTCCCACAAAATAATTTGTATTCATAAGCATCATTTTCACTGCAAGTGGAGTCATTCCAAGGATTGTGGGGAGTTAAGGGGGGTTCTGACAAGTGAGACTCGGCCCCCAAGTCCCTCCCTGTCACCTGCTGACTGAGAATTGGTGGAACCATTTCTAACCCCTAGAGCAGTGGGCTCAACCTCAGCCGCTGCAAACGGGAATCACGTGGGGAGTTTTAAAAAATACTGATGATCAGGTGAGTTAAATGCACAGTCAAGGCTGTGAACCACGGGTCCCAGCACCTCAGCCTCAGGCAGAGGTTTTCACTGTAGAAGGTAAGTGAAGGAGGGGCCCCTCCTGCCTGTGTTGCGTGGGTTCTTAGAGCCTTTCTGTGGAGAGGGCCTGTCACGTGACGGAGAGGTGTCGGGCACAAGGTTGCCACATCACTCTGCTCACAGGGCCTTCTGTGGATAATGAAAAAGGGATGGAAAAAATGGAAATAGTTGTTCTGTTAAAAGACTGAGCGCACAGGGAGAGTTTTAAAATTTGGAAATGCTTTAAAGCTGATTCTGATAAATTAAAATTTAAATACCCCTTGTTGCCTTTCTTTTTAAAGTGTTCTTTTAGAGACTCTGAAAATGTGATTCTGAGCTGTCGACAGTCCACGCTGGCTGTCCTCAGCTGCCATGGAAAACCCCTGGGAAGGGACACAGGGCGCACGTGTCCCAGGGAGAGGTCTCTGGGCTGCAGCTTCTCTGCTCGGGTGTTTAAGGAGACCTGGGGGCGGGGATAAAGTGGGGAAGGTCGACTCTGCAGAGGGGACTTTAGAGGAGGTGTGACAAACAGGAGGCGTGTAGGTTCCAGATTGTCTGAACTCCCGTGTGGCAGGAGCCAGGGAGCTGTGTGCTGCTCTCCACAGACAAGGCATGGGACAAATCATGTGACCTGCCCGGCTTTACTGTCCTCCTCTGCAAAATGGGGGAGGAAATGCGGACATGGTCTGGAGTAGATGACACCTGAGGCTCTGTCCCGTTCAGATATCCTGGGAAATAAGTTTGAAAAGTAGGTCACTAACTGGCTGCTGGGAGGGAGAAGAGAGGAGACCTCTGCTGAGGGAATAGTGTTCAGGAGGGTTTGGAGAAGGAACAGAGGAGGTCAGGTGACACCAAGAGGAACAAGGGGACCTCAGGACCGAAGTGAGCCTGGGTACTTGGGCAGCTCTGTCCCCGATTTTCCCTGTCACCGAGAGGCTGCCACTCCGAGCTGTTAGGCAGAAAATGGCAGCAGTAGCAGCTTCCTCTTCCCGGCTGCACAGGGCCGTTGCTGTTACCATGGTGATGGCCAGGCCGTGTGATGTGCGGCTTTGTGCTGTGACCACCTCCTTCTTTGTTCTCCTCCAAACTAGAGGTACTACCTCTGGGGCTGTAAGAAAGGGCCCGAGTAGGGAATTTATGTGCTTGTTTGACTCACCTCAGGAGCAAATCTCTTCCTCCCCTACCACTGCTTCTACCCTGCAAGGGATCCAGTTTCCTGATTGTAAGTTCTGAGTCACTTGGATCCTATTTCTTGAGGGAGGCAGAGACCAAAACCTTTGAAATATAAGACCCAGTAAATGAGCACAGAATAAAGTTTGGTCTGTCCCTTTGTTCTGCCTCTGACAGTAGTAGCAAGAGATGCTTTATGGGAAGAACACAGTAGTTGCCTTCCGTGAAGTCAATTTCTAAAGGTTAGGGATGTGAGCCTCTTTGACTTGCCCCGTAATAACTCATTCTGGCTCCATCATTCATGTGAGCTCCTCTAAGCCCTTCTGGAACTTATTTATACTTTCAGCCTTTATTGGATTCCAGAGGAGAGAGGCAACCCCTGAGACTTGTGGTTGAGTTGTGCCCTCATCCATCAGCTGTGGACTCCAGTGGTGAATTAATGTTCTCTGTAGCAAATTCTCTGCTGGGGTTCTTTCCTTGGCTCTGCCACTAAAAAGCTATGACCCTGAGCAAAGTCCTTCAATCTCTCCAAGTCTAGGTTTCCTAGTCTAGAAAACAGAAGCAGGAGCATCTGGCAACCCCTAGCTCATGGGGTGGCGGCATTCTCCAGGCAGGGACGGCACCCTATGCATCCCTGCTTCCCCAGGGCCCGACACGGTCTCTGGCACATCACAGCAATTCAGTGAGTGGCTGTCAAATGGCATAGATAAAAGGAGACAACATCAGTGGTGCTACTTCTGTACCAGTGGGAACTCTTGGTGGCAAATGAGAGAAACCGACTTAAACTAAATCAAGCAAACACAAGGAGTTTCCAGCTCACATGGCCAGGAAGTCCAGGGGCGGAGCAGCTTTCACCTGTGGCTGGATTCCAAGGATTCTAGGAAACCACAAAGGCACAAACCATTAGAGCTCAAACCAATTTTGCTTGTTTGGGGCCCACACCTCTGCAGGGACGGATGGGAGCTACATTTCCCTATAAAGACACCTGGGATTTTAATCCTGCCCTGCCCTTCCAAATTATTTGACCTTGGGCAAGTTGTTTTTTTCCTAAGCCCTAGATTTCAACTCTCTTAAGACAGGGATAATCGTATTTGCTTTGCACAGGGTGGGTTGTGTCCTGAACATTTGTGTTCCCCTAAAATTCATATAGCAAAATTTTAACCCCCAAAGGGATGGTGTTAGAAGGTGGGGCCTTTGGGAGGCAATTAAGTCTCGAGGGCAGAACCCTCATAAATAGGATTAGTGCCCTTATAAAACAGGCTGAAGGGGGCTCATTTGCTCCTTCTTTTATGTGAAGACACAGAGAGAAGGCACTCTCTGTGAATCAGGAAATAGGTCCTTAGCACATACCAAATCTGCTGCTGCCTTGATCTTGGACTTCCAGCCTTCAGAACCATGAAAGATAAATTTCTGTAGTTGAGAAGTTACCCAGTCTATGATATTTTGTTATAGCAGCCTAGATGGACTAAGGGTAATTGAAAAGCTCAAAAGAGGTGAAAATGTGAAAAATTACTACCAGTCTTAAAATGTAACTTAAATGCAAGGTGGGTGGCATAATATTACTATTGTTTTAAGTGAGCATGAAAGCCTAATTTGCTTTTCAGGAATTCATTCTAGAATGAATAAGTCTATTCCCATGCTGACTTAGATCTGATATTTATTAAGTTCTTTACACGGATTATTTCAGGTAATCTTTACCTGACTCCATGTAATAGATACTACTATTAGTTCCATTTTAAAGAGGAGGAAACTGAGGCTTTATGAGGTAAGTAACCTCACCAAGGAACACAGACAGTGGATATTGAAGGCAGGAGGACTAAACGCAGGTCTGACTGCAGCACCTGCCCGTCACACCTGGGGATGCTGCCCCTGTTCTGGAGGTTTCCCTTGCCTGTCACAGCATGTAGGTGCAAATGGGACTCAGAGACTGTAGAGTCCAACTGCCCCATCTTACTGAGGCCCAGCAGAGCCAGGACTTTGTCCCAGCTTTCTGGCTTTTGTTCTGCATCTGCCAGAGCTCCTAAGAGGAAACTACAGGAATGTAAACCAAAGGAATGCATTAAAGGAGGGCCACAGAATCGCTGCAGAGGCTGGAGAACACAGCTGGGGTCACACACATGCTGCAGAACTGGCCTGCAGGACACCCCCTCCACCAATGGTGAGCACCAAATGCAACAGCTGGCGTGACCAACACCGCCAGCACTGTATGCCATCCCTAGACCCAGCCACTGTCACCCCTGTCCCCCTGTAATTCCATCTTGCTGCATCTTCTACTGTTCTTGCTTCCTTATGTTGCTAACCCTGGATCCAGACTTTGGTTTGGTACATCTGATGGATGGAGCCCTATGTCACATGTCCATGTCCTAGCTGCAAGGGAGGCTGGGAAAGCAAGTGCCCAGCAATTTCAGCTTTTAGAGTGGGAAGCAATGGTACCTCGCACCAGTACTCCAAAAGGTGGTGAGTTTCCCAAAGGCTGAAAGGGGATTTGATGGCCAAAATGAATGTTCTTGAAACTCTAAATGAGAGTAAATGAGATCTCAGGAAATATTAGTTCACTCCCCACGCCCATCCAAGTAGCCAACATGCAAGTGCTGTCAGTCCCTTGCCTGCTTCCCGTGAGTTGGGCCATGTGTCCTCCACTGAGTTTTCTGAAGCCTGTTCTCAGCTCAGCTCCTCTGGGAAGTGAATCCTCAGACTCTATACTGGGTCTGATTCATGGGCATATGGCGCTGTGTCATGTTGTTGTAACATAAATAAAAATATTTTACGTGAAAACTTAAGGGAGGGAGGCTTCTGGAGCCCCCACACTGTATCAGTTGCCTCAAGCTGTGAAGGGAAGAATGTGTTTGGTGTCCAGACTGCCTCAGTGGGAGGCTTGCCGGGAAGGCTGCCTTTCCTTCCGCCCCCCACCCACCCCAGCCCTGTCCCTTGGGGGCAATTGGGCTCGTAGAAAGGAAAAGGCAAGAGGCTCCCGGGTTTCATGCAGAGAATTCAGAATTGAGGTGTGAACCTTCTAGGAATCCATGAGGAGAGAGAACACCTAGGAAGGGGGAAACCCCAACCCTGGGCTGGTGGAGGGCCCCTCTCCCTTGGTCAGTTGGTCTCTGGACTGTGCCGCAGCTCATACCCTGGGTTGCCATGACGTCATAGAGAGTTTTCTGCTCCTTTAAAGGAGATGAGCTTTGGGCCCATCTGATTTACATATTTTAAATAGATTTGTGTGTGTGTGTCAGAGGCCTCCTCCCTCTGACGTCTCATTTGCTGCTGCCACGCAGACAGGTGGGCAGCATGATCCCACATCCCGTGAATGATTGAATGCAGCAGAGTGGTGACATGATTGCCCCTGTCACACGGCTGGTTGACATTGCAGAGACTGAAACCCAGGCTGCCTGACTCCCGAGCCAGAGTTATTCTAGACCAAAGATTTTGAGTCAGAGAGAGCCTTAGGATCCCTCTCACTTTACAGTTGAGAGAGCCGTGGTCCACACTGGCTACATGACTTGCAAATGCTCACACCGGAATTAGTGGCCGAATGGAGACCAGAACGGGCACAGGGGATGGCTTTCAGAATCAGGAAGATCTGGGTTCAGGTTCTGCCTTTCCCACCTTCCCAGCCAGCACCGCTCCCCCCACCTCCAAGAAAAAGGCCACAGTGGCATCCATTTAATGGCATTGCTAACAATCAAATGAAATAAAAAGGTTAAACTCCTAGGGTGGTACCGAGCACATAGTAGGTATGTGACACTTGTCACTTCCTCCCTCTCCATCTGTTATGGACACCTAGTCAGCTCCTGCTGCTGACTGGGATGTCCGCCCCTGGTATTGGAGATGCCACTCATCCCGCCTTGTGAGGGCCAGCTGGTCAACCCCCTCATTAAACACAACTTTGATTAAGTGCCAGCCTGTAATCCTAAAAATGTCACATTATTGGGAACTAATAGTTTTGCCCAGTCGCAACCTGGGAATCCACCCTCAAAACAGCCAGATCACCGAGATTTTCCTCTCATGCCTTGTGCGCCAAGATTTCATAAGCAGTGATTGCTACCTTTATTTTTTTCCCAGCTTCTCGTTTTTGGGGATTATTTATGCACATATTCTGCAAATATATGTCCCCTGTATTCCCAGGGTGGTGACTTGAGTGACTGTCCCTCCTCCCTCCGTCCTGCCCTCGATTTTGGCTCTGTGATATCTCATTATGTTCTAAAGAGTTATCTGCAAGGCAGGGCACCATGGATGCAATTAAATCTGCTTCTGTAGCAACACTGCTCTTAAGCAAAATATATTGATCGCCGAAGCTTTGGACCCACTTTAATCAAGTAATCTAAACAGGGCTTAAGCTTCAAAAGCCGAGCGATGTGCCCGGCTTCAAAGCGCTTACTTACACTGAATTAATTTATCCGGGATGTACTAATGCTCCCTGCAACCCTGTGGATTATAATGTTAGAGGTTGCAATCAGGGCTCTGATAATATCCCCAAAGCCTGGCCTCTATTGATTGTCATGTAAAAAGGCACAAAGGGGAGCCGGGTGGAGGGGAGGGGGAACAAAGGGATTGGGGTGGATAGAGACAGCCTGAGACATCCCTGTCCATGCAGGGCCCTGCTGGGCAGCTGGTGGACTCAGCCCTACCCCTGGCTCCGGGGCTAGTTTGGGGGATGGGACCGGGAGGCAGCAGGGTCTGCTCCCAGAGGTGTCACATTAACAAGGGGAATTGCCTTAGGAAGCTCCAGCTGTGACTCTGAGGTGGAAGCCAGAGGGATGGGGACAAGGAGGAGAATTGGACATCTGTTCCAGAGGCCACGTCACTCTCCCACTGGCAGTTACCTCTCCTCCCCACTCACTCAGGGAACTGCTTCTCCTTGACCCCAGTCCCTGGCTTTTGAGTGGGGCCCCTATCCACATCCCAGTCTGGAGCCTATGATCTTGCTATTCATTCATTCAACAATTTACCGAGAGCTTTCTATGTGCCAGACATTATTCTAGGTCCTGGGGATACAGCAGTGAAGAAGATAGACAAAAGTCCCCGGCCTCAAGGAATTTATTTTCTACCGGTGGGGGGTGGCGGGAGCCCGGCACACTGTCTGTTTCACTGATTTGTTCAGTTAAAGTCTGATGGTGAAATGTGCTCTAGAGCAGTGGTCCCCAACCTTCTTAGCACTAGGGGCCAGTTTCATGGAAGACTATTTCTCCATGGACTGGGGTGGGCTGGGGGGTGCGAGCTCAGGCAGTGATGTGAGTGATGGGGAACGGCTGCAAATACAGATGAAGCTTCACTTACTTGCCTGCCGCTCACCTCCTGCTGTGTGCCCCCCACCCCTGTTTCCTAAGTTTCATAGAAGACAATTTTTCCATGGACAGGGAAGGAGGGGGCAGGGGTGTCGGTGGAGCTCTGTGGCCTCGTCCCTAACAGGCCATGGACCCGTGGGTTGGGGACCACAGCTCTAGAGAAACAAGGCAGGAGACAAGGATTGGGAATATGCATGCAGGGAGTGGTATCAGTGAGTTCAATTTTAAATCCAGTGGTCCTCATGGGAAGGTGACATCTGAGCAGAGACCTGAAGGATGTGTGGGAAAGGGCTACACAGACTTCTGAGGGAAGGGCACTCTAGGAAGAGGGAAGAGCAAGTGCAAAGGCCCTGTGGTGGGGCATGTCTAGAATGTTGGAGGAAGAAGAAGATGGTGTGCATTCAGAGAGGATGGATGTGCCGGATGAAGACCAAAGCGAATCAGTGTCTTTAGCTCCCTTGGCCACAGTGATTGGTTCAGGCCAGTGACGTGAACCATGAAGGACATGGACTGGGTGACGGGCAGCTGTCTTGTCTCCGCAGGGAGCCTGAGCTTAGAGCCAAATGGAGGACAGGGGAGCCCAGAGATGGGTGACATGGTTTGAGCCCCTGAATCCTACTGAACCTGAACACTTCACAGCCCTCAGCATTTTCATGATAGGAGCCAGTGACGCCTCCTTTTTGCCTCCACTATTTTGGATTGTTTTTTTCTAAACAGATCTTGCAATCATAAAAGTCCCGCCTCTTGCCGCTGACTTCAGAGGCAGGACATATAACCCAAGCATCCATCTTCTCTCTGTGTCCTGCTGGAAGCCCAGCCTGACCCCCTCTCCCATGGGAGTGGGGAGGGTCCCCTTTTCCTCTGCCTCGAACACGCACCTGTGTCAGCAGGGATGGAGGGTGGCAGAACCATGAACTCCTTCCAAATTCTATTGTGCCCTCTCCCACCCCATCTCCCTCGAATTGTTGGAACCTGTTGACCATTTCCTACCTGAAGTAGAAGAAAGTTTTCATGTTTTAGGACCTGTATGTGCTAAATTTTATGTATGTTGAATTTTTACATATGTCATTGTATTTTTGCAATTTTTGTACCTCTGTGAGGTAGGTGTTGGTGGTTCTGATGTTTGTCATATCGCTACGGTGGTGAATATGCCAGCGTCCCATTCCAGTGGTGACCCTTGGGTATCAATATCTTCTTGTACCCCAGATGTCAGCAGAGGCCCCCTGCCCTCTGAATTCAAATTAAGTTGATTCCAATGCTGCTGCACGGGCAGTGACAGCAGCCTTGTTTCCTGCAGTGTCTCTGGAGATGCGTGTGGGCTGGCGGCGTATGTTACCCTATTCTCCCCTGGCTGTGTGCTCCTCTGAATTACTGCAGGTTCTCTTGCTGTCCCTGTCATGCTGCTGTCCCTTTCTGATGACATTACCCCAGGCATGGAACAGCCTCCACCGCCCATCACATATTAGCTCAAGGCATTCGTATGTAGCAGGCTTTGCTGGAGGTTTAGAATGTTGCCGGGGGGATGCACTATGAAGTTGAGCCTCACACATCCGTCTACTGGCATTTAGCTGGCCATTTCCAGCAAGAAGACTCCTTGTGCTCTTTCTCCTCCCAGCCTTGTCACTAAGCCCTCCATCCCCCCCACCTACACTTTTCCAGGTCCCCTTCCTTTCCCGCCTTTTCCTCTCCTCTTTCCCACTCAATCCCCAGTCACTTTTGCAAAACAAAACTGTGACTTCTCCAGCCCTACTCAGCTCTGGGCTTCTCCGGAGGCTCGTTGACACATTTGCTCATCGGTGGGACGTTCGCTCTGATGCCCTCGTTAGAGCAGCACAGAGGAGCACGCTTGGCTTTGCAGTCTGGTCCTTCCCTTCTCCCAAATTGAAGTGCAGAGGTAAAACAACGTCCTCCAGGTCACGGAGACATTTTGTGGCAGAGGTAGGAATGGAAGCAGGTCTGGGGTGCCGGTGCAGGTTGTTTCTATACTGCATGGCCCACCTGAGGGCTGAGAGCGCACAGGAAACACTGCCGGGAAAGCTTGTTCATGGAAAAGGTGGCTTTGATTTTGAGTGGTGTAGACTGTATTAAGTAATGGATGCTAAGGAAGGGGGATGTGACAAAAACGAGTAGTCATTCACCAAAACCCATTCTTCTCATTTTCCATGGTGATAGAGATGTGGCAGCCACATGCTGCCTGGTGAGGGGCTACATTTCCCAGCTTCCCACGTGCTAGCTACAGAATTGTCCAGAAAGATTAGCAGACCCTACGGCAGAGTTCCTCAAACTAATAACATGCATGTTGAAGAGCTCTGTTTCCACCCCACTCCAAGCGCACTCTATCGTGGACCAAACTGTTGGTCTGCAACCTATTCCATGAGATGAATGCACTGGTCAGGTGCTTGTACGTCATGAAAGTGTCAAATTGTGGTGAAAGTTTCTAAAAGCTTATTCTCTATGTCACAACTTAATTCGTGGGGACTGTTACCAAGAGATTTGGGGACTGGTACTTGTCTGTGGTCCACACTCCAAGCAGCACTGCCCCAGGGGATGCAGAGACAAGATGGAAGGTCCCAGGGTTCCTGAGGGCTGCATGGGGCAGAGTGGCCGGCTAGCCTGGAATGTTCAAGTCAGACACTTACACTAGACAGAAAATAAAAACCATATCCTTCAACCACTGTGCCTTAAGATTGCTTTCTTAGAGAGTCATGCTTTACCCTAATGCAGACGGGTCACGCCACGTATTAAAAAGAAGAATGGGGCTGGGCGCTGTGGCTCATGCCTATAATCCTAGCACTTTGGAAGGCCCAGGCAGGAGGACTGCTTGACGCCAGGAGTTTGAGACCAGCCTGAGCAAGAGTGAGACCCCATCTCTTTGAAAAATAGAAAAATTACCCAGGCGTGGTGGTGAGCACCTGTAGTCCCAGCTACTCGGGAGGCTGACGCAGAAGGATTGCTTGAGCCCAGGAGTTGGAAGTTGCTTTGAGCTATGGAGCCACTGCACTGTAACCCAGCTGACAGAGCAAGACCCTGTCTCAAAATAAATAAATAAATAAATAAAAATAACCAACAACAACAAAGAATGGACTTTGAACTAGGTAAAATGACAAAATGACCCCTGCTATAGCCCAAGCTATAGGCATGTTGGCTTTACTTGCTGTGACAGTGTCATGCCTCACACGATGTCCCTGAGGACCCACTGTGTGCCACACGCCAAAGGATGATACAAGGCCACCGATTCCCTACCAACAGGTCCCTTGCTGGATGCCTTTAAATTCATAGGTTCTTGGTATGTTTGGGAATGATTTGGATCCAAGCAAATCCGTGTTCTGAGGCTCAAGCGAAATCAGGGTGTTGAAGTGCTTTGGTACAAAGGGTGGTAAGTGAATTTAGTCCATGAAGCAGCTAGAGCCGACAGAAGATTGAGGTAAGGATTTAGAGACCCCTGTGAGGTCTAAGAGACCCTACGAGGCAGTGGGCAGGGCCTAAACTTGGAAGTGAGACTGAAACGCTTCTGATGCTAGAGTCACAAATTCCAGCTGAGTGACCCTGGGTAAGTCACGTAGCATCTTCCCTGTAAGGAGGATTATTATGATGACATGTGAGATTGAAGGTCTCTAAGAAGGTACAGAAAAATCTGCATGCACCTGGGTGACAGCCAGGGCCCAGCAAGGAACAGATGGCACATGCAAGCTGGGTGACTGGAGGAGAGGAAAATTGAGAGGCCATTTACAAAGGTGCTGCAGGGATGCAGACAGCACAGGCCCTGGCAGGCGATGGTGCGTGGGGGGTGGGGGAGTGGGGGTAGCGTTACTTCCTGTAGCCTGGAGGGCAGAGGAGTGAGCAGGTGTCAGAATCCAGAACCCATGTGACATCTGGGGACCATGACAGAGAGGGTCACCCAAGGGGAATGGGGGCTGGTGCCAGGACATGTACCGCCAACCCCTGGTGGAATCTCTGTCCGAGGGCAAGGGAACCTTCCAGGCAGGTGGGCTCCTGGGCTCAGAGGAGGGTGGGGAGGCCGGAAAGAGGATCCAGGGGGGCCAGTGACTATCCCCCAAACCCAGCATTATAGGAGTGGCTCAACTTACAGCAGCCCCCTTAAAAAAAAAAAAAAAAGAATTGATAGTCTCTGGATGTAGCTGCAAGTGAGAAGGTCACATGCTTCCTCCAAGGTGCCACTTCACTGAAAATTGGACCTCCCGAATGCCAGGCATGCAGGTCTGTGCTCACCTGGAGCAGAGAGGACGAGCAAATGGGTCCTTCTGTGCTGGCCTCCTGCCAGATCCTCCCCCACCTCTTATCCCTCATTTTCCGTTGTCCTTGCCCGGGAAACCGCCATCTGGCTGCAAGCCGCCTAAGGAAGGTATTGGTGAGTCGAGAACCTGGGGTACGTCCCCTGCTGCCTTAAGAGGTGATTAGTGGCTGCTCGTCGGCAGATGTAGCTCAGTGGCATTTTAATATCCAAATATCCCCCCCACCTCATGAGGGAGGCCACGAACTGTTGAAGGCGTTTCACACAGAGAGCCCTGATTGCTGTGGCAATAATTTCTTCAACAGCCATTAAAACACTTCTGAATGTGTTATTAAAAAAGAAAAAAAGAAGAGGAGAAAACGGGGGCGAGGAGGGCAGACTTCCTTCCTATTTCCTGGAGAATATCAGCGTTCACAGGGTGAGCTTTGACTAATCAGATGGGATTTTAATGTCAGCGTGTTTGCGGCTGTTAGCGTGTCGTCAGTCCCGGTTCTCAGCCTGCGCTCAGCCCGGGGTGTGAGTGGGGGTGAGACCCCAAGGCAAGGCGTAGGCACAGCCCAACTCTCCTTGGGGTGCCTCAGGCCTGGACTGCCCCCCACCCCCACATCCTCTGACGGCCAGCATTTGCGGGTGCTCTTATCCAACTCACTCATCAAGTATGTATGTGAAGGGTCCCCCACGTGCCAGGCACAGCTCTGGATGCTGGGGCCCCAGCTGGGACACTCTGCAGCAGATCAATAGCTGGCAGGACTCCAGCAATGACCAGCCAGGCCAGATGTCAGGCAAGGGGCTGGAACAGGTCCTGCAGTCCCCCAGTGCCCCTCATCCCCCGTGTGTCTGCCTTCCTTCAGAGAACATTCTCCCCACAGAAATCACACAGCTCCAGGTACTGACCCTTCCTGTGAGTGGTTGGTCATTTCCAGGCCCTTGCTCAGGACAGGGCGTGTTAATTGGTCTGGAAGGATATCAGGATTTTACCAACTGTCGTAGTCGTGCTGACATGTGCCAGCTAAACAAAACATAACCGTCTCTCCCATATGGAGTTTACCTTCTTACAAGCACTGAGAAGCAATCAGCTTTCCTCTTCCATCCTTGTTGTAGGAATGCTTTAAAGTCTTGCTGAAAAACAGGGACATCTCCGTTTTCTGTGCTAGGCCTATTTAGACTCTACAAATCAATGAAGCCAACGTTTCAGGCCACCGGGCAACAGGGGTTGTTTGGGGCAAGCCTGTGGTCTTCATTTAAGGCAAGGCTGAGTGACACTTCAGAGTGACTGCGCGGTTTCTGCTGGAGGTTCACCTAGACAGCTGTCACAAGCACACTCTCCTCCAGTCCCAAAGGGGTCCGTGAAGAGGCGTTTGCCCACATATACAGGGACACAAAGCAATGGCTTCGAAAAGGAGATGGATTCTGTCCTCTTTTGGTGCCTCTCTTGGGATCAAAACAATGGCTCTGATGATATCCAGCCGCAACTTCCTGACATCATTTGGTGTACACAGGGGCTGGCTCTCTCCGATAGATCTCTTTCTGGATAGGAAGCTCATTCTCACAGCTCATACAGAGCCTGATGGCTCCTCACTTTGGAATAATGGTCACAGATTACAAGTCCAGTTTTGTTCCTGGAAAGGAAGAACTATCACGTGGTTACTGTTAATGTCCCTGGTTCATAAAAAGGATTTTGCAAGCACTATTTAGAGCCATCATCCACCAATCAAGCTTGGATTTCTGGGTATCTTCTGTTCTGAGGATTGTTAATGCTACCAAGAAGGCAAAAATACAAAGACAAGATGGGAGGGAGTGAAGAATGCAGTTTATCAGTTACAAAGATAGACATTGCAGCATTATTTTTCCTTAAAATTACCAGAAGGGAGAATGGACGCCATCTATGCTCTTCTGGGTGACTCTTAGATCAAGACTGCCGAAAGTTTTCATAAGATCTGTATGTGACAACATGCTAGTAAAAAGGAAAACAAGTTTCAGAAGAGCAAATACAGTATGATTCCGTTTGTATAAAAAGGAAGATATGTACAAATGCATCCTAAGTGACACAAGGAGTATGCGCATGCACACACAGCTGCACAGAAATGCTGGAAGAATACACATTTTAGTGATTTCCTGCAGACTTTAGAGACAGAAAAACCTTTCCCACCTTTGAGACAATGTACATTATGAAACTCATCAAGTTTCCCTTTTTGCTTCCACTGCTGGGAAGCTCACAACTAAAATCTGTGTTCTCATTTTAATAACGGTGAGCTCCACTTAGACCAGTGGTTCTCAACCTTGTCTGCAAGTTAGAATCACTTAGACAGCTTTAAAAAATCCCAATGCCCGGCCCACATCCTAGACTCAGTCAGAATCTGGGAAGTGGGATGCAGACATCCATTTTTAAAGATCCTCAAGTGATTCCAATGTGCAGCTGTGACTGAGAACCATCCCTGCAGACTGTATCTCTGAATTCTCACTTTTTTTTTTTGGTCCCCGTGCCGCCCCCCCCCCCCACCCACCCCCACCCCCGGTCGCTTATCTTTATTTACATTTTCCTGCAATCTGATTTTTATTTACATGTAATTTTTCAATTTGGTTTTGTGTATTCTTGTAAATTGCTTCAAGTCCTCTCTATAACAACATATAACATAGAGAAAAATGATAAACTTGTGTTTAAACCACGTGACAGTCAGGCTGGAGCTGCGTGATTTCTGTCGGGGAGAATATTCCCGGAAGGAGGGCAGACACACAGGGAATGGAGGGGCACTGAGGGCCAGTCACGCACCTGGGCATGGGGCTGAGTCTGCCCCAGAGGAAAGCTCACTTCCCAAGTTTGAAGAAAGATGCCTTTTTGGACTAGTAGCTGCCCTGAGAGATGCCTACCTTATTTGTGGGTGGGAGCAGGTCAGTGTGCAGAATTCAAATTCTGTAAGAAATAAGTTCTAGCAATGTGCCGGTATAATTTCTTCCTCATCATCTGAGCGAAACTTGACCTGCTAAATAAAGCTGTGTGTACATCCAGGGGACCAAGAGAAGAGAGATCTGATTCCCTCCTGGGGTGGGGAAGGGGGTGGGGCTGATTGGGATAATTACCTCCCAGTGGAATTGTGTTAACTGCTTCCAGGGTGGTTGCCAGGTGGGGCTAGTCCCAGGGTAGGGGAGGCGAGTGGACAATCCCTCTCTCCACCCAGATTGTCCCTTTTTTAATTTTCACCCTCTACGTCTGCCCCTGGTGCTTAACCAGGCGGATCACCTGTGTATGAATAGGACTGAGGGTGGCAGGAAGGTGGGGTATTGTCTTGAACCCCAGCTGCATATTCGAATGGAGGTGGGACTAGCCTTAGGGTGGAGGAGGAGCAGGGGTGGGGGACTATGAGGAACAAGTCAGGGGGCATTTGACAGATGTGCAGCCTCACACTAAAAGGGAGGGCTTGGAAAGTGGGGCTGGGGTGGGCGGGGAGTTTGAGGGGAACAAGTGGGGTGATAGGAGAGAAGCTTGAGGAGAAAAGATCCCCCAAATGGAGATGATGCCACCAATGAATAACCTCAGCCACTTTGAACTTCAGCTCAAGGGCATCAGCCTTCCCCTGGCTCAGGTGGAAACTTTACACTCAGAACCACAGTACCTGAGTGTCTTTGGTCACAAGCAAATAGCCCAACAGCTACTAGGGAAAGAGAGGCAGAGTCTCTTGTTAGCAACAGGACTCTGCCCACAAGCTTGCACACCCTTGACAGTCCCACCTTGGATTAGGAGGGTCTTCTTGCCCCTGCAAAGTGTGGCACCCCCTTGGCATCCAGCTCTTGGATGAGTCCTGGGCAGAAGCTTCCAGAGGCAGCTGAGGAAGTCAAGGCACACAGTAGTGGGAGCAGAAGCTTCTGGAATCTGTAGGGCTGATGTCAGCCGTCTTACTGCCCAGGAGACCATACGAGAGAACTTAAAAATAGCATTTTCTATAATTGCTTGAGTCTCTGGGTGTTTAGTAACCATGTCTGGCAGTCTATACCCAAGACAGACTGGCTGTGGGGAAAGGCATTGTTAAAATAAAATCATTAGCTTAATAGGCTTGATGAAAAGGGTGGTGAGATGGGAATTTCCCTTTGCAATATGTTCTCCACTTGAAACAATCCCGGAAACCGTAGGCCATAGTAATTATTGACTAAAATGCCCCAATATCACTCATGTTGTTTTTGTTTTCTTACGGACTTAATAAACATTACCTCTGAAATCTGTTTCAAGTCCCAGAATTTGTAGTATCAGATGAGACTGCATGTCACCTGGTCCTCGAGTCATTTCTTCCCTGATTTATCATTTGCTTTGTTCCCCAGTGACTACACATACACGTATGTACACACTTGCACACACATGCCTGCACATGTACACACATGTGCACACACACACACATACAATGCACATGCTTTGCCATCTTCCAAGGAAGAGAAATGGCAGCTGATGAACTGAAGGCTTGCAGTAGTGAAGCCGGTTAGCAAGGCCAAGTGCTCAGTAACGTCAACATACTAGAGAACAAATATTTAACATTAATGCAAGAATGAGAATGCAACCCAAGAAAAATATGCTCAAGCACGAAGGACCAGGAGTAGGTGACATCCGCTGCAGAAGAGTGTTGCAAAGCAAGTCCTTCCAAATTCTACCTGTGGTGGCTTAAAGAAGGCCAGAACTTCTTTGTCAGTCGCCGTCTCCCCACACCTTCATGAAGAGGTGGAATTCATTTCCCCTCTCCCGGACTGCCCTGGGACTGCCTTAGCCTGCAAAAGTGGCAGCGTGCTGGTTCTGAGCCTGAGCTCTCAGTTGGGCTGGTAGTGTCTTAGTTCAGGCTTGCGTAACAAAATAACATGAGCTGGGTAGCATTTAAACAATAGAAATGTATCGCTCCAGTTCTGGATTCATGATCAAGATCAAGGCACCAGCAGATTCCATGTCTGGTGAGGGCCTCCTTGTTCATAGATGGCTCCTTCTTGCTGTGTCCTCACACGGTGGAACATACGATCAAGCTCCTTTGGCCTCTTTTATAAGGGCACTAATCCGCTTCGTGAGATCTAATCACTTCCCCAAAGGCCCCACCTCTTAATACTATCACACTGGGGAATAAGTTTCAACATGAATTTTGGGGGGACACACACATTCAGACTATAGCCAGCAGCTCCCCTTTCTGCTTTCTGGGAGCCCTGAACTGCCAGATAAAAAGTCCAGCTCCCTGGCTGGAGAGGCCCGGTGGGAAGGAGGGGACCGGAGGCTCTGCTGGAGAAGGAGGGGGCCCAGCATCCCAGGGCCGAGCACCCAGAGGACTCTCGCCCCGGCTGCCATCTGCTGCAAACACACCAGAGGTCACAAACACAACTGGCAGAAGAGCCAGCCGCCTGGTCAACCCTCAGAAGTGACAGAGAGAAACATCACATGATTGCTATTGTTTTAAGCTGCTAAATGTTGGGGTGGTTTGTTGTGTAGAAAGAGACGACCGAAACGCTGCTCAGGGAGAAACACAGGCCGCCCTGCCTAGGAGATGGCTCCCAGGTGCCATCCCGCGGGGGTTCTCATACTGACTGCGCCCTCCCGTGGTTTTCCATGTGTTGCCCTTTCTCAGTGAATGGCATTCGCAGCAGGGGGAGAGGCGTCAAGGCCCAAGAGGAGAAGCCTCTTTTTCAAAACTGCTGTGTCTTTGGATTAACTGGGTGGCACATCCCAAGAACTGAGGCCGCCAGCGTGGGCTGGCAGTCGTGTGCAGTGGTGGGCAAAGCCAGAGGGCCTTTGCCAAGCAGGAGAAACAAAGGTGCCAGATTCTAAGCCAATGGGCCCAAAGAGAGTCTTGGGAAGACAGGTGATTGTTTTACTGGCTTTACGATCATTTTGCTGGCCAGCGTCTCAAGACAGAGCTGCGACCCTAATCCCAGTTCCTGCTCAGACGGAAAGGAAGCGAATGTTCAATGAATGTTCACGGAGCAGGGACTATGGGCCTGGCACTCTCTGGTGCACTATCTCCTACACATCTACAGAGACATATTGGGCCACCAGGCTGGCTTTTGGTCGCTTGAAATCCTTGATTTTATACTTATAGTTATCAATTGGAGCCTTGAGTCTCATGTTATATTTATTTTAATTAAGTCCCCTTTTAATTCAAGATAGAAAGAATATGTCAAAAATAATAGAAGGACCTGGGCGCGGTGGCTCACGCCTGTAATCCTAGCACTCTGGGAGGCCGAGGCAGGAGGATCACTTGAGGTCAGGAGTTCTAGACCAGCCTGAGCAAAAATGAGACACCCCCCACCCCAGTCTCCACTAAAAATAGAAATCTTAGCAGGGCGTGGTGGTGTGCACCTGTAATCCTAGCTACCAGGGAGGCTGAGGCAGGAGGGTCGCTTGAACCTGGAGTTTGAGGTTGCTGTGAGTTAGGCTGACGCCACCGCACTCTAGCCCAGGTGACAGAGAGAGACTCCATCTCAAAAATAAATAAATAAAACTACAAGGCAAATGTGGAAGAATCTACTTGAAGTATTTATTACCTTTGGTAGAACTGGCAATATAGCAACATATATGTTTGAACAAGTACATTCTCCCCCTTCACATATGAATGCACCAAGAGGCACTTAAAATGTCCTTTCTCCTTGATTTTCTGATTCCCATTTCACCCTGACATCTGAGCAGCTTCCACATAAGATCACAGTAAACTGCTCCCTTCTTATTTAATAAGTCAGGATTTAAGGCATCAATTGTATTTGAATACACCAAAAGCTTGCAGAGAGAGGAGAGAGAGAGACTTTTAAGTACTTAGTTACTGGTCTATAGAAGAAATCAGCCGCTGTCACTTACGAGGCACATAAAGGTGATTCTAAGAAAGTGTTCATGAAGGATGACCTGTTGTTTTCTGTGTCTACTGAGAAAGACTTAAACTGCTGAGAGATGAAAGGACTTCTTATCTCTGAGAATCGCTAAGCAGCAGAAGCAGCTTGAGCAATGATGAAATGCTTTTGCATGTGTGTGTGTTTTCTAGAATGGGTTTCAGCATGGCAATATTTGAAGACAGGAAGTCTCAGCTTCATTATTCCTGCTACATTTATTAATGAGTCACAATTCATTTATTTTTAAAAGGAGCTGTAAATAAAGCCATGGCATGGTTCCAACACTGTTTAGATGGAAAGATTTTTTTGTTTTGTTTTGTTTTTTTGTAAATCACTGCAGCAATTAATGAAATACTCTATATACATTAGAGTTCATATGTTGACAATGCCCCCACCCTCAGGATTTCTCTATCTTTAAATATTCTGCTTTTGGAAGACAATATGATTAATGTGAAACATATATTACATACATATGTAATATTTAATTTATATATGGAGCAAAAAGTCAGGATGGGAATACAATAGATTGCCCTATTTTTTCACAATTCTTCTATTCTTGCCAAGGTTCACTGGAGCAGAGTCCTTCTTCATCTCACAAGGCCACACTGCTTTGGCCAACAGAAAGTGAATGGTGCCGACACACACCACACCCGAGTAGAGAGTTTAACTGTGCTCACATGCATTGGCTTGACTGTTTGCACTCCTGTCCAGCACCAGGAGAAGAATCCACCCCAGGTAGTAGCTGATCTTTTAGTCTAGGTCTTGGCAAAAGATTTATGTCAGGTCTGAAATAAACCTGAAGGCCAAAGCCAAGGCACTATACCTGATTCATGTTGAGTGAGACATAAACATTTGTTGTTGCAAGTCACTGAGATTTAGGGGGCATGTTTGTTACACAGCATTAACTCAGCAATAGCTGATTAATATAAGGGATTAGAGATGATTTTAAAAAATTCATTTCTTTTTATATATCTATAATTTCAATTTTTCTACAACCAACACATGTTATTTAATTTATTCAGCCAATAGTTATGTGGTGAGAAGCTACTGTATGCCTGCTCCTGTGCTAGATATTGGGAATAAGGTAGTAAAAATAATGATGTGTGTACCTGCCCTCGTGAAACCTAGAGTCTAATGAGGGAGACAGGATTCATGCCATCATCATACATGCAAATGTAAAACTGCATCCGTGATGTGTTACTCATGGGGAATTTGTGGGGCTAGAAGAATAGAGAAAACAGAAATGCAGAAATATAGGCAGAGATATATCAAGAAAGGCTCCACTGAGAATGTAATGACTGGGATGAGATCTGGAAAATGACGAGGAGCTAAGCAGGTAAAGTGGTAATAATAAAAAGTAGTTTTTAGGAAAAATAGTATTGTTTTTACTTTTCAGATTTTGGCTGACTTCCATAACTTGAGCAGGTTATATTTAGCCTGAGGACCAAGTTACTATTGAACTTGATATTAGCCAGCCTCTCTATATAGCAGGGACACCTAGCTGTCCATCCAAGTCCATGGTCCTCCTCTCACGGTATGCGACTGTGGTTGGGAAGTGACTGCCCAAACAGGGACTCACTTCCCAGACTCCCTGGTGTCCGCTGGTCGTTGTTCTTGTCTGTAGGATGGAGCCCCAGGGATGGGCGTTATTTCCGGGCCAGGTTTGTTAGGAAGCAGGCGTGCCTTCTCCACACAGGCCCTCTCCCTTCCACCAGCGGATGAAGCTAACAGCAATGAATCCTTCTTATGGTGGAGCCACGGAGGGAAGGAGGCTGGGACCATGAATGACCACATGGAAGAAAGCTGTCCACCAACCAAGAACACCCACCTTGGAACACCCGTTCATTGTCCTGTGAGCAAGAAATAAACTATCATGTCAAGCTACCGAAATCTGGAGGCCTATTTGTTGAAGCAGCTGTGTCATCCTGATTAATAGGACATACATTTAAAAAGTAGATTCAGTGCTTTCCTGGCTCACACGTGTACCCATTAACTGGGTGGAATGTTTCCTTTGTGTGGATTGAACTTCCGGCTCAATTTTCTTTTTCCCCCATCTGGTAGGAAGGACCTGTGCTGTACGGGTGCTGCACATCACCGTCCTTGGTGAGTTTGGTGTCCCTGCTTGCTCTTACATACCATTCGTTTTGTTTGCTTCTCTATGTTCATGAGTTCTTACGGGTGATGCTGACATTTTCAGCATGAGAAATGTTTTACGCAAATCAGAAGTGCTTTGCTGCAACTGGAAACACATTGGCTGGAAAGGAATACCATATTCACTCACATAAATCTAAGAGGCCATGTTCGTAAGGGTGGAGGTCAGACGGAGGAGCCTGATCGGGAAGGCAATAGGGAGCCATTGGAGGTTCTCTAGAAGGAGAATGATACGACTGAAGAGGTATTTTACAAAGATGAATCTGTTAGTAGCACATAGAAAAAACAAAAAGGAAAATGGCTCAGAGGCCAAGGGACAAACTGTTGCAACAATCTGGCCATGGAATAAAGGGGCCCGGTCTGGGATGGCGCCAGCGGGAATAGAAAGAAACAGGTAGTAAGTGAGGCTGAAGAAACAAAAGAGCAACTGGACCACTGTTCACAGCTCAGCAACTGCTCTTACCAAACTTCAGACTTTCTATGTGCCAGTTTATCCAGATGATTCCATGAGCCCATCAGCCCTGCAAAAATAACAATACTGACCAGATTATTAAAGTTGTGGCATTGTATTTTAAAGAATGTGTGTAAGAAAAAAAGAGTACTTGCTCCAATATGTAGCTATGAGACAAATGAATGATTTTTCCAAAATCTTTGCCAGTAGCTGACTACTCCTGGGAAGGAAAGGATTGCATCTCTTAGTCAGAGGGGGAAATGTCTTAAACACATTTTTATGCTGGAAAAAAAAAAAAAAACAAAACCAACAGCTAGGAGACTAGCATGACAGGAAAGAGAATGCCTGAAAATGCTTTTTGGAAGCATTAGAAAGTCGCTTCTGTGTATGTTTTGCTAGAGTAACAGTCAGACTGCCAGGGTTGAATCCTGCTCGCTGCGGGAGTTCAGGCAACTCAGTTAACTTGTTTGTGTTCAGTTTGCTAAATGGAAATTGAAATGGAGTTGAAAATAGTAATTCCTACACCGTGAGGTTATTGGGAGTATTCAGTAAGGAAATTCACGTAAAGTACTTAGCATCGTGCCTGGTACAAATCAATCACTCTGTAAATATTAGCTCTAATAGTTATTATCACATTTTAAGCAAAGGCAAAGGTCGCCATGAAGAAAGACGTGAAGTTTCCCAACAACCTGGCCCGTGGTGGGGGAAATGAGATAGACATCTCTGCAGGACAGGGGTTAGCAAACTTTAACCCGCAGGCCAAGTCCGGCCTGCCCACAGCCTATACTTGTAAATCGTTTTATTGCAACACACTCACACTCCTTTGTTTGTCTATGGCTGCTTTTGTGCTACAATAGCAGAGTTGCATAGCATGGCAAAGATCATCCAGCCTGCAAAGCCTGACATATTTTCTGTGGAGCGCTGTGCTAATTTGCTAGGGCTGCCATAACACAGTGCCACAGACTGGGTGGCTTCAACAACAGAAACCTGTTGTCTCTCAGTTCTGGAAGATGGAAATCCAAGATCAAGGTGTCAGCAGGGTTGTTTCCTTCTGGGGGCTGGAGAATCTGTTCCAGGCCTCTCCGCTAGTTTCCGAGGGTTTGCTGGCCCCCTTTGGCATTCGTTGGCTTGTAGGAGCGCTACCCTGATCTGTGCCTTGATGACTTACCCCGTGTGCGGTTCATGTCCACGTTTCGCATTTTATCAGGATACCAGTCATATTGGCTGAGGGGCCCACCCTCCTTCCGTATGACCTCATCTTAACTTATTATGTCTACAATAACCCTATTCCCAAATAAATTCCCAAATAAAGTCACATTCTGAGATCCTGGGGGTTGGGACTTCAACATATGAATTTTGGAGGTTTACAATTCAACCCATAACAGGCCCTTCATAGAAAATGCTTGCAAAATCCTGCTGTGGAGAAACTGTGCAATTTTGTCACTCATCCTGTGAGCTGGATTTGATCCCAAGGTGCAGATATTGCACTTGGCGAGGTTGTCTAAAGTCTCACTGCTGGTAGGTGGGGGTTGCTGAGCTTTGGAGCCAAGCAGTCGGGCTCTTTAGCCTCTGTGCTCACACAGGCAAGTGTTATGCAGAACAAGATCCTGCTCAGAAACTTCCAGTGGCTTCCCTTACACTTGGAGCAAACCTGGCTCCTTACCCTGGCCTATGAGGCTCTACGCATGATCTGCTCTTGGCCTTTCCTGACCTTGCCCCCTGCCCCTCTGCCCTGCAGAAACAGTCTTCTTCTTTCTGTTCCTCAAACTCACACACTCATCCGGACCTTGAGGCCCATAAACCAGCTCTCCCTTCATCCGGAACACTCTTCCCGCTGACTTCTCGTCACTTAGATGTCACCTTAAACATCAGCCACTCAGAGAGATTTTGCTGACTACCTAATCTAATGCAGCTGCCTCTACCTCCCGTTATCCCTATCTCATCGCCTTATTTTCATTCTGTCAGAGCGTTTATTTCTCTCTGATCCTCTGTCATCCATCTGTTTGCTTATTGTCAGTCTCCCTGTGAGAGTGTAAGCCACATGAGAGAGCACCTTGTCAGCCTTGTCTGCCACAGTATCCGCAGCATCTAGAACAGTCCCTGCATTTAGTAGGAGCTCAAAAAATATCTGTACTTCATTGAATGACCAAGATAGTGACTAATGAAGAAAACGTTTAATGAGATACCCTGAAAATAAGCTCTTTGTCCTCAGAGGAGTTTATTCAATGAAAGGTTTTTCCACCTGTGGTTGCATTTGATTAAAAAATATATTTTCACAATTATGCCTGAATTTTTCCAATCTGTGTTTTACATCAGACAACTAGACTCTAGGAAAATGTAAAGTTCCTAATCAAGGGTGGAAAAAAAAAATACCCAAACATGTTTAAAATCATCTCTGGGAGAAGTACAACCCTAAATGCAAGTCATGAGTTTTATGCATGGCTGTCTCTGCTTCTGATTAGCCTCGTCTCCCTTCTTTAAGTCACAGTGTCTTCTTGGTGCATCTAGCACGGTGTTTTACACACATTCAAAATTCAGGAAATATTGAGTCAAAGATGAGGAGACCCTGTCTGTGTATAGAAGTCCAAGATACACTGTTTGTCACCACCTCTGAGAAGCCTTTTCTGATTTTCCCAGACAGAACTGAATTATTTCTTTCTCTTCTCTCATGGCACTATTCACTTGACTCTACAATCACTCTAGTGTCCAACACCAATGAGACACTTCATAGGCGCTGTCTTAGTCCACTTTCTTCTGCTATAACTGAATACCATAGACTGGGTAATTTATAAAGAAATTTATTTCATACAGTTCTGGAGGCTGTGAAGTCCAAGACCATGGCACCAATGTCTGGTGAGGGCCTCCTTGTTGCATTATAACATGGTAGAAGGGCCAGCAAGTACATGAGACACAGAGAGAAAATCAGTGGAACTCGTCCTTTCATTAGGACCTCACTCCCAAGATAACTAACCCATTCTGGAGATAACAGCATCAATCTATTCATGAGAGCCCTCATGGCTTAATCACCTCCTAAAGGCCCCACCACTTAATACTGTTACAATGGCAATTATGTTTCCAGCACGTGAACTTTGGGGGATATATTCAGACTGTA
Source organism: Lemur catta (assembly GCF_020740605.2). Lineage (NCBI taxonomy): Eukaryota > Metazoa > Chordata > Mammalia > Primates > Lemuridae > Lemur > Lemur catta. Next base: position 13,817,107 of record NC_059128.1, read on the forward strand.
GTAGACACTCAATTAAATGGATGCATAAATGAATACAATTAAAAGTGTATAAGATAAATCTATAAGAATTAGGACAGCTTTAGACATTACCCAGGCAATGTTTTCCAAAATTCAGTCATTTGCATCTCCCATTACAATTTTTGGGATACTATTAATTCTTATATTTTTCTTTAAGTCTTTCTACTACTACTTAAATAATTTATATTCTAAGAGAAATTTGCATCACAATCATAAATGGAAAATTGGCATGGCTTGCCATAAGTAGAATGCAATACCTACCACTCTGAAAACAAAGGAAAAACAAATAGTGTCTTAAACATCTAGCTGGGTGTTATGGGCTGAATTGTGTTCCTCAAAATGCATGTTGAACCCCTAACCCCCAGGACCTCTGAATGTGACTATATTTGGATATAGGGTCTTTAAAGAGGTAATCAAGTTAAAATGGGTTTGTTAGGGTGGGCTCTAATCTGATATGACCGGTATCCTTGTAAAAAGAGAAGATTGGGGCAGGGGAAGGGGACGTGCATGCACAGAGGAAAGACCACGTGAGGACACAGCAGAAGGTGGCCATCTGTAAGCCAAAGAGACACGCCTCAGAAGAAACCTGCCAACACCTTGGTCTTGGACTTCTAGCCTCCAGAACTATAAAAAAATAAATTTCCATTTAAACCAACCAGTCTGTGGTATTTTGTTATGGCAGCCCTAACAAACAAAATACACTGGATATTATTGCCTGCTGGAAAATGCCAAGCCCAAAGTCTCCTCTGTTTTAGTTGAATAGTGAGATTATAAGAACAAGAGAAGCGTTAAAGACCTACTATCACTAACAGAGACTTTCTCCTTGACAGAATCAGGAGAATTAGGTAGAATTTGAAAGGAAATGACTTTTCCACTATGAGATTGATAATCAGTCAGGCTGGAATATAGCATATTAAAAAAAAATCCCAGTGTCTTAAATGTTTATTTCTCATTCATGCTATGTGTTCTGCACAAGTTGGCAGGAACTCTCCTCCACCCAACCACTCAGGGGACTAGGCTGATGAAGGCTCCACCATCTTGGTGTTGTGCCATCTGGAATACACAGCACTCTCTGTCACCACGTGTGAGGAAGAGAGAGTTTGGAGAATTGCATATGGGCTTCCCACTGTCTCAGACTGGAAGTGATGCGCATAATTTCTGCTTACATTTCATTGGTCAGAACCAGTCACTTGGCCTCACCTAACAGCAAGAGGGCTATGTGAGTGAGTGAATGGATTCTTTGGGGTGTGCTTCTGTCTCTTTCACAAGATCTGATGCTAGTTAATATTATATTTCTGTACTTTTAAAATCATCTTGAGTGTATCTCAAGAATGCATCCCATACTTTGGGGGAAAAATGATCTGGGCCAATCTCTTAATTGCATAGCTGAGAATACTGAAGTGGACAGTGTAAGTGCTTCTTTGCCATGACACACCCTCTTCATGGTACATTTGCAGCCAGATCTCCTGTCTCATGAGGTCTATACTTAGGCTCTTTCTACTCGACCCTGTGAGCACACAATGGTAGCAGCTAGAATAATCTGGACGTCTATTTTTGGTGCAAGAACCTTTCATTGTTCATTTCAAGTAAGATCATAACTGGGGAAATATTCTAAAGGCCAATACTCATATTGAAGAACGTGAGGGCAACTTGTTCCATTTAACATTTCATCCGGAACATGCAGAGACCTTTCCTACTCATGTTGGAGGCGAATACATCTGCGAAATCAATGAGAAAGTGTGATTGCTCAGTGTTGTCTGGTTAGCATCCAATTATGTACAGTGTATTTATTTTAAATTTAGAAGACGCACACAAGAGATTTCCAGGAACAAAATGAGAAGAAATTGGCAGTGCACTGAATGGAAAAAATTAATGACTTGAATTACACAGCCTGCGAATCGAAGCTGACGAGACGGGGAGAGAGAGAGAGAAAGGAGACTGCAGTTATTCACACCGAGCTGTGCCGATAGTCCTGAGCAGTGCTTGAAAAGCAGTCACCCTCTACGTGGTTGTCACATACTTTATCTTCACGGTGAGGCTGGGCTTCACAGGTCACAAATGTGTCATGGTTTGCAGAGTACAAAAGCAATGCCCCCAAACAGACTTCAGCAGCAAGCTGCCTTTTGGAGAATAGATTCGATGCTTAAGTTTAAGCTTGATCACTTTGTCAGTTTTACTGGGTAAGAGGGAGGAGGAGTGTGTGCAAGGCCATGAGTGAGGATTGGGGCTTTGGCATCTTTGCAGCTAGTCCCTGACGGAAGGATAGCGCTTGCTCTGTGCTGGTGCCTGTTATGTGCTAGCGACTGTCACACACAATGCCCCATTTATCCCTCTACAGTATCCCTAATGTTGGAGGCACAGAAACTAAGGTAAGGAAGGTTGATTACCTTGACCCAGGTCACACGTGTCATGGGTTAAATTGTGTCCCCCCCAAATTCCTATATTGAAGTCCCTGCCCCTAGTATCTCAGACTGTAACCTTATTTGGGAATAGGGCCCTTGTAGATATAATTACTAAGATGAGGTCCTTCCAGAGTAGGGTAGGTCTTAAATCCAATATGACTGGTGTCCTGATTAAAAAAGGGGAATTTGGGCACAGACGACACACACAGGGAGAACGCATGTGAACATGAAAGCAGAAATCAGGGTGATGCTCCTACAAGCCCAGGAACACCAAGTGTGGCCAAAAAAACCCAGAAGCTGAGAGAGAGGCCGGGGATAGATTCTCCCTTATAGCTCTGGGAAGGAAGCAACCCTGCTGACACCTTGATCTTGGACTTCCAGCCTCCAGAACTGTGAGGCAATAAATTCCTGTGTGTAAGCCACCCAGGCTATGGGACCTTGTCATGGCAGCCTGGGAGACTCACACAACATGGTTAGGAAGCAGCAAGCACCTGTTGTCTCTCTAGCACATGGCCCACCTGACAACCAAGCATTTCCCCTCATTTTATAAAAGGAGGAAACCAAGGGCCAGCGATTAGACTGTTCTGTCCAAGGCCACATGGCCAGTTATTTATGAGCCCAGACAAGTCCTTTCTGCATTTCTTCCTACACTAAGTCATGATCCATGACGCCACTGAAATTTCAGAGTATTCTGGGCCAGCTTCTTGGGTTCCTGGTACATCAGGAACAGAAAGTGGGAAATGAATGTTCCTGGCCTGGCAGTGCCTAAAACCTTTTCTGAGGGAGGGTTGGGAGGAGAGGTTTACATTTCTAACTTTCAATTAGACCTTAGGATGCCAAATACAGAGCAGGGGCTAATGGAGATTAGGGGTCTGACAAAGTGGACCAGTTCTCCCTGGCTGCCCATGTGGGAATTCAAGCCCATGGGGTAGCTCCTGTATCCCAGGCCATGTGAGAGGGGCTAAATGTGACTTTCACCATTTGTTCTGCCTTATGAGTTAAGTCTTACTATTCCCACCTTACAGATGAGAAAACTGAGACTCAGAGAGGTTAAAACTTGCCCAAAGTTGTGCAGATTGTGCAGTAATGAGGATTTGAACCCCAGCCTTGCAGACTCCAAAGGCTGATCTGTTCCCACCATGCACTCTGTCCTGCCAAAGCCCTTGGATGTACTGCCTGCCGGACCCCTCTCTCAGGCTCGTTGGCCATCCATCTTTTCTGTGGCCCCCTCTGGGTTCCAGTAAGTGACAGTGTCACACGTGAATAGCACCATAGACCACAGATACCATATTCCAGGGCCACCATGGAGGACTTGTAAAAGGCCAATGACAAACCAGTTTGTGTCACTTTGATGACTGTTGCTGCCTCCAAAAGAGGGGCTGGGCTGGGGAAAGGATTTCTTTGAAGAGCACCACCCTGTGGAGATGGTGGGGGCGGGGTTTTACCCTTGCCTCTCCTCTGGTGAGAGAGGCTCCAGGGTATACTTGCAGGGCTTGGGGAGAGCCTGTTGGAGCTTGGGGGGACACGGTGGACTGGTGCCCAACTCACCCCTAAGAGGGCTGGAGTAGGAACGCTGTGCTATGGGAAGCGTCTTAGTCTGTTCTCAGCCAGGCTGCTACAACAAAATACCATAGGCTGGGTGGGCACAGAACGGACATACAGCAGAAATGTACTGCTCACGGTTCTGGAGGGCCTCCTGGTGCCTGGTGGGAACCCTCCTCATAGACGGCCATCTTTTTGCTGTGCCTCATGTGGCAAAAGCCAGCTGTCTCAGGACTGTTGTTAAGGGCACTAATAATGTTCAAAAGGGCTTACCCTCGTGACCTAATCACCTCCCAAAGGCCCCACCTTCGATACCTTCACTTTGGAGGTTTCAACATAGGAGTTTGGGGGGGACACAAACATGGGACCAGAGCAGGAAGAAACTCTGCCCCGGGGGCCCCAGGTGGGCCCAGCCGGGCGGGCCAGGTGAGAGGAGCAGCGCGTCGCACCCTCTCGTCTCCCACCGCGAGCTCCGTGGGGCTGCACCGGCTGGAGTGCACTGGGCGCGGGGCCCGGTCTGTCCCCAGCTTCTCCCGCAACACCTTTCCTCCCGGCTCCTCCCCGCCGACTCGAACCACCCCTCCAACCCGGGCTGGCACGGCACTTTCTCTGGGACTCCAACAGCCGGGTCCGTTAGCGCCCTGGGCGCACTGGGATTCGGGCGTCCCTCTACAGACAGCCCTTGCACTGCCCTGGGACGCGCCAGGTGCAGGGCAGATTCCCGTCCACCGCCTCCCCCCGGAGCCCACCGCGGCGTCTCTGATGGGGGTGCCTGGGGGCTCCCCGATGGGGTCATTTCGGGGGCAGTCACACTCCACGATGGCTGTGGACTGGTCAGTCCTTTCGCAGCCCGGCTGCCCCGAAGCCAGGCGATGGGTGAGCTGCGGGCAAACAGGGCGGAGGGGACAGCAGGGGGGCGCAGCTTCGCGCAGGGAGTCCAGGGCCCCTAACACCCGCTGGGGGCGCCACTCGGCTGCTCTTTGTCGCCCCCTGTTGGCTACCCTGGTCACCGACATCAGCCTTGCCACAGGAGAGGGGCGGGGACATTTATTTTGTGTGTGTTTCACGATTGGCAAGGAGTTAAGCATGATGGTGCCAATAAAAGAATAACTCCTGGGAGAAGGAGCCCAGTGGCATGGAAAGGACAGCCAGTTTGCGCTCTGATGGTCTGAATTCAAGTCCCACTAATCCCATTTACCGACTGGCTACCCAGAAGTTTTGCCCCTTCCTTAAAATTCCATTTCTTCATTGGCAAAATGGGCTTTACCACATACTCTCCTCCCTGGCTTGGTGTGAGAACTGAGTGCAGTTACACGTGTGACAATATTGTGAGGCTGTGGAGCTGGGTGCGGGAGCTGGGGCTGTCACAAGGCAGTGCCAGCTGGCGGGTGTGCTCTGAGGGTAGAGTGTGTCAGGTGTTGTGAGTATGTGGTCAGCCCCTCCATCTCAGAGAGGTATATTCGTTCCAGACCCGGCTCTCGGGTTCCTGGAAGACACCAGGATAAATATGCAGTTTTTGCCTTCAAGGTTCTTATAATTAAGTAGCAGAGTTAAGATATTTAATAGCTACTTAAAGGTACTAATGCATGACCCTGGTGTCAGCCATGATCTTTTAGCCCTTTAAAATCCAAATAAAATTTGCTTCAAGTTCTTAGGCTGTCTTCCCTGCAAGTATAAAACCATCCTGGGAGGATCAGAGCCCCATAGTGACCCCACTGCCTCCGCCTGAAGATCAGTTTAAGGACTGGTCACTGTCCCAGTTACCACTTCAGTGGCCCATACTCACAGCTCAGTCTCTTCCTGGACTCCCAACAAAAATCCCACTTGGACAAGGTGTGTGTGTGTGTGTGTGTGTGTGTGTGTGTGTGTGTGTGTGTTTGTGTGTGTGGAGACTTTATTGGAGGTTTGGGGGAAGGGGACCCACAGGGGATTCCATTGTAAAAATGCAGCAAGTACAAATTGAATATTCACATCTCAAAGTCTCCTGGCCACCCTGACACTGGGGATGTCACCACAGTGGTGCCCCAGCTGCATCCATCATGCTCAATCTTAATTCCCTTTGTGCTTCGCACTGTTCTTCCTCACCCACTTCCTCTGGGTTATCTCCTAGGATCCAGATGTTTCACTCTCCTCTCTGCAGAGCAATTCTTTCCTTGGTCTCTTCCCACACTGGCTTCCAGAGTCCCCTCTGCAGCTTCTAACTCACCAGGACTGGGTGGGACTTTCTGGACTTCCGGAGGCTGACTGTTTGCAGCAGCCAGCATCTCCATCACATGGGGTTGGGGCCTTCAGAGGCAGGAGAGGCAGATCCCAGTAGGGGGGATCCCGGGAGAAAGGAAGTAAGCCTGGGGGTCTGCCACGTTCAAGAAAGAAGGGACCCCCCTGCTGCTGCCTGAGTGCCACACAGGCCTCTGGTTTTTTGTTTGCTTGTTTGACTTTTCATTGAAGTGTAATATACATACAGAGAAATGCACCTGCCATGAGTGTGCAGCACAGTGGGTTTTCCCAGCTAAATATGCCTGTGTAAGCAGCTCCCAGACCAAGAAGCAGAGCATGCCCGCCCCGCCCAGCCTCTATGCCCACCGTAAGGTGAAGCACTATCCTGACTGCTAACTCCATACATTTGTTTCACCAGGTTTTGTTCCTTATATAAATGGAATCCTATAGCCTATAATCCTTTGTGTCTGGCATCTTTTGTTCAACATTTTATTTGTGAAATGCATCCACACTTGGGGGTATAGTTATAGATATTTCACCCCTTTATAGTTTTTACTATGTGAATATGCCACAATATATTTATATCTATTCTATTATTGATGGGAGTTTCCAGTTAAGAGCTACAATGTGGCCTTTGTTTTTGAACCAGATATTTGCAGAGTCAGTTACCCTGAAAGAGATGCTGAACACAAAAGAGAGTCATTCATTCATTCAGCAAACATCTGTGGAATACCTCCAATGTGCCAGGCATGTAGACAAACCCTGGGGCAGGACAGTGGGCAAAGTCAACATGTCCCAGCCCTCACAGGGCCTGCTGCCTGTTAGGGAGATGGGGTGTAGACAGACATAGAACACAGCCAGCTCGGAGCTCCCTCGGGCTGGAGAGAAACTCAGCAGAGTGTGGGCTTGAAGCTTCAGGCAAAGGAGGCTACAGAGAGCGTTCAGGTAGAAGGAACAGGTTATGCAAAAGGCACATTTGCAAAACTTGACTGTTTCTGGTACTGGGGTGGGCAGTGGGTGAGACCAAGCTGCAGGGGTAGGCAGGGGCTGGGTTTTGAAGGGCCCAGAAAGCCATTTTATGGAGTTGGAACTTTACTTGAAGACAAAAGGCTCCATCTAAATAGAGGAGTGGCAAGAACCACTTTGCCTTTTAGAAGCCCCTCTGGGTAGGGTGTGGGTGCCGGCAGGGGGCACGCCGGGAGGCAGGGTTGCAGGGTTCAGGCAGGGCAGTGCTTGACCAGGGCAGAGCTGGTGGCCTGAGCACCCCACGATTCTGCCTGAAGACGTGGACCTCACAACATCACCTACAGGAGGATTCTTTCGCCATTAACCAAGTCAAAGGGCCCTTCACAGGATACATTGGCTTAGGGAATCCTACAGTTTATATTATGCCTCCACTACCCTTCTATCCTGTGTAGTCTGGAATCTTCCAAAATAAATTCCCCTTTGACCTCTGTTCCTGGACCTCTCTCTTCCCTTTCCAAGTTCTGACCCTCAGAGGTTGTTTTATGGGTCTGAGGTCTTTGGCTGTGGGGGTTTGGGGTCTCCTGGCTCTGCTCCTTTGAGGCAAGGAGTCAGGGAAGGGACGACTGGATCTTGCCTCGTGGGGAAGGAGGCAGCTGCTGGGCCACGTTTCCTCTGCCTTGCTTGTTCTGCATTTTTGGGTGAGCTGTTTTTGTTTAATGTAAGCAGAGCAAATCCATCCATAGCAAAATCAGAGAAAATAACTTGTTGATGTGTAAACCGGGATGTCACAAATAACCCTGTTTGTTTAATTATAGCAGGCTGAGTGCGTGGAGCCGGCGAGGGGGTGCTGGTGGCGGTGGGGCTCCGGGAGGGAAATTCAGGATATCATCGCAGGCGTCCCAGCGGCCTGCGGATGGGACCTGGAGGAACATGTGAGTGCCTGGAACCACGTGGATAAACTAGGGCACATCTGGTGCCTGAGTCAAGCCCAACCGAGTGGGTAGACAGCTTTCGGTGCTAATAGGAGCTTGCTGTAGAGCCGCTAGACAGAAAAATTAAATCATAGGTGAAAGGATAAAAAAGAATCCCGTGGAAATAATAAGGCTGTGAGTGGAGCAAACTTCAACTTTATGGGTAATTGCTTCACGAGGAAGTTTGTTCTTCGTCACGAAATGCATCGGTGTGGTGAAAGCAGAGAGCACTGGGCATGGTAAGAGGGTCTTCCCCCGCCCCCAGCCCACCTCCTCTTCCATTTCAGGAAGAACATGAAACCCCAAGGACTTTAAGAAGATAGAAGCCATGTAGTGTAGCATTTAAGATCACAGTTGTGGGACTTAGGTAGACTTGAGTTCAAGTCTGCATTCAGACCACACAGCACAGGAGGATAGTGAAACTATAATATTAAAAATAGGATTCCCTAAGCAAACATACCCTGTGAAGGGCCCTTTGACTTGGTTAATGGCAAAGGAATCCTCCTGTAGATGACATTGTGAGGTCCATGTCTGTAGGCAGAATCGTGCGGTGCTCAGGCCACCAGCTCTGCCCTGGTTAAGCACCGCCCTGCCTGAACCCTACCTCCAGGACAGCACCCATACCCTAGCCAAGAAAGGGCTTCTAAAAGGCAAAGTGGTTCATACCACTCCTCTATTTAGGTGGAGCTTTTTGTCCTCAAGAAAAGTCCCCAAGTCCATAAAATGGCTCTCTGGGCCCTTCAAGACCCAGCCCGTGCCCACCTCTGCAGCATGGTCTCCCCCGCTGCCCACCCCATGCTCTAGGGGGCAAGTCTCCCTTCTTCCTTGGATCCAGTTATACCCGAAGCCATTTACCCTTGGGATTTTCAGTTATGGGAGCCAATAACCCACTTTCTTGTTTAAGTTTATTTAGATTTAATTGTTTTTTCCTATTTTTGTCAACTGAAACCAAGAATTCTGTCTAATATAGGTGGCAACACCAGAATTTTTTAAATGTTTTATGAAATGTACATGTGAATGTCAGAGAATGAGTGTTTTGTGCCCAAGCGGGTTAAGAGAAGGCTATTCCTAGGCACATTCAACCGGGATTTCCACTTAAATGACCTGGCTGCTTTCTGTACCATCCTCCTCTTCCTTTTCTTTCTTTCTTTTTTTTTTTCTTTAACTTAAGAAAAAGGTACTTCAGGGATTTCTTCATCAGCAATAGGTTTCCTTGAAAGACACTTTTCTCAATCAAAAATAACTTCTTCCCGGTAATCAGAAACAGGTACAACAGGCCTTGCCTGCACTGGGTCCCAGCTTGTGCTGCTTGATAACTTCCTCCAAAGAAGAAAGTCAATGTGTTGGTGGGCAGGTTCATGCACTCTGGGCAGTGGTTCTTAGTGTGTGGTCCCGGGACCACAGCATCAGCACCAACCGGAACTTGTTAGAAATGCAAATCCCCAGGCCCCACCCCGGGCTCACTGAGTCACTGACTCTGAGGGTGGGGCCCAGCAAGCTCTATTTTGACAAACCCTGCAGGGAATTTTGATGCTCACCAGAATTTGAGAACCACTGGCACAGGGCTTCCTTTTTCATTTTTACTGGAGGCACAGATATGTTAAGGGAAAATAACCCCAAGTCTGTAAAATAATTTAAAGAGGTTTATTCTGAGCCAAGTATGGGGACCATGGCCCAAAGCCACGCCAAGAAACCTTGGGCAAGTAGTCTCACTGTGGTTGGGTTACAGTGTGGTTTTATAATCAATGTGTGGAAGGTGTACATTGGTTTGGCCCGAAAAGGCAGGACATCTCAAAGGGGGGAGTTATAGGTTATAGAGGGGTTTAAAGATTCTTTGATTTGTAATTGGTTAAAGAAATGAAGCTTCATCTAAACACTTGGATTATCAAGCATGTTTTTAAACATTTTACTCAACATATTTAAATATGTACATCTCTATCAATGTTAAGAATTAATCAGTACCTATTACTATCTTGACACTTTATCCCTCTCCATGTACCAGCCCTCTCCACCTACTCTCAAGTTTTGTTGAAATGTTCTGGAACTTAATTAACAGTTCCTTAAGCTTCATAGCCATATTTTCAGTGGTCATTTGGGATCAAGTTCTACTAGTTTCTTTGCATACCATTGTTATTTCTATCCTATTTTCCTCTTTCTTCAATTCATTTTTCCTATCATCGGCGTATATCCTATAGAGTCTTTCAAAAAGGGTTCATGGAGAGAAATTTTCTGAGCTCTTGTCTCTCTAAAAATAATTTCTATTTTTCACTTAAATAACTTTTTGCCTGAGTACAGAATTCTAGATTAAAAATTATTTTTTCTGCAAACTTTATGGTACTATGTCCTCTGGAATTATATATTTATTGCATTTGTTTCTTCTTCCTTTGAAATTAAACTAGTGGGGATTTTTTTTCTCTCTGAATTTTTTTTCTTTATTCCTGCCTTTATTCCTTATTTTTATTCTTTATTTTATCAGTACATCTAGTGCTGAATCCTCCTTACCTCCCTACCATATTTCTATTCTATGCTTTGTGGGCCCTTTTGATATGAAGAATTGAGACTTTTTTTTAGCTTTGAAAGTTTTTTGTATAATTCATATGATTATTTTCTCTATCCATTCGCCTTCTGAATATACCTTGAGGTGGAGATTGGACTCCTTATTCTGTTTGCTTGTATTCACTTTTTTATCTTCCAGATTTCAACTTTTGGAGTTTTGTGCTGTGTTCTAGGTGGATCACTTGCTTCAATGTTCCAGTTTATTAATGCACTCTTCAGTTATATGCATTTTATTCATCAATCCATCTACTGTAGGAGTTTTTTTGCAAAAGCTATAAACCATAGAAAATTGCAAAGGATGATAAACAACCATTTGCCAATTATTCAGAAAAAACAAACATTAACATAGTGTCATATTTGCTTTGGTTCCTTCTTAATAAAATAAATAAAATATAAATTACTGATAGAATTACAGTCCCTTTTGTCCCCTCTCTACTACTCTTTATCCATTGTCCCCAAAGGAATTAGTTTCATAAACATTATGTATGCTTTTCTATTTATTTTGGCTATAGCATATAAATATACATTTATATTCCACTATCCTCCAGTCTTTCATAGTTTTTTAAAAAACATTTTAAGATAAATTGTGTCATATTGCATTTATCTTTCTGGAGCTAACTTTTTCACTCAACAATAAGTTTTGGGAAATTTACCTAGGTTGTGGCATATCTAGTTCGTTCATTTTAACCACTGGGTAATACACCATTGTAGGAATATGTTCATTGCATTTATCTCTCCCACTAATGATGGACATCAAAGTTATTTCTAAGTCTTTTGCCATTAGAAGCGGCACAGCAGAGAACACAATGTGCACGCCTGCTTGTGTGAGCATTTCTCTAAGGCTTATACCTGGAGAAGGAACTGCTGAGTCAAATAATATGCAATTTCTAATTTGTTAGAAAAAGTATTAAGTTGTTCTCCACAGATGGTTGTACTTGTTTGTACTTTCACCAACAGTGTTCAAGAATCTGTAGCTCCCCACAACTTCACCAACCCTAGATATTATCAAACTTTTTAATTTGGGCAAACTGATGAGTGGAAATTGTATCTTATGTTGGGCTTTAAGTTTTATTAATCACAATTTTAGTTTTCATGAACTCTGATTACTACTCTTTATAGAAGTTTATCTATCTATCCATCTGTCTACCCATCCATCCACCCATCTATCCATCCATCCATTCATCCATCTATCTATGCATCCATCTATCTCACTGGATATGCTGCTATTTCAAATGTCTCTGATGATACTAATTATATTTATTTTCATGTGTTCCCACCCCAACTCCTACCCACTTCCCCATTTTTTGAATTCTGCTTCTTCAAATGTACATTTTTCTGGAGGTGGAGTTGGTGCTTCCCTTTCCTTCTGTTAGTTTTTCTAAAAGTTTTGGCGATTCTCAGCTGCCTACTTGCCCAGGTTGCTGTGGCTGGAAGGGACCCCTCAGCCCACGTGAGAATCCCTGTGCGTTTGGCCAGACATGCAGGTGCTGGGCAGAGGAACCTGGCTCTGCTGCCTGTGTGGGGCGAGGGAGAGGCGTATGCATGGGGCTTGTGTTGGGAGCGTGAGGTCTCCCATCCACTGTGGTGGCCGTGGACGACTGGGGCCCTGCCTGGCTCTTCCTGCCATGAAGCTCCTCGGAGGGTCTCCCTTCGTCAGAGGCCCCCGCAAGTCTGGTCACCCTCCATGGCCCAGCTCTTCCTCCTCTGCCTGCTGTTTCTAGTCTTGGTGCTTGTATTGGGTTGCTAGGACTGCAGAACAAATCCCACAGGCTGGGTGGCTTTCACAACAGAAATTATTTTCTCACAATCCTGGAGGCTAGATGTCTGAGATCAAGGTGTTGGTAGGGTTAATTTCTTCTGAGGTCTTTCTCCTTAGCTTGCAGATGGCGCCTTTGTGTCTTCACATGATCGTCTTCTGTGTGTGTCTGTGTCCTAATCTCCTCTTCTCAGAGGGAAACCAGTCATATTGGATTACAGTCCACCCTAATGACCTCATTTTAACTTATCCACCTCTTTAAAGACCATTTCTCCAAATACAGTCACATTCTGAGTTACTGGGGGTTCGGACTTCAGTGTATGAATGTAAGGGGGACATGTCAGCCCATAACAGTGCTAGCCTAGGGTTCTGATAGAATAAACGATCTCTTTTTCTGGAAGGCCTCTCCTTTTCCTATATTAGCCATGCCATAGGACACAAACCAGTCAGTTTCATATGAATGTTAGCTAATTTGTTTAACCAGATCCTGTGATTAGGCATTTAGTAAACTTTTTGTGGCCAAATACATATCCATAATTATTTCCTCCTATACAAATTTTCATAATTCACATTAGATATAACGTGATAGATGAATTGAGGAAAATTATTTGCATTATAGATATTTCTATTGGTTAGAACTCAAATACTTACTGAGAATTAGCACCAGGCGAGGTGCCATAAGTAGCTCACGCCTGCAATCCTAGCACTTTGGGAGGCCAAGGTGGGAGGATCACTTGAGCCCAGGAGATGGAGGCTGCAGTGAGTTACGATGACACCACTGTACTCTAGTCTAGGTGACAGAGCAACACCCTGTCTCCAAGGAAAAAAAAAGAATTAGCACCAAGTACATAGTGGGGAAAACTGCTGAACAATCGGAATGAACAAAGCAATAGCTGGGGTGCTGGTAATATTGTTTCTTGATGTGAATGCTGGTGAAATGGCTATGTCCAGTTGGTAAAAATGCATTGAGCTATATGCTTATGCTATGCATATGTTTCCATATGGATGCTATATTTCAACAAAAATTAAAAGAAGGAGAACCTGTTGAGCTGGCAGTATGGAAACACAGTGCCTCTGAGTACTGGTTGCTCAGTTAGCATTGCATTTTTTAAAGACAGTTATGAATTATGTGCTATGTGGCAATTTATTTCAATGGTCTGGTGGTTTTCAACTCTGGCTGCACATTAGAATCGTCTGGAGATGTGTTTTAAAAAATACTGCTGTCCGGCCCTGCTCCAGATCAGCTCAATCAGACTCCCCTGGGCCGGGGCCCGGCACCAGGATCTTTACAAAGCTCCGAGTGAGTCTAATGTGCAGCCGGCTGCAGCACCATTGGCCTAGAAATGGAATTATTTTGATTGCCTGTATTCTGTTCAGATTTCATCTGTGATTTTAGGGGTTTTTTTGGTCAATGTAGATCAACTGCTTTATTTTGCAATAATAAAAATGCACATATAGTGAATATATACTGTATAATCAAAAGTCCTGCAAGAAAAAAACATTTTATTGTGATTGTAAAACTTTTTAGTATCTATCTGCCTCCTTTTTAAGGTATAAATCATTGAAACAACTCCTTTAATAAGGCAATTTTTGTAAAATCAGGAATGTGATTATTGTGTTGTAACAGGATGGAGAGTATTTCCTTAGGACACATTCCTGGGTGTAAGCTTGCTGGTTCAAATGGATGTTTTATCTTACAGCTTCTGGTGTTGCTTCACTGCCCACTGGGATTTCAACTGATAACATAAAGGTAAGTAAGGGTGTTCCTTCTGTCCTGCTCCCATCTTTCTAAAGGAAAAATGTGTTCATTGGAAAATTCCATCTGTACATAAAATATTAAGGAGAAAATTAAAACTATCTGAAATTCTACCATCCAGATAACCATTCTTAACATGTTAGCGACCCACCATCTTGGGTGTAGACAGATTTATGCCAAGCTCTTTCAAGCTTCTGTGTCTTCGCAGGGTGGACCGTACAGCTTGAAATGCCCTTTCTTACCTGGAGAAATCATCCTGATCTTAAGTCCTCGTTCAGATATCACCTATTTGGGGACATTTTTCTTCACTCCCCTCTACCTCGTAGGACCAACCACGGTGAGGGGTGGGAGGTGGAGGGCAGGAGGCTCACATTCAGAAATGGTCTCAGATTCGAACTTGTGATGTTATCAGAATGATGCATGTGCACACATACGCACACAGGATAGCACGCTGACCGCATTGAAAAGCAAGAAGATTCATCATTTGCCTTTAAATATGCCCCGTTACCTGACCACACTGGCCACAGTGCCCCGTAAATGTGTGGTTATTTTAAAAATAACAAACTGTGATTACACAATGACTGACACAATCACATATCATATTACTCGTTAAAATCATTAATTTGCTAAATGTACATATTTGAAGCATCCCACAAATTTTGTCTCTTTTTCTTGGCATTTTGGGTGCATTTTTTCCTTCTTTTTTTAAAAAATAATAATAGTTATTTTTTTTAGTAGACCAAGAGAAGAGACATCTATGTAACTCCCTGCCTGGTCTCTTGCAGAAGTCCAGATGCTTCCATCACGCTGCTTACTGTGTGGGGTTGCAGGGAAACCGGGTTCTCCAACAGGCTGAGCTCCATGGAGTTCAAAGGCAAAGAGCTTTACTTTCTCCCTAGACTGCCTCCTGACATATCTCCTGGTCTCTCTCCTCCCTGCTGCTTAGCCCCATCTCACGCAGATCCATAGCTTTCACTCACTTTCAGCCAGGAGAACAGTGTTATTTAAGGGCTAATAAAAAGGCCAGGCCAGTATAGACCAGAACGTCAATCTCAATCCAGTTCTGTGAATCTCCCCTCCCAGTTCGGCCTGGCAGTGGTTGGAGGAAGCCCTGGGGATGAGAACATGCCTGGCTCTTTCTTTCCCTGGGTTGCTCTTCTCTTCCTTCCCTCCCTTTTGGGAAGCGGGGAGGGGATAAGAGGAACAGCGTGAGTCTCGCAGGGTGGGCGCTCTGGTGATCCACATGGCAGCCCTTTTTCAAGGGGCTCCTTTGTGGAAGTTTTGGAGACTTCCCGGCTACGTGCAGGGCTGATCCACACTCTCTCTGACCCCCAGTGCCCCTTGCAGTGCTTATGCTCCCCTCTCTTGCACCCACGGGATACTTGGGGTGAGGGTCCCTGGACCACACAGCAGCCCTTGGGAAGGGTCTTTTCAAGACACCTCCTTCCCAGGACCCCTCTGGGCCCTGCTTCCACAGCTGCCTTCTCTGTGGTCTCTGTCCCCTCGGGCAGCCTCCTGTCATCATCACCCACCAGCAACAGGGAGACAGCAGGCTCCATGTCCACGTCACCCAGACTCCAGGGGGTGCAGCAGATTCTCCGGAGAACTGTCTTCCTGTGCCTCAGGCCAGTGGCCTCCTTGAGATGGGCCTTCAAGTCTCTCTGCTCAGCAACGAAGGACAAGGGCTCAGCTCCCTTCCTGCAGCCTCTGCCAGGGTCCAGGAGCAGTTCTCCAGGGGCTCCCATTTGGTTAGGGATGGGAGTTCCCCTCAAAAATCCAAAGTGCTGGCTGGGCACAGTGGCTCATGTATATAATTCCAGCACTTTGAGAGGCCAAGGTGGGAGGATTGCTTGAGGCTAGGAGTTCGAGACCAGTCTGGACAATATAGCAAGACCCTGTCTCTACCAAAAAACAAAAAAAAAAAAAGAAAAATTAAAAATTAGCCAGGTGAGTTGGCTCACACCTGTTATCCTGCTACTCAGGAGGCTGAGGCAAGAGGATCACTTGAGCCCAGGAGTTCCAGCCTGGGCAACAGAGTGAGCCCCTGTCTCTATTAGAAAAAATTAAACTGAATTAAATTAAATTAGGAAAAAATTATCTCTTTAAAAAAAGAAATCCAAAGTGCTCTTTTCTCCTACAAACTCCCTGTGTTTATTTTCTATTGCTGCTGTAACAAACTCCACAAAGTTTGTCACTTAATTTAAAACAACATGGATTTATTAGCTTACATTTCTGTAGAGCAGAAGTTTGACAAGGATGTCACCAGGCTAAAATCCAAATATCAGCAGGGCTGTGCTCCTCTCCGGAAGTTCCAGGGGAGAATCCATTGCCTTCCCTTTTCCGGCGCTAGAAGCTGCCCACACTCCTGGGCTGTGGCCTCTCCACCGGGCCTGTCTGCGAAGCCAGCAGTGTTGCCTCTCTCTGGCCATTCTTCCGTAGTCACATCTCCCGCTCTGACAACAGCCAGGAGTGGTTCTCCAGTGTTAAGGACTCATGTGATTAGATTGGGTCCACTTGAATAATCCAGGATAATCTCCCTGTCTTAAACTCCTTAACCTTAATCACATCCGCAAAGTCCCTTTTGCCATGTAAGGTGACTTACTCACAGGGTCCAGGGATCAAGACATGGACATCTTTGCGGGCTGGGGAGGCGTTATTCTGTCTACCACAAACCATTGCTTACACAAACCCTCCTTTGGATTTCCAGTCTTGTCTTACGCGGGCTGGAGGAGGGCGATGGGGTTAACAGCGGTAGGACGGGCTCTGCTGTATTTCAGTGACGCCTTCAGTGAAGCCTGCAGCTGTCTTTAGAATATGGGGTACTCACTGCCTGTTGCCTCCAGCCTTAAGGCTTTTAAACCAGAATGCCAAACACCCAGAAGTCACATTCTACACACCAGCTGTGTGTGTGTTCCTCTCCCGTGCTAGGCTGTGAGATCCTTAAGGCTGGGTCCGTTTCTCGTAGTACCTGGAGCCAGCGAGCCTTCTGTAGGACACAAGAGAAAAAACAGTTGTCTAATTTATTGCTTAAAGGAATTAGGGGTATATGACACATGTCAAAACTCTGTTGGATAAAGTGGCTTAATACATCTATTTAAAAGAATAGGTGGACTATAGACAACTATTAGGCCACATTTAACTTGCCAAGAGGGAAAGGAACCTGTGACCCTCCTGGATTGATGGTGCTATCTTTGTTATTTCAATTAA
Organism: Lemur catta; assembly: GCF_020740605.2. NCBI lineage: Eukaryota > Metazoa > Chordata > Mammalia > Primates > Lemuridae > Lemur > Lemur catta. The sequence continues at coordinate 13,834,498 of NC_059128.1, forward strand.
CACATCAAATGTGGGAGAGCACCCAATGGAATTCCAGCCACCCTGTGCAGAAAAGCTTTGCTACATAGTCCAGACCAGTTTGCTGCAGACACATTCTCAGGCTCCCGGTGCTGCCTTAAGAGCTACGGCATTAAATCCTATTTCTCCTCTTAAACATCAGCAAAGTTTATTGCGGGTAGATTTTTTTTTCAGTGCTGCCTTCGGGGTACTAGGAATGTTGGGGACCCTTTACGTATGCTAACTTGCAATGGAATTAGGCATCAGTGTATTCAGACAAACTCATTCGCACCCTTCTATTGACAGTATTGGACACACTCAAGTAACAGAGTCATTTAAGCTACTCTGACTGCTACCTCTTGTTTACCCATTTGGTCCCCAGGCAACGTGAAATTCCTCCTGTGACTTCTAAACCACACCCCCTTGGGTGGGAGGTGTCTTCTTTGAGAAACATGAGCTGGGCGGATGGGCATGGAGTTGGCCTTTCACACTCTGGCCTCCTTATTTTAAATGCTATGAATACTGGAAATTTAGTCACACCCAGATTTAAAACAGTGGAAATCTCCAAATAACTCTGTGCATGTATGTATTTATTAATGTCATTGTTCATCTTTGTTTTGTGGAGTAGGTTGCATCATGGCTCCCAAAGATATCAGGTCCTAATTCCTGCAACCTGTACGTGTTATCCTACATAGTTTTAAAAAGAGGACTTTGCAGGTGTGATTAGGTTAAGGATCTTGCAATGGGGAGATTATTGCCCCAGATTTGCAGCGTGAGCTCTAAATGCAGTCAGACGTATTCTCGTAAGAGGGAGGCAGAGGGGATTCCATTGCCAGTGAAGAGAAGGCAGTACGACCATGAAGCAGAGACTGGAGTGATGTGGCCACAAGCCAAGGATGACAGGAGCCCCCAGAAGCTTGAAGAAGCCAGGAGTGGATTCTACCCTAGAGTCTGCAGACAGAATTTGTCCCTGTCACCTTGATTTCAGCCCAGAGATACCGGTTTTGAGGTTTTGAACATCTGTCCTGCAGAATTGTCAGAGAATAAATCTCTGCATTTTAAGCTATCAAATCTGTGGTGGTTTGTTACAGCAGCCTTAGGGAATGTCTATGTTTGGTATACAGCTGAGAACTGATCATATATGTTATTCATTCAACAAATACTTACTATAGGGCAGGCACATTAGAATCAGGGCGGCAGGCAGGAGAGGGCTGGGCTATGTTCACAATTCCCACATCCCCACCTCCTATCATATGCAAAATGTTCCAAATGTGTATGTTTTTATAGTTTGCATCAGGCTCTAAAGTGGTCCATGCCATCCAAAGTTGGGAACCCTTGATGTAAATACTGATGGTCAAAGTTTCCTCCTTGGCCAAGTGACTCCTAAGGTAAAACCTTGAGGACAACGTTGACAAAGGGAGAAAATTAATGGCATGAAGCAAAAGTGCATTTCTTACCTGTCTTGGAAGAATAGGCAAAGAGAAGTAATTTAAATATTGAATCTTATTGTTTAAATTTTCAAGATCATTTATTTACACAAATATTTCTGAGCACTTGTTATGTGCTGGCTGTGACTAAGCCACTTGGGGATTTAGTAGGGAACAAAACAGACCAAGAAGTCCTGTTCTCATGAAGCTGACATTCTAGTTAAGGGGGCAGACAAAAACCAAATCAATATATATGACTCAGGTGGCATTAAGTGAAAGGCAAAGGGGACAGAGGCTCGTTGGTGGGCCTCGGGGACAGGTTTTCCTAACAGACTCATCAGGGGAGATTCTCTGCAAAGGTGACTCACGAGCAGTGACCTGAAGGAGGAGAGGGAATGAGCCATAATGACCCATGAGAAGGAGTTCCAGGCAGAGGGAAAAGCTAGTGCACAGGCCTGGAGAGGAGAGCTTGGCTGCTTGGGGAACAGCAAGGAGGCAAACTGATTAGTTGCTAATTTAGTTTAGCTGGTAAGTGGAATGGCAATAAACAGAGGGAAACCACACCAATTAAAGGGAATTTTTTTTCTAGTAATATTAGATACCAGTGACACTCATTAGATGGTGAATTGTCACCCAAAGGAAGAAAAGGAAGTTCTGTTGAATTGTTTAGAATTTTTCTTGGGGAAGGAAGAAACACACGCACGCGTGCGCGCGCACACACACACACACACACACATGTTGATAGGCAAAGTGCAAGCCAGAAAACAAAATGGGACTTGGGTTTTTAGGCATATGTGAAGGGATAATGAATAGGCCCAATACGAGAGGTGGAATAAGGTTGGTTGAATGTTTTGTTGGAGTTTTTTTGTTTTATCTTTAGCATTTTGTAACTGAGCCTCTGCACCACGTTCCACTTCCCTTTTCAACGCCAATACATAGATAACAAGCAACTGTTCGCATCTGGGAGTTTCAGATAGACACAGGCCCTTGAAGCTCAGGTGGGGAAGGTGAGATGGAAGAAGTGCCTGCAAGCCTGCAGGCCGGCCTTCGGAGGACCAACGCCAAGGGTCTGGAGCAGAGTGTGAGAAACGCTAATCCCTGGAGGGCCTGCACCAGCAGAAATGAGATTTCCAGGGCCCTGGTCCCTGAAATGCTGTTAGGATGTTGTGCCCAGCCATTTGAAGGTAATAAAACGGATTCAATTCCACAAATGGAGACACCGAGAGTCAGTAAAGGGAGATAATCGAGAGCTGTGCTTGGAGGCAGAACAGATGTGGGCGGGATCCTCGTCTCCCAGCCTCTCCTTTAGTCTGAGACCTGGGAGTTACTCTTCCCACCTCAGTGTCTGTGCTGGGATGGAGAGTGTCCCACCGAAACTCATGCCACCCAGAACCTCAGAATGTGACCCTGTTTGGAAACAGGAACTTTGCAAATGTGATTAGTTCAGATGAGGCCATATTAAATTAGGGTGGGTCCTAAACCCAGTGACTAGGGTCTTTATAAGAGGAAAAAGAGGGAGGTTGAGATAGAGTCACAGACACTCACTGGGAAGGCCATGGGACAACAGAATCGGAGATCGGAGTGGTGCAGCTACAAGCCAAGGAACGCCCAGGATTGGCGACAACCACCAGAAGCCAGGAAGAGGCAAGGAGGACTCTCCCTTAGAGCCTTCAGGGGAGCGTGGCCCTCCCGACACCTTGATTTTGGACTTCTGGCCTTCAGAACGGAGAGAGAACACACATTTCCATTGCTTTAAGCAACTGCACGTGTGGTAACTGGCTCCAGCGGCCCTGGGAAACTATACAGGATCTTCATCTGTAAATTGAGGAAGAGAAGCCGACACCACGTGCCTCCCCCGCGCCCTGCAGGGTGGCGCAGAGTTCCCAGAGCACGGTGGTGCTGACTGGCAGACAAGGGCACATGGCGCAGGCCCCGCACACAGTGGGCACTCAGCAAACGGCAGCCCAAAGCCCACAGCTGCAGCGTGGCACGGTCAGCCAGCTGGCCCGGGGCCCAGCTGCAGGGGTCAGCAGGCTCACAGTCTATGGGGACTCTGACAGTAAAGTACACTACATAAATATAATTTGGGATCAGGTAGTGATTAGTGCTGTGAAGGAAAATTAGAGTTAGGAAGAAGAGGGAAATGGAGAGCAGGGTCCATGCTGTGTTTAGGTAGGATGGTCAAGCCTCTCCGAGAAGGTGACATTTGAACAAGGACCTGACCGTCAAGTGGGCATCACACGGGGAGACCTCCACCAGTGTGAGCTGGCATTATTCATATTATTAGCTTGATCACTATCATAAAACAGGCAGGTGTGATGTAGAAATTGTGGTTCAAGGCCAGCCTCTGTGAATGAACAACATCGTGGCCTTCCCAGAGTCTTCTGGAAAAGGAAGATGGTGACCAAAAGTAAGATGAACAGCCATCCTGATTTGTCTGGGCTGGAGAGGTCTCCCAGGATGTGGGACTTCAGTGCTGCATGGGGACAGCCCAGGCTGGGCAGCCGCAGGTCGCCCTGGCACAGTTGTCTCATGAAGCACTGAGGGGGTGGACAGGATGGCCCCTGGGGCTGGCTTCACCCTACCCTGCCTGGGGCACACACACGCACCCTCTGTTTGAGGCTGACTAGGGTGGAGGCTTCCACAGGGGAAGTGAGGGGATTTGCCGCTAGGCTATGTGCCTGTCTGGTCTGTTTTCTGACCTCAGACCAACAGAGGCTGCTGCAGAGTCAGAAGGGCCCTCTATTCTGTTTTAGGAAACAGCTTCTCAGAAGGAATCTGGAGATGGAAAACCACCACTGCCAGTACCCTGGGGCACCCCCTCTCTGCCACCCCTGGAGAGGATCGCGATATGGCTGATTCTGGGAACATTACCAAACTTCCCTGAGCCTCAGGTTATGCATCTGCAAAAAGAGATAATGACACTTACCTCTCTCTCTCTCTTTTTTTTTTTTTTTTGGTAGGGGGCTTGAATGAAATATGTCATCTGCCTAACAAATATGTATCAAACAGCCATAAAGTGCCAGGCGTTCGTTATACTAGCTGGATACATAGGTTCAACAAAGTACTCTTATCCTTGCCCTCAAGCCCAGCACAGTTTAGTGGGGTGAGCAGAGTCAAACAAGTAAATTACAAACCAGGGTGAGTGCAGCAAAGGAAAAAATGCGGAGAAGAACAGGGAGAGTATGCTTTGGGCTGAGCACTGAGTGCAGGAAAAGTCTCTCTGAGAACTGAAAGCTGAAACGAGCCAACTTTTTCTGTTTTTAGTAGGAGCCCATTAAATGTGCAGATTAATGGAGGGACAAGGACTTTATAATAGGGCAAGCTTTTCCATTAATTCGGCCTTCCTTCATGCTAAAGGGGGTTCTGTTTGTCATGTTCTAATTTTTGTTTTTACTAATTCACTATTTCATTCATATAAAAAATAAATAAGATGAACAATCAAGTATTCCCCACCACCCATGGACGCCCCCTGCAGGCCTCTAGATATCACAAGACCCTGCCTCCCGCCTCCATCCCAAGGGAAGAGTCGAACCCTGAAGACTGTATTTATGATTCTCTTGTCTTCACTTATAACTTAACACGTTTCTATATATATCTGAATAATGTATTGTTTACTTTTACTTTTCGTTTTTTAAGAGCAGTTTTAGGTTTGCAACAAAATTAAAAGGAAAGTACAGAGTTTCCCATATACCTCCTGCCCCCACAAATGCTTAGCCTCTTCACACATTATCAACATTCCCCACCAGAATGGGATATTTTTTGTAGTTGATGATGCTACATTGACACATTATTGTCACCCAAAGTCTATAGTTTACATTAGAGTTCCCTTTTGATGTTGTACATTCTATGGGTTTGGACAAATGTATAAATGACACGTATCCATCATTATAGTATCATACAGAGTAGTTTTCTTGACCTAAAAATCCTCTGTGCTCTGCCTATTCATCCTTTCTTCCCTCTAACCCGTGGTGACAACTGATCTTTTTACTGTGTCCATAGTTTTGCCTTTTCCAGAATGTCATATAGTTGGAATCATATAGTGTGTAGCCTTTTCAGATTGGCTTCCTTCACTTAGTGTCAGGCATTTGAGGTTCTTCCATGTCTTTTCATGGCTTGACAGCTCCTTTTTTTTAGTGCTGAATAATATTGCATTGTCTGGATGTGCTACAGTTTATCCGTTCACCTCCTGAAGGGCATCTTGGCAGCTTCCAAGGTTTGGCAATTATAAACAAAGCTGCTATAAATACCCATGTGCAGGTTTTTGACATAAATTTTCAACTCCTTTGAGTAAATACTAAGGAGGGTGATTGTTGGATCATATGGTAAGAGTATGTTTAGTTTTGCAATTAACCACCAAACCGTTCTTCCAAAGTGGCTGCACCATTCCCACCAGCAATGAATGAGAGTTCCTGTTGTTCCACATCTTTGTCAGTATTTGGTATTGTCAGTGTTCTGGATTTGGGCTATGCTAACAGGTGTGTGGTGAAATCTCATTGTTGTTCTAATTTGCATTTCCCTGATAACATATGATGTGGAGCATCTTTTTATGTGCTTATTTACCATCTGTATATTTTCTCTAGTGAGGTGCCTGTTGAGATCTTTAGTCCATATTTTAACTGGGTTGTTTTCTTATTGTTGAATTTTAAGAGTTCTTTGCATATTTTGGCTAACAGTCCTTTATTGGATATGTCTTTTGCAAATATTTTCTCCCAGACTATGACTTGTCTTTTCATTCTTTTGACAGTGTTTTTTGCAGAGCAGAACTTTTTAATTTTAATGAACTCTAGCTTATGAATTATTTCATGGATTGTACCTCTGGTGTCTTATCTAAAAAGTCATTGCCAAACCCAAGGTCATGTAGTTTATAGTTTTGTGTTTTCTTCTATGCTATCTTCTAGTTTATAGTTTTGTGTTTTACATTTAGGTCTATGATCCATTTTAAGTTAATTTTTGTGAGTAGTATAATAATGTCTATCTTTAGATTCATTTTTGCATGTGGATGTCCATTATTCCAGCAATATTTGTTAAAAAAGACTATCTTTCCTCCATTGTATTGCCTTCATTCCTTTGTCAAAGATCAGTTGACTACATTTATGTGGGTTTGTTTCTGGGCTCTCTATTCTAGTCCATTGATCTATTTGTCTATTCTCTCACCAATATCACTGTTTTAATTACTGTAGCTTTACAATAAGTCTTGAAGTCAGGTACTATCAGTCCTCCAACTTTATTTCTTCACCATTGTGTTGGCCTTTCTGAGTCCTTTGCCTCTACATATAAACTTTAGAGTCCGTTTGTTGATATCTACAAAATAACTTGCTGGAAATTTGATTGGGATTGCATTGAATATATAGTTTAATTTGGGGAGAACTGACATCTTGACAATATTGAGCTTTCCTATCCATAACCATGGGATATCTTCCCATTTATTTAGTTATTTTTTGATTTCTTTCATCAGAATTTTGTAGTTTTCCTCACATAGAACTCATACAGATTTTGTTAGAGTTATACCTGGGTATATTATTTTTGGTGGTGCTAATGTAAATTGTATGATGTTTTAAATTTTAAATTCTATTTGTTAATTGCTGGTATATACGAAAGCAATTGCCATAATTACTTATGAATTCCAGGATTTTCTTTTTGTCAATTCTTTTGAATTTTCAACATAGACAATCAAGTCATCTGTAAACAAAGATTTATTTTTTTTTCTTCTTGATCAATATACTTTTTATTTGTTCTCGTCTTATTGCATTAGCTAGGACTTCCAGTACAATGTTGGAAATGAGTGACAAGAGGGGACACCTTTGCCTTGTTCCTGATCTTAGTGGGAAAGCTTCTATTTTCTCACCATTAAGTATGATGTTAGCTGTATGGTTTTTGTAGATTATCAAGTTTAAGAAGTTCTCCTCTATTCCTACTTTACTGAGAGTTTTTATCTGAATTTTACTGAGAGTATTTAATTTTGAATAGATACTGGATTTTGTCAAATGCTTTTTCTGCATCTATTGATATGATCATGTGTTTTTCTTCTTTAGTCTGTTGATGTGATGGGTTACATTAATTGACTTTTAAATGTTGAACCAGCTTTGCAGACCTAGGATAACCAAGATCAGAGCAGAACTAAATGAAATTGATAATAAAAGAACTATACAGAAGATTAACAGAACAAAAAGTTGGTGATTTGAAAAGATAAACAAAATTGACACACCTCTCACTAGATTAACCAGAAGCAGAAAAGATTTTTCTGGTTGTGATATTTAGTTCTTTTTATAGATTGTTGGATTCGATCTGCTAATGTTTTGTTGAGGATTTTTGCATCTATGTTCATGAGAGATATTGGTCTGTAATTTTCTTATAATGTCTTTATCTTATTTTGGTATTAAGGTGACACTGGCCTCACAGAATGAGTTAGAAAGCATTCCCTCTGCTTCTAACTTCTGAAAGAGATTGTAAAGAATTGGTATAATTTCTTCCTTAAATGTTTATTAGAATTCACCAGTGAATCCATCTGGGCCGACTGCTTTCTGTTTTGGAAGGTTATTAATTATTGATTCAATTTCTTTAATAGATATAAGCCTATTCACATTATCTCTTTCTTCTTGTATGAGTTTTGGCAGATGATGTCTTTCAAGGAATTGGTCCATTTCTGCTAGGTTATCAAATTTATGGATGTAGGGTTGCTCATATTATTGCTTTATTAGCCTTGAAATGTCCATGGGATCTGTAGTTATGTCCCTCTTCATTTTTGTTATTAGTTAATTGTGTCCTCTCTCTTTTTTTCTTGGTTAGCCTGGCTAAAAGCTTATCAATTTTACTGGTCTTTTCAAAGAACTGGCTTTTGGAGCCACTGATGTTCTCTATTGACTTTCTGATTTCTGCTGTAATTATCATCATTATTACTTTTTTCTTCTGTTTACTTCAGATTTAATTTGCTCTTCTTTTTTCTTCCTGAAGTAGAAGCTTAGAGTATTGATTTTAGATCTTTCTACTTTTCTAATATATCCATTTAAATTTCCCTCTAAGCATTGCTTTTGCTGTATTCCACAAATTTTGGCAAATTGTGTTTATTTTTTTTAGTTAAAAATGTTTTTAATTTCTCTTAAGATTTATTCTTTGATCTTTGTGTTATTTAGAAGTGTGTTGTTTAATCTCCATGTATTTGGGGGGCTTTCCAGTTCTTTCTCTCTTACTGACTTCTAGTTTAATTCCATTGTGGTCTGAGAGCAGACACTGTATGATTTCTATTTTACAAAATATTTTGGCAAAATGCATTTTATGGTGCAGAATGTGATCTATCTTACTGAATGTTCCATATGATCTTGAGAAGAATTGTACATTCTGCTCTTATTGGATGAAATAGTCTATAGATGTTCATCATATCCGGCTGATGGATGGTATTGTTGAGTTCAGTTATGTTCTTACTGATTTTCTGCCTGCTGGATCTGTCCATTTATGATAGAGGGGTGTTGAGGTCTCCAACTATAATAGTGGATTAATCTATTTGTCCCTGAAGTTCTATCAGTTTTTGTCTCATGTATTTTGATGTTCTGTTATTAGGCACACACACATTAAGGATTATTATGTCTTCTTGGAGAACTGGCCCTTTTATCACTAGTAATGCCCTAATAGCTTTCCTTGCTTTGAAGTCTGCTTTGTCTGAAATAAATGTAACTACTTTGGTTTTCTTTTGATTATTGTTACTATGGTATATCTTTCTCAATCCATTTACTTTTAATCTATTTGTGTCTTTATATGTAAAGTGAGCTTCCTGTGGGTAACATATAGTTTGGTCATGTTTTTTGATACACTCTGACAATCTCTATCTTTAATTGGAGTATTTAGACCATCGGCATTCAAAGTGATCATTGATATAGTTGGATTAATATCTACTATATTTATTACTGTTTTCTATTTGTTGCCCTTGTTCATTGTTTCTATTTTTATCTATCACTCTTTTCCTGCCTTTGTGGTTTAATTGAGTATGTTTTATTATTCCATTTTTTTCTCCTTTCTTAGCATTATACATTTTTTTCTTTAACTTTTTTTTGTGTTGCCCTAGAGTTTGCAACATACCTTTACAACTAATCCAAGTCTACTTTCAAATAACACTATACCATTTCACTGGTAGTGTGAGGACCTTAAAATAATCCTAATTGCTTCACCTCATCCCTTGTATCATTGTTGTCATTCATTTTACTTATATATAAGTGCACATATATAAGATATATACATAAGCATACATAATCAAATACATTTCTGCTATTATCATTTTGAATGAACTATTATCTGTTAGATCAATTAATAAGAAAAATGAAAGCTTTTATTTTGCCTTCACTTATTCCTTCTTTGATGCTCTTCCTTTCTTTATGTAGATCTGGATTGCTGGCCTATATTATTTTCCTTCTCTCTATAGAATTTCTTTCAACACTTCTTATAAGGTAGGTCTACTGACACAAATTCCTTCAATTTTTGTTTGAGAAAGTCTTTATTTCTCCTTTCCTTTTGAAGGTTAATATAAAGGTTACAGAATTCTAGGTTGATGGTTTTTTTCTTTCAACACTTACAATATTTCATTCCACTTTCTCCTTGCTTGTATGATTTCTGAGGAGGTTGAATGTAATTCTTATCTTCGCTCCTCTATAGATAAGGTTCTCCTCTCTGCCCCTCTGTCTTTTTTTAGATTTTTTATTTATCTTTGATTTTCTGTAATTGGAAAATGATATGCCTGGTCTAAAGTTTTGTTTTGTCTTGTTTTGGCATTTCTCCAGCTTAGTGTTCTCTGAGCTTCCTGGATCTGTGGTTCCCATTGTGAACATGTTATACCTTTTGTAATTGTCCCACAGTTCTTGAGTATTCTGATTTTTTAAGTCTTTGTTCTCTTTGCTTTTCACTTTTGGAGATTTCTATTGATATGTCCTCAAGCTCAGAAATTCTTTCCTCAGCCACGTCCAGTCTACTAATAAACCTGTCAAAGGCATTCTTCATTTATCGTGTTTTTGATCTCTAGCATTTCTTTTTAATTCTTAGGATTTCTGTCTTTCTGCTTGCATATCTATCTGTTTTTGCACACTGCCTACTTTATCCATTAGAACATCTTCATTAGAGCACATTAGTCACAGTTATTTGAAATTCCCTGTCTGATAATTCCAATATACCTGCCACATCTGGTTCTGACACTTGCTCTGTCTCTTCAAACTATGTTTTTTACCTTTTAGCATCCCTTATAATTTTTTCATGATTGCGAGATATAATGTCCCCAGCACTGGTTCCCATAGAGGTTTTTGCTCTGGTATGTTCTGATTCTCTGTATCCGCCTGTCTCTCCAGTTGTGGGGGCAGCAGTTTGCCCTCTGCTCTCACTTCTGCTACAGATACAAATTCTTGACTTTTCAGTTTCTTCAGTTTTTTACTTGTTAGGAGGGAGTAGCAAGTTCCAAGCTCCTTACATGCAAAACTGGAAAACAGAATTCTTTTTTCCCTATTTTTTGAACTTCATATAAATAGTCACATTGTATGCTTTCTTTTGAAATTTGCCTTCTTCACTCAACGTCATACATGTGAATGGATGTGGCTGTGGTTCCTTTATTGTCACAGCAACATAATGTTACACTCTGTGACTATACCACAATTTATGTATCCATTCTTCCATTGGTGGCAATTTGGGTTGAACATCACTCCTGGTGCACATATGCAAGGGTTTTTTTCCAGGACATTTATCTAGGAGTAGAATTATGGGGTTTGGAGTATGTGTATTCCACTTTAAAGATAATGCCACATTGTTTTCCCAAAAACCAATTTCTATTCCCATTAGCAGCACATAAAAGTTCCCTTAGATCTACATCTTTGCTAACCCTTGGTATTGCCTGACGCATTTTTTATATTCACTTGGGTCAATGTGGGTATTAAATAGTAGCTCTTTGTCTTAAATTAGCATTTCCTGGTATACTGAGGTCGACCATATTTTCAAATATTCATTGGTCATTGTATTATCTTCTGTGAAATGTCTTATATTTTGTTGTCTGTTAAAAGATTGAATTGTCTGCCTTTTCTTTATTGATTTGTAGGAGACTTTAGATAGTCTGGATACTAATCCTTTGTTAAGTAGATGAAGCAGGTATCTTCTCCCAGTTTGTGGCATGTCCTTTAGTTTCTTTATAGTATACTTTGATGGGAAAAATTTATAATTTTAATCTAATCAAATTCATCATTCTTTTCCTTTATGGCTTGTACTTTTGTTTAAGAAATCCTTCTCTACGCTGAGGTCAGATGGATATTCTTCTATAGTATAAGGGGTTTTTTAAAACCATTTTTATTTCATGGACCCTTTGTCATGTTTTTAAATGTATAAAATAAAAGTCATAGAATTGTAAAAAAATAATTATGCTGAAATATAGTTATCAGAATATTAAAAATTGTTATATAATAAATGTGCTTTTTAATGCATTAAATAACAGGATTTAGCAGCATATCTAATAACTGCTGTAAATTTCCAAGTTCTGATGAGCATAAATAATATTATGAGATACCTGCAATAACTGTAATGTGACATAAAAGTATCTACATTTCTATTAGTGACAAGTCTCACATACTGCAAGACTGCTATGTTCATAATTAAATCTCTAATTTTTAGAGGTTAGCAAAAATAAATATAGTTCTTCTTACTATCCATGTTCGTGAACCTACTGAATTCTAGTCACCAACCTATTGGAGGCCTGTGGAACCAAAGTTAAAAACCCCTGTAAGTAGCATTTTCTAAAATTTTAAACTTTATCTTTCGCTTTTTGGTCTTTTATCAATTATAATTTCTTTCTACCCTATAAAGGGTATATATTTCCCTTTTTATTGACTAATTTATCCCTTCCCCTTTTGATTTGCAATATCAGTGCTGGCTTAAATCACACTTATATTTAATAGGTCTATCTGTTCAGGGCTCTTTATTCTATTCTGCTGGACTAGTTATTGATCTGTGTAAATACTGCATTGCCTTAATGACTATGACTGTGAAGTAAGTCTGACACTTAATAGACAAGCATTCCCACTTTGTTGGCTCCTCTTGGTCCTTTATTATTTTATGTTCATTGTTAAAAAGCTTATCAAATTCCACGAAAAAGCCTATTGGAATGTTGATTGGAACTGAATTGAATCTATAAACCATTTATTTATACCTTTTGATGAAATTTTATTTTTTTTCCATGAAAGACTTGTATATCTTTTATTAGATCTACTCCTGGGTTTTTTTTTTCTCTCTCTCTCCCCCTGCCCCACATTTATTTGCTGGTGCTGCAAATAGAAATTGTTTTAAAAATTATATTTTCTAATTCTTTGTTGCTGATGTATAGGAAATCAATTGCTTTTGAATATGTATCTTTTATCCCTTAACCTTAATAAACTCACTTATTAATTCTAATAATTTATCTGTAGAATCCTTGGTATTTTTCTGTGAAAATAGTCTTATCACCTTCAATTAATGTCTGTTTTGCTTTTTTGATTCCAATTCTTACATCTTTTATTTATTTTTTCTTGTTTTATTGCACTGGCTAGTACTTTCAGTATAGTGTTACCAACCTCATGGTTCTTGGTCCCCGAGTCAATAGAAATTGGCACAAGACTGAAAAAGGAATTTATAGAGGCAAGGCTTTATTGGGGGGGTGCTTTTGCTTGAACAACAGGGAGACAGTGCTGGTTACGGAGCAACCAGATGGCTCTCTGAACAAAGGGCTGGGGAACTTTTAAAGGGTAGAGAGAGAAAGTTTGATGCTAGCATTGAAATCATAGCATGCAGACGCAGAGTTTTGTTGGCAGCTGCCCATCCAGCAATCATGCTTCTTTTACATTGATTGTCTCATTAGCATGTTAAATCTCCACCCTTGGGCATCACTTTTAACATTAAAATGAGGCAAAAGGTCTGTGAGCAGTCAACTTTGGGCTTCATCTTGGCATATGAAGTATGCCTTTTTGCCATATAAAGTACTATTCACAGGTTCCAGGGATTAGGGTGTAGATGTCTTTGGGCTTCATCATGCAGCCTGCCATACTCAGTGTGCATTGGATTAAACCATATATGTTCGTTTTGCAGTTCAAAAAGCATTTGATATTGGCAATTCCATGTGATTCCACTTAAAAGTTCTCAACATATAGGAGTTACTATTAATACTAATAACAAAAGAGGAGATGATTTTATCATAAACTGTCGGCCCATACCTGTCCCTGTTGTTTTAGGAACAGAGTGTTGGGCAATTTCCAGCTGACTGTATGTGTTAGCAGAGCCCTGAGTCTTTAGCACTTCCTATACTTCAGCACTTCCTGCACATTAGTACTTCCTGTGTCACTGCTTCTGAAGCATAGGTAGGACCTCCCCTTCCGGAGGCTACTTACCTCCCTGCTGTCTTGAAAGAGGCCTGCTAAAGAACTGCAGAAAGAGACCCTTCCCAAAGATAAGGATATTCTTCTGCCCAGCTTACAAGACCCTCTGCTTCATAGCACCATCACCCTCTTGAGGAAAAAGCAGCTCCCAAGGCCTTCCACGTTGCAGATGTGTTCCATGTAGTAGCAAGGTCTGTGCACTGCTGCCCTGTGCCGTATTAGAGCCTGAAACCAAGGGGGAAAAAAAAATCAGTGATATTGATCTTTATTTAAAATTTTGATATTTTATTTACCGCGAATTTTTTGCACTCATTGTGATTTTTTAAAAACATTGCATTAAACTATAATATTATTTATCCCGATTGCTAAGTTTTTTGGCATCCCCTTAAATTTCGCACCCAAGACTTCACTCTCCTCCCCCTAATTCCTACCCTGGTCTGTGGGTCTGTATGTGTAGACATTTTCTCCAATGATAGTTTTGGAGGAACACTCCCGGCAAAAGTTCAAACCTTATCTGTAGAGGAAAGCAGAAGGCGGTTAGAATTTAACGAGATAACAAGAAAGGAAAGCTACCCCATAACCTCTAAAATGCCCCTCGTCCAAGTGACTCTCTTTGCTGCCAATTGCCTTCTCCAAGTGAGAAAGAATAAACTAATTTCATACCTATTCAGTCCAATAAAGCTCATTGTCCTACCTCTACCTCCAGCGATAAGAGGCAGGAACAGTTCATTTTCCATTGCTAGGCAACGGCGAAAACAGCGCCCGGCGTCTGTGCCCGGCCTAACCGGGTGATAGGGATCACTGTCTAAAGTTCTTGTTTGCATTTTGAAGTCAACAATAATTGCAGTTCTCTATTAGTGTTCATTAAGATGGTTTATGGCTGGACTAACTCCAGTCTCCACTCGGCGGTTTGAATGCGTTGTCCTCCGAGGGAAAGAAATATTTGGCAATAAAAACCCGGTGCTGATTTCCTCGTTTCCCCCTCGGTAGGCTGGGAAACTGTGGTCTCCACGCGCACAAAGCCCCTGTGGAAGGTTCTGGAAGAGAGGGGTGGGGAGGAAGGCGCTGTCCTCGTGGAGCTGGCTTCCTTCCACTCCGCGCTCAAAGGAGGCCAGGGGAGCAGAAGTCTGGGGGGCGAAGCGGGCTCTTGCCACTCCCTGGGGCGCAGGGCACGACCCCGTTTTCCCAAGGTCGGCCCTGAAGTTTGGAAAGAGCCCTCAGAAGCTCTTTCCATGGACGCGGCGCCAGAGGGGGGCGCTGCCCGGGGACGGGAGCAGCTCCTGTCCCCCCAGCCCGGGAACGGGGCAAACAGTGGCCGCAGTGTAACGGGGGAAGACGGCGGCCCGCCTGGAAGAGGCGCCCCGGACGCGCGTCCCGGGTGTTGCCTCGCGGCGGCGGCGGAACGGCTGCCAGCCCCGGCGACGAGCAGGCCTCCGCCTCGCGGAACCCTCCCCCTGCCCGGGCTGCTCTCAAAATAAAGCCCGAACACAGCTTAAAGCAATTCACAGGGACGTCGTGCTCCTTTTTAGACCCCATTCCAAAACGCCCTTCCACGCTCAGCGCCCCTCAGAGAGCGACAGTGACGCCGGCAGTCGCCCCTCGTCCCTTCCTCGCGGGTGAGCGTTTCTCGGGGCCACCCCGGAAAACAAGCCCGCCTGCGCCCCCTAGTGCACGCGGGGGTCAGCACCGCTCCCGGCCGTGGCTGGGCGAGGCCCGGCAGGGGAGTGCGATTGGAGAGAGGTAGCCCAAGACTGGGCGGGTAGGTGTAACTCCGTGAGTTCTGGGGCAGGTAACAGAAAGCCACACTTGCAATCCTGACTCCGTGTATGACTTAGGAAACGGCTCTTCTTGAGTTCTCTCTCGTGTTTTCCTCTGACTCCGATCTATCCTCCCCTGCTTGCTATGGAGCAAGATGCTCTGTGTGCCTCTAACTGGGGGGAAGTGAAGACCAAGTAGTCAACAGACCTTGAGAAACTGTAGAACGAATGAGATTTCTCAAACTCATTGAGAAACTGTAGAACGACCCTATCTTGGGGTTGATACGTGCAGAAGCCTAATCATCAAAACCTGAGAAACTCTGAAAGGCCAAGGTCATTTGTTGTGCTGCTGTTGTTAAAACGTGTACTCACATCTCATGGGTACAGAGACACCCTAGGGCAATGATTCCCAAATGGCAGACAAACTGTGGAAGACTGAGAAGATGTGAACAGCAGGTTCCTCATATCCTGATAATTCTGTGGTTATTTCTCTTTCCATCTTCTTTTTCTCTGAAAAGCAAGCAAAAAAGAGTTCAGGTAAATGTAAGAAAGAATCTATTGTCAAGATAGGCCAAGGCAGGATGGACACTGGAGTATGCTGTGCATATCAACAGCCGTGGAAACCTTTAAAAGAAGAATTGACAACCACTTGCCTAGGATAACTAGGAGGCGTGCCTCCCTAAAACCTTGGGCCCTCAACTGACCAAATGGTCACTTAAAGAACCTTCCTGGGTTGACTGTCTTGATTAAAGAGTCATGAACAGGGATGGCAAATAGATATCACATTCCATACCAATTTTAGTCAACTGAAGAGTCTGAAGCACTGCATTGAGAATGTTCCTGAAGGTTCCATTTGAAGAAAAGCATCGTGATTGATTAGTGATGTCTGCCATAAGCACAGAACACAGGAGTGGTGGCATACATGCCACCAGGCAAGAAGGTAAGAGAGTGTATTATAGGTAACAACACTAAGCCATTGTGCCCTTTGATGCTGTTGTGGGTCATTCTCTTGTATTCAGGGACTGTCCTGATGGTGTGGCTTTTCCAACTTCCTGGATTAGGGTCCAGCGAACTTGTTGTTTCCATCTTCCCCTTCCTAAATTTGTAGAGCCTCTGAGCTAACCTGAAGGCTGATGTGGAATAACAACAGGTGGAGGTGAACAGGCATCTGATTCTTAACTTTGTTGAGATTATAGGGCTCAGTAATCCCCGAGTACTCACTGAATGTTGACTATATGCCCAGGAGGCTGGTAAGTGTGGGGGGCGTGCAGAGAGAGAGAGGGGTACAGAAAGTTTCTAAGTTTACACTCTCCTTAGTTACTCAAACCACGAGAGGCAAATAGAGAACAGCATTGTTGCCTGCACACCACAATCTCTCAGGAAACAGAAGAAGGAGAGGTGGACAGAAGGTGAGGCAGTCGTCTCCCTGTCACCCTGTAGACCCTCACGCAGCCATGCATCAGACGGAGGAGGCTGCTGAGGGTCTGGCTTGGCTCCAAAGCTGCGCAGCATAACCGGAGAGCTCCCATGGGCTGCCACAGAGCACCAGCGAGTCCTCCTGTTCCCTCCAAAATGTACCTTAAACCTTTCCACTTTTCTTCATTGCCACTGCCTCCGTTCCAATCCCAGCCACAACCACTTCTCCCTGGACAATGTATTGGCCTCCTAACAGCACTCCCTGCATCCTGCCTCCCACCTCCCACCTCCCACCCCTTGGTCCACCCTGTCCTCTGGAGTCCACACTGCAAACAGCAGTCTGAGCAGCGTGACCTTTCAAACACAGATGACTCCATCATCACATCCTTCACTCTCCTCTGGGGCTTTTCCTCCTAAAAACTGCGGCGATGGAGCCACAGCCCCCCTCTCCAGCCCATCCTACCCCATCCCTATCCCCTGAGCTCTCACACTGGCCCGTATGTGGCCCCTCAAAGTGGATACTTCTGCCCTGGGACCCTTCCGCAGACCTTTCTCTCCTAAACCTCTTACCCTCCCTCTGCTTCCTGCTTTACTTTGCTGACACTTCCATCTATTCCTCCATCTCTCAGCTTGGGTGTCACCTCCTCAGGGAACACACGCCAGGTTAGGTCCCTTTTGTTTTGGGCTCACATAGTACCTTATGCTCTCCTAAGGGGCATCTATTACAAATGTAGCTAATTATTTTGTAAAATATTTGCATAAAACCTGTTCCCTGCTAGTCTGGAAGGCTCATGAGAGGAGGTCTGGGACATTTTTATTTGCTGCAGTGTCTCAAGGACTTAGCGCGGCCTCTAACACAGTTCCTGGCATGTAGTATATGTTTAATATTTATTGAATGATTACCAAATGGAGGGAAAGAGGAGTGCATGATGGATGAATGGATGGGATGGGGCTTTCTGAAACTAGAGTTGATTTCCACCCCTTGCCGAGCATAGTGGAAGAGATCAAGCCTGTGGCTTTGGTATCATCAGGCAAGGGTGACAGTGGGGAGGGGAGGGGGATTGACCGTGGATACAGAGAGGGAAGTTCAAGGTTGTAGGTTCATCTCCCAGTTATCTGGGGTTTGCCTTTCCAAGACTTTCAGGGACAGGTGTTTCGAATTCCATTTCCCACAAATGTTTAAAAAAGAAAATTCCAAATGAGAACTTAATAGATCAGAGGGAAGGAAATCAAACTTTGAGCACACATTCATGTTGCTGGGAAAGCCATATAAAAATAGGACATGTTTCTGTGCTTTTGTGGCTGCTTTTGAGCCGTTCTAGCCTGCCGCAGCAACCTAATTGCCAAACAGTATGTTGCTTTGCCATGGGACCATCTGAAATCTAAGATAGCAGACAAGTCTAGCAGTTTCACAAGCCTACTTTTTTTTTTTATAGGGCAGACTCCAAAGACTTCTACCCACTAATTGGCTGCATAAATTACTACCTCATGTATCGGTTGCAACACAAGGAGAAATGGAATGTAATACTGTTTTTGGCTCCCTGGATCTATTCGGGCATCTTAGCTCTGTGCTGCCAACGTTTTTGGTGGAGAGAGGGTTAGGGAGCAGTGCTTGAATGAGTCAGCAGCAGAAAAAGCCCAGCAAGGTCTTCCAAACACTAAACTTGGGGACACGGTCTCCCCAGACTCCCTGCTGAGGTCTAGGCGCTTTCTCCCAGTATAGGAGTGTACTCTGCACTTTTTGCTCACTTAAACATACCAGGGGGCATAGGCTCCATTCTGCCATTGAGGTCCACCCAAAGATGGGCTGTTGGACGTGAAGAGCAGAAGACTCATGGACATGATATCTGCAGCCACTCCCCACAAGACTTGTGTGGATGAGGGAGCATCCTTCTCTAGGTTCCTGCAGAAGACAGCTTGGCTGGGACAGGTGCCCCACTCCGTGTTCCCACAGCACCCTGCACACCCCTACCCTGCGTGGTGCTCAGTGGTCCTAGGCAGGGAGCTCTGTGAACAAAGGAAACACATCTGCTTAGTTAGAGTGTGCCCCAGTGCCTAGCACGGTGTCCGGCCCCTAGGCACTGATGGCTAGATGTTTGCTGATGAGGAAAACACACATGAATGAAGCTTCATGTGTAAAGATATGGGCTGAATGATTAGAACTTTCTAATCATTAGAACTGCCTAATGATGGAATGGGCTGGCCTGGGAAGTACCAGCCAAGGTCAGCAGCTCATCAGCATAAATTCAAATGCTATTGGGGCAGCCCCAGAGCATTTGGTGGTGGGAGACAGCATTCCAGAGATGTTGGATCTGGCGGCTCTGGGGTCAGACAAACCTAGTGTGAGTCCTGCCTCTGCCACCTATGGCTGTGAGGTTTCCAGGCATCTTGCCTCAATGTCTGCATCTTTAAAATGGGGGTAATGATCCAGTTTGAGTTCCCCAGAGAAGGACTCAAGACAAGGATTCGAGTGCAGGTAGTTTATTTGGGAGGTGATCCCAGAAGCGGTGGTGAGAATGAGATAGGGAAGGAGGAAAAGCCTACAGGGGTCATTAGTAACCCCTGCCAGCAAGTGGGCCTCAGTCCTGCTGGGGAATCTTGGAGGAATTGCATGGAACGTGCCCTGGAATTATCTGTGTGAAGGGTGAAAGCCCTGCCATGTCTCCCCCACCTCCCATCCCCATCTTTTGAGGCAAACTCCCTGCTCTTCAAGGCTGCACCTACTAGTGGCATCAGGCCCTTCCATCCCTCCCCAAATCTGAGGGCACTGGAGGTGGGAAGCCATCTGTCCCAGCCTCAGCTGAAGGTACAGGTGGGCAGAGGGCATGTGGCACAGGCACTAAGTGTCCACCTCCATGAGCTCCGTGGTCACAGAATGGAATGGGAGCTCCACGAGGGAGGGACTTGTTAAGACTGTCGTCATTCAATAAATTACTTTGAATTAATATAAGAGGATTGAATAATACTCTAAAATGCCTAACACTATACCTGAAAATAAAGTGTCAAATGCTGCTATTCTTGTTATTAATTTCTCTTTATTAGTAGATGATGATACTTTTCAAGAACAGGAATCATTTGGGGTAAATTTGTAACATTGAGGCTTGTGTATTTGCTTGGAGGACTCACTGTTTTGGAGAAGGCTGAAATAGTCTCAGCCTTGACCTACAGAATGGAAACTCTGGCGAGTTGGGCCAGCCTTTCAGACATCTGGGCACACTGGAGTTTATCGTTTGGGTTTTCATGAAGCCACTGCATTTAATACTCCCTGACATGTGGCCTGATAGTTTTCTGAGCTGAACTGACAGTTTTAAAGCAGGAACAATGGGATTGTGTCAGGGAGAATTACCTGGCAACCCCAGGTGTCCTAAAATGGTAGTTTAACTGAGTGACATGAAAAAAAGTGCAAAAAGTTGTGCAGACACCCCCATGCCATTGAGCTCAAACCCTACCCCAAGGTGCAAAAAGAACAAGTAGCTGAAATGTTTTCTCATCCCATAAATCTGCTCTTTGAACCATCGGGGCCAGCTTCAGCTACATTAACCTTCATGCACGTCCTGAATGAAGGCAGAGCCCCACGGCAGAAAAATGGCAACGAAAGTGACAAGTAGGAAGGACGTCTTATTGTCTTGCTAGACAAGGCCTGTACTGTAGAACTGCTTTTTGAAATCTTCAGTCTTGACCTGGATATGTTCACTAAAAGAAATCTCTTCTGTACCCTGAGCAGACTTGGCTTTAGGGAAGAAGGCAGAAGATTCTCCCAGGGGAGGCCCATGTGCCCAGGATACGACGGAGAGAGAAAACAAAAAGTGATGGCTTAGAAGGAAGCAGGTGGGACCGCCCACGGGCACCTTGGCATGGCTTCCCCCAGCTTTAGAATTCCCAGGTGATGGATCTCTTCCTTCAGGGACGGTGGCTTGGATATGAGCCTGTTCTAGCAGCTTCTTTCGGGTTTTCACAATTGCCCAGCTAGTGTTTTCATGCTCTGTGTGTCAACACCCTACTGAATGGCCTCCCCAAAGACTGAAGTTTCTAATTTTCAAGCATTTGATTTCAGGCCTGGAGAGATGGGTGCCAGAAGCCAGCTGTCTATTTTTGTGTGGCATAAGGTGTACGGCCCCCTGCTGACCAGAACAAACGCACCTGGCTCACCCTGGCAAGGTGCAGCGTAAGAAAGGGTTTTAAAAATACATCCACATGGGCTGGCCTGTCGATACTAATGCATTCAGGAAGCAGAAGGTGACTCCCAAGATGGCTATGTCAAGTCTAGCATTCAAATATTTAGTGGCCGAGTAATTACTGTAATAATTAATTTCCGTTGCTTAATCTAGCAATCAGGCATGTTGCTTTACACATGGGAAAATGCTGCTCCCTGTGGGGGTGTGTATGTGTGTGTGTGTGTGCAAAATACAAAGCAGCGATTGCTATTTAGTTAAGATTTGGAGATCAGTTTGCAGAATGAATAAGATGCTTTTAGTTTGTAGTCATAGGTTTGAGAGAAAAGCAGAAAGGTGAACAAAGACAGCTCTAAGTTTCAAATGCCATCGTCATGAGAACTTTTCCATAGTTGGGTTTGATCAAATGTTAGCTTTGTGAATGAAAATTTGAAAACAGCTAATCTTACTCAAATCCTGCCCTGGGCTTTCTATAGCCATATTGTTTAGTAGAAATATACTATCATTTCAAAATATAATCAATAGAAAAATACTAATGGGATATTTTAGAGTCTTTTTGTTTTTAAATGAAGTCTTTGAAATCTACTGTCTATTTATAGCAAATCTACTTACAGCAGATCTCAGTTCACTTAAAACTTCAGTTCCTTGGTCTCACTTGCCACATTTCAAATGCTCAACACCCATGTGGGACTAGAGGCCTCCATGTGGGCCAGCACAGGGACACAGGGTACTGAACAGGTTCACCTCTGGGGAGACGTCACTGAAACAAAATGGTAACACTGTCATAAAACAAACTAACAATGTTGATTTTTGTGTCCAAGGATGATTTGACTCAATTGAAGCATTTCTTGGACACTTTGACAGACTGAGACAGGGACCATATCGTTCCAGTCCTTCAACCTCCCCTTTGTGTTAGTGTGTGTGTGTGTGTGTGTGTGTGTGTGTGTGTGTGTGTGTGTGAGTTTTTATTTTTCCAGAGTGGAGTATACTGTGAGGACCCAGGAAGCATTGAGTGGATGCCCAGCCCCATGTGGTGGGGCATACAGAGAGGAATTGAGCTTGACTCTGAACTCAAGGACTTGCCATCAGGAAGAAGAGGCCATATGGACACAAAATGATGGGAAAGCATCATGTTCAATCGGATGAAATGCCAAAGTGAAAGGGAGTAGTGAGGCCAGTGATAGCTGTATTTACTAGGGATAAATTCTAGGGAACAATGAGGTCCCTAAAGGCTGGCTTGGGTTTGGGCAGGTCCAGCGGCAAGTCATTTAGGGGAGGGGACATGCACTACGATGAGCAGCCTCCCTCCTGCACACGCGTTAAGCTGGATTCATGCCTGCAGTTGCTCTGTTCAAGGCTGGCCAAAAGCCAAAGCTGTTGTATCTCAGGAGCAAGTAGATTTGCCTAATTTTCTGAAAGCCTCTATTTTCCCTTTTTGTCTTTTATTTTAGCCTTTCCTTTCCTCACCCCCTATGGCAGTCATTAGTGCTGTTCCTGAGGATTTCTAGTCTCCCCCCTGGTGGTAGGATTGCACTTCCTGGCCCCCACGTGGGTGGGTGGGGCTGTGCAACTAGTTCTGACCAATGAGCTGAGTGGAAGTGAAGTGAGTCCTTCTGGGCCAAGCATTTAATGGTCAATGCAGGAGCCTCCAGAGCTCTTTCAAGAACTGGCTGGAGGTGGTGGCTGTTGGATCAGCCCAAGCCCTTGAGCAAGTACAATGACCAGAGTGTTTCTGCTGATTTGTAATAGACATGTCATGGGAGACAGAAAAACACATCCCTGGGTTTTTAAATCCCATTCCAGAAATGCAGTTACCACCATTTGACCTGGCCCACACTGACTGATATAGCCCCTCCATCCAGAGAGGACACAATCTTCTTGGGGTGAGTGGGCTTGAAAGAGGGTCAGAAGAGTACTATTTCTCAGTAGACCCTGGAACACTGTGCTCCTCTGCTAAGGGAAACCCTTCTGTGGTCACCAAAGATGTTAGGAGCCCCCTTCTGGGTCAGACCCACCTCCAGTCTCACCCCATCATTAAGCCCATCCCAGGGAAGGTGGGCAAAGTAAGCAACTCAATGGTGGGGTGTTGGAGGTGGAGTGGAAAGGAGACATATGGACCTGTCCCAGAGAGACAGAAAAAGGAGGACAGAGGTCTGGCCCACTGGTGTGCCTTGGAGCCAATGAGTGTCTTGATTGACCATGGACCTGCTGCCCAGACGTCCCTCTTCCTCCACAGCCCTGCAGCTGCATGCTGCTGCCCAGGCCCTCTCTTCCTTTTCTTCACCCCTTCCAGATTGTCCTTCAGTCATATTTTCCCTTAATAGGTGAGTGCCAGGTCTCATACCTTCAGCCAGTCATTCAACAACCATGCATTGAAGGTCTCCCTCTTATGTGCTCCTCTGTAGGACACAAAACCGCACTGGATGTATGCCTGCCCTTAAGCAGTTCCACGTAGTGGGGACGAGGCAAGGAAGGCTAAAACTCCTGAGGTGAGTTTCAAATGCTGGGTGGACAGTCCTGGGGAGGTTACAGGAGCCCCTCACCCAGCCTCAGCAGTCAGGAAAAGCTTCCCGGCAGGGGTGAGGCAGAGTTAAGACAGAGGCAATGCAGGCCAGACAACAAGCAGCAAAACTGAAGGAGCAAAGCCAAGAAAGCTGAGCTGGGCCTGCTTAGAAAGCACAACAAGGCTGGGCAGGATGGCTCACGCCTGCAATCCCAGCACTTTGGGAGGCTGAGGCAGGAGGATCTCTTGAGGCCAGGAGTTTGAGACTAGCCTGGACAACATAGCAAGATTCTGTCTCTACAAAAAAAAAAAAAAAAAAAAAAAAACCTTAAAAGTTAGGCAGGCATGGTGGCATACACCTGTAGTCCCAGCTACTCGGGAAGCTGAGACAGGAACTCAAGGCTGCAGTGAGCTATGATTGCACCACTGCACTCTAGCCTGGCCAACAGGGTAAGACCCTGTTTCTAAAAACTAGAAAGAAACACAAAAGAAAGCACAACATGGCTGGGATGCATGGCACACCATCAGATAGGAGGCTAAACTGGAGGAGGCATGGTCAGGCCACCAAGGGCCTGGTCACCACAGCAATGGTGATACGCACAGGCCGGTGAAGAGATGCTGCAGGGATTTATGCACAGGGATACCTGGATCAGCCTTGTGTGTAGTTGGGGAGGGGAAAGAAGTTATTTGTGAGCTGGCCAGACAGGGAAAGACTTTGCTTGTGCTGATTTGTGTGTTTGAGTGTTTGTTTATGTTAAGTAGAACTCCCCGACAGCACAGGTGATATGGAAAGACAGGCCCTGGAACACAGTACAGAAGGAGGCAGGAGGGCGGTGAGATGATAGCATTTTTTTAGCAAATTGGGGGCACTTGTGTTTTCTGGATAACGGGCAAAGGAGCAGAGGGAGGGTGGGATGGTGGAGGGAGAGAAACCATAGATGTGCAGAGCCAGAGGGAGAGAGACGCCAGCTAAGAAGGAGGCGCACAAGGGAGAAATAGCCTAAAGCGAGGATGGCCACGGACTTCTGAAAATGGGGATGTCCAATGTGAAATCATAAAATAGTCAGCAGCACCACACCCCACCCACTGCCCACCCAGCCTCACCAAAAGTGACTTCCGTGCTGATGTGGGTTGGAGAGAGGGGACAAACGGAGGCATGAGGTCCAAAGCAGTGCCAGAGAAGTCAGGAAAAGAGAGCAGTGCAAGGGTAGAGGCAGGCCCCACTCAGGATTGCTGGAGATAGGGGGGTTTCAGGTGCACCCTTGCCACACTTGAAATGGGGCTTGAGTCAAATTGCTTTAATGTAATGAAGCAAATGTTGAGAGGGGACGCGAATTGTCACTTAGACTATAACAATACTCTGACAAAACACAAAGTAAGATATTGTCTGTA
Organism: Lemur catta; assembly: GCF_020740605.2. Taxonomy (NCBI): domain Eukaryota; kingdom Metazoa; phylum Chordata; class Mammalia; order Primates; family Lemuridae; genus Lemur; species Lemur catta. Next base: position 13,859,524 of record NC_059128.1, read on the forward strand.
TTTCCTTTTAAATATCGGAGGTACATGTGTATGTAAGTTAACTTTAAATGATGTCCAAGGCAGGGGGCCGGAGCAATTAGTAAACATATGAAGAATGTTAAGCTTCAAAAATTGCTTTCTAAATCTTCCCCAGAGGGTTTGTTGATTAAGAACTACTAAAAAGATATTTTTTGTTGGTGAGATGGGTGGTGCTAATGCTATGGGGATGGCTAGAAAGATATATACAGGCATATCTCCATGCTTTCCAGAAAGCAGCATTAGAATCTAATGCCTTAGGTTTAGAACTCTGGTTCCATATTCTCCTTCCCTCCCCCGAGCACCCAGCACCAAAAGCACTTAACAGGATTCTGCTACCTGATCAGGTGAAATAGTTGACTCTGCCATCAGAATATTTGCTTCAGATGACCCTAAATTCATTAGAGTATGCTTCTGTAACAAAGAGATGGCTCCCCCTGCCACCCCCGGCCAATACAGTGATTTAAAGAGGACTATTTCTTTCTCAAATAACCTTGTCTAGGGGAGAGATCCCGGTTGATGGGGTAGCTCTGCTCCATGCAATGATTCAGGGATCCAGGTTCCTGCCATCTTGTTGCTGTAGAGCATTCCCCTGGTGTGCGGAGTTAGAGCTGAGTTATGGGCTTTTCCATTTTCCTACTTGTAGGATAGGAAAAGAGGGAAACTCGGGAGAACTTGGCTTGTATTTTAAGTTGGAGTATAAGCTTTAAGTTGTCTTTTAAGTTGGGGTAAGCTGGGCTATCTCCTGGGAGCTTGCCTAGGATTTGCATAGATCCCTTCTGCTCACATCCTATCGGCTCAAACTTCATTACAGATCCACCCCGGGTGGAAGAAGACTAGGAGGTGATGTCCCTGGCTCAACAGCATCTGCCTTAAATTCTATTACCATGAAAGAAGGACAGAGTGGATCTGGGACACTCTTTGCCTCAGAACCCTTTGTCAAGGTCCTTGTGGAAAGGCTTAGAAGGACAGAGAGTAGGGACCTCACAAGAACAGGCTGAATTTAGTTTTTGTGCCTATTTATTGATAGTTATTTGTATGTATGGCAGACTTTGGTCTCAGAATCACTTTCACCATAACATACTTGATAGAGAGGTTGTGGAAGGAGACTTGGCCGCTCAGAATATGGGTACCGGTCCATGGCCTGTTAGGAACAAGGCCGCACAGCAGGTGAGCAGCGGGTGAGCAAGCAAAACTTCACCTTTATTTACAGCTGCTCCCCATCGCTGGCCTCACTGCCAGAGCGCCACCTCCTGTCAGATCAGTGGCGGGAATGTGAACCCTACTGTAAACTGCAAATGCGAGGGATCTAGGTTGCGGCTCCTTATGAGAATCTAATGCCTGATGATCTGAGGTGGAGCTGAGGTGGTGATGCCAGTGCTGGGGAGTGGCTGCAAATACAGATTATCACTAGCAGAGAGGTTACATTATGGTGAGTTGTATCATTATTTCATTATATATAACAATGTAATAATAATAGAAATAAAGTGCACAATAAATGTAATTTGTTTGCATCATCCCCAAACCATCTCCCACCTTCCCCCCTGTCCATCGAAAAATTGTCTTCCATGAAACTGGTCCCTGATGCCAAAAGCATTGGGGGCCACTGCTTTAACACATCCCCAGGTGATCTGTGGAGAATTGGTCTCCTGGCACCCTTACTTGGTCTCGACTTTGGCCTCTTACAAAGATAGCTTTCCATTGACTTTTACAACTGGAAGACCCCAGACGGCACCTACGATAGTGTTTTTCAAACTCTGACTAAGGACCCACTAGTGAGTAATGATGTCATTTTATCAGATCACATGCAGCATTGAAAGAAAGGTAGAAAAGACATAGTATAGAATTTAAAAAAAGAAAATACAGAGCATCACACTAATTAAGGCTAAGTGTTTTCAATTATATACACGTGTGTAGGGTAGGGATGTAAACTAGAACTCTTACTGTAGGTCACTGTCGAAAACAAATAAGGTGTTTGAAAGCCACGGATGTAGGAGATTGTGACCCGGAGTTCGCAGAGTTGGTGGCAAACAGCCCTGAGGCTGAATGCTACCTCTGAACAGTGCGGCTTTGGCCAATATTGCGCCTCATTTTCTCAAATGCAAACCAGGGTAGCCTTGCCCTCCCCGGTTGTTGTGTGGGTTAGCGGGACAGGCTGGGAATAAATCTCTGCGGCTCCTTCCCTTCCCCTTAGTCATACCCCCCTTTTTTTTTACTGACAGGTGAAAGTGGTTTGCCTGAGGCCTGCCAAGATTCCTAATTCTTCGGGCCTCAGTTTCCCTATTTGTAAAGAAAGGTACGTTTGCCTCGAAGACCTCCAAGCGGCTCAAATGAGCTCTGGGGTGCGCATAAGCGAATGTGTCCAGAAGGCAGGTGGGCCAGGGGAGAGGGGAATGACCCACAGCTGGCCTCGCGACCCTGCCTGCGTCGGGATCCCAGGACCAGCCCCGGGGCGTGGCGGGGGCGGGTCACAGTCGGGCCCCGCCCGCCCAGGGCGCCCCTGGCCCCTCGGCCTCCGCCGGCGGGCGGTGCGGCGGCGCCACCGTGTGGCCGCGCGACATCAAAGCGCCGCGCCTCGCCTGCTCCCGGGTCCTGCGCGGCTGAGCCCTGCGGGTGGGAGGCGACTCGCGGGGAGGGAGGGCGATGGGGAGGGCATCTCGCCCAGCACCCCTGCCCCAATATTTCTTGCACTCCACCCCCCCCCGCCTCCTGCGGAGCTGTTCGCGTCACCGGGCACCGAGTGGACTGAGCAGGGGCGGTGGCCCCTCCCTGCGCCGGGCAGAGGGCACCTCGGCCAGGCGGGGCCCGCCTCCCGAGCGGGGACATCGGGACATGGCGGCTGCGGGGACTTGGCTCACGCACGTACAGCGGCAGAGGGTCCCAGCCAGCCAGCCCCGTATCTCAGAGGTTAGAGGGCTCTGGTCTTGTAAAAAACACCGAGCTCAGGGGTTCGAGTGTCGTCGGGGCCGCGAGGACTTTCGCGCCCCGGTGTCCAGCCACCCGCTTCCCCGTCCTCCTCCCCGACCTTCGCGTCGCCCATCCCGGGTGCGGTTCGGGGAAGCGGGAATAACGCTCAGCTCCCGCAGAGGGCGTCCGGGGGGCGTGGTTAAGGCTGACGGGCAGCAGGGCGCACCTGGGCATCCGCGGCTACCCAGGGGGAGCGGCACAAAGTCCCAGGGCCCGCGATTCTGGGGATCACCCCAGGGGGCTCCTCCCAGCACTAACACCCTCAGACTCCGGAGTTCGCCAGCGCTTTGCCCGTGAGGTCAGGGACTAGGGAACAGCAAAGATAATTCAGCCACCCCTCGAGCCTCCCTCTTTCCTGGGAACACACCCCCTCTTCCCCACCCCCACTTTAAGCTCTTACTTACTGAGGCTCACCCTGGGTCAGGCATGGTGCCAACTCCGCTTGAAAAAGAACATGATGGGCGTCTGGCAATTTAGAGCTGAGGAAAATGAGGCCGAAGAGACTGTTATAATTTGCCCAAGGTCATTGGTTAATGGAAACCCAAGGCTGTCTTCCGGAGCCCATCGCCATTGAGACAAGACGCGGCCTGCGGGTCCCTTTTGTTCCTCCACCCCTGCCCTTCCCAGGGCCAAGAGCTTTATATTGAGCAGGGTCCACAGCTGGGGATTTGGGGAGAGAACTCACACCTACTCCGAGGATGGGCATCCTACAGCTTCCGGTCTTGACAATTTCAACTCTCTCAAGGGAAGGAATAGAGACCGGAGGAGTTTCCACTGAGAGCCTGACATTAATTATCTGGCCGGCTGGGAGGAATCTGGGGTGCTCGTGGGGATAGTGTTCATGATTAAATCTGGACTTAATCTGGTGCAAGTTACTTCCAACTTTCTGAATCCATTCTCTCTTGTGATTACTGATAACAGCTGATGATTTTAAAACACTTGTCAAGTCCAAGCAGCATTCAAGAATTAACAAATTTAGCGCCTACGAAAATATTAGACGTGTCATTATTAGCCACATTGTACAAGGAAACTGAAACTGAAACACAGAGAAATTGTCAGGCCACACAGAGAGAAAGTGGCAGAGCCAGTGTTCACACCCAGGCGTCCTGACTCCAGAAGCCCCTCCGACCACTCTGCTGCTGCGAAAACAAGACATCCAGAGCCTCTCTTAGGGGTTTTCTAGAGCCCAGAGAGAACAAAGGTGTACCCTCAAGGAAATACAGTTTTTGCGAATGTGGTGTCAAAATCCTTGGCTTTGTAGAATCAGGAGAATTTCTTCACACTGTTCAAGAGGAAAAAGTAAAATTTAAAAAGCGATCCTTCTTTGTGTGCTGTTCCTGAGAGGTCTCTATGGGAGGAAGATGTTCTCTGTGCCTAGAAGTAATACCATTTCGTCATACAAATTCATACAGAGACCAATGCAAAGTCCCTATTATATCTTCCTAAACACTTCATTCTTTTTATTCTGCATGGAATTATGTTTTGAGAAAAAATAACCACTCTTTTACAGCTTTTAAAATAACAAAAGCAAATAAACCAAAAGTTTAGTGTATTCATGAGTCCCATACCATGGCAGATTGTATTTTTCAAAAGTGGCCACCACAATACCTCACATCCCACATGCTCTTCTTAAAATGTAACCCTGACACTCTTGAACCTGGGTGGATGGACCTGGGCTGACTTCTCTATGTCTTCCCCCCTTGAACCTGGGTGGACCTTTGTGACTGCCTTGACCAGTTGACTGTGGCAGAAGTGATTATGGTATCATTAAAATGTTGGATTATTAAAATGCATCTGCCTTCTTCTCGTGGGACACTTGCTCCTGGAATTTGGCCGCCATGCTGTGAGGAGGTCAAGCACACACACAGAGAAGCCTCATGTAGGAGCTCTGGCCAACAGCCCCAGCCGAGGTCCTAGCCGACAGCCGGCATCAATCTGCCAACACTGCAGAGAGGGCGTCTCCAGATGATTCTGGCCCCAGCTTTCCAGCCACCCCAGCTAATGCTGCATGGAACAGAGATGAGCTGTCCCTGCCAAGCTCTCCCCCAACTGAAGATTCCTGAGCAGAATAAGTGAGTATTGTTGATTTAAACCACTAAGTTTGGGAAATTTGTTACTTGGCAATAAGATGATTGGAACAGGTTCTCGCCACTTTTTTCACTGTTGTGAACGGTTCTGCAGACACCTAGTCTTTTCAGAAATAAATCTGGGTTAGCATTCACATCGCTAGAGTTCCTGAGCTACTACGTGCTTACTGACTCTGAGGAGCAATTCGTTTCACCTGTGTGCACAGTGGCACAGTTTGTGCAAAATGGCTCACAGCCGTCCTGGTTATTTCTCTAAAACAAAAACAGGAAATCTCCATTCACCTTTCCCGAAGAAACCCAGCGCAAAGGACTGTCTAACCTGAGAATTTAGATTCATAGACAGATATCCTGAAGGCTCCATCAACAGTAATAATAGAACAACAGTGAATGTGTACTGAGCATTTAGCATGTACCAGGGACTGTGCTAAGTGATTTACATATTAATAGATTTGGTTTTGCAAATAAAATTGACTATTGCTTTGTTTTGTCAGTGAGCAGTGTGTTCTGGTTTCTATGTTAGTGATGTCCCAAATCAGAATTTGGAGGCGGGTGTTGAAGGAGTAGATAGGATGTCAACCAAAAGTTTTGTCATGTTATCATCACTGGTGCCAAGATGACTCCTGGCAGTGCATCTTCTCTGAGCCAAGGGTGGCATTTGTCATACCCTGGGGGGCATGTGTGTCAGTGCCATCTAATGATGCCATCATGCCATGCTTTGTCAATATCTCTTTTCAAACTGCATCGGGGAGTGACAGACAATACTGTGTGGAATGATCTGCATCATGACATTAGATATCAACAAAGGCTCTTTTATTAACCTCGCTTTTCTCATGAAGTTTTGAAAGAATGTTGGCATGACACTGTTTCTTTTCTTTCAGCACCACATTCAATTCACTCATTTAAACCTTCCTGTTATGTCTTACACAGAAAGCTGTAAAGCCACACGAGACAGTTGAAACCAGGGATCCAGGTGACCCCAGGGCTCTGTGTCTCAGTTTCTTGTCTCATCTAAGTGTTGACGTCATTCTCTCTCCTCACTGCTGAGCATCCTCCAAACACCAGAAAATGTGGTGGTGGATAGACTGAGTCTCACATGTGATACTTTTGCTAAAAGGTAGAAATTACTAGTAAAGTGTGTTTAGCAAGTCTGTGTTATGTGACAAACATTTTACCTGGTTCTGTGAAAGTTCCAAGAGAAATTTAAGGCTTGGTCTCTGCCTTCAAAGAACTTACTCCCTGACTGCAGAGGCGAAATAGAAACCTATGAAAAACTTACAGAACAGTTAAGTTCAGAGTATGTCTTATGCCCAGGTTCAAATGCCCATGAGTAGGAATTAGAGGAAAATTATGTTCAAGATGAGAAAAAAGCAACTTCCCGTTCTATCCTCCATCCCCCAAAGGGCAAAGAAAGACCCTGATCAGATCGTCATGAAGCTCAATTCTTGATCTTCAAGGCCTTGATAATCCACAGTCATAGTAATCATCCCTTGAGCAGGACAGTTTAACTAGGGGCCATGTGGAAGGTCAGCTGGATTTACAGGTATATGGGAAAGGGTTGCTCATTTCCTTTTAGCTGTCCCACAGTCAGTGACCAGGCAAAACTTAGGTACCTCTTACTTGGGGCTGGTGCTAAAATTAGTGAAATGATCCAAAGCATTTTTCCCCAAGGAAAACATTGGAGAGCTCTCTCAGAAACCATGCCATTATTTCTATAGAAAAAAGCATTTGACAATATCCAACATCGTTTTGTGATAAAAATCCTCAAAAAACTAGGAATAGGAAGGAACTTCCTCAACCCACTGAAGGACATCTATGAAAACCCCATAGCTAACATCATTCAGAATGGTGAAAGACTGATTGCATTCCTCTTAAGACCAGGAACAAGAGGATGTACACTTCTGCCACTTCTATTCCACATTGTACTGGAGGTTCTAGTGAGGGTAATTAGGTAAGAAAGAGAAATAAAAGGTGTCCAGATTGGAAAGGAAGAAGAAACATATGACATGATCTTGTATACAGATAATCCTAAGGAGTCCACTAAAAAACTATTAGAACTAACAAAACAAGTTCAGCAAAGTTGCAGAGTACAAAATCAATATACAAAAATCTATATACTGGCAATGAACAATGAAAATGAAATTGAGAAAACAATTCTATTTACAATAGTGTAAAAAAGAATAAACTGCTTAGGAATAAATTAAACAAAAGAAATGCAAACCTTATACCCTGAAAACTATGAATCATTATTGAAAATAAATTAAAGAAGATCTATGAGATCTTCTAAATCGATGAGAAAATATCCCAAGTTCATGAATCAGAAGAGTTAATATTGTTAAGGTGGCAATATTCCCTAAATGGATCTACAGATTCAACACATTCCCTGTAGAAATTCCAGATGCCTTTTTGGAGATATTGACAAGCTGATCCTAAAATTAATATGGAAACATAAGGGACAGAGAATGGCCAAAACAATCTTGAAGAAGAAGAACAAAGTTGGAGGACTCACTTTTCCTGATTTTGGAGCTAATTACAACACTACGGTGATCAAACAGTGTGGTATTGTCTATATGAGGGTAGACATCCTGATCAGTAGAATAAAAACAAACCCTTACATTATGGTCTATTGATTTTTTAAGATGAGTTCCAAGAAAGTTGAATAGGGAAAGAGTAGTCTTTTCAACCAACATTATTGGGACAACTGGAAATCCACAGGCAAAAGAATGAATCTGGACTCCTACCTCACAATATGTATGAAAATTAACTGAAAATGGGTCATAGCATAGACCTAAATGTAAGAACTAAAATTCTAAAATTCTTAGAAAAAAGTAAATTATCATGACTTTACGTTAGGAAATGATTTCTTAATCATGACACCAAAAGCACAAGTAACAAACAGAAAAATAGACTGTTTAGGCTTTGTCAAAGTTAATATTTGGGATTAAAAGGACACTATCAAGAGAATGAAAAGAAAACCCACAGACTGGGAGAAAATATTTGCAAATCATATATCTAGTAAGGGACTTGTATCTAGAGTATATAAAAAGAAACCCTCTTACAACTAAATAATAAGAAGACAACCCAATTTAAAAATGGACAAAGGATCTAAGGAGACATTTCTCCAAAGAAGATATACAGATGATCAATAGGCAAAGATGCTCAACATCGTTAGTCATCTAGAAAATGCAAATCAAAACTGCAATGAGAGACTACTTCACACTCACCAGGATGGCTATAATAAAAAAAAAAATCAGATAACACGTGTTAGCAAGGATGTAGGGAAACTGGAACCATCATACATACTAAAATGATGCAGACCCTTTGTAAAACAGTCTGGAAGTTCCTCAAAAGGTTAAACGTAGTTACCAAGTTAACATATGACCCAGCAATTCCCCTCTTAGCTATATACCCAAGAAAAATGGTAACATATGTTCACATAAAAACGTGTAAATGAATATTCATAGCAGCTTTATTTATATAAGAGACAATAAGTAGAAACAACCATCAATGGATGAATGGATAAATAAAATGTGGCATATTCATGCAATGGAATATTCATTCAGACATAAAAAGAAATGAAGTACCAATACATGCTACAACATGGATGAACTTAGAAAACATTATGCCAAATGAAAGCAGCTGGTCAGAAAGGACCACATATTGTATAATTCCATGTCTATGAAATGTCCAGAATAGGCAAATCTATAGAGACAGAAAGACTGGGGCTGACAGCTAAAGGGTGTGGGTTTTCTTTTGAAGGTGATGTTCTAAAATTGATTGTGGTGATGGATGCACAACTCTCTGAATATACTAAAAATCACTGAACTGTAAAATTTAAATTGGTTAATTGTATGGCATGTGAATAAAGTTGCTAACGTTAATAAAGCTGTTAGAAAATACCAATGATCTTACAAGAGTCTTTGGGGGAAAAAAAGCAGTAGCAAATTACATATATATTTTAATCATAAGACCCAGCATGATTTCAGAAATGTGGCAGAGTGTCATTTTGGAATTTAGGAAATTTGGTTTTTCATTTGTTTTTATTTCAGCATATTACAGGGGTACAAATGTTTAGGTTACATATATTGCCTTTGCCCCACCCGAGTCAGAGCTTCAAGTGTGCCCATCCCCCAAACAATGCATACCCCACCTGGAAATTTGATATAATACCCATTTTGTAGATGAGGAAATTAAGTCTTTGAGTTTAATAACTTGCCCAAGACCCTAGTTACTAAATGTCAAGACCCACACTCAGGTACAGGGTTGACACACCACTGTAACACCAACTGCAGGGAAAGTGAATTAATTCTTCACTTTAAATTTAGTCTAAGGAAACTGAACAGCATTTATCTTTTTAAGAATACTTGGAGAGTTGTTTTAACATGGCACAATGGGCCGAGGGGGCTTCTAAGAGATGCTGTCATCCTTTGGAGCCTGGGCACACACTGCTTTGGCATTCCGTCCAGGATGGGTACAATGCATCGTGTGATGAGGCCACAGCATCCCATGCTTATGCCCAGGTGGCCCAAGCCCAACCACAGCAGGCATATGGGAAACTCTGAACCGGTCCCCAGGCCTGGCACAGAGCTTGTTTTTCCCATGTGGCTGTGCTTCACCTCCAAGTCACTTTCCTAGCCCTTGGGCCCTCGACCAGGCTGGTTTATATGCCTCATGTTTGTCTTTTGTATTCATTTACCCCTTGACTCTGGGCATGCAGTGGTTTTCACGTTGAGCCTAGAAAGCTGGTTTTGAGTTGGAGCTGTGCTATTGATTCAGCATCAGTAGTCAAGAGACCATGGCTTTCTCACAGCCTTTAAAAACATATTTCTAATTTAAAGAGGTTCTCAATGTGCCACAAGTTTAAGTAAACCCTGCACTGCCTTGTCTATTAACTTGGTGTTTTATGAATTCTCTATTTTATAGACTAGAAATCCAGGTGCACAGACCTTGTGCCTTATGCTGGGTAACATAACAGCCACAAGATCTAAGGTCCTGTACTATTAACTCTGTAGGTTTATGCTCCTCACACCTCTGTCTTCCACCCACCTACATGGTCTGAGCGTGAGGTCAGAACCACCACCAAGGAGGGCATCCACTCTGGGAGTGTCTAGAGCTTCCAAAGCACAATCTCCTATGTTTCGCTTTTAATTTTAATTCTCACCACAATCTTGAGTTTACAACATTGTTCCTATGTTTCAGATGAGGAAACTGAGGTTCAGAATGGTTTAGTGACTTGCTCAAGGTCACATAACCAAGATTTGAACTCTAGCATGTTCAGCTCTAGGCTAAGATTCTTATCCTGCCTCCATCCTCCCAACCTTGGTTTGTGGCCAGAGAAAATTGTTAATATTCTCCCAAACCCATCCAACCCTCAATGCCCCGCTCACATCCCCATTTGAAACCTGGTGAAATCAGTGTGGTTTCAAAGGACACCCGTAGGGGGCTCCGGGGAGAAAGGCAATGGGAGCCTGTGTGGGTGGTGGAAAGAGAGCGGCAATACCTTGGCCTTGGTGATGGGGTTGGGAGTTGGAGAGACAAGACCAAAAGAATGGGTGCATTAGGCAGGCCAATAATTTGTCAGCTCTTCCAGACCAATGTTCTCACTCTCTCTTTTTTCATTAACTGTTTTTTATTTTTATTTTTATTTTATTTTATTTTATTTTTGAGACAGCGTCTCACTTTGTTGCCCAGGCTAGAGTGAGTGCCGTGGCATCAGCCTAGCTCACAGCAACCTCAAACTCCTGGGCGTAAGCGATCCTACTGCCTCAGCCTCCCGAGTAGCTGGGACTACAGGCATGTGCCACCATGCCCGGCTAATTTTTTTTTTTTTGCTATATATATTTTTAGTTGGCCAGATAATTTCTTTCTATTTTTAGTAGAGACGGGGTCTCACTCAGGCTGGTCTCGAACTCCTGACCTCGAGCGATCCACCCGCCTCGGCCTCCCAGAGGGCTAGGATTACAGGCGTGAGCCACTGCGCCCGGCCCATTAACTGTTTTTTAATTGAAAAATTAATAAATGTCCACAGTAAAAATGTAAAACCACTTTTACTCCATACCTCCAACCTCCTAGTCACCCTCTACAGAGGGGATGACCTGTGCTCTGTCTCATACAGGAATGTTCTAGGTATATACAAATACAAATGCACACACACACACATGCACACACTCCTTTTCTCTCCACAAATAGGAATATACTCTGCACACTGTCTTGTAGCTTATTTTATTCCCTTATCTTAAAGAGTCTTCCACGTGAACTCACACAGATCTATCTCATTCTCTTTTACAATTGCACAGTATTTCATGCTGTGGATGTTCCTTAATTTATCCAACCAGCCCCCATAGCTGGGGTCATTTGGTGGTTTACAATTTAGGCTGTTATAAACAATGCTGGAAAAAAAACATCCTTACACATCCATTTTCAAATATATCTCTGTGATGAATTCTTAGAAGCAGAATTGATGAATTCCTAGAAGAAACTGCTGAATCCAAGAGAAAATGTATTTTCCCTTTGATGAAGCTTGCCAAGTCGCCCTGCATCAATTTGAACTCCTACCGTCAGGCTGAGAGTGCCGGCTTCCCCTAATGGGTGAGTGTGACATCATTTTTCAACCTGTATTAAGAAGTGTCATAGGCTGAATAATGACTCCTAAAGATATCAGGTCCTAAACCCGGAGCCTCTAAATGTTGCATTATATGGAATAAGGGTCTTTGCAGATGTGATTGAATTGGGTATTTTGAGATGGGGAAATTATCCAAGTGGTCCCAGTGTAGTCTCTAGTGTTCTCCTAAGAGGGAGCCAGAGGGAGATGTGACTGCAGTCAGAAGAGAAAACCATGTGATGGGGGTGGAAGGAAGGAGTCAGAAAGAGAAGCTGCCACACTGCTGGCTTGGAAGCTAGAAGAAGGGGCTGTGAGTCAAGGATGCAGCTGGGGAAGCTGGAAAAGGTATAGAAACAGATTCTCCCCTAGCACCTCCAGAGGCAGCACAGCTCTGCCCAACACTCACACCTAGATCTTAGCCCAGTAAGACCATTTTGGACTTCTGACCCCTAGAACTTTAAGTGAATACATTTCTGTGGTTTTACGCCACTGAGTTGATGATAATTTGTTATGGCAGCAATAGGTACAAACACTTGAGGGGAGGCAGTGGTGGGTCGGGTGGTGCTGCCTGCACACCCCCACCCCAAGATCCTCAACCATCGATAGCAATTCCCGTCTGGCCTCAGGCCTGCACCCCTCAGCCAGCAGAATAAAAGCCTCACTGCTTATTGGCCCCACACTCTTGGGAGGGCAGCTTCAGCTACCACGGATGGCAAGCAGCTTATTAAAATATTCCTCCCGTGCACACAGATTTCCCTGAGAAGATGCCAACAAATAACATTTTCTTCATCTCACTGTATTCCTAGCACTATTTAGCACCCCTTATAGATTGCCTTTGGGGACCTCATGTGTATGTAAACAGGGGATTTTTGCAGCACTAGTTTTGTGACCACCTGCAGCAGAGCAATAAGGACCCAACTCTGCCAAGGAGGATGTGGGTGGGAGGGGCCTAATTCTCTATAAATTAAGGACAGCTCCTCTATTTGGTCTCTGGGAGCTGAGTGGTCTCTTTCACTCGGAATTCTCTGGGTCTCTGGGGTGAGGAAGATAATCAGCCTTCATGGGGATATCTGTGGACTGGCTGGGAAGAGGTGTAGGTTGGGAGGAATCAAATCTGAAATCTGATACATGCCTTCAAAGGTTCAAATCAGGTCATGGGGGCTCCCTGAGGAAAGGAAAGGAGCATTAATAACTTGCTGGGCAGATAAACTCCATCTCAAATAAGCACCTTGGGGCAGATGAGTTGTGGAAGGTGCCTGCATTTTGCAAACAGATGGGGCTGCTTGATTAAAGTTCACCCTGGCCAATTTTAGATGTCAAGAATGAACACACACACACACACACACACACACACACACACACACACACACACACTAACACTCTCTCTCTCTCTCTCTCTCTCTCTCTCAGCCCCAGTCTCCTGGTTCTGGCATGCCAATCCTTGCTGAGCCCAGTAGGTGAGCATTCAGGGAAGTTTTCTCTCTAAACCACCTGTTAAAATAATCCTGGCTGCTTCCACACCCCATTCCCTGGCAAGCAGATCGGGCCATGCTGCAGGATGACAGTCTAATTATCCCAACCATCAGAAACTTCTTCTGCGTCTTTAATCTACCTTGACAACCCGGTGGTTTGTCATTTCGAGGCCTCTTAATTGGCTGCATGATTGACACAAGTGTGGGGGGCTTTTTATTTTAAGAATTGAGGAGAGCCTATGCCTTCAAAATTAGCTCAGTTATATGATGCCAGAGACCTAGTTTGCACCCAACATGGGCTAGCATCTGATTTTTGCAATCACTCTGATCCTAGGTAGTTAGCAAGAATGACAGGGAGGGAAAACCAAGCAACTTTCTGTGTGTATTATTAATATTTACCTTTCACCAAATGCTTCCTCAGCCCTGGGTTTATCTGTTATTCCCTTTTGAAAATACTGTAAAACAGACCTATGAGTTTCTTGGACAGATGTGCCTTGGCACCCTGTTTTATGTGGACTTTGTACTAGTCAGGATTGTTGTGGCTGCAGGTGGGAAATCTAATCTTTTTTTTTCTCAGTGCATATAACTTAGAAGTCCAACAGTTGAGCTGCTTGCTGTCATAACTGGATTTGGGCGCTTTAATGGTGTGGACAGGGCTCTGTCATTCTCTTTCCAACTCTCACTTCTGCCTTCCTTCTGGAAAGTTCTCTCCGTGGGGTGGGAAAGATAATAGTTCCTGGCAGCGTCCGTCTTACATGACCGTAATAACCCACCATCCCAGCCATACCTCTCTCTCAGGGTTCATACCAGCCTAGCATCCATGATGGCTCTGATTGGTCCTGCTTGGGTCATATGTTCTTCTCAATCCCTAGAGACAGGAGAATGGAGCTCTGTGATTGGCCAGGCCCAGGTCATGTGAGCAGGAGGATGAAGAAGGTGCTGTGATTGGCAGTTCCATAAGAACCACATGCAAGAGCCGCCGTACCTTTCCCCGAGGGAGCCAGCCCGACCGGGAAAACGGACATCTGCCACAGACCAGAATGGAAAATGTTCAAATGGAGTCCCCCTGGTTCCTAGGGGTGACCTTCTCCCTGCCCGGGGTATTTAACGGGCTCTCTAAACTGAAGGAGGGAAGGTAAGCTTCTGGAAGCTTGTTTTAGTGGAAATTGGCCTTTATTTGATTGTTGCCTGCTGCAGTTCTAAAAACTTTAAGGAACATTTGGTTCTTGGCCCTTTAAAGCTTACCGGTCCGTTTTCCCATTGGAGGCTGGAGTCCCGGCCACAGCGTTAAGGAGTCGCTGAGATGGCAGCTTGATGCCTCAGGGCGGGGGGCACTCACTCAGCCTCGCTGGTTGGCTGATTCCTTCACTAGGCATCGCCAGTGTTAGATTGTTCTTCCCATTTGGAAAACAAATCTGCTCGTGTGGTTTTAATTATGGCGCACACAATTTGTCTAACCTTCTTCTGTGGCCATTTAAACATTGGAAGACTGCTTTTATGGTCCCTTTTCTCTCTGTCTTAGCTGATATTTATTGAACCCTTCCTTTGCCTAGTGGTGTGCTAACTGCTTGACGTGCATATGCTCATTTAATTGTCACAACGACCTGATATGTAGGCAGCGTTATGATGCCCTTTTTTTAAGTGGGGAAACTGAGGCACAAGGCGTCACCTGGGTGACTTGTCAGATTGGTCTGATGCCAGCGATCACATTTACAACCCCAGGTGCTCTCCAATTTCTTTAACAAAATAGACCATATAAATTCAATATTCTGAGTAATCTAATACCACTGATGATGGCCTTTTAAATCTCCATGAGGACTGGAGGAAGAGGACAAGCATCATTTGTGACCAGTGAAGAGGAGGTGTGGAGACCACCGTAGGGGATTAGGAGACACAAGATGGGACTTGGGGACCCACTACTGAGGGGGGAGCTGAATTCTTCCAGCCTGCGAGACAGGCATTGTGATGCAGTGATCCTAGGCAGAGTCTCAAGAGACGTGGATTTTATCCTAGAGCATTGCAAAGAATCAGGTTAAGTACTGCACTGCAGACTGACCCTTTGAGAAAAATGAGGTTACCCTTTACCTCCACCCACTTTCCAGAAAAGTTATAGGAACCTGATCAGCTGGTAAAAGATGAGTTTTGAAGCCCTTGAGAAAAAAGATGGTAACAGAAAAAAAATCCAGCTTTTCTTTTAGATAACCAGCCCACATGGGCCAGTTTCTGATCGCAAACTAGACTTCTGAACCCTGCAGAGTAAGCTGGAAGCCTGTGGTGTGATGGATACATTCTGTGACATCCCATGAGGTGGGAATGGTGATGGTCTGAAAGAAAGGAACATTTTGTCAAATGAAAAAACCTTCCCTCCACATTTGTGTAAATAAACATGTTTTGCTATCATTGGCTTTTTTGCGGATTCCCTGAGAGTTAATTTGAGGATGGTTTGTTGTGATTTAATTTATGTGGTTGGAACAGTTAATATCTAGGCTCATTACTATATCTGTTCCCTCTTCTCCCACTGGGCAAATTTAGCTTGCCTCAATCTAACCACTTAGTGCAGCATGTGTATATACTGATCTTTTCCAAGCATTCCTTGCATGCTGGTATTCCATGGTGTTTTACCTGCAGAATAAAGTATAACCTCGTCCACCTTTCAGTCTCTGCAATCTGTTCCTACTCTGCCCCTCCCATGTCATCTTTCCACTTCTCTCCCATAGGAGCTTTTTATTTCAGGCAATCTTCTTCATGAAATTATTTCCTTGCCTCTGAAATCTCAAGTCATTGATCTACAGATGCCAGTATGTCAGAAGAGGAGGGAGAAGGTGTTTGGATATCACCTCTACTGCATACTAGCGACCTTGGGTAATTAGAATGAGGTTGTCAGTTAGGATTAGGATCTGTTCCATAAAAGGGTAAAATCAACAGTAACAGGAACTTAAACAAGACAGAAGTTTGTTTTTAATTTACTTAAAAGAAATCTAGAAGTGAGCAATCCAAGACTGATATGGTGTGACTCCATGGAGTCCTGGAGCTCCTAATTTTCCATCTACCTTTCTCAGCTGTGATTTCCATCCATCCTCAAGGTCAACTCGTGACTCCAAATAGTTGCCAGCCATTATATTTGAGTTCTAGGCCAGCTGCAGAAGGAAATAAAAGAGGACTAAAGAGCAAGTGTTCTAATAGTCAATTCCCTTTAGCCAGCCTTCTGGGATGTCCCACAAAAAATATCTGCTTACATTTTATTGGCCAGAAGTCATAGTCATGGCCACACTCAGCTAGGGAAGCTGGGAAACAGTGCGTTAGTGGAGTGCCTTGAATCAAATGAGTGTTGTGTTATTAGGGAAGAAGGGAATGAATGCTATGTAGCAAATAGCCATTTTTAAAAATAGCTTTATTGAGGTGTAATTCATGTACCATACAATTCACTCATTTAAAGTGTACAGTTCCATGACTTTTAGTATATTCATATAATTGTGCATTCATTACTCAATCAACTTTATAACATTTGTCATTATCCCCCCCACAAAAAGCTCATGGACCCCTTAGGCATTTCCTCCTCACCCCATCCCTTCCACTTCTCCATCCCCTACAGCCCTAGGTAACATCTAATCTACTTTCTGTCTCTATAGATTTGCATACTCTGGATATTTCATGTAAATAGAATTGTGACCGGCTTCATCCACGTAGCCTGACCTCTTCAAAGCTTGTGCATGTGGTGGCATGCATCTGTGAGTACTTCATTCCTTTGCATTGCCCAATAATATTCCATTGCATGGATCGGCCATATTTGTTTATTCATTTGTTAGTTGGTGGACATTTGGGCTGTTTCTACTTTTTAATATTATGAATAATGCTGCTATGAACATTTCTGCACAAGATTTTGTATGGGCATGTTTTTATTTCTCTTGGGTATATAGCTAGGAGTGGGGTTGCTGGATCATACGGTAACTCTGTGCTTGACCTTTTGAGGAACTGTCAGACTGTATTTCAAAGAGATGATACCATTTTACATTCTCACCAGCAGCGTATGAGGGTTCTAATTTCTCCATGTCCTTCTCCACACTGATAATCTGTCCTTTTTATCATAGTGGATATGAAGCAGTATGTCATTGTGGTTTTGTTTTTCATTTCTCTGATGACAAATGATGTTCAAACTCTTTGCTTATTGACAATTTGTGTATCTTCTTTGGAAAAATGCCTCTTCGGGTCATTTGCCTATTTTTAATTGGGTTACTAATCTTTCTATTATTGAGTTGTAAGAATTCTTTATATATTCTAGATACAGATCCATTATCAGATATAAGATTTACAAATATTTTCTCCCATTTTGAATTGTATTTTCATCTTTTTTCTTTTTTAAATTTTTTATTTATTATTTTTATGGGTACATAATAGTTGTATATAGTTATAGCATACATGTGATGTTTTGATACGGGCATACAATGTGAATTAATCAAATCAAGGTAATTGGGGCATCCATCATCTCAGGTATTTATCATTTCTTTGTGTTAGGAACATTCCAATTCTACTCTTTGTTATTTTAAAATACACTCTAACTCTGCAGTACCCAACTCTCAGGTCGTGGATCAGCACTGGTCTGTGGCCCGCCAGGAACCCAACTGCACAGCAGGAGGTGAGCGGTGGGCACCAGAGCGAAACCCCACCTGCACCCACAGCCACTCTGTATTGCTTGCATAGCTTCCCAAGCCCCGCCCCCCGTCAGATCAGCACTGGCATCAGACCCTCATAGGAGTGTGAAGCCCACTGCAAACTGTGCATGTGAGGGATCCAGGTTGTGTGCTCCCCCCAAGAATTCAATGTCTGATGATCTGAGATGCAGCCGAGGTGGCAGCATCTTCCCCCTGGCCCCCCATCAGTGGAAAAACTCTCTTCCATGAAACTGGTCCTGGTTTCAAAAAGGTTGGGGACCTCTGCTCTAAGTTATTGTTGATTATATTAATAGTCACTTTGTTTACTATCAAATATTGTTCATTCTATCTATCTTTTTTGCACTAAGTAACCGTCCCAACTTTATCCTCCCAACCTCCCAGCTACCCTTCCGAGCCTCTAGTAACTATCATCCTACTCTCTGTCTCTATGAGATCTATTGTTTTTAATATTTAGCTCCCATATACATGCAATACTTGTCTTTCTGTGCTTGACGTATTTCACTTAACATAATGTTCTCCAGTTCCATCCATGTTGTTGCAAATGGCAGGATTTCATTCTTTTTATGACTATGTAATATTCTGTTATGTATATGTACTGTGATTTCTTTATCCATTCATCTGTTGATGGACATTTAAGTTGATTCTAAATCTTGGCTATTGTGAATAGTGTTACAATAAACATGGGAGTGCAGATATAATTTTGATATACTTAATTTGCATCCTTTGGATATATACCCAGCAGTAGGATCACTGGGTCATATGGTAGTTCTATTTTTAGTTTTTTGCGGAAACTCCCTACTGTTTCCAATAGTGGTTACGTTAATTTACATTCCTGCCAACAGTGTATGAGGGTTCCCTTTCTCTATATCCTCACTAGCATTCATTATGTTTTCCATAGAGGTTGTATTAATTTGCAGTCCCACCAACAGTGTACAAGCACTCCTTTCTTTCTGCATCTATGTTAGCATCTATTGTTTTGGGACTTTTTCATACAAGCCATTCTAACAGGAGTAAGGTAAGATCTCATTGTGGTTTTAATTTTGCATTTCCTTGATGATTAGTGATGTTGAGCGTTTTTTCATATGCTTATTGGACATTTGTCTATTTTCTTTTGAAAAGCTCTGTTCATGTCTTTTGCCCACTTTTTAATGGAACTGTTTGTTTTTTTCTTGTTGATTTGTTTGAGTTCTTTGTAGATTCTGGATATTAGCCCTTTATCAAATATATAGTTTGAAAATATTTTCTCCCATTCTGTAGGTTGTCTGTTTGCTCTATTATTTCTTTAGCTGTGCAGAATCTTTTCAATTTAATCATGTCCCATTTATTTATTTTGGTTGTTGCTGTAATTGTCATTGGGGTCTTAATCACAAATTCTTTGTGTAGGCCAATATCTAGAAGAATTTTCCCTGCACTTTCTTCTAGAATTCTTACAGTTTTATGCCTTACATTTAAGTCTTTTATCCATCTTGAATTAATTATTGTGAGTGGTGAGAGATATGGATTCTGTTTTATTCTTCTGCATGTGGCTATCCAATTCTCCCAGCACCATTTATTGAATAGGGCTTCTTTTCCAACTTCATTCTTTTGCATGTGTAAATTCAGTTGTCACAGCACTATTTTTTGAAAAAACTATTCTTTCTCCCAGTGAATTGTTATGGCACCTTTGTCAAGCAGCTGGCCATTTCTGTCATAGTATGCTTCTCAGCTATTTTGCCTACAATATGAAAGTGCCACTCTGGCCCTGGCTGATTGGATCATGAAAGGGTGCTGATTCATGTGCCTATTGGCTATTTATATATCTTCTTTGGAGAAATGTTTGTTCAAGTCCTTTGCTCAGTTTTGAATTGGGTTGTTTGCTTTTTTGTTGTTGAGTTGTAGTTCTTTACATATTTTGGATATTATTCTGTCACCAGATGTATGACTTGCAAATATTTCCCCCCATTGAGTAGGTTGCCTTTTCACTCTGTTGATTGTGTCCCCTGATGCACATAAATTTTTAATTTTGATGTAGTCCAATTTTTCTATTTTTTGTTTCCTGTGCTTTTGGTGTCATATCCAATAAATCATTGCCAAAGAGCTGTATTGTCTTTTGAATGACTTTTCAATTCCCAAATTTTGTTCCAATCCCCACAGGGCTTGACCCTTCTGCTTGAGAATCTTTCCTTCCTTATTTCCATGTTTATTCTTTTAATAAATCATCACCTTCTAAGGTGACCTGGACCTGTATTTACTCTTTCCAGAATAAAATATGCAACCAAAACATCCTTCATCTACCAAATAGAGATGCTATAGCTGTGTCACAGGGCAGCATTTTCCAAACCCTTCATTGAAGTTCCTAAATATACACTCTAAGTATACATATAGTCAAATGAGCACAAGAAATGTTCTCTAAAAGTCTTCCTCTTGTAGGTCCAAAATGCATAGTATATTAAAGGCCCTGTGAAATCTTGTGATAAAGAAGCAAGTTTAATTTTGTTTACTGGCAAAATAAGCTCATTTACTCCAGGGAAGACCTTTTTTTCTTCAGCATACTCATTAACGTACCCAGGAAGATTTTTCCTAAACACTACTGGAAAGCTAAGTCTTAAGAAAATTAAGGGTTAGGCCGGGCACGGTGGCTCACGCCTGTAATCCTAGCACTCTGGGAGGCCGAGGCGGGTGGATCATTTGAGTTCAGGAGTTCAAGACCAGCCTGAGCAAGAGCGAGACCCCGTCTCTACTAAAAAATAGAAAGAAATTAGCTGAACAACTAAAGTATATAAAAAAAATTAGCCAGGCATGGTGGCACATGCCTGTAGTCCCAGCTACTTGGGAGGCCAAGGCAGAAGGATCACTTGAACCCAGGAGTTTGAGGTTGCTGTGAGCTGGGCTGACGCCATGACACTCTAGCCCAAGCAACAGAGTGAAACTCTGTCTCAAAAAAAAAAAAAAAAGAGAAAAAGAAAAAGAAAATTGAGGGTTGAATAAGCTAATGCTCATGCAGCTGGCATGTTGTACAAGCATTACTCCTGATCTAACAAAACACACCTTTATTTTTGTCTCCCATATCTCTTTAAATTTTGTTCAGTAGAGGTAACTTCCCTTACTTGCTCTAGCAGGTCCCTTACAGTGAAGCAAGGAGGGAAGGTGAAAAGAAAAAAAAGTGTGTACCCAGGACCCAAATTCCTGTTATAAAGATGTGCAATGTCATCTCTTGGGAAGAGCTTGGATTCTAGAGTTATGCTTGCTCTACCTAACTGCCCTGTAACCTTGGGTAAGTTATTTGAATTGCTTAAGATATCAGTTTAGCTGCCATAACAAAGAGGGCCACAATGGTATAACAGCTTAAACAGTATAGTTGTTTATTTCTCTGCCAGAGACTGGTATGGTGGCTCTGCAATCATCAGGGACCCAGGCTCTCTCTTGTTGCTTTGCCATCCTTAAATGGGTCTTTCATCGTGTGACCCAAACAAGTGCTCTGGCTCCCCTTATGTCTACACTTCTAGCCAGCAGAGAGAAAGAATGAGAGCCAGCCCCTCCCTTTAAGGGCTCAGAAATTGCACTTCTCACTCCCATTCACCTTGGTTAGAACCTAGTCACATGGCCACACCTGACTGCAGAGGAGTCTGGGAAATGAGTCTGTAGGTGAGTAGTCATGTTCCCAGCTAAAAACTTCTATCATCCTAGAAGAGGAAAATGCACATCCTAGAAGAGGAAGTGTCTGCCACATTATTTAACAAACCCCCACTGTCCCTCACCCAACCCAGTCTCCTCAGTTGTAAAACATTGCAACCTCACTAGGTTATAATCAAATGAGATGAGTTATTTGAAATATTTCATAAGCTACAAAGGTTAACTCAGATATAAGTTACTCATTGTAAATGCCATTTGGAATCATAGGACAATGAGTGAGTAATTCTAGCTGGAATGATAGAGAAGAGGTTTGTGGAGCAGATTGTTTTAAAGCTGGACATTGAAGTACGATTTATACGTGTTAAGGGAAGGAATAAAGGTGTGTGGGAATGGAAAGTATCCCAGGTAAAGAGAAAAATAAAATCAAAGGTAAAATAAGGTGAAAATTTCTGTGCATGCATAAGACACTACGTGGAATACAGTTAGAGAGAATTCAAGGACAAGGGAAGGAGGGTGGAGCAGGCAGGGAGGGCCTGATGCCACGAGCAGGAGTTGGGAGGGCTTCAGGTGGGGCATGGGAAGCCAGTGCAGCCTCTGAGTAGGGGTAGGATGTGACCTCCACAGCGGTGCCCGTGGCGTGGAGAAGGTGTTCTTGGAGACCAGGAGGCCATATAGGAGGCATTTGTGGGAGTCCCAGTGAGATGAGCAAGGGCCTGAACCAGCACTGAGAGAACGGCAAAGTGTGATGGATTAGGGAACTAGTTCACAGGTAGAATCACTGGACATGGCAGCATACTGGATGGAGGGCAGAGTAGGCACTGATGGGGGTTTTTGCAAAATACCATTGACCAGGAGGGAGACCCCAGAAAGAGAGGAAAATTTAGGGGGAAGAATGTAAATGCAGAGTGGTCTCTGTTGTTAGTCTGGGTACCTCCTGGTTTTGAAACTGGGAAATTTGGGGTCTGCTTATGATATTGATGACAAAGATCTAAAGAGTTTACCAAAATGAGAAAGATATTTAATCAGAAGTACTGTTGCATCTTAGGGTATGACCTAATGTCTAACAGCTCAGACAATGCAATTAAAATTCAGTCTTAGCGAACAAGCTCTTTTCCTTTCTGGGGACAGGGACATGCTTCTGTAAGTCACTCTCCACACCCAAGCAAGGCTGACCTGTGCCTTTCCTTTGTATGTGGGGAATTACAGCAGAAGCCCTGCAGAGTTGGGAGTGCATCTGAGGAGAGGCTGGGGAAATATTTGGCCATTTGTTTTCCTTTCTGCCCAAACATTCCGCTTTGGTCTAAAGACATCCAGACCTTGGCCTTGAGTCCAGCTGTGAGAAAACTTGTCCAAACTTTGCTCATAGTGACATTAACAGGTTAAAAATACCATCTTGAGCTGAATCACAACTCAAAAATAAAAGCAGGGCAGTAAGAGTGCGAGTTTTTTTCCTTTCAAAATTTCCCATCATTGCCATAAAATCGATTATGAAAGAAGTTTAAACTGTGTTTCAACATCCCCTTGGAAGTTCTCATGAACAGTGGAAGGCCCTAGATGGACACAGAAACTGAAGGTTTCTCCTTAGCCCTGTACGACCAGTGGCTCTACCATTTCACCCTGCAAAACTGGCAGTGACTGCCATTTGGTTCTGGTTAATTCATCTCAGTTTGTTGTAGATGTGACCTTGAAGATCTTAAGCTGGGAGTCAGAATTTGCCAACCACTCTTGCCATTATTATTATTACTATTGTTATTGTTATTATTTTCCCTATACATGTGGAGACCCATGTGGTCCAGGCTAAGAACATGTTACATCCATAGTCCAATATACAAAAGTAATTTAAATGTAACTAACATGCCATATTTGTATCTCTCAGAGCAGTGGTCCCCAACCTTTTTGGCACCAGGGACCAGTTTCATGGAAAACAGTTTTTCCACAATGGTGTGTGTTGGGGGGAGGCGGAGCTCAGGCAGTGATATGAGCGATGGGGAGCAGCTGTAAATAGGCTGGCTCACCTGCTCACCTCCTGCTGTGCACCCTCCCCCACCACCACTCCTGTTTCCTAAGTCTCATGGAAGACAGTTTTTACACAGATGAGGGGAAAGGAGGGAGGGTGGAGCTCTGCAGCCAGGTTCCTAACAGGCCACGGACCTGGTACTGGTCCTCAGCCCAGGGTTGGGGACCACAGTCTTACAGAACACCAAAGGTTGAGTCCAATCATAATCTATCACAATACTTTGTAATTTTCTCTCTCTCCATGTCCCCAATACTGCCATATGGGTTCTCTCTCTCTCCCCCCAATATCTCTTTCCATCCCTAATGATGGAATTAGTATGTGCTCTCTCCTAACATGTAATAATACTTCTTTTTTAGGAAGGGAATGAGCAAGTACAAGGTTTAATAGGCAGGAAGAGAAGGAGAAATCTGGAAACAATCACACTTAAATAATTTTTCTGACCACTTAATCATATACTATAATTTATTATTTGCATCATTATTTAAAATTAATAGCAATAGCCAACACTCATTTAGTACTTTGACATTTCCAAAGTGCTTTTATGTTCATAACTCCTGTAATGCTCACAAGAAGAAAAGAATTATGATAAGCACCCATTTTACAGATGAGGAAACTGGGACCAAGAGAAATTGAACCAATCTTCCAAATTCACAGAGTTGGGAAAGAGACTCTGGATTGAAACCCCGGAATTCCAGGTTCTATGGCTCCAAGACCCTCTATAACAAGGCTGGGTGCCTTGTTTTCCCCACACTGAACATGGCTTTAGATGCTCTGCAACTTAGGGCATGTGGGAATGCTGTCCATGGGTCTGCAGCAAACTTCTGGTGAAGCTGCAGAGCTGGGACTAGGATAAGACAGGGGAGGTGCCTAGGGTGTGTGCACTCTCCCCCCGGACCCCAAATACTTAAACTTACAACCCAGCCGCCATGTTGTGAGGAAGCCCAGGCCACTTGGAGAAGCCATATGTAGGTGTTCCAGCCAATTGCCCCGGTTAACATTTCTACTGACAGCCAGCCTCCATCTCCAGCCATGTAAACAAGCCTTCAAAGGCTTCCAGCCACCATCTTTGGTGTTTTCCAATTGAGACCCCAGACATCATGGATTAGAAACAAGCTGTCCCATTGCACCCTCTTCAAATTCCTGATGTCCCCAAATGAAAAATAATAAATATTATTGTTGTTTTAAACCATTAAGTTTTGGGATAATTCATATCTCAGAAACAGATAACTAATGACCCATCATACTTTCACACTTTTATGTTCCCTTTGTCTTCCAGATTGAAGAGTCTTTGTTTATTAAATCTGTCTTCATATGGTTTAGTAGCCCTAGAAATTGATGTATCACGTGTCTTGGCTTGCAGGGCAAGACTAGTTCTTACACCCTGAGGACCATTATAAGGGTACACAAGGCTTATGGGAGCATGCTGCATGTTTGTGGCAGAGTCACAGTGTAAGGGTGGGGGACTTAGAAAGGAGAAAGAAAAGAAAGGAAGAAGCAGTAGGAGGAAGCAGCTAGGAGAAAAGGAAGGGCAGGCATGGAGGAGAGGGGCATATGGCTGAGGATGTTGGTGGTCCACCCAGGTGGCCTGGGATTGCCCAATCATATGGCTGACTCACTTCCAGGGAGGCCCTGGACGACCTTCTCCCTGCAGGAACCAAATGAGTCACACACATAGTCAGACAGGGTGTGGGAAGGTGTCTGCCTCTCCACCTCATGGCTGGGGATGCCAGCTGGGCATTGTCGAGTCCAAGATTGATTGAACCACCACTTCCTGTCTGGCTCTGTGCAAAGCTCTGGGAATGTGAGATGCTCTAAGTCCCTGCCCTCAAGGAGTCAGAGTCCATTTGGGAGATAGAGTTAAAAACAGTCTGTCACTCAGTGTTTGTTCCAAGGGAGACTTCAGTGAAAATGTAGGTGGAAGTTCTGAAATACTAAGTGTGCATGTGGTGGGGTGTGGGGGGCAGTATAGGGAGGAGGAACCTTACTGCATGGATTTAATTAAAACAAAAATACTGCTTTTTATTTTGAAAGCACTTGGCTGATGTTAATTAACCATCTGGAACTGATTTGATGGTTGACTCCAGGGACTTTGGTAAATAAAATGAAAATAAATATTTCTAGGTTGGGTGTGTTCCAAGTCTGATGGTTGGATTTTTATTAGGACACTTTCATTTGAAAGGGACTAAAACCAATTCAAACTGGCTTAGGTAAAAAGAGTTTATTGGCAGATGTATCTGAGGAGTCCAGGTCTGGATTCAGAAACATAGGTTTTGGGCTCAGGCATACTCAGGTTTCTCTCCATCTTCAGACTTTGTCTACCACTAGATTGGCTTCATCCTCGTGCTCCCCATGGTGATCTTAGCAGCTCTAAACTCTCCCCTCATGGTGGCAATATGGCTGCACAGTACCAGCCCTGCATCCTCCCAGAGTTTCACCCCCTTTTACCCAGCATGCCTAGCAATCTCTGGTTGGAGCATGTGCCCAACACTGAAACCATCACTCTAACTAGGGTGTAGGACTAGCCGTGGAGCTGGAGCAGTGGTGATGGGGCGGCCCAACCAAACCACACAGACTTGGGGAGATTAGGAGCACCACACAAAAATGGGGCTTTCATCAAAAAAAGAGGAATGAGTGCTAGGGAATATAACTTAAATGGGTGCACAATGAGCCAGAGACAATGAGGCAAGGGGACATCTCAGGGGCAGTGAAAGGCAGCTCAGCATCTGAGCAAAGTCAGGGCAACGTGGTTCTGGGATTGAGTTTAGATCTGATCTCCACTACAGTGGCAGGGAGCCTTAGTGGCCATCAAAAAAATGTGTTCACCCTCCCATTATTGGGCATTTGTGACAGTCCTGAAGGTGTACCACTCATATCACCTTTCAAGAGATAACTGCCTTTTAGTTGCAAAGACATCAATTAGCTTTAGAACTAAAGCCATGCCCTTGAAGGGCATCCTCCAGTGAATGACTAAGCGTGGCAGGGGTACTCGAACCAGCCATTTCTGCCCAGTGCAGGATTCCTCTAGTGGACAGTCTTTGCTCTGGATCTCCCTTTGAGCTGGCCGAGATCAGATTTGTCAGATCTGCTTTGCAATCTAAGGCTCAATCCCTGAATCACAGTGGAAGGTCTCATCTCCAGGAACTCTCGCATTGGCTGTTAGGTAAGCAAAAGAGTATCTTTGGTGGTATCTTTCTACATTGCAGGCGTAGTTCCTTATAATTCGCACTCTTGTAAATACACATCTAAAGAGATGAACATATGAGTCAAAAGTGGCTTGGCTACCTTTAAGTAGTTGCCCTTAACAAAAGCACAGAACAACCCTGAAAATCCAGCCTTATTCAGTGTTTTAAATAATATTTTTATAGACATGTAACACATCCGTGGAAAAGTGTGCAAAACATAAATGCACAAGATCAATGACTTATTACAAAACAAAACAACCCTGTACTCACCACCTGGGTCAAGAAAGAGAACATTTTCTCACTCTAGAAATCTCCTTCCCACCCCAAATTCTCAATAAGTTTTACATTCTAAGGTTAATAGAAGAAGCAAGTGTAGACCCCTTTGTCAATGAACTGTCAGATCAGAAAAAGTAGTGAGAAACTTCCTTTTGATGATTTTGTTTGTTTGCTTTAAGCTTAAGGAGAAAGTTTTATCTTTAAGATGTTTTCAAATCCCAGAACATCTTTCAGGTACTGGATAAAGAGAGGGTGAGAAAAAAAGGCAGAAGTTAAATTTTGTTCTATCCTTGTTCAGGAGTTTGATCTTGATAAGCAAAGAATGTAATTAAAATGGATTACAGACTATTAAACACAAACAAGAGCAAAATGATTGCAGTGTGTACAAGCCAGTAATTAAAGCTTTAAAAGAGGAAAAAGTCACCATCACTTAAAGTGTTTATTTGTCAAGGTTAGTAACAAATATTGACATGAAAGGTTTTTTCTTTTATTTTCTTCTTAGCATCAGGCTCTCAGCAATTAGGGGGACATATTCCAGAATCAATATGGCCCCAGGTCTGAAGCAGTAAGATCCACACATTTTAAAATTAGTTGGCAGAATAGCAGAGTGGCTCCATAAAGCGGACTGGCTTGCAACATCATTCAATTAGTGCGTGTTACAAGATAAAGGGAAACAAGTTGGGAACAGCATCTCCTTAAATTGGTTTTATCTCAAAGATACTCTTATAATAACCATTAGGGAGAGACTTCTTAATGGCAAAGGATTTTATATTTTATCTTTAGTATTGAATAAAATTAATCCACAAAGTGGAATGTTTCTTAAAATATGTGATTAAAAGCATGAGCTCTGCAGTCAAACTGCCCGGTTGCAAATGATAACTCTGCCACTTTCCAACTGGGTGACATTGGGCACGTTTTTCAGCCTTTCTGTCTCTCAGTTTCTTCATCTGTAAAATGAGAGTAACAATCCTATCTACCGTATGAGGTACTGTAAAGAGAAAATGAGATGATATATGCAAAGGTCCTGGCATGCAGGAAGAGCTCAACCTCTGTTAGCTGTTGCATTAGTCAGGCTAGGCTGGGTGTGATGCAATAACATGTAAGCCCCTGACTCCCAGCAGCTTCACTCAATGAACTTAATTTCTCACTCAAGCTGTGTCCCCATCATGGGTCAGTGGGGCAAGGAGCGGAAGAGGGCTGGGCTTCACATGGCCTGAGGGACCCATCACTTCAGAGCTACAGCAAATGGCTACCTACACAGAGTAGAGGAAGAGAGACAGGACAAACTCACTCAGGCCTTTCATTGTCACCACCCAGAAGTGACAGACATGACTTCCAGTGTATCTCACTGTGCAGAACTAGTCTATTGAGTGTCACGCAACCTGGAAAGTGTTAGAAGCAGGTAGAATGTTAATGTTATAGGTTCTGTAATGGCTTTTACTATGTGAAATTTGGAGAACACATTTAGACCTGTGATACAACTGAGTCTTCAGAGAACTCAATCATTCAACAGCTATTTATTGAATACTTCCGATCAAGCAATATTGTTATAGGTGTGAGACACAGGGATGAACTTGACCAGATACAGTCATTTTGACTTTATGGTGCAAATAAGTAAACCAGATAAAATCGGATAGCATTTGGTTTTAGCAGTGGTGGGTGAGCGGCTGGTGGGGAGTGGTGTTTGTGCCGAGACCTGAATGGCAAGAAGGAGCCAGCCAAGGGGAGACCTGCAGGAGAAGTTTTCCAGGCAGAGGGAACCAGGTGGCTTTCATGGGTGGGAAACAAGGGCAGTATGGCCATAACATAGAGAGTGAGGAGGAGGTGACAGAAGGAGGCAGGAGCCAGCTGAGGGCTGGCTGCATAGGCCATGGGAAGAGGTTTGGAATTCAGCTGAGAGAAGCTACCAGAGGATTTTAAGCAGGTGAGGGAAACACTCTGACTTGTTTTCAAGGTCTCTGTGGCTACTCTGGGAGGAAAGGATAGAAAAGGTAAGAATGGGAGCAGGTGGACCAATGAAGAGGCTGATGAGGTCTTCCAGGTGAGAGGTGGTGGTGGCTTGGGGCAGGTTAGGGACGACAGAGAGAAGTGGTCAGATTTGGGGGACATGTTGGGGGCAGAGCAGGTGATAATGTAGCCAACTTCAAAACCCCCAGTCCTCCAACCAATCACCCAGCATCTGGATCAGCCAATCTAAGAATCCAGTGAAACTTTCCATCCTTGGGAGGGCCATGGAAAGCAGTGATGCCCCTAAATCCTTCTACTTCTCAGAGGTCTCCCATAGGTCCCTGGACAAAAGCTCTGCCAGTGTCTTTGCCAATCTCACCCTATAGTGAAAAACAAGTCAGGTCAATGCTTATTGAATGAAGATGCCTAGTGCAAATCTTTCATTGTTTTCAGGTTTGCAGCCCCCAACCCTTCAACTTACATACTTGATCACACTGTCAGGAGATCTAGCATTTAGAGCTTTATGTGGATTAGAATCTTCTTTAAAATCTCATGCCTCTTGAAAGTTTCCAACCTGCCAACCAAGCACTGGTTTTATCGGAGGTGTGCTTAGCATCTCAGGCAGGACCCTGACCTGGAGGCCGGGGGTCTTGGCTCTGGTGTGCACTCTCACCTGCTGTGGGGCTTGGATGGATGACCTACCTGACTTTCCTGGGACAGTTCATGCCCCAAATATTTTCAAGTATCAGGTACAGGGCCTTTGGAGACACATAAAGCAAAAGTTCCTGGCCTCAAGTAGTTTATAGGAAGTTAGTGTAGATAGATGACTGTTAACATTACTTTTCATTGTAACTCTTATGACTTTTCCAATATTGGGAACCTTCCCTTATCTGGCTTCATAAGAGGAGGTTGGTGTAGCCTGGAATTCCTGCTGTTTACAGTCCTGGAAGCTGGTTCTCACATTTGATTTGCCCATCCAAGCAGTAAAATACTCATGGACCCATGTGTCTGTGAGTTTGTACCCAAGAAGGGTTATAAATAACTCCTCTCTCTGAGGCTGTAATGAGGATTAAGGAGGTTTAAGGTCTTTCCAAGCAGGGATCAGACAATCAGGAAATTTTATGATTCACAGGATAAATGATGTTCATTGGGAGTGATCTCTTTGGACCACCAGGGCAAAGGGCAGCAACCTCGTCCTGCCATGAGCCAAGAATGCTGAGATGATGGTGGCTATAGAGCAGAACCACTGGATGCATGAGGAGGGTGGTGCTGACATCAGGGGCTGCTGGTCAGGCCAAGGTCGGGCCCAGGTGTGATCAAGGGAGAAGTGAGCTACATCCCAGATACCTACAGAGGTCTGCTGCAGACCAGCATGGGACACACTGGGGTGGGGAAGGGGAGGGGGGCTCAGGCACAAGATGGGCTCAAGTGCCTGAGAATGAGAAATTGGCACAATCTGGAACATGGGGACAACAAGACCATCATCTTGGGTTCTCATTAGGACTAAAGGAGCGTTGCCTGCCCTTGGGGCTGCAAGCAACAGAATTTGAATTTATTCCCTCAACTAGCATTGAGCTAACTTGCTTTTCACTGTGTGATGAGATCTGCAAAGACCTACTGACAACTTTTGTCCAGAGACCTATGGGTGGTCTCTGAAAGACAGGGGTTTAGATGCATCATGTTTCCATGCCCACCCAAAGATGGAAGGTTTCAATGGATCCTTGGATCAGCTGACCCAGGCTGGGAGTGGGGGTAAGGGGCCTTGTGAAAGTGACTGCATCATCACCTGCTTTGCCTCCAGAATGTCCCCCAAATCCGACCACTTCTCAAGACATGTGATTACATCAAGCAGAAGCATCTGTAACCCAGCACTGACAAGCTCCTGCTTCTGTTCCTGGCAGGAGGGAATCACTGACAAAGCCAGAGAGTTAGCAGCAGTTTCTGGAGAGTAAATTCTAATAGGAAAATCCCTCTACGTGAGTTGCAAGCCAAATAGTTGAGAAAAGGATATGACAAGAAAAAAAGTCTAGTTATGGAATTTTTAATTTGATTCATTCATCAAGCATTAATTAATCACCTAAATAGGGAATTATGAAGGCTGAATTCCATCTGTAAGCTGTTTTTTTTTAATTGTAGGCATTGTTTCCCTGGATATTTAAATTTGAATGTCATTAGATAGGCATTTACTCTCCAATGTGCCACAGTCCTCACCACTTCCAAGTGCCTTACACCTGGTCTGCCTCAGTCACTTAAATTACTTGCCTGTACTCTGAAATCACCTGGTATATGACTCCTACCTTATCAGTGGTGGACTGGAGCCAGCTCATACTGACTCGTGAGAGCTGATTTTTATATTTTCAGAATTTTTTCAGGCAGTTCACATCCCATTGGTAGCTTCAAATGCGTCATGAAAGGAATATTTACACCGAAATTGACAAATGCCACAAATCGAGACCTTTTATTCCCCCAGGGCAAAAGCACACTGCCAGCTTAAACACTGTTTTAAAAACTGGGCTAAGGGTTACTAGAAGAGGAGGGAGAAAAAAGAGAGATGCAAAGATAGATCTATTTCTTGCCTTTAAGGAGATTATGATCTTTTGAAATATTGAATTCAAATAATTTCAAACTATTTCTCCTTAAAAGCCATCCTATCATGTTCTGTGCGGAACAGTGGAATTCAACTGTGGTGGCAGCACATTGGCATGACATGGAAGCTTTAAAAAACACCTATGTCTGGGACCTACCCCTAGAGCTTCTGCTTTAACTGTGCTATCTGCATCCTGGCACCAGAACACTTGAAGCACTCTGGATGGTTCTACAGCATAGCCAGAAGCATGTCTGGCCCATGATTATGAATACAATGCTTGATGTCTTTACAGGACTCATTCACAAAGTGCTATCACAAATCCAGTCTTTGTATAATCAGGGAAGACTAACTGCTCTAATAACCCCAGTGACAAACACAATAAGGGTGGTGTCTGGTAGAAAGAATACAAGTTTTGGTGCCAGATGAACTTCTGAGTTACACTTACCTCATCTGTAAAATGGGGACATTATGGTAATTATCATAGAGTTCTCATGAGGATTAAAGGAATGTAGGATACTAGCAGCAACAGAATACCCAATTTAAAAAGGTTTATTATTTAACATAGCTAGAATTTTAGGGGTAGGGCACTTTGTTGGTTCATTAGCTCATCAAGGTTACCAAAGGCTCAGCCTCTTTCCACATTTATGCCCTGCCCTCTCCAGGGTCTTTTGACTTTGGATGTGGGTTTGCTTCCTCATGTTCACGAGATGGCTGCCACAGTACCAGGCATTGCATGTAGACATGGCAATATCTGGTGAAAGAAGGAAACACTTCCTTTCATTTGTCACAGTTTATTGGGGTAGAAAAGCCTTCCTAGAAGCTCCCAACAGTCTTCTGCTTGGATTCCACTGGCCAAGATGGGGGTCACATATTCTAGCTGCAGGGGAGCCTAAGGAAGTAGGTTTCTGGTACTTTCAGCCTTTACCATAGCAGGTGGCTCTGCAGTCAGGATGGAAGGGGTAGGTAGGGGCTATTGAGGAAGTATATAAAAGGACCCTAGACAATGCTTGCCACACACAGAGCTCAGTATATTTTAGTTGCTCTTTATCCTCTCACCCCACCATTGCAAATGCACCACATCATCCCTTACTTTCAGTAATTTTAAAATTGACCCCAGAACTGGCCCCTCTCCAAAGACCGCAGATGCAGCATGGCTGCTCAGCTAATAAACACCAGCAGGTGTATGACTCTCTTGAGACTCAGAGAGGCTATTACCCTGGACTATAAATATCCTTACATGTTTGGCTTCTTCTCTCCCCTTGGGTGAAGCTAAGAACCAGGGGATAATGCCAGGTAGCTTCACTTTAGTAAAAGATACCCAGACCTCACCGGTCTTCCAGCATTCAAGCTACAGGACATTTTTGTCGCACACATCCCCAGGGCAGGAGTGCCATCTGTAGAATTCCTACCTGCCAAGGTGACTATTGTGCTCATTATTGAAACCCCACAGAGCAGTAATGAACCATCCGCCAGGGAAGTCACACCCCCCAATTAACAACATATAGGTCAAATCCCATTAGGGGAACTCCAGGGCACCTTTCAGAATCTTTTGTTACAAGGAAATCAGTTCCTTTGGAATATAGATTGAAACAAGCCAGCTTAGGGCTAAGAATTAAAACACTATGCTACATGTACTTTTAAACCATTCTTTTTAAAGTTATAAACTTGTAATCACATCACAGAAAACTCAGGAAATAGAGAAAAGACAAGTAAAGCCTCCAATAATTCCACGACCAAATACAATCATGTCATTTTGGCATAATTCCTTCTTAATGTTTTTCCTATACTCAAGTGTTTTACATAGTTACAATCATAGCATACATGCTATTTTTATTTTACTTTTTCAACTTAAATTTAAGAAGTATTTACTGGGTATGTATTCCGGCACCAGACTCGATGCTAGATGCTGGGGGTTCAATGGAGAAGAAGACAGGCGATGACAGACAATGAGGACGATGCAGTGTGATGAAGGAATGGAAGCGTATGGCAGGGGTAAAGGAACCCCCGACCTGGACTTGTAGGGGAGTGCTCAAGGAAGGCTTCTCGGACGAAGTGCTCTGTACCCTTAGACCCAAAGATGCATAACTGTGAACTTAGTAAAAAGAACTGGGAGGAGTGTTCTCTGCAGAATGAAGAGTGTTTTTCACGGCATGGGCAAGACTCACGTTGAGCAAGTACACAATGCTTGCAGGATATGTCATGAGAGCAATTCAGCGTGGTGGGAGCGTGGACTCTGTTATGGACTGAACTGTGTCCCTCCCAAATTCATATGTTGAAGTTCCAACCTCGAATATGACTGCATTTGAAGATAAGGCCTTTCAGGAGATAATTAAAGTTAAATGAGGTTGTAGGGTGAGGCTCTAGTCCAGTAAGACTGAAGGCAAAGAAAAGAGGAAGAGACACCAGAGATTTCTGTCTCTCCACATGTGTGCACAGAGGAAAGATTGTGTGTGGAAATAATAAGAAGGCAACTGTGCACAAGCCAGAAAGAGAGGCCTCAGCAGAAGCCAACCCTGCTGGCAGCTTGGTCTGGGACTTTCAGCCTTCTAAATTGTGAGAAAATAAATGTCTGTGGTTTAAGCCACCCAGCCTGTGGCATCTTATTATGGCAGCCTCCCAGTCCTGGTACCAAAATCTGTACCAATGAAGCAGTACCAGTAAGATATGTGATATTTAGATAGATAGAGTGAATGAGTTATCATAAGGAATTGGCTCACACAATTATGGAGACTAGTAAACAAAACATCTTCAGAGCTAGTGTCTCAATTCGAAGGCCATCAGGCAGGAGAATCCTCTGTTACTTTGGAGAAAGTGAGTCAGCCTTTTGTTATATTCAGGCCTTTGACTGACTAGACGAAGTCCACTCTCAATATTAAGAGCAATCTCCTTTACTTAGTCCACCAATTTAAATGTTCATCCCACTCAAAAAACACCTTCACAGAAATACCCCAAATAATGTTTGATCAACTATCTGGATACTCTGTGGCCCAGCCAAGATGATACATAAAATTCACGGGAGTTTGGCAAAGGCCAGATACCATCATGAGCTGCCCTATTAGCAAAAATAAGGAGTTGGTGTTTGATCCTGAGATCAGAGGGGAGGCACTGAATGGTTTTAATCACGGAATGTCATGCTTAGTGCGGTCATTTTAAGAACAAGCATTGAGGCTACAGTGTGGGAGACACATTCAGGACTGCCCTGTACAGTTGGGCAGATTGGGTAGTGCAAAACTCTAGTGTAGGGACCATTCCCATCCTGGTCTATGGGAATGGCATCTCCTGGAGTTGTGTAGGGTATAATCTGTAGCTCTGTACCCAGTGGTCCTAAACACATTAGAAGGGGCAAGTCTGGAGGCAAGAAAACCAGTTAGGGAGCCATGGCAGTCCCGTAGGGAGAGTTTTCAGATATTGCACACAGTCATCATTTGGTGGCTTCCTCCTTAGGATAAGCCATGATTTACTTAATCATTTTCCTGATGTTGTATGTGAGTATATTTTTTTGCCATAGTGGTATTAGATATAAACAAATTTATTCTGTATTCAAATGCCTCCTATATGACGATAAAATTTATCATCTCACTGGACCCTTTTGAGAGTAAAGGGGCTATAAATATACTAGGAGAGCAGGCATAATCCATGGCTCTCCTGGACACAAGAAGGAATGGCTACCTTCCCTCTCCCCTTCTTTCTCTGGATATTAAGCCTTCTCTCCAGAGAGTTTTATTTCTAGGAGATTCAGGAGGCAACTGCACACAATGTACTTACCTAATGTCAAAAAGCTCTTCAGTTTCTTTCTATAGATTGAAACCCTATAATTTTTATGCTTCAGCAAAGTAAATTGCACTGTCTACATTTATTTATATTCCCTTCACATCTTCAGTAGCAAGAGATAGCTGAGAACATTACATTCTCCTCCCACTTCAGTTACTATGATTTCACAAGGGTTTTTTATTTTTATTTTTGTTTTTGTTTTTATCTCGGGGTGACTGTAGTCTCTCCTGAACTTTTGAAGCAAGATTTCCAGATGTAAAAAAGCAGAGGAGAAAGAATAAGTAATTTTCTCTGTTTTTGGAGGAAAATAGGAGAAAGGAATAAGATGCCAAATTACCAAAACTGTATGCCTGCTCCATTTAATATTTTTTAACTAAAAATGATTCAGTGGTCATTCTAGCATTAGGATATCTATTCTCTGCCTGCCCTTTTGCCTCTGACTCTGGTGGAATAATCCAGAAAAAGATTCAGGAGGCTTCTGTTTTATGGCCTTTCTTGTATCAATGAAAGGTACCAGGGTTTCTTTTTAAACTTGGATAGGACACTAAAAGAAGCTCCAACTTGAAGGAAAGAGAAGCTACCCCTAAAAGAATGTGTCATAGACTGCTACAGCTCACTAACATCAATGCTTTATACTTCATCCTGGACAGCTCAATTATACTTCCCATCCTCCCCTGGAGTTAGGTGTTGCTCCGTAACTGGATTGTGGCTAGTGGTATGTAAGTTAAAATGATGACTGCCACTTTTAGGGATGACTAATATAAACCTCCCACAAGCAATCCTTTCTCCCTTTATCCATTTGCCTGCTGAATGGAGAAGACTCTGAGATTCTAGAAGTGGATGGAGCCACAAGATGGAAGGAACCTGGGTCCCTGAAGGACTACTGCATGTAATAGAGTACCTCCTACTCAATCCACATTGGAGCTACATGTTAGTGAGAAATAAACTTACTATATTGAGTAACTGAGATACGAAGAGTTGTTTGTCATAGAGAGGCCTGCCTAGGAAGAACAAATACAGAGCTACCTTCACCTTGTGTACTCAGTCAAAGAGATCTGAGAAGGAACAATAGCAAAGAGATTCTAGTGAGTGGATATTTGTTGGAGTTGTCTACATGTACCCATTTTGCTACTTTTCAGGGAAGTGATTCAGTAGAGAAAACTCCAACCACAATTGCCTGCAGCTACATCTACTTCCTTAGGGAAGTGGCATGATTTTCCTCCAGACTAAAAGAGGTTTTATTCAGCAAAATTCTTGGTTAGCCATTTGGTGGTGAAAAGATAGTTCTCAGCACATAACCCTAAAGGCACAACATAAAGAAAACTAAAATTCCTCTCCATAATAAAAAACAAACTGGGGTGTTTGAGGGAGAGCTCGGGAAGGATGGGTCGGAGGAGAGACAGCACTGAGCAAGGCAGCAAAGACCCGCTGAGAAAGGAGAGAGAGGCCTTTCAGGACAGGGTTCTAGTATTCCATGTTTAGATTATCTGCCATGCCTGCTACAGCATAAACCCCTCTCCTGCTCCCCAAATGATCAACAAAGCAGCTGCTCACTCAACCTGAAGCCTGTATGTCATTGGGAAGTCTTAGAGGTGGGTTTCTGTTAAATGAGCCCAAAGTGGGATGTGAGTGTTGGAGAGTTGAGACACGCTCCCAACTTGGGGGTGGACAGGAGACAAACCCCTCCCCCCAAATATACTAGAGAAAGACAGACTCTTGGTGGGAGGCGGGGTGTGTTGCCCTTGAAGTCCCATGAAGAAAGTAAAGGAGGTTTTATAAAGAAGGGTCAAGGAACTTGCCATCAAGTTAGGAAGCCTCCTCTCCCTGCAAAACCACTCAAAGGACTAACTAGGCAAGGGTGTTTACCAGCACACCAGATGGGGTTGGATGCAGGGAAGGCCACTTAGAGGCACCATGACATATGGAATAGACTCCCTGAGGCAGAGGTCACTGTTGGCCAAGGGGTCAGAAAGCTCCACAAGGTTGGGAGCCAAGTGCGCCACGCGAAAGATTTGTATTTGCGCCAATGTTGGGTCATGCTTGAGTGTAATGAATGGCTTTCTGGGTGAAGGGAAGGAAAGATTTCTGCTCTGCTTGTGTCTGTGGTCTTGTCAGGAGAAGACAGAGTTCATCTTGGCTGAAATTAGATCAGGACTTTCAACTCCTGGCCCACAATGCCGTCTGGGCATGAACTGGGCACAGGTGCTAATGCAGTTAGAATGGCAAGCTGGTGCCTAGCCACCCACTGCCTCGCTCTGACTCATCGGCTGCAGTGCCGTCTGGATGACCCCTTGGCATTCTCCCTGGATGTCTGCAGCTCTCTCCCTTGGTGCTTTGCCAGCCCAAGAGGAAAATTCCTAGGATAATCAGTTGAAAGAAGATCACAAAGAACCACTGAATTTGGTATTTTTCCTATCCCATTTGGGACATTCTAGGTGCCCATGACTTTCTGGATGAGCTGTCAGCTCAGTGAACGTCCATAGAACCCCTAAGGCAGAACCTGGCCCTTGGTGTATGTTCTGCAAACTATATCTTCTCTTTTTCTCCTTCTTCTTCTTACCACCATTGTTGTAACCATCCCTGTTACGATTACTGACATACCCAGCTCTTCCCAGAATCAGGCCTCCTTACTGCCGTGGAGGCTTGGATGTCGTGGTTAGCTCTGTTGCTCTCCTGCCAGGATGTCAGTATATCTTAACTCTGAAGAAAGACAGACACCCTCAGGATGGGCATGATGCCCATGGGATGCCTAATGCAATAACGAGTCTCAGACAGATTTAGAAACAAAGACGTCTGAAGGAGACGACCTATGCTGTTCATGGTTAAAGATAGCTGGAGGCTCTGCTTAAACTCAGAGCAACCCTTATAATCAAGAATCCATTCTGTTTGTCAAATTTTCATTAACTTCTGTTTCATCACTTCTCCCTCATTTGTCTCATGTGAGTGTTCTCCCTGAGGGAGGCAACAGAGCCACCTGCCTGGGCCCAGGGCCCTCTGCCCTGCTGCTTTAAAAGGTGATGTCAAGGAGCAGGGACTTCAGCTCTAGACTGCTCTGGCCAGTCCTCCAGTTGGCCTTGGTGGAGTCTCCTGGCCCATGGTGTTATCCTCAGGATTGTATTTTCAGAGAATCCAAGTTACTTAAACTCTTTGAGAGCTTTACTTTCCTAATTTGTAAATAGGATTAGCAATTCCTATGTGGTAAGGTTGTTATAAAAATAAACTGAGATAATATATGCCATGTGTTTGGCCCAGTGCTTGGTACTACTACCTGAGACACATACATGCTTGGCCGTAGTAGAAGTCACACGAGGGAAGTGATAGCTAATCCAGAGTGTGTTAGACTCAAGAGGAACTGACTCTGCCTACCTCACAAAGATGCTGACCAGGTGACAAACTAGAGTGTGAATGGTAAGAAATATGTCTGCTTATATGTAGCCTAGAACATACAAGTCCTGCAGCATCCTTTGCTCTTTAGGAAATGCTGCAAGTCTACATGGGAGTTCTGCGGGGGTGCAGATGCACGCAAAGGGAGTCAGCGGATCTCTAAGGGGAATGGTGATGCGCTACTTTATAGCTGAAAACCACCGTTTCCATTGCTGGGATAAAGATGTGGGTGCTGACCAGCCGATGCTGGACAGACAGACAAAGGCCCTTTCCTCACTGCACTTTGTTCCAGACCTTACAGAGACCCTGCCCTTCCATCAAAGCATCCTTCCTTCAGTCTTCCCAGCTACCAGCTAGTGGTTGAGTACTAGCCTGCTCCAAGGACATGTGGGTCCTGAGAGTGTGCCCAGGCCACCTCACTTGGACTAGTTGTTTGCAGCCCTCCTTGGTAACACATTCACGGACTGTGCTTTGAGGTGGGGGAACTTCTGCAGGTAGCTATTGTCATCTGTTTGATGTTGGCTTTTAAAAACTTTGATTCTCATGGAGTAACCTTTTTTCCCTGACTCTGAGCCCAAGGGCTCTTGATTCTAGAGCTCCGCATACTGAGTACAGAACCTGCTGCAATTATTCTCATCCTTCTGGTGTGTAGGTTGTTCCGTGCCCTGGGAGTAAGGTGGAGGGAGGTGCAGGACGCTAAGGAATTGGGCGTTTGCTCCTCTTCTTCCTTTGTGCCATGCATGCTCCATTGTAAACACTTTCAGGGTTTTGTCCATCACCCTTGACTCCAAAATATTTATTTCTATTCTCAAATTCTAGTGGTGGCTGAAGCTGGTTTGTGTGTACTCATGAGAGATGATTATTAAATATTTAGGAAATTTTTAAACTGATTTTTAAACTCTTGGTAACCTGAAATCAGGTATCATAGTCATATTTACACAATGCAAGTTGGCAGATGCTACAAATCAGGGATTTTTTTCTTCAGAGAACAAGATTATCAATAGACCACTAGATGATTTCCCTCCTAAACTCGAAGGTTGCCAACTGCCCAGTGGACATCTCCACACAGATGCCCTGTAGACACCTCAAACCCAGTGGGATCCACACTGAACTCAATGTTTTTTCCCCACCAACGCTGTCATCATTTACATTTTCTGTTTTGATCAATGGCACCAACGGACCAGGGGTCAGGGAATTCAGGTAACAAAGGGATGAGTCATGAGTTTAGGCAGAGGGCCGACTCCAGAGATGGGAGAATGCTGCCCGTCTCTACAACTAGAGCCAGGACTGACCCCATGGATGGCTGGGGACTGAATCCATATGCAAGTGCTCTGATGCTAGAGAAGTTCCCTTTCTCAGCAGCAAAGTAAAGCTAGAGATAATTCCACCTCTAAGGAGGAGGAGTAAGAGAGTGCTTCTGCATTCACTCAAGTAGAAGGAGAGAATGTCTGAAAAGTGTTGGTTCATTTCACACAGTAGATATCTGGTTGAATCCATAATGTGGGCATTTGCTATTTCCCCCTTTTTTTAAAGATTCAAGCTGCTGAATATTGTAGCCCAGCCTAGTTGTGGTAAGGGGAGAGAGAGGCAGAGGCTTAGGAATCTGTTTAATGTCTTTTGCAAATGTTCCCAGGACAGTGGACGCATGCTGCCCTGGAGTGGGGACAGGGTAGGGGCTGTGGGAAGCAGAGGACGTGGAGGGGAGGGGAAATTTTGGGGTGGAGGATGGGAGGAGCCTGCTCACTCTTCCTGGACCATCCTATGAGAGAGAAATAGACTTCCATCTTGTTTGTGCCACTACATCCTGTGGTCCTTTTGTTATAGCAGCTTAGCCTTTACCCTAACCACTCAGCTCACCCACACATTTATCTTTGTACCCTGTCTTGCTTCCTTCTCACGAGTCTCAGAAGTTGAGCTGTACTTCTATTTGCCAGTGTTAATTTCTGCCCCTATGCTCTCCAACCCTTCGCCTCTATAACCTTGCTTGGCGGGAAGTGTCACCTTTCTCTATATGCCCTCTCTTTGCTTGCTGTGTTCCCTCAAGCTGTGCATGTGGCCCCCTCACGTCTCTCACACCTTCAAAGAAAACCTCTAGGTCTGCAGTCCCTAACCCCTGGGCTGTGGACCACTGCCAGTCTATGGCCTGTTAGGAACCAGGCTGCACAGCAGGAGGTGAGTGGCGGGCAAGCGAGCAAAGCTTCATCTGTATTTATAGCCGCTCCCCATCGCTCATGTCACGGCCTGAGCTCCACCTCCTATCAGATCAGTGGCAGCATTAGATAGGCACACAAACCCTCCTGTAAACTGCGCATGCGAGGGATCTAGGTTGCGCACTCCTCACAAGAATCTAACACCTGATGATCTGAGGTGGAGCTGAGACGGTGATGCTAGTGCTGGGAAGTGGCTGCAAATACAGATTATCATTAGCAGAGAGCTTTGACTGCACAGAAACCATTGATTCTGCATTATGGTGAGTTGTATAATTATTTTGTTATCTATTATAATGTAATAATAATAGAAATAAAGTACAAAATAAATGTAATGTGCTTGAATCATCCTGAAACCATCTCCCCACCCCTAGTCCATAGAAAAATTGTCTTCCATGGAGCCGGTCCCTGGTGCCCATTTTCTGTCTATTCCCATTTACATCTGGTTCCAAGCAACCACATTCTGCTTCCTGACTCTCTGACTTTTCTAGAAATCTCATATAAATGGAATCAAACATCGTGTAGCCTTTTCTGTCTGGCCTTTTCTACAGTATTTCATATTTTTTTAGGTTCATTCATGTCAGTACATGTATCCATAGTTTGTCCCTTTTTTACTGCTGAATAGTATCCCAGTATATGGATATGCCACACTTTGTTTATCCATTTGTCAGCCAATGTTCATTTCATAAATCCCCTTTCTATAACTCAGCCAGAACTGCATTCTGTAGTTACCGTGAGCCTTGACTATGTTCCTTCCTGTTGAGACTGTGAGCTCCTCAACAGCAGGAATATCTTCATGGCCCTTGAATCCACAGTCCCCAGCACCATTTCCAGTATAAAGTGGTTGTTCACTAATTGTTGCCTTGGTGCATAGACTGCCAATAATATCTAGGCCCAACTCAAGGAGACATGATGCATTTTAGCATTTTCATCCTTTTTCTTCCAAGGAGGCAACAGACAGGGCAAATAATAATTCTCTGTCTCTTTCATGTGCAGATGCTCCCCTGCTCAAGGAAATGTCTGTCCCTGTTACCTCCACTCTCCCACCCCTGCTTCCTCTGCTGGGCTGGACACTTTCTCTCTGCATGACCTGGACTCATTGGAAGACAACTTGCCTTAGCTATGCTGTCTCCCCCTGTCCTCCTTGTAACTGGGATAGAAAGGTTGAGATGCCCTTCCTTGTGGGGCCTGGCTAATGTATCTCATGCAATATGTATGCTCTGCACGTACCTGAACTTCCCAAGCTGTGCCCTGCTTATGCATTCATGAGGAAGTGCTCAAGAGAATGTCATTTCGTCAAATGGAGTTGAACCATAACTCCACTTTATGAGGGATTACAGGCTGTTTTTTCTTTATTTGTAAATGTGCCAGCCTAAAAAATGCTGTGTTTTGTCAGAGACAGCTGATTAAACACCTTTGAGTAACTGTCAGTGTAAACCGCAAGATCATTAATTTATGCCATAAAAAGAATAGCTGGAGAAGTGTGAGTTAGACTGATGTCATTCCTTTCTTCATTTGAAACAAATAACATTTACATCTTTGAAAAGAATGTTGTGAAAATTCACCCTAATGGATCGATGTTTTCCAGAGTGACATCAATGATGTTACTTTGGTGCTTATCTATTTAAAGCCTCAAAATGGATATTTTAGGCTTAAACAGCAGGTGTTCTGAAATGAAAATGCTTCTAATTTGGGTGGGTGGTTGGGAAGCTTTTGATCTTTTTCTTGTCTCTCTTCCTTTCCTTCCCCCTCTCTCTTCCTTCTTATTTCCTCATGATCCACCATAGTCTCACCATTACTACATAGTTTTGAAATAACTTCTGCATCTTGTTAGTATCTTGCCCTGGATTTTGAGATCAAGGGATTGCATCTCCTGGTAGAGTTTGGTGGGTTTTTAAAAATGCTGAATTTTAAAGAAATGTCAACTAGTGACTTTTCAAACAAATAAAGAATTCAGGAGGAAAAACTGTCCTTCTGAAGATGTAGAGGTTGCATTTACTAAGTTAAACAAAGGGGTTATGAAATGGAATGTGTTTATACCATGTTAATTATAAAAATTCCTCATCCTTCTCTTTCACTATAGAATTCTGGTTTTCATACAGCATTTGTAGTGGCATCCTTTAAATCTGTTCCTATTTCTTAAAACACTTTCCTATGGATTCCACAGTATATTCTACTCTCCATAAATAAAAACCAGGACCAATGAATTTGCATCATAACAACTATACCACACTTCACATTATACAAAGCTCATCACCTTGATTATTTTTTCATTTGATCCTCACAATAATACTATGAAGAACAGGTACCTATTTTGCAGGTGAGGAAACAGTCTCAGACATTTCTGGAAGGACTGGTCCAAGACTGGATAGAATCTACAGATAATTTTATTCAATACACAATCACCTTGTGCTTTGTGCTCAGAGCAAAGGACACAAAGATGAATTAAATGCAGCTTCTACCTTCAAGTTCAAGGTCTAGCAATTGTGGAGCCAGGACGTTAACCCAGGTCTTATGATTGTAAATGCTTGTCTCCACTGTCTCAGATCTAAGGTGGGGGCCAGACTTAGGCAAAATAATCAAGTCTGAGATATTTGCTTCCACTGAGCAGCCTCTTCTCTTAACCTCTTCTTTAACCCCGCTTCCCCTCAAGCACCTAACACCCTCGGGCTTCCCAAGGCTTTCTCTCAAATTTGCCTTCCAAATCCCCCAAATATTATCCTTCCTCCTCTCCTCACCAAAACTCAGCCCACGTGGGTCTCACTTCTGCTGTGTTCAGTTTGCAGCTACCAAACTCTAGAATTGTTTTCCAACTTTTTGACCATGACCTACAGTGGTTGGATTATTTACAAGCCCACAGGGCTTCTGTGAGAAAACTTGTAAGAGGTGTCCCTTCCCAGGGGAGTCATAGCCCCACACTAGGTTGCACAGCCTGGCAATCAGAACCCACCCTCACCCCCTTAGCCGAGCACCCTTACGCAGGACACAACCTACAGAGCAATACAGGGCAGCCTGCCCGGTAAGACGTGTTTTTCCATTGCCCTGGGGGCCGGTGGTGGTGTGAGAAGTGCTGTGGTCACTGTCCGTGGTCCTGAACAATCACAGCACATAAGGACATTGAGTCTTCTTTACCTGGGTCCCCAGTGATTCTTGTCCAATGCTCCCGGCTCATAGATTTTCTTTGTTTAGTTTTATTTTTTCCTTCTCTATAAAAAGTTTACCCTTTTTACAACAGAAATAGAATGACTCATACGTCACAATTTATGAAGGAGAGTGGATTCAGACAGCCTGGGTATGAATCTCAGACCCACACTTGCTGAGATCTTAGGGGAGCTACCTTAGCCTCTCTGGACTTTGGTTTCTTTATCTTTTAAGTGGGGATAAGAGTAATAAGTAGCTCATAGTATTGCTTTGAGTATTAAATGAGATAATGTATGCAAAGTGCTTTGAGAGTATGTTGTTTGTAGGAAAAAATCAGCAATACTTTCCAGAAGTAGTTAAAGTAACAGGTCTGAATGTAATAATTACTGTAATTTTAGGAGTCATATCATGTTTTCCATAGGATATTTCTTTATCATCAGGAAGTCAAAGAAATATATATTTCTCTTCCACCTGTAATAGTCAGGGTCGAGTCAGGAAAACAGAAACTCTGCTCGTTACTTTAACAGGGAATAATATGTGAATTTATTAAACAGATGTTGAAAGAAGGATAAAGCTAAAAGGGAACATCAAGGTAACTCAGAGACAGTAATGGCAGGAAGCAGCTGCCAACCCCTAGGGCTGGGTCCACAAAAGGAAGAGGTTGGTGCGTTCAGAACCTTGAAGGTTGGAAGAGGAATACCTCCTTGCCCCGTGATATGTAATATTGATATGTAATAAGGAGTTCATGAATAGCAATAGCTTGGAATACCATCA
The DNA here is from genome assembly GCF_020740605.2 of Lemur catta. Taxonomy (NCBI): domain Eukaryota; kingdom Metazoa; phylum Chordata; class Mammalia; order Primates; family Lemuridae; genus Lemur; species Lemur catta. The sequence continues at coordinate 13,904,231 of NC_059128.1, forward strand.
GTCTTGTTGACCAAGAAAGAAGGGCCTCATACGTGGCTTAATGTACTATTTCCTCTATGCTATGCAGTGTATCTTGCAGTAACCCTATTTTACATGAGAAAACTGTTAAGAAAATTATTCAAAATTTGGGAAAAGGAAAGAATGTTGCCTATTCTTTACTGTCATATTGGAGCATTGTCCATTGTCTAACAGATACTCCCAAGGATTACCTAATTCTCTAGGAAAATATACCTCTGTTTAACTATTTACTATTTATTATTAATTAGGGCTTAGACTGCACAAACTTCTACCTTAGCTTGAGAAAGATTGATAATCTGCAAATAATTTTGTTCAATAGCAATGCAAATTATTTCTGTCCAGTAGAAAAAATAGCACCCAAGATTACAGATTTGTTACCCTGCACAACATTCACTGATTTTAAAACTCACTTAGCAGTTTTATCATAACAATCTTTCCCTGACAGACTAAATATCTGTTTCCAAATATCTTGGATAAATATGTTTTTGAATGCTCTTTAAACCAGCTTTACTATCCTGCAGGTTCCTTCCTTAGTGAGTTAAATAAGTCTTTTACGTATGTTCACTGTCTACATGTATGAGAATTATGGTTTCAAAAATTACATTTTGACAAGAGCCAGAATCAGAGAGGATGTTTCACCTCTCCCAAATCACACAGTAGAAAGTAGTGGAGTCAGATTCTCACTCAAGTCTGGCTGACCCCAAAGTCCACATTATGATCTCTTGGTGCCTATACTCCAAAAAGATCTGTTTTATAGACAAATTATGTGATAAATTGCTATCAAGTTCCTGCAGAAGTTTGACAAAATTGGGAATGAGCTGGAGTGATATGCCAGTCTGAAATTCTCAGGGCAGATTATAGACTGAGACAGATCAGAAAAGGTCAAAGGCTCATGCAAAGCAGGGAGGATCATGAAAATAGTGATGAGAGTCTGGGAAGGATGGCACTAGTGGTGAAAAAGATGAATTTTCAGACAAACGCTAGGTTCCAGCTGTTTGAGACCTGGGCTGCCAGCCAGTGGCTGTTGCTAAGCCCAGGCAAACAACCCGCCTTCCCTCCCCTCCCTTCCTCAGCCTCAGCCACGGGCTCCCGGGCTGGGCTCCACCGGCAGGAAATGCTGGGCAGCTCTGCCAGGCTGTCTCTGATAAACTCTTCCAGCACTTCATCAAAGTCAAGAGGAAAGGTGCTATTTGGGAATAGAAAGAAATAGCAACTGCTGTGCAGGGGGCTAAAGGAAATTTATGGGTTTTATTTAAATTTTTTAGTACCCAGAATTTAGCCTTCAGTGAGCTGTACAAATAGATGAAGACCTCCTGGGTGCAAGGCAGGGTGGGGAGCATGGGAGAAAAAGAAAACTCTAGGAAGGAATTACAGAGGCCACTGTGATCCATGTGCCACTCACTTGTCCCAGGCAGCATTTCTGCTGAGCTCTGTCTGTGCACGGGGTTCTGTTCCAGCCCTGGAAGTAGCAGTGAACGGGAGTGATGGGGCTCTGGCCTTCATGGGGCTCCTCAACCAGTGGGAGAGACAGATAATAAAATAATAAACATATAGTATCATTTCAGGAGTGATTAGTGCCATGAAGAAAACAGAACAGGATCAGAAGAAAGAGTTAAGCTGGCAACGGGGTACGATTTTAGAGCAGTTCCTCCCTGCGGAACTGAACGAAGTGAAGGAAGGAACCCTTTGAAAATGTGGGGGAAGGGTGTACCTGGCAGAGGGAACAGTGATCCCAGAGGCCCCAAAAAGGGAATGAGTCTGGTGTTTGAAGAGCGGCAAGAAGCCCAGGGGCTGGGGTGAAGCAGTCTGGGGTGGTGTCAGCGGGGCAGGCAGGGGCCAGACCACACTGGGCCCTGTTGGCCAAATAGGGCTTTGGTTTATTCCAGCCATTTCGTCCTGCTCCATTTGTCCCACCACTTAGCAAATGAGGACCTGGTGCCCCCCTCACTTATTACATAGTGACTATATACTCCGCTGCCCTGGCTACTCTAGAGAAGGTCTATGAAGACAAGAAAGGAAGGACTCTTGCCCTTGTGGGCCTCAGCACCCAGGAGTCTTCCCGAGTGTGCTCAGGGAAACAAAGTGACACTGGTCACAGGATCACCAGAGCTCCTGAGCCTCCTTCAGTCTCTTCCTCTGCTAATGGTGCCACCATGCACTTGTTCCTCAGCTAGGACCCTTGTTTCAAGTCAGTCACCAAGTGCTACTGATTGTACATCTTAAATAGCCCCCCCCACCAATATGTCCTGGCCTCTTCTGTTACCAGTGCCTTAAACAGTGTCACCATTTCAGGCCTAGACCATGACAGTGGCTTCCATCTGCTTTCCCTGCCGCTGGGCCCAGCCCACCTCCAGCCCGGCTTCCACGCTGGGGCCTGATTAACCTCCCTAACACACACGTCCAATCATGTCTGCCCTACTTAGGGAAAAACATTTAGAGGCCTCACATCACCCAAGGTTCACTAAAGCACAAATTCCTCTAGACTCTTCACCCCTTTGCCCCAGGCCCTAAGTTGAAATCTGGCCTCAACTCCCCGGACTCTTGTTCTGCAACCACACTGGGCTCTTGCCATTTCTAACACACGGCCCTTGCACACGCTGTTCCCTCCTCCTGGAATGCCACCTGGTGACCAGCTGTTTGACCTCCTACTCTTCATCCTTCACGACCCAATGCCAATTGGCCTCTCCTTGAAACCTTCAGGCAGAGTTAGTCACTTTCTAAAATCTTGTCCATCGTACATATTTACATTATGTCATATAGTCTCCATTTATTTACTTCTGACTCCCCTGGTACATAGCAAGTCTTTGAACAGGAACAGACGACCTATTTATGTTTGTATCACCAGATGCACATATTTTTAATGAATAAATATGGTGTTTCCCAGACTGCTTTTCAGACTGTTAATAGGGATGTTAATAGAAATTTCCATTTGAATAATTTTAGCAAACAATAGCTGAAACATAGTCAAATTTGTAATACATATATGTGTAGTATGATCCCATTTGTATTTTTAAAAAATCAGATATGCACTTACATGTAGAACATTTTCTGGGAGAGACTGTTAACAGTGTCATCTCTAGGGAGGGAGCCTGAGGGATTAAGGAGAGAGGGGAAGAGAATTTTCACTTTTTCTCTTCTATCGTCCTATACTATTTGGTTCTTTTTAAAATTAGCACATTTAAGAGGTAAATGCAATACTTTTAAATAATTTTAACACCAGTGAAATACATTAATACTAGCAACCCCATCCTAACAATGTGGAGAATAGTGATTCCACATATATGCAGAGGGGACCTCTATCCTGCTTTTACCAGCACAGGAGCCTCCTGGGACACATGACCTCCCCAGCCTTCCTGGGAGAAAGGAGTCCCAGCCGAAGAGGCCTCCAGCCTCCAGAGAGAGTGATCTCTGGCCCATCCCGCAGACAAAGAGCGCTGGGTTGGCATGGTGCAGGACCATAGAGAAAACCACGAGTGGGGTTGAGGTTTGGGGTCATGGGGGCATCTGTCAAGCTGCTAAGCAACAGTGTCATTCATGCAGTCAACAAATATGTGTTAGGCGCTGTGCTAGACACTGGTCAGGCAGGGCTTGGCTGTTCCTTGGAAGCAGCCTCTGCTGCCCATTGGCCAGATGCCCCAAGGGGTTAAAGAGGACTTCTGTTTCATGTGCCAAATACCCCCTTCACCACTGGAGAACTGCTCTTCCCCTATCCCATGCATTCTGGGGGGACAGCCAATCTTAGTGTCCCTCCACCCCCAATCACAGGTTAGGACAATGACCCAGTGTTGTTCAATCATGATAGCTCATTGTGCTTGGTTCAAGAGGTGGGCATGAGACACAGCAGGTCTAACTAGAGTCTTTCTAAGGATTTTATAGATGGACACAGAGAGAGAAAAGTTACTGTTCCATTTGGATCTCAAACTGAAAGTCTTTCCTTACAGTTTTGATCTCAAATTGTAAGCCATTTTCCCTGCTCTGTGAAGAGAGCCTATCCAAGGCAGGAGAGGATAAGGCCAGTGTGCTAAGAGAAGGAAAAGCAACAGAATCAATATACAGAGAGACTCACAGAAATAGAGACTTGGAACATCACTTGAGTTCCTGGATCCAGCCATACCTGAAATCAATTTCACCTTAGAAATTCACTTTTATAAGCCAACAACTTTCTACTTGCAGCCTAAAGAGTTGCCATGGGGAATAGCCCTGCCCTGCAGACTAGGAGGCTTAGCATCTTCTACTAACTGGCTGGATCCTTAGTTCTCCTCTACAGGCTTCATTTCCCACATCTGAAAAAATGCGATGGCACACCATGTACCACCTCGGCTCTGTGACCCTGTACACTGAATAACAGCCGCCTTGGACTGCGAGGTCCATGCGCTTTCCCTGACCGGGTGCTGCCTCTCCTTCTATAGGGGGGATTGTCCCCAGGGAGTCCAGCAGTCAGGGCCAGCTCATGCGGCCAGGTCTATTCAAGGACCGAGGGGAACTGGAATGGATGCACGGTCTGACTCTGAGCCCAAGGTCAAATAACTGGTCACTGGAAGGGGGTTGCTGCTCTTCTCCTTCCTCCTATTTGAACCAGACATTTTGAACAAAAGGAAGCCAGTGAGTGGCTGCACATGGGGAGTGAGTCTGAGGGGCGAGAAGACCCCTTGCTGAGGGGCTCACTTAGGTTGGGGCATTGGGATTTAACACTTTTCCCCACATCATGGAAACTGCCTTTGGCTCAAGGTCTCCTGCAGGTGCCTAGGACCTGGAGGGCTAAGAGAAGCTCAGGGTTGGAGGGATAGGTGCTGGGGGTGGGGCAGGGGGAGAAGGGGAGTCATCAGAAATTATCTCACTGGGCAACTTAAGGTAGTCCCAGTCACTGTGCAGAGCCCAGTGTCAAAAAAAGGAGAAAGGAGCTAACACCCGGTTCCCCTGTCCTGTTCAAGGGTGTGCTGGACGCTATACTTCTACTTTCATATTGGATCTACACTAGAGTGGTGCATCCTCATTATATATATATGAAGAATGGAAGCTCCAGGAAGGTAAAGGAAATTGTCCAAAGTCACACAGCTAGTGCATGGCAAAGCCATGACTCAAATCAGCTGGTGTGACCCTGAAGCCTCCTAGTGGTGTGGTCCCAGCCACAGGAGCAGGACTGCAGTCCATGGAAAGCCCAGGGTGGAGGGGGAAGAGAGGGAGACACGACTTCAGTGTGGGACGAAGTGGGTGCATATGAGACCAAAGCTCAGAGACACAGAAGCAAAGTCCGGTGGCCAGAGCTGGGGCCTTGGGCTCGGCTGGTCTGTTGGTGAGGCTGGTCACAGCGAGCCCCCAAGGTCTCTTGGGGCAAGGGCTGTGCTCTGGGCACTCAGTGGTGAAGAAACCACCAGGGGCCCCTGCCCTCCTAAAGCTCATAGTCTAATAAGATCAAAAGATACCACACAAGTTACCACCCAAGAGGGTCACAGCTGCATGTGAGAGGGCTACCTTACCTGTGGGCGGGAGGGCAGAGGTCAGGGGCCAGAGACCCTTTCTTAATTGCACTGCTTTTCCATTGCTGCTGTAACAAATTGCCACAAACTCAGCAGCTTAAAACAACACAAATTTCTTCCCTTACGGTTCTGGAGGCCAGAAGTCTATATGGGTCTGGTTGAGCTGAAATCAAGGTCTTGGCAGGGCTGCATTTCTTCTGGAGGCTCCAGGGGAGAATCTGCTCCAGCTTCTAGAGGCTGCCTGCATTCCTTGGTTCATGCCCCTTCCAGCTTCAAAGCCGGCAATCTCATTGCCACATCTGCTCTCACTCTCCTGCCTTCACCTTATAACTGCGGTCCCAACCGCCGGGCCATGGCCCCTTACCAGTCCATGGCCTGTTAGGAAAACAAGGCTGAGCATCACTGCCTGAGCTCCACCTCCCCAGCCCGTCTCCCCCTCTGCCCCCCGCCCACCCATCCATGGAAAAATTATCTTCCATGAAACCGGTCCCTGATGCCAAAAAAGTTGGGGACCGCTGTCTTATAAGGACCCTTGTGATTCCACTGGGCCCACCCAGGTAACCCAGAACCATCTCCCCATCTCAAGATCATCCTTACCTTAATCACATCTGCAAAGTACCTTTTATCAAGCAAGGTGTTCACAGGTTCCAGGGATTAGGACATCTTTGGGGGCTACCATCACTCTGCCCATTGCACCGAGGAACTGACCTCTGAAGCATAAATGGAAGAAGACAGAGTTAATTGCGTGAAGCGAGTGGAGGAGGGTGGGAGAACATTCCAGAAGAGGAACCAGCATGAACAAGGGTCCTGAGGCAGGAGGAAGGGTAGTGAGGGGGAAGACGTTGAAGAAGGCAGGTGTGGCTGGAGGGCAGAGGGCAGAGGGTGGGGAGCAGGGAGTGGGGGAGGGGGGTGTAAGAGAGCAGGCTGGGGGTGGGAGGAGGGCTTCTGGCCTTAGAAAGGACTTTGGCCTTGGTCTTTCCTCTGAGAAGAGGAGGGGTACAATTAGATGTGTCTTTTGGACACAGGGAGTCAGGAGTTGATGCAGGGAGCCCTTTAGATGAATAAGGGGCCAGAAGCCACTTAGGCTGTCACTTAAAGTCTCCTGGCCCTTCCAGGTAGTACACAAGGATCATGCACACCTTGCCTAGAAGCTTGATGGTAATTTTAATATGGAAAATTCCAAACATATACAAAAGTAGCGAGAATGGTTGACTGAAAGCCCAGTATCCATCTTTTAGCTGCAATAGTTGGTTAATTTCATGGCCCATCTTAAAGCATCTATATTGCTCCATCCTGGCACATTTTGAAGCAAATCCCAGGTATCCTATCATTTCATAGCCTATATTTCAACTTGTATCTGTGTATGTATAAGGACTTCTTAAAAATATACTTGTCTGAGAGCTAATAAATCACTGTAGTGGCTCAGGAGATATTTGTGGAAGGAAGGAATGAATAATTATATATTTTGATAGCCTTGCAGGAAGAATACTCCTTTCCCATCTTTGCTCCAGACTCCAAAGCACTTTCTATGTCAAAATCCACATCCTCTTGGGACAAAGGATTTGTCTTCTTGTGTGCACCAACTTGAATCTGGCCCCACCAGAGCCTTCTCTCGCCAAGCTCTCAGCACCCCTGCTGCAGGTGGCGGGACCTGGAAATGCATCCCATTTTCTGGAGGGGACAACAGGGCCCCTGCTCCTGCTCTGCTCACAGACCAGCAGAAGCCCCAGAGCAGTGTTCAGCCCAGTAGTCACTCTCTGGCCACTAGGGGACAAGGCCTTTTCAAAATCACAAAAGAAGTTCACGCAACCCACATGCTGACTCTGCTCATGTCAAGGACACCTGCAGTTAGACGTCCTCCTTCCCAAATTCCTCTTCATTGCAGCGTGCAGGTGGGGCTGGTGGAGAGGCCTCTAATTACACCTTTCTTATAGTCTTTTGGTTCTGTGACTATTTCAAGGAGGAGTGGAATGATGGTGACGTTCCCCGCTCTCAAATGAAGACACTGTCTCGTCTCTGTCCCTCTCCAGAAAAGCCTTCTTTGCCTGGTGATGTTCTGTTCTTGTTATCTATTGCTATGCAACAGAACCCCAAATGCAGTGGCTTCAGTAACAGTCATCTTGTGACATTTATGATCTATGGGCGGATTTGGATAGGGCTCAGCTGGGCATTTCTGCTCCATCTGGTATTGAGCTGGTGCCTGGTTTGTCCTGGAGGGTCTAAGAAGGCTCCACCACACTCTCTTTCCATGTCATCTCGGGGCCTCTCACCTGGTCTCTCCAGCAGAACAGTCAGATATCTTACATCATGACTTGGGGCTCCAAAATTGTATGTTTCCAGAGACAGAAAGTAGGAACCACCATCCCTCAGGCCTGGAAACTGGCACGGCATCCCTTATTCCACTGTTACTATTCTATTATTCTGTTGGTCAAAGCAGTCAAGAGTCTTGACCCAGATTCAAGGGAAAAGGACACAGAACTACCTCTCAGTGGAAGGAATGTTAAAGAATATGTGGTCACCTTTAACCCTCCACGGGTGAGGCGAGGAGAGCACGGACCCTTTGTGACCCCAAGAAAACGCAATGGCCCAACTTGCGGGAGCTGTCCCAGGAGAGCTTTGTGTGGAAGCACCGCATTGAGCGTTCCGGAACCAAACTGCAGTCCTGTTATAGGGAGGTCCCTTATGTGCATTTGGACTTTTGTGTCCGCTGCCTTGGAAGTAAGAGCACAATTTGCTACAGGCAAAGAGAGAGTTAAAATAATAAATTATGGGTGCTCTGAAGCTAAAAACGATGGCTTTGCTGGCTTCTAAAGAACAAATCTGGTGAATCAAGTTGATTTGAATCACTAGCCTGGACTAACTCTCTTGGAAGTGCTTCCACTCTTGTAGCATTGACCGGGGTATCATTTCTCTCTCTCTGACCTGAGCTCTGTGGCTAAAGTCCCCCTCGGTGGCGGGAAAGGCTTTAGAAACAGGCACACCTGGGCTGGAAGCCCGGCCTTCTCACATGGGGCTTCTGTGGTGTGACCTTGGGCAAGTCACTGAACATCTCACCATGTTAAGTGGGAGTAGAAATACCCCCATTGAGTTTTGTGAGAATTAAAAACTGAGCATGAAGCATTTAACTCAGTGTCTGAAACACATAACAGGTACTTAAATATTAATTTCATTATCTTATTTCTCTCCTCTCTCAACCCACTCTTTTTCCTTTATTCTCTTTTGTCTCTCCCCTCTGCCTTCTCTTTTTTTCCCTTCCTCATGTATTTTCTCTCCTCTTTTTGTTCTCTCTCACTCTTTGTTGTTTATAATAAATAATCTACTCCCCTGTGCAAACTCTGCTTCAGGAAAAGGAGCATTTGCTCCCTCTAAGCCTCCTTTAGCCTCTCTGTCTCCCCACATTTCTTCCCATGACCCGCTTTTCCTTGAGTACCCTTTACTGTCCTCCCACTTCTCCAAAACCTCGGAGTCCTTCCTGGTTTCCATGCCATTTCCTCTGTGAAATATTCCTGCTCAACCAATTGGAAATCATCTCCTCTTTCTGTGAACACCCATAGTTCTGGTCCTTTTGCTAACTGGTGGCAGAAAAAGAGCTTCATAGCTCAAGAGACATGGATTATATTCCCAGCTCTGCTGTTAAATAGCTATGTGACCTTAGGCAAGTCATTTGCCCCCCATGGGTTTTATATTCTCCATCTATAAAATAAGACCAAGAAACTAGATAATTCTCTAATTGGGGTTATTTCTGGTTCTGTGACAAAAATGCTACTCAAATTATCTTAAATATAAAGGGTAATTGAATCAGGTCTAGTGGCTTACACCTCTAATCCTAGCACTTTGGGAGGTCGAGACAGGAGGATTGCTTGAGGCTAGGAGTTCAAGACTAGCCTGAGCAAGAGCAAGACACTGTCTCTACAAAAAAACCCAGAAAAATTAGCTGGGCATCATGTTGCGCACCTGTACTCCCAGCTACTAGGATGCTGAGGCCAGAGGATTGTTTGAGCCTAGGAGTTTGAGGTTATCAGTGGGCTATGATGATGACACTACACTCCAGTATGGGAGACAGAGTGAGACTTGTCTCCAAAAAAAAGGAGGGGGAAATTTCTTGTGTTATATAACTGAAAAGACCAAGGTTAGAGTCAAGGTCAGTTGGATCCAGGAGCTCAAATTATCATCAATAGTAAGTCTCTCTATCTCTTGCTCTTTCTTCTTCTGTTAGTTTTATTTTCAGGCAGGCTTTTACCAATCAGTGTCAAAAATACCCAAAAATACCCACCTAGCTCTATATCTGCATTCTTCCAGCTTGGTAATAAAAATAACTAGCTTCTTTCCAGTCATATCAGCAAAACTCCCAGTGCTGACTCTCATTAGGCTTCATTGGGGACATGAGCTTATCCCTGAACCACTCACAGTGACCAGGAGAATGAATATTCTGGTTCGTGCAATCTTCATACATACCTACCCCTGGAGCTGGGGTGTGGCCAGTCCCAGTAAAACACATCAGCTGATAGTGAAGGGATAATTCTCTAAAGAAAAGTCTGGGCATGAGAGGAAGACGCAGTAGATGGTGAGAATGCAAAAATAGGTGTTACTACAATGTACCCCGTGGATGCTCTTCTCCCATGTACATTTCCTCCCTTCAACCCAGCTACAGAAGTACCCTGCCAAACATAGTGCAGCTGCTCCATGTGCAACACTCAACTGATTGTCTCAATCTCCAAAGAGAGACAACACAAAGTCTTGTCTAGCTATTGCACCCACTGTAAGTCCAGGCTTTCTTCATGGTGTGTGTTCTTCTCCATCAGACTCTTCACACAAAGAGTGTGGCTCTTCGTGATCTGCAGCCTTTGAGTAAATGGCATTTTGAGCTAAAAATAAACTCTAAGCCCCTCGCTAACTGAGCAGACCTCTCTTGGCCATGGGGACCCCAGAGAAACCTTAAAACTGAGTTTCCAGCCATGACGGGAGGGGAGGTATAAAGTACAATTGCACATGCGCATGTTTTCTCTTTTCATGAATATTCATGACTCTTCCTATAGCTTGTTGGATATGTATATTTAGCTACCCCACTGAGTATAAAATCCTATTCCCTTCGTCCCTCTCTTGAAGCACATTTTCCTGGCTTGTGGCTGGGAGCCCTGTTCCCCAGCCTGCCAGAATGGCCACTGTGAACTGTAAACCCTTTACGAGAAATAAGGCTTTCCTTTTCCAAATTATAAACCTCATTTTTTTTTATTTAGTTAACAACACTTTACCCTCTACCAGCTTACCCAATATGTACTAGTGGAGAAAAAAAAAACAGTATAATTGCCATGAAAACATTCGTTTGAAGAAGAGAAATAACAAATAGTGGTTATTAGTCCCTGGCACACACCATATCCTACTGGAGAGGGATAGCAAAGCTCCCTGCCCTGGCAGCAGGATGAGTTCCTTGAGTTCGCAGTCCAGCTTTCTTGGGTCTTGGTCTCTTTGATGCCCTCCATAGACGTAGGAGAGAGGAGCATTGGGGGAATTGCCCTTCTGAGAATGCAGTTTGTTAGCGGCTGATTTCCTGTTAGTGTAAATTCAGGTGTATCCGTTAGAAATGCACTCATCCCCTACTAACGGAACACCTGGCTAACAGTGGTTTAAATAAGCAGGCGTTTCTTTTTCTTACATAATCATATTTCTAGAGTAAGCAGTCACCAGCATGAAATTAGTGACTCAACAAAATCAAGGTTCTATCGGCCTGTTCCAATAGATGGACCACCACAGCTGCAGCCATGGTGTCTGCTTTCAAGGAAGGAAGACAGAAGGGCTGGCTCCAGCATCTGTCCTCTCTTATCGTGAAGTGCAAAAGCCCTCCCAGAAGCCCTCGTGGACTTCCCCTTAGACCTCATCGGACAGAATTGTGATACATGCCCAACACAAGAAGGAAGGTTGATGAAGGTGGTAGCCTGTCCATTGTTGCCCAAAGCAGAATTGAGATTTTATTAGCAAGAAAAGCCTGAAAATAGCCTTGGGGATTGAGAGTGGGGTGTGAGGGATGATTTTCCAAAGGAAACTTAGGAATCAGTTACCTACATAGAGGGGAAGGGATGCCAGGTGGGGAAGAACAGATTGCTGTTGCCGTCCCAAATAGATTTTCTGGCTCTAAAAATCTTTGGCCCTAAGAGGCAAAAAATTCATCTCTGGACTTAAATAAAGTAACAATAATAATACCTCAGAGGAGTTTGGAAAAGTGAAGTCAATGGCAACTTACTTTTTAAAACAACACCTACCTGAGATAACACATTGACCGCGTATGATTTTATCAGCGATTTCAGACAGGATGAAACAGGAGACTTGAAGCATGCTGATATGTGCCTTGTCATCTCTAGTATTAGGTGATGTTTCTCATGGGGACACCAAGGAATCAGGGCTGCCGTCTACCAAGCCCTTCCTGTCCGCCCCCATTGGGGGTGCTAGAGTTCTCTTTCTAATTTACATAATCACTGACGCTAAATGGCCCGGAGCCTCAGCTGTCTCTCACTCCCACGCCTACCCTGTAGTTAATGTTGCTGGGCCCAGGGCTAAGAAGGCTTAGAAGAGATTTTTAGATGAGTCATTGGGAGCAAAGTTTCATTATTTCCAGGCCGGATTAGTTGGCTCACCCAACCAACATAAGCCCGAAGGCTCACTTAGAGCCCCCAGCCAGGGCCTCCTGAGTGGTGATTTTAGGGGCGTCTCTGGCAGGGGGAAATCCAGCAGAGTGGGCAGCAGCATAAAGTGGGGTGCAATTCTAGGACAGAGGAGCATTCTGAGGACTGGGAAGACAATGCTGCTGTTCCAGGCACACCCCAAAGGAATGAACGTAATAGAATAGACATTGTCGTTGGTAACAGAGTTAATTTTTGAAGCAACAAATAGGCTTCCTCTCTTTCCATTCTGACCATCCCCACCCTCACCTAACCTGAATAATAACATTAATAGAAATGATTAGGGGCAGGTCTGCTATGCAAACCAGAATGAACCCCCTTAACAACAATGACCAGACCAATTCTGGAAAAGCACATGGCTGTCTTTGACTGTTGGCTCATCTAAAAAAAAAAAAAAAATGCATCAAGCAGAAGAGTATCACTCAGGCAGCTTCTAGATCCCAGGGCCCTTTAAATGTATCACCCCAGAGGGAGGGAATAGAAATCCTTTTTAGGATTTATACTCAGGATTTTAATCTGTTTTCTATTTTTAACCTTTAGAAGAGAAGATGAGACCCTGCAAACCAAAAGGAGCCATTATCTTTGCTAAAGTAATTTCAGCTCTGGGAGAGAGAGTCCGATTTAGCTTTTTAGGGTTTTTTTTTCTTTTTTAATTCTTTGCAAATTAGAGCAGGTGATGACAAGAAGGGTTGGGAAGCCGGGAAACGGATGCCAGGAAATAGGGCCAGATATATCAGCGGGCTCCTTCAAAGCACACACCGTGATTCCCCTGCCCCCGACTCCCTCAGCCTGGGCTGCAGAACATGCTCCTAGTCACTCCCCTCCGTAATTCACCCGCTGTTTGCGTTCTTTGTCTACACTTCGTTCTCATTGCTCCATAAAAACTACAGTGAATGCTGCACTGTGTTCAGAAATAAATGCAAACTCTAAAGCAATGATACACAAGGCCTTCCAGCCTATCTCTTGGCTTCAGCCTCTCTTTCCAAGTCATCTCTGTTCTTAGCAGCCAGTGGCCATTGCCCAGGGCAGCACCTGCTACACACTGGGCTGTATTTGTCCAGCACTATGCTAACTAGCCACACCAGTTGCTACCTCCTATGTATGATGTGCTCCTTACACTTACACTTCCTGGTTTGTACATTCAAGCCATTCTCTTTGCCAGGAATAATCTTTTCCTTTCCATCTGCTCGGGAAACAGGTACTCATTCCTGCGTCTCCTACTGAAATGTCACCTCTTTTCCACAGCCTCTCCTGACACTCGCTCTAGCCACCCACACACCCCCAGGCAGAATTATTTGGGGTTACCCTCCCGTTTTATGCATTTCTCTGCTGTAGCAGCTTCTGCATTGTATATCTACACACTGATATGCTATAAAGAGATAATTGGGTTCCTAAAGAAATTTACTTTATCGAAATTGAATTATAAAACCAATTGATCCAGTGAGAGATAAAAGGGGTTGAGGTGAGGGCATTCGCGGCTTGCAATAACAAAGTTAGTTTTCCTGCAGCAATTTCAATAAGAAAGGTGCTTGGTAGCTAACAGAGTATTTAATTGCAAGCTAAAATATCAAATTACTTGATCAAAAAAGACAAATATCTCATTTACCTCACAAGCCACACACCCATGAGCCTTCCAGACCTCAATCATCTTTGGCCTTGACCCGGCAACTTTGCTGGCATCACAATTCATAGCACACAGTAAAAAGGACACAAGCGTGAGCAAGTGTACAAAGGTCTTACCAACTTTGTCATCTTAAGATTGCTGAATTAATAATAAATGTGCTGCCTTATCCACATGATTAGCTTTAGTCTCGACTTTGGCTAGAGCTTGCTTAGTGTCTAGACCTTTATAGCATGAGTCAGATAAATGCCCGTCCCTCACCCCAAACTTCCATATACTGGTAACAAGATTTTATTGTCATGATCTGAGTGACTTTAACAGACAATTAGCCCTTTAATGATAAAATATGAATGCTTATTGAGAGCTATGCTAAGCTCTTGACATGAATTATCTCACCTACACCTCCCAACAACCCTGTGACACAGGTATTATTACTGATCCATTGTACAGACGCGTAAATTGAGGCTTAGAGAGGTCAGTTATTTGGCCCATGAACAAATACATGGGAAATAATGATGTAAAATAACCACACCAAAATAAAACTTCTTATTTCTCTTTTTTTTTTTTTTTTTTTTTTTTTTGAGACAGAGTCTTGCTCTGTTGCCCAGGCTAGAGTGCCATGGCGTTAGCCTAGCTCACAGCAACCTCAAACTCCTGGGCTCAAGCAATCCTACTGCCTCAGCCTCCCAAGTAGCTGGGACTACAGGCATGTGCCACCATGCTCGGCTAATTTTTTTTTCTATATATATTTTTAGCTGTCCAGATCATTTCTTTCTATTTTTAGTATAGACAGGGTCTTGCTCTTGCTCAGGCTGGTCTTGAAGCTATCCTCCCACCTCGGCCTCCCAGAGTGCTAGGATTACAGGCATGGGCCACCACGCCTGGCCAAAACTTCTTATTTTGAGTAAATACTCTCCAATTTTTAACTGATTTATAGTTCTCCACTCCAAACAGAAAGTCAAATTCACGAACTTTGCAATTAGTTTATCTTGCAGGGTTTAACCGCTTAATGCTAGGCATTCAATGGGTGCTTTCTTTTTATGACTGAGATGGTGCTAATTTGAAGACTCTTAAGCTAAAATGACCATAGCTCTTTTCTATAGCAAAAAATCAAGGCCCTAAACCATACATATCCAGCGGCACTCACTTATAGTGAGGTATAATGAGGGAGAATGGCTCCATTTTTACAAAAAAACATGCCAACCCTCCTCAAGAGTTGACTGACCACTGGAGCATATGGCTCCACACTTAATCCACACCATAATGCATGTTCTCCAGCACTCATCAGGGCATGGCCTTGAACTCCCTGCTACCTGATTCTTATCAAAAGCCTAGTTTGTAGAAATCATATTTATGAAAGATACTTTGAAGGGGCCTTACGTATATAGTCTTTTAGATTTCAATAAGGAATCTTAAATCCATTTTAAGATGAGGCATTATATATAATTAATTAATCAGGGTGATTTCAGGCAAGACATTTAACCTCTTTGCACTTTAGTTTCTTTCCCTGCTGGTACCATGAGGTAGTTGGTCTCGGTGACCTCAAAGTGTTTTTCAGTGTTAACATTGCATGAAGTATTCTCAACTCTGCCCACACGTATGCCAATGAGAATGAGTCACATCAAAATCAGTGTAAGATCTAAGTGTTATTTCCATTTGGTCCAGGAATGCACTAAAGTATGTGACTTCCTTGGGTCAGTGATGAATGTGTCCTGGATGCCTTCCCAGTTTCCATGATCCCTTTCCCTATCACAACCAATTCCCATTTGGAGATTCAAGTGGTTCCAAGGAAGCTGAGTCCAGCTCAGATGAGTTGAGGGTCTCTGGCCATATTCCATGTAAAAGATCATGGCTTGGACCAGGGTGATGTGAAGGGAGATGCACTCAAGAAGTAGTTTCGATGGTTTGGAAATGGAAGATGAAGGAGAGAGATGAATCGAGAAGGACTCCCAGATTTCTGGCCTCAGCAACCTGGTGGGTGATAAAAGTAGTTACTGGGAGAGAAGACCAGGGAAGGACAGGTGGGAGGTGTGTGTAGAGCTCAATTTTGAATCAGTTAAGCTTGAGCTTCAAGTAGAAAGGTCAAGAAGTTTGAATGTATAAGTCTGGAGCCTAGAAGACAGGTCTGGGCTGACAATGCATGTTTTGGAATCATCAGCATATAGGTTGTAATAATTAAAGCTTTGGGACTGGATAAAATCACCGAGGGGAAGTGAGTAAAGAGACAAAATGGGCTGTCCCCCCTGTTTCCTAGACCCATTAGATTTTTTATCCCAGTCTTTCCCCCCGCTGGTTGTCCCCACAATTACCCTTAATCAACAATCATTTATGAATAAACTGAAAATATTTCCTTAATGAATGTTTTCAAACCTGAGATCTTACCTGTGTTTCTGTGTGCTTCAGCATTGTCTTATTCAACAATGGCAATTTAATGAGGATTAAATCAAGTGCTTTCTCAAATCCAGTGCCTTCTCCAAAGAGCCGTTCTTATATGACCACTTCAGCCTCTGAGCAAGTAGGACAGTCAGTCCTGTGGGCCACACTGTCACAGTGTGATACTGTCCGTGTGCATCTGTTCCTATTCCCCAGCCCTTGGTTAATTAAAAGCTCCTTGAGGGGAGTGAGGACAACCTGCTCCTTTGCAAACCCATTGTAGCACCTAGCAAGTGCCAGGTCAGCACAGATTTTCTAACTGACCAGATGGCCATTCTTAAGCCGGGGTCTGGGTGGCATTGAAGAATGGAAAGGAATGTATGAGCCAAGACTGTGACGTGGCTTTTGCCCCAAAGGGGGATTAATTGGCTCACGATATAAAAACCCAGGAAAAGCAGGGGTGGGATTGACCCTATGGGACAGCTATAGCCAACTCAAGAGCCACTAGGCTCTTCTCACCCTCCAATTTCCACTTCTTGCTGAGTGTTAGCCTAGGATACTATTAATGTCATTCATCTGTACCTGCATTACACTGAGCACTCTCACAAACCATCTTGTTTATTTACTTTGTTACCTGCTTGCCTGCTTCCCACCCCCATCACGTAAACTCCCTAGAGAGAGGAATTGCATCTGTCTAGTTCATTGCTACTTCCCTAACACCTGAAATAAGGATTTTTTCTATGATAATGGAGGCCTTGTAAGTGTTTTAGGAAAGAATGAATTTCTTTGTGCCATAGGCAAGGTCTCTGTCTCAGTTTGGTCATCTCTGAGTCCAATCACTGTGTCCAGCGGTTTGAGGTACAGTGGTGGGTTCATTTGAGTCACACCCCTGTGTCTGGGAGTTGGGAGGAGGCATAGCACCAGAAGTAGGATAGAAAAACCTTCAGGCAGAGAGGATAGCCATGGCCAACATTAAGGGTAAAAACAGTCTCAGACCCTGCTGAATGTAAGGTACTCTTGGTCCTGAGCTCCCTGGAAATACGTGGGTGTTGTGCCCTCCAGCCTCCTAGCTTCTGAGTTATACCGACTCAGACATGCCTGTAAGACACATTCTCTGAGCAACATATTTCAGCCTTGAGTACAGTGACAATATTCTCCAAACCAAAATTCAAAACACATAGTCTGATAAATATAGGAACAACAGGATGAAACATTCAAATTAGGCTTGTTCCAAAAATTTCGTGATGGATGTTGGTTGTTCCTGCAGGTGTCCACTCCAAGTTAGCTGGGAAGCCATTCGCCCTTCGAGTCTTGACCCCACGAATGGCATCTACCTGGGTGAGGACTGGCATTAGCTCACCTACACCATTCCCAGACTCGCTTGAGTCCAATTTCCCTTAACCACTTGGAAAAGTGGCAAATTATAGGGAACAAATGTGCCTTCCAGCAGCGGGAGAGACACCTGCCTAATGAGTCAGCAGTTATGCAGATGGTGAGATGGAGAAGCCAGGCAGGAAGGATCTGGAGTCTGCTTGTCCTGATGAACAGCCAGTGCCAGAGCCATCTTTCCCGCTGCAGTCCTGCTGGGCTGACCACGTGGCATTCCACATGAATGTAGGTCATTTAAAATGCTGTCAGCAAGCTGCTGTTTCTTATTGCCAAGACACTGGAAAACCTGTAGTGACTAGGAGAAATTATTTCCAAGCTGGTGCTTCTCACTTAAAACAGAGAATTCAGATTTTTAAAAGCTGCATTTTACCATTCTACACTCAGAGATATGATTACCCTTCAGTGCTGCCCAAATAGCCACCAAGTGTGTACGTGTGTGTGTGTTGGGGAAAGGAGGAGGCAGGAGGGAAGGAAAGAGAGTGGGGCCTTGGTTTTAAAGACAGGAGTTATAATGTTGCCATTTACTATTGAAGGTATTTAAAAACATTCTAATTTCCAGAAAGAATCAAAATGTGGTTATTTATGCCAAGATCTGGAAACGCTGGGACTTTAGTTTGGCTGAGAAAGAAAAATATCTGTTTTACTGGTTGAATTTACCATTTGCAAAAGTACCTCTGTTTAATTCATGAAATTTAATCACGGTCATGCTGGGATTCATTGCTTCCCATTAGCGCTTCCTTTGAAGATGAGTGGAAAGACCCAGGGTTAAGGGAAAAGAAAGATTCTTTCCAAAGTACTATCAGACTTAATTTGGACTTCATTAAATCTCATTAGTTCAGTAAGACAGAATTTATGACACTTTAGACGGAGAGTGGGCTGGTATTTATCTTGGTTTAGTCTATGAAAAAGTGATTTTTCTCTGCAGGTGAATGATATAAATAGTCTTAAGGAAGATTCTATATACCTAATAGAATAAATATTCATTAGGCACTTTCTTTTACACACAAGTGCGATGCTAATTTCAGAATTTTTAATATTTTCATTAAAGAAAATGGATGGAGACTATCACTTGACAATACTTTTCTACTTCGTTTACTATTATCGTTGCTTATTTATTTGTACTCTGCCCACTTCCAAAAAGGATTTAAGCCAGGCTACAAAAAAAAAAAACACAACATATTTCTATAGGTAAAATTAAGTGTTTGTCTGATTACCATATCACACAGAAATGTTGAAACAGATTTTCACTAAATTTGGAAGATATTTTGGGGATAGTTATCTTAAAATGTGTGGTGAATATGAAATTCATTTTGAAGAGTTCTGGGAAGTGCTGCAAAAAGATAGTGCAGAAATTTTATTAGAAAGCCTAAACTAATAGTGACTTCAACAAAGTACAAGTTTATTTCTGACTCACCCAAAAGAAACCTCTAGCTAGGCTGGAACTGATAGGGTGACTCTCCAGGACCCAGGGATTCATTTTTTTTGTTGCAACATCCTGGTGCTGGCTTCCATCTTTTGGAACACCTCATGGTCCAAGATGGCCATGGTGTGCCCGTATACTACCCAGTCCATAGGTAGAATGAAGAGAGCAAGGACAAAAGAGTCCTCCTCCAATGAATGGGTCAGCACGCTTTAATCAGCCTGCCTAGAATTCCCACACAAAACTTATGCTTGTAGCTCATTAGCCAAAACTTAGTCACCTGGCCACACATTGCTACAAGGGAACTTTTGTTAATAAGGAAAAAGAGGACAATGGATACAGCGTGGAACCAGCCAGCCCCTGCTGTGAATAGACAGCCGCCCTCCTGAGCAGCTGAAATTGTGGTAGAGTCAGAGGGAGGGAAATAAAAAATTAGGAACAAAGAAAGTAAAAGAATTTTTGCAGTCGCTATGATTAAATAACAGATTTAACCTGGAGCTTCTCAACAGCCAGGACAAAAGGGAAAAATATCAATTCCTCAATAGAGGCAAAGTTTATCCCAGAATTAAATTCTATAATGTTCCTCTCACTGGGACCACATGTAAGAATGAATCATAGCCACATGGTCTGAATGTTTAAAATTATTCTCATTATTAAATATTCTGTCCTAACGTTCGCTATGCATATACCCACCCATGCGTGTCCAATTTCTGTTTTAAAAAACGTGGTCACCATGGGTGTTGGAAACAGTGGAAGGCAGAACTGAATATTCCTGATAAGTTTGCAGGGAGTATGGAAGGTGGTTCTGTGAGAATCGATGGACAGGATGACCCAGAAATGTCATGGTGGTGCCCTTCCCATCGGGCTTTTGTTTGACAGGCCAGGGGAGCCTTGATGCCAGACATGACTAAGTCCTGGACTGACTCAGCCTAACGGAAATCCACAGCAGACATGAGAGTTTGAGCACTCCAAAAACATTCCCAGTGTTCCCTGTGCTCCATGAAGACATCCATGCAAGGGCACGATTAATGGGGTAGAAGTATGCACCCCGGGTGGTCTGACCTGGCTCAAATTAGAACATAGGATGCTTTGAGGGGTGAGTGTAACATTTGTCTGCTTTGCCCTTCCTCAAATATCACCTGTCCCATCTGGCTGCTGAAGATGGAAGACAGAAGAGCAAAATATTCAAGAATTGCCTTTCAGAAGACGTCCTAGACTCCTAGTTTGCAGCCTCCCCTATGGGGGGAAGCAGATAATCAGATGGTCATACTCTGCTTATTTTCTTTAAAGAGTATTTTGGTTTGGGTACTTTCTCCAGAAACGTAACCTTTTAACATTTATAGTCTGAATCGACTTCTCTTAATCAATCTGATTAGTAAGATAAACTCGCATACTCCTTCAGGGTGAGGGCAGTGTCCTCTCATCTCTGAGGCCCCCACCTGGTCTAGCCCAGATTCCTGCATGGAGTAGGTGGGCAACAGAATTGTGTTGAATCAGGTGGAGCTCTGTGTCTATACAACATTGAAAATCAGTAAGAATTCAAGTCATGTTCATTTTATCATAAGTTCAAGGCAGTACAGCCTGTAGATAATATAATTTGGTGAGTAATTATTATCTGAATGAAAGATTGCTTCACATACTATTCTCAATTTATTTTAGGCCACAGAAAATAATAGGTTCCAAATGATAACATAGTTAACATTAAGACCTCCCACGAAAAGGCTAAATGTCTTAAAGGAGTGGACCACATTTGCAGCTCGCTGAGAGCTAAGAGATGTGCCAGGATAATTTTGTCTCAATAATAACTTTCTTTCTGCTGATATTTTCTTGCGTTGTCCTTCTCCTCATTCTAGTAGCCTGACTATCTCAGGAGGGCTGCAGCAATACCCAAGAAGCCTCGTCCTGTTTTTGGTTTCTAAAAGCCTGGAGCTCTAGCTAAAACGCTGCTGAAGAAAACTCAGCCAAGTTCTAGAAGACGGGAGAACTTCGCTAAACATCAAGCAAGTATTCCCTGGATTGTGGGAAGGGAAAAAGGAGGGGAAGTGATGAGGCTACAGGCGCTGGGAGGTTCTCACACGGGGACCCGGCAGTCTGCTTCCTCATAGACCCAGCGAGACCCCCAGGAGACAGCTGGTTTGCAAGACTAGGCAGGCACCTTTCTGTGACCCCACAATAGTGGGTAGAGCACCCAGACCCAAGGGACCTCTGTGGATAGGAACAGGGACACTCCAGTGACAACCTGCACAGACTGTCCCTGTAGCACCTCTTAGTAAGTCTCCACAGACTCTCTTTCCAACAAGGTTGGCGCAGCAATGGAAGTATTGGCTTGTACTAAAAATGTGTGTGTGTTTGTTTGTGGAGGGTTTGCTGAACACATAGAGTTGAGTTTCCCGAAGTGAAGTACGCTACAACTCCATGCTACTCGGAGTTGAGAAGCAAGTGGGAAAACACTCACGCTTAGCACTGCTGGGCACTACGTGTGGGACAGTTTGGCAAATCTTATCACAAGCTCTAAAGTCCCATAGGCCATTGGACCCTCACCTCTACTGCTACACATTCATTCCAAGAAATAATCACTTTTGTACCAAATACGAAATCAAGGAATTTAGTAACAAGAATGGTCAGTGGCAAGACCAGCCTGGGCAACATAAGCGAGACCTTGTCTCTACAAAACCATTAACAAAAAATTAAAGAATAAAGGAATGTTCAGTGGAGCATTTGTTCACAATAGAAAAATATAATAGGAAACTACCAAACCTTCCAATCACAGGGCTGAATCAGTCATGGGAAAGTGAAGACTCTTAACTAACCTAACTGAACTGAACTCCTTTTCTTCCATAAAACCCGATGACTGAGGCCATGGCCCTGCCAGGGGGCCGTGTGCTCTACAAATGAGGACACCTGATACCCCAGCTCCCACCAGCTGAGGTGTGTGCTTAGTAAGAGTCTGTTGGAATTGTCCCCAAAGTCGTTTATGGCAGCTGTATGTGTTAATTTTACCTCATAAAATAACTAAATATTATGCAAATTGATGCAGTATGAATGCAGAGAGAAAGCGTGTTTCTATGAAAACTACGTTCAATGCCTAGGAAAGACTTCATAAATGGAAAGTTGTCAAAGAATCGCTGTGGAATGAGACATGGGTGAGACAGCTACGAGTGAGTGGGGGAAATGCTGAGGCTTTTGCACCAGGATTGCTTGGCTGTGTCTTTTAAGTTCTCACCGCACATTTAAGACACAGCTACTGGAGCTGGAGAGGGTGCCGTGATGGGCATGGTTTAGGCGAGACACGGGGCTGGAACTCCAGCTGGCAAAAGTCCTGTGCTCTATGCAAAAGGCTGGTGAGCGAATATGCATTTAACTGTTTACTGTTTTCGTTCAAACTAAAATGTGTAAATATGTATGTAAAAATTTTCCAGTATTCCACGGTCTTGCCAGCTTTTTCTAGTAATTAAGCAGTTGCTGAGGCATTGGATAAAAGAGAGATAACTGCACATTCACAGGAAGAAACGTTCTTCAGCTGTTCAAATGAAATGATAGAGCAGTTTGACATGAAAAGTCCTTTGCAGTATATTGTTAACTGAAAAAAAAATCAGGTTACAAATATGCACAGTGTAATCCCATTCATGTAGAAAACTGTGTATGTCAAAATAAACATATTTTTAAATGTCTGAGTGGTGGAAATATGAGTGACTTTTATTTCTTTTTATGTGATTTTCATATTTTCTTATGTGACTACAATAAATATTTTGTGAAAAAGAGAAAATTACAAAAAAATATTTTGGGCTATAAAAAATCTATACATCTGAATCTAGGGGCCCCAGAGAGTAGGAGGATGGAAACACTGTTGGTTGGGGCAGGTTTCCTGTGAGGAGCCCGGTGAGCCCGAGCCTTGGCCCAGTGGCCCTGTCCCCAACACCTGGGCACCTGTAGCTCTTCAGTAAAGGTGTGCGGACGGGCTCATTTTCCATAGTCTTTGCTCACGGATCTGAGGCTGACTGGGCCCAACTGAGTAGTGATCACTCAGAGGGTGGGGGGGGGAGTCTCATGCAGTGACAGTCAGGTGGTGATGGGGCTTGGGCCATTCAAGGCTTCTCCACTCACTCTCTGGCACCTGGGCTGGAAGCTGGAACAGCGAGGGCTCCTTGGGCATCTCCTCCTCCTCTTCCTCGCTCTCTTGTTCTTCTCTGTGACTACATCATCTCACCACAGTCTAGTGGTGTCTGTTAATTGTTTACTGTCTTCCCTTTCCTAAAATACTAGCTCCTGTCTCAAAGTATGAAAATGTCTACAGACATGAAAAAAAAATCAGATATGAAGCAGAAATCTATACTAGGGAAATAACTTATACATTGTTTGCTAAATTAAACATTACATGTCAGGGCTTATAGCTACACAGAGAGGAGAGCTCCACCGTGGCTCCAGCTTTTGTGGCAGGAATTGAGGAGCAGGTGGCACTTGCGGTGGATGTTCAAAGACATCTGGGCACAGACCAGCCTGCTGTGTGTGCGTTGGTCAGGATCTGTGGGTTGGTAAGCTTGGGCTGCCGTGAAAAAGTGCTGTAAACAACAGAAACTTATTGTCTCACAGTTATGGAACCTCGGAGTCTGAGACCAAGGTGTTGACAGGGTTGGTTCCTCCCAGGGGCTCTGAGAGGCAATCTGTCCCATGCCCCTCCTCTACCTTCTGGCGGCTTGCTGGAAGTCTCTGATGCTCCTTGCCTTGTGGCAGCATAACTCTGATCCTCCCATGGTGTTCTGTCTGTGTCCAAAGTTCCTCTTTTTTCTTTAATTTTTTTTTTAAAGCCAGTCAAATTTAGCTGTGGGGGATTGAATACCAACTTTAGTGACACTAATGTTAAGTTCCAAAATTCCTCTTTTTATCAGGACACCAGTCAATCATTCAATAAATATCAGTTGAATACTTAGTATTCAACACCAGGCACTGTTCTAGACTTGTGGGCTATATCAGTGCTACAGACTGAATGCTTTTGTCCCCTGCTCAGGAGATTCATGTGTTGAAACCTAACCCCCAATGTGATGGTGTTAGGAGGTGGGGCCTTTGGGAGGGGGATTAGTGTCCTTATAAAAGAAGCCCTAGAGAAACCTTCACCCCTTCTACCATGGGAGGACACAACAAAAAGATGGCCATCTATGAACCAGGAAACTGGCCCTCACTGGGCACCGAATCTGCCATTGCTGTCATCTTGGACTTCCCAGCCTCCAGCACCATGAGAAATAAATGTCTGTTGTTTAAGCCGCTCAGTCTATGGTATTCCGTTACAGCAGCCCAAATGGAATAAGACAATCCGTAAACAAAACAGAGAAAGCACCTCCTCTCAAGATGCTTGTATTTTAGCAGTGGGGACAGAAAATAAACAACATAAACATGTAAATTATATAGTATGTTAGCAGCCAATAAATGCCATGGGGAAAAAAAAGGAAAAAGTAAGGCAGGGCATGGGTGTTTGGGAATGCCACCATCAGAGCATAGTTTGCAATACTAAATAGAGTGATCGGGAAGGACTTGTGGAGAAGGGGAATCAGGAACGTGTCTCTCAAATAAAGAGGTGTTTGACTCTGGGCAGGCTATGTACATCCACTGAGCCTGTTTCCTCATTTCTAGTTATAAAAGCTGCTTCTCAGGATTCTTGTGAGTTCTACAGGAAATTGGATTTGTAAAAGCACAAACCTTGGCATATAGTGGGTGCTCAACAAATGCATATTATCAGGGGAACAATAGTGGTTTTTCTTTTTGGTGGAAGGTTGCACATTAAATAAAGAAATACGGTAAATTAGGGGAGCTCCTCATACCACATGGGGTAGCCTCTGAGAGCTCACTCAGTTTGTGCCCCAGAAATCTCCCTGGAAGCACCAGGAACCTGCAGAAAATACCAGATACTGGAGACACCAGAGTCTTTTCCAAAGTGTACCCCCCAAATCAGAAGACTGCTTTGACTCCAGAGGTGTGTGTGTGTGTGTGTGTGTGTGTGTGTGTGTTGCTATTGTTGTTGTGCTGAGAAGGTGGGTTGGGAGTGTTGTTAGCTCAAATCAACGTGCTGCCTATAAGAGCTCACCCACCCACCCACCCATCCCTCCAGGCAGAGCTGGCTACATGATTTGTAGGGCCCTGTGCAAAATAAAAATATGGAGGCCCTTTTTTATAAGGCAGGTAGAAATTGCCATTAAAAGTACTAAATATAAAGCTTTTTTCTTTTTGCCATGGTTCTCTCAAATTGTCATGCTGTCTTATTCACTATTTAATGTCATTTTAAGTAAATGCAAATTAAAATGGGATAATATTAGTATGCATTTTACTATTCATTTTTATACTCTGCAATGCCAGCTTTTAAGTGCAAATATAAGAGCATTTAACTCATGATGAATCACCAAAGTTACACAGTTTATATTTCACTGTTCATACATACATATGTATTTCATTCTTACCAAAAGTGGGAACACAGCACCAAACTAGCTCAACTATTTTAGTTCACTTGTGGATACAAACACACTCTACCAACACTTTCTACCTCCAGCTTACTGGTAAGTACAGAAAGATTGAGAAGAAAAACTATGGATTTCCCCCTCTTTCCCTTTCCCTCTATGTCATTGTAGGGAAGTTCAAACTTTCCCTCTGAAGGTTCGAGTCTACGTCTCTTGAAATGAATTGGCAATAGACAGATTAATAGGAAAAAAAGGCATATCATATATTAATGTGCATTCACATGAGGGAATCACGGGAAAATGAGTACCCAATGACCCAATGAGGTCCAGATGCTTATATACCCATCTTCGTAGGGGAAGGGGAGGTGGGGGAAACGTGAGGGGCTGAGGGGTAGTAAATGATTTTTAGGGGGAATGAAGGGGCCCAATGCTCAGCAAATGGTTAATAAATAATTATCTTTGGGAATTGAATGAGACCAGAGAACAGAGTTTGGGCTCTGGATGTGGTGTTTAATTTTCAATCTCTTCCTCTGCAATATGAGTTTTAATCTTCTCTGCTCAGTGAAATTTCAGGGAGGAGATCAAAGGCAGTTGTGTTCCTCTTTGGCACATCTGGTTTCCAGGTAGATGAGGGAACCTCAGAGAACAGCATCATCCTGTGCTTTAGGAGAGACAGAGGGTTGAAAGACAGGGGTGGGTGGGGAGGCAGTCAGAGAGACCTTGAGGCTGCTTCTTTAGTTCAGTAAATCAAAGCACCATATTTTGGGGTATTGTTTTCTGAGCCCCAATATCATCATTTGCAATGTAAGTGATTGGCGATTTTTATTGTTGCTGTACCAAATTGCCACGCACTCAGTGGCTTAAAACGACACTCATTTATTATGTTATGGTTCTTCATGTCAGAAGTCCAGGGACAGTGTGGCTCAACTGGGCCCTCCACTTAGAGTCTCATGAGGCTGAAATCAAGGTGACCGCAAGGCTGATGTCCTTTCTTGAAGCTCTGGGGATGCTCTGCTTGCAAGATTATGCAGGCAGTTGGAAGAATTCAGTTATATGTGTTCTAGGACTGAGGCTCCTGATTCTTCGCTTGAGGCCACCTGCCTCCCTTAGCTCAGAGTTCCCTTCCTCCCTTTCAAAGCCAGAGATGGCAGGTCAGATCCTACTCGGTTTGAATCCCTGTAACTTCTCCTGCTGCTACATCTCTCTGACTCCAGCTGGAGAAAATTCTCTGCTTCAAAGTGCTCATGTGATTAAATTGGGCCCACCCAGATCATCTGGAATAATCTCCCTATCATAGGGTCTTAGCCTTAAGTACATCTGCAGAATCATTTTGGCCGATAAGGTAACATATTCACAGGATCCAGAGATTAGAGCGTGACATTTTGGGAGCCACTACTCTGTCTACCACAATAGGATAGGGTCCCGTAGTCATTAGTGTTTCTAGAGTACCATTGCCTTCCTTCTGTGTTTGAAGCAAGTTCTGGTTTTACTGGAAAGTGTGGCGTCTTGGGTCTCTAAGTGCACCCACCACTCAGTTACAGGTGTAATATGCTTCCTTGTGCTTAGAGTGTCTCTGAACTCCCACACGTCGTGGCCCCACCAGAATTCAGTGCCCAGGGGGCATTGTGAACTCCATATGCAGCTCTATAGATGGCAAGGAATGGGGCAAGTGAATCTTGCATGTATCTTCTCTGTGTGCATGTTCCATTGTCCTGTTACATTTCATGTACAAAGTACAAGTTGAAAGATAACATTATTAAGAATTTCAAGATGGCAACAGCAGAGAATTAAACCAAGGATGGGTGTCTTCTGAATAGGGGGCTCTATGCAAGTACACAGGTCACATACCTACGAAGACAGCCCTGCCTACATACCAAATGCAACCTTGCTAGAGCCTAGATCATTCTTACTTGGAGCACAAAGAGGCTTTCCCAGAGTCATCCTGGCTGTTGTGGTTCTGCTTGGTGCACTGTCCTCAGCAGCAGTCCTGGGGAACTGGGTGATGCTGACTCAGAGGACGCAAGGTGAGCAGGCCGGCTCAGTGGATGGATCAGACGCTGGGCTGAAGGCCAGGGTAGAGGTTCAGGTGGGAATGAATGAGGTCAGCAGGAGTGAATGCAACCCAAGGGACTCACTCTTAGTTTAAGGCTGTTGTAGTTTTCCCTAGTTCAGAAGGGCATATTTGAAGATTCTAGCTACTACGATGATGATAATGTACCAGGCACTGTGCTAAGCACATTCTTGAGTACCTACCATGTTTCAGGCACTGTTCTGGGCGCTAAGCATACATGGTGAATGGAATAGCCAAGGTTGCTGCCTCCAGGGAGATTACAGATTAGAAGATGAGAAAGACAATACACAAATACATAAATAATATAAAGGTAACAGAGAAATAGAAAGTATTTTTCTACTCGGGGGAGGTGGCGCTTATTTTAATAGGGTGATCCGGGCAGACTACTCCGAGGTGAGGGCTGCATTTAGTGAGGTGCTGGCAAGCTCACAGGGGGGAAACGTGGGCTCAAAGGCACAAATGCCCCACCCAGGTGCTCTGGGCTAGAAAGTAGAGGCGGTGGCATGTGGCAGCAGGCAGCGGCAAAGCCTCCACTCTCGCCATCACCCTCTGCTGCTTGGCAACATGAGTAATTTCTCCCTAAAAATGCACATATTGTACCTTAATTGTCCAGTCCATCCAGTAAATTCTTGATTCTCCACCTGAGAAGGAGCCCCTTGGGACAGAACCAGAATGCCCTGGGAGTGCTTTTAAAACCCTATAGGGGACACAGCATTCTGACAGTTTGAGCTTGCTTTTTTGGCTTTCCTGGAAAATAAAAGCATGTCTGAGGCTGCCCCAGCTGCTCCCGCTATCCCCACACCTGCAGAGAAAACACCTGTTAAGAAAAACAGAGGCACAGCGGCCCGGGAAACGCAGGGCACCAGCACTCTGCGCCCCACCCCCAGTCCCAACTCACCAAGGCTGCAGCCAGTTCCAAGGTCACAGCGGCGTTTCCCTGGCAGCACTCGGGAAGGCGCCGGTGTCCACATGCCATGATGTAGAGAATAACAACAGCTGTCTCAAGTCGGGTCTCGAGCCTGGCGGGCAAGGGCACACCGGTGCAGACCAAGGACACTGCTGCCTCAGGCTCCCACAAACTTGACGTGAAGGCAGCCTCTGGGGAATCTAAGCCCAAGGTCAAGAAGGCAGGTGCCAAGAAGACCCCGGAGAAGGCAAAGGAGCTGGTGGTGGCTGCTGGGACCAAAAGCCCAAGAAAAGTGAAAGCAGCCAAACTAAAAAGGGATGCCTAGAGTCCAGCCAAGGTCAAAGCCCCTGAAGGAAAGGCAGCCAAGCCTAAATCTGCCAAACCAAAGGCTACAAAGGCTACAAAAGCAAAGAAGGTGGCCCCGAAGAAGAACTAAAATTGTAGCTGGATGTCCTGCTTTGAAAATCTCAAAGGCTCAATGCCCTGGTGGTCCTGGCCTCCTGGGATGACACTCTATGAGCCCTGGCTGACACAATGCTGAGGCTGTTGCTTTGGGCTTCAACTTTTAGAGCAATGACTCCTAGACTTCTTAACAATCCCCTTGGGAGCTTGTTTGAAATGCATATCCTGGGGCCCACTCTGGTTCCCCAAGGCTATGAGGGGACCCAGACAAGCTCTGCAGGTGATTCTGATGCTGGGGATGTGAGGGGCCATCCTCTGAGAAGCAGGCTCTGAGAGAGAGAATGAACAAATATCTATTGTCTAAAGAAGGGGCCCTGATGATTCTTGAACTCCACACTGGAGTGTGTGGTCCCTCTCCCCGGGGCCTCTGCTTTAATTGCAACCCCTCCCAGGGCAACTAGTGCTCGTGTCTGCCACCAGCACAGCCACCGACCACCTGGGCCCTAATGGAGGATTCTGACATGGTCCAAAAATGCATCGGTCATGTGCTACAGAACAACATTTCAATCAACAAGCGATTGCATGTACAAGAGTGGTCCTGTAAGATTATAACACTACATTTTTACTGTATCTTTTCTATGTTTACCTTGTTTAGATACACAGATACTTACCACTGTGTTACAAGTGCCCCCAGTATTCAGTGCAGTAACGTGCTGTACAGGTTTGTAGCCGGGGAGCAACAGGCCGTACCATGTAGCCTCGGTGTGTAGTGGCTATACCACCTGGGTCTGTGTAAGTACACTCTATGATGGTCACACGATGACGAAAGCACCTAATGACACATTTCTCAGACGTGTCCTGATCATCAAGTGACATATGAGCGTATATGAGATGTGCTTCTTGGCCCCTCTCCTCTGTGTCTCGCCTCCCACCGTGTCTCCCACTCCACAGATTATTTCTTCAACCACAGCACGGTGAAATTGTCACACATCAACATGGGGAAGGTCCTAAGATCACTGTATTCTTTTTTTTTATTGCTACGGTAACAAATTATCACAAACTTAGTGGCTTAAAACAACACAAATTTATTATGTTACATTTATGTTGTTTAGAAGTCCAAGGCAGGTTTTGCAGGACTAAAATCAAGGTGTCAGCAGGCCTGTGTTCCTCCTGGCGGCTGTAGGGGAGAACCCGTTCCCTTGCCTTTTCCAGCAGTCCTTGGCTCCCGGCCCCTTCCCTGCCTTTAAGGCCTGCAATGGCAGGCCACGTCCTTCTCACCTCACATCACTCTCATTTCCTCTTCTGCCTGCTTCTCCCACTTTTAAGGACCCCTGTGAGTACATTGGGTCTGCCCAGATAATCCAGAAGAATCTATCGGCTGCTTAGCAACCTTATTCTCATCTGCAACCTTAATTCCTTTTTGCCACGTAATATATGTAACACATCCACAGGCTCTGGGGATTAGGACCTGGGCATCTCTGGGGAGGGAGCATTATTCTGCTTCCACATTCATCTATTCCAACGCCCCATGGAATGCTCCAGAGAGCCTCTGGAATTGATGGGGCCAGATAAAAGTAGCCAAGCAATTGCTCACAAAGTAATCACGATCAATTAAACAGCTTGTTGTGCCCTTGACTGCTCTGACAGTAAGACCCTGCCACCTGCTTCAGTCTTCTTCAGGAAATAGACCTGGGGAGGTACGACCTTGGAGCTGTGAGTTATCTGAAGCCATTTGTTAAAAGGCAGGAAGAAAATCTCCTACAGTTTTGGCTTCATGGCTTCCCTGACATGACAAGATGTCAACATGATGACAATGAGAATGTCAACTTGAACTGCAAAATGTTTTATTTTATTTTTAAACAATTTTTAAAATAGTATTTTTTTAAGTAATGCATGCATGCATATGGAAAAGCTTTCAGACAGCACAAGTGAAAGGATGGGGGCAGACTAAAGGAGCCTCTCTCCCTTCCTTGCCCACCAGTCCCTGAATGACTCACCTCAAGGACAAAGAAATAACAGTCACAACAGCAACAGCTACTGCTTACTGAGCACCTGCAAAATACCCGGAGGGTGCTAGATGCTCCACATACATCATCCCAGTGAGTCATCATGACTCTAAAAGTAGGTAATTGTGGTGACTGTACAGTCTCCACTTAGTTAAATGGGCACCTCTGTTTTCCAGAATGTCCTTTTCTTCATAGTCTCAGGTTAGAGTTAGCCAAAAGAAGAGCTAGTGTGAGATTTTGAAAGTGGAGGTGAGGGTACGGTGGCCCATGCCTGTAATCCTAGCATTCTGGGAGGGCTGAGGCAGGAGGATTGCTTGAGCTCGGGAGTTCAAGACCAGCCTGAGTAAGAGCTAGACCCCATCTCTACTAAAAATAGAAAAATTAGCCGGGTGTGGTGGGGCACATCTGTAGTCCCAGCTACTCGGGAGGCTGAGGCAGGAGGATCTCCTGAGCCCAGGAGTTGGAGGTTGCTGTGAGCTAGGCTGATGCCATGGCACTCTAGCCCAGGCAACAGTGTGAGACTAAGAGAGATAGGAAGGAAGGAAGGAAGGAAGGAAGGAAGGAAGGAAGGAAGGAAGGAAGGAAGGAAGGAAGGAAGGAAGGAAGGAAGGAAGGAAGGAAGGAAGGGAGGGAAAGAAAGAAAGGAAGGAAGGAAGGAAGGAAGGAAGGAAGGAAGGAAGGAAGGAAGGAAGGAAGGAAGGAAGGAAGGAAGGAAGAAAGGAAGGCGGTGAAGCAGCAGCTGTACTATCCAGAAAGCTTTGTTGCCATGCCAAGCAGAGGGTCCTGGCAGATTCCAGTTGGTCCTCGCTCTCCTCTGCTCTGTACCCAATGCAACTGCAGGCCCTACCCAGGCCCAGATCCTGGGCTGACGACCCACAGAGGTGGTGGCTACACAGTCCCCCACTGTGGTCCCACGGGCAGCTGGGCAAACCTGGCTTCTCTGATTTCCCTGCAAGCTCCAACTTGTGCACTAACCCTGATGTTTCAGGAGGAGAGTTACTGACATCGCTCCTGGCCTCCAACTCCCTCTTTCAGACCTTCATTCTTTATTTCCCAGCTTCTTCCACAATTGTCCAGGGCCTAATTCCCTTAAGCGATCCCTTCCTAGCCCATATCTCTCATAGAAGTTCTGCTTCCTTGATTGAACTTATACTGCTGCATGAACTACAAATTGAGTATCTCTAATCTGGATATCCAAAATATGAAATGCTCCAAAATCTGAAACCGTTAAAGCACTGATGTGATGCTCAGGGGAAATGCTCATAAGAGCATTTCAGATTTTGGGATTAAGGATACTCAATTGGTAGCTATAATGCAAATATTCCAAAATCCAAAAAAATACAAGATGGGGTCTTGCTCTGTCACCCAGGCTGGAGTGCATCTGTTTCATCTTCAGACTTTGAAAGAGAAGTCAAGGAAGTAAGAGGAGAAAGGCAACAGCCTCTTACCAACCAACCATATCAGATGAAGCAACCCTGATAATCATGGAGTGTCACATGTCACGGTCTAATTGTTCTCACATCCATGGGATTCATTAATTCATTTATCAAATATTTATTGAGAATGTCCTGTATAGTAGGCACTGGAGATACAGTAATGTGTTGGTCCAGGTCTTTTGAGAAGTAGACACCAAATTAGAATGAGCTCTACGAGAGATCTGTTAGAAGGACGTCACTGAGGGAAACAGGGAGGGATCTAGAGAGAGGCTGGGAAGGCCATGAGCCTGCAACGCGGGTCTGACCCCAGTTGAAGGAGAGAGGGAGGCGAGACCATCAGCTTCGTGTGTCAACTTGGCGGGGCCATGATGCCCACATATTTGGTCAAACATCATTTTAGATATTTCTGTGAAGGTATGTTTTATATGAGATTAATATTTAAATCAGGAGAATGAGCAAAACAGATTACTCTCCATAATATGGGTGGGCCTCAGCTAATCAGGGAGAGAGGCCTTAGTAGAACAAAGGCTGACCTCCCCAAGCAGAAAGGTTTTCTGCCAACACACAGCCTTTGGACTCAGACTGCAGCTCGCTCCTGGCTCTCCAGCCTGCTGGCCTACCCTGCAGATTTTGGACATGCACCTCCACAATCCCATGAGCCAATTCCTTAAAATAAACCAATCTCTCTCTCTCTCTCTCTCTCTCTCTCTCTCTCCCTCTGTGTATGTGTGTGTGTACACATACACACATATATATGTATATATATGTGTATATATATGTATACACACACATACACATACATCCTTTTGGTTCTGTTTCTCTGGAGAATTCTGACTCATACCGGAAGGAAGGAAATTCAGGTGGAAGCATCATAGACTGAAGTGCAGTTCTAAGAGAGTTTGGCAAGGTCACTGGGGAGTCCTGAAGCCAAAGTCACCCACCAGAGGAGTCCTGCTTCTCCCAGTAACTGCCCTTCCTTAGCATCCACGCCAGCGCCCAGCAGTCACTGGCTGAGAGCAACTCCAGGAAGCATGGCCTTGGCCTTGGTACAGTGCAGTGATGGATTTCAGAGCCCAGCAGCTGGGCTTTTTTGGTCAATTATGCTCCTCACAGTCAGAAATTTGAGAGACACATTGGCACAGTTGCCACAAGTAATGAATCAGACAAAAATTCCTGCTTTTGTAGATCTTACATTCTAGCAAAAAGATAATAGCTACCATTATGTGAAACATAGAGTATGTATGTCAGGTAGGAATAAGTGCTAAGGAGAAGAGCAAGAGGGAGAAGAAGTGCTGGGGGTGGATTATTTGAGAACAGCTTTGTAAGAACAGTAGCAATAGACTTCTAACTGCAGAATATCTTACACATAGTGCATATTAGCTCAATGAACAAAACATTTAAATTTAGAGATCAGTTCATTCAACAGGCTTCCTTTAAGCTCCTATCTGTGCCAGGTATGTGATAGGTCCTAGTGATACAAAGATTAGAAAAGTAAATTTCCTGCCCTCAAGTTAAGATCCTAATAAGATAGGTAGATATGTATGTGAATAATGACATCTAGGTCAACTCTACACAGTCATTTGAGATTTGAACTCTAATTTCTCCTCCCAGGGACATTGGTCTGTGTCTCACTTATACGTCTTTTTTGTGACAGTAATTCTCACGGAATTAGGAAATTTCGATGGGAAATGTTTCAATGCAAAAATCTAAATGCAAATGAAATTTGGATTTTCACAAATTCACATACTTCCAAAGCATTTTGAGAATCACGATGAAGCAGGAAGCTTTGAGGAGTTTCCAATTACCAAAGGATTTCCCTTGAGCAATAATACAGAAAATGGGGTTTAAGCAGGGGCCAGGTACCAACCTGATTCTTGGGTGCAAAGGTTTTCAATGTGACTCAGGTGCTGTTGGTTTCTAAAAGCCTTTCCTGGCAATATTGTGGCATTATTTTCTGGCACATCATAGAGAAAGCCTTTTAGTCTATTTAGTCTGCAGCAAACTGTTTTCATAAATATAACCCATCTCTGCAAAGGCAGGCCACTTGGAAGGTAATTGATTTATATGTTTTCTTCAGAGATGTGGTGAGGTTATTCAAGAGGACAATAGGAAAGAGAAGAAGCCCATGCTTCTAAAAATGATATGTGTAGGCAAGTGCTGAGCAAAATTGTGTTATAGCTCCCAACATTTGTAGCTTCTTCTTTCACAATGCCCCAGGAGGAAGACATGGTCTTCCACAGCAGTTGCTATCACTGCCTGGTTGGCCTAGACTTGAAAAGAAACAATCTTATTAAGGAATAAAACACCATCTGATTGAACAGAAACAATTGCCTCTAGGAAAATATTTTTATTTAGATTGGCAGCCATATAATGTAGTTAAAACCCATAGATGTTTGTTCTAATGACATTAGACCCAGGAAATAAAGGTAATTAAAGGCTGCAATGGCCATATATCTAGTAACTGGTCAACTTGGATGCAGAATAACACCACAAGGGTAAATTACCAAATTCCATCCAGTGACTGAGAGCTCCTACAGGCCCATGCTAATAGATATAATTGGCAGCCCCGTCTTGGCTTCACACTGATGTGCTGACTTTTAAAATTAAGAGTTAAAGTAAACAACATGCTCCTGAACAATCACTGAGTCAATGAAGAAATAAAGATGGAAATTAAAAACTTTTTCAAAATGAATGAAAATGAAAACACAACATACCAAAACCTGTGGGATGCAGCAAAGGCAGTGCTAAGAGAGAATTTTATAGCATTAAATACCTACATCAAAAAAGTAGAAAGATCACAAATTAACAACCTAACATTATACCTCAAGGAATTAGAAAAACAAGAACAAACCAAACCCAGAGTTAGCAGAAGAAAAGAAATAACAAAGATCAGGGCAGAACAAAGTGAAACAGACAAAAAAATAATACAAAACAATGGTTCCCTGAAAAGATAAACAAAATTGATCAACCACTAGCTAGACTAACAAACAAAAGAAGAGAGAAACTCCAAATAAACACAATCAGAAATGAAAAAAGAAACATTACAACTGATACCACAGAAATACAAAAGATTATCAGAGACTATCATGAACAATGATATGTTCACAAACTAGAAAACCTAGAGGAAATGGATGAATTCCTGAAAACATACAACCTCACAAGATTGAACCAGGAAGAAATAGAATTCCTGAGTAGACCTTTAATGTGTAGCAAGATCAAATGAGTAATAAAAATTTTCCCAACAAGAAAAAGCTCAGGACCAAATGGATTCACAGACAAATTCTACCACACTTGAAAATAAGAATTGGTGCCAATTCTACTGAAACTGTTCCAAAAGGTTGAGAAGGAGGAATCCTCCCTAACTCGTTCCACAAAGACAGCATCACCCTGATACCAAAGCCAGGAAAGGATGCAACAACAAAAATAACTGCAGACCAATGTATCTGATGAACATGGATGCAGAAATGCTCAAAATACTAGCAAACTGAATCCAACAGCACATCAATAGGATAATTCACCATAATCAAGTAGGTTTTATCCAAGGGATGCAAGGATGGTTCAACATATGCAAGTCAATAAATGTAATTGACCACATAAACAAAATTAAAAACAAAAAACATGTGATCCATCTTAATAGATAAAGAAAAAGCTTTTGATAAAATCCATCATCCCTTCATGATAAAACCCCAAAAAAACTTGGCATGGAAAGAACATACTTCAAAATAATAAAATCCACATATGACAAACCGACAGCCAACGTCATATTGAATAGGAAAAAGTTGAAAGCATTCCTCCTGAGAATGGGAACAAGACAAGGATATACACTGTCACCATTTCTGTTCAACATAGTACTGGAAGTCCTAGTCAGAGCAATCAGGCAAGAGAAAGAATTAAAATGCATCCAAATTGGAAAAGAGGAAGTCAAATTATCTATGTTTGCTGATCAGCCCTCTGCTGATCTTATACCTGGAAAACCCTAAGGACTCCTCCAAAAGACTCCTAGATTTGATAAATGAATTCAGCAAAGTCTCAAGTTATAAAATCAATGTACAAAAATCAGTAGCATTTCCATACACCAACAACAACCAAGCTGAGAACCAAATCAGGAACTCCATCCCATTTACAATAGCTGCAAAAAAATAATAATAATAATAAAATTCTTAGGAATAAATTTAACCTAGGAGGTGAAAGATCTCTACAAGGAGAACTACAAATCAGTGATGAACGAAATCATAAATGATACAAGAAAATGGCAACATGTCCCATGCTCATGGATCAGAAGAATCCAATATTGTTAAAATAACCATACTTCTCAAAGCAATCCACAGATTCAATGTAATATAAATTTAGATTACATGAGACATAGGGAAGAATCTTTTTAAACAACACACTACATACTTTCACATGCTACATTTCAAAAATGATGCATCTGTGAATAATATGATAAAGGTCATAGAGTTTAAGATTTAAATTCAAGGTCATCGTGCTTAAAATTTTAAATTAAATTCAAGGATGTAGTGATAAAAAATTTAAATTCAAGGTCTTAGTGATAAACACTTCAAATTCAAGTTTGGGGATTGTAAGTACTCTGGACTTACCAGAGTGTGTAGTGTTTAGGGTAGCATGGGAGGAGATGCATCCATTTAAAAAGTGCTAGGAGTGCACCTGCTATGGAGGACACAGGAGTCCCCACTCAAGGGATAGTGCCCTCATGATGATTGTATTTTCGTGCAGGAGAAAAAAGACTCTAAAGCAAGATAAATGCTAAGAGTGATAAGAGTTGCTATGTTCGTAGAAACGGCCTCTCTGACATTTGGCTGACCTGAAGGGGCTGAAGGAATGAGCCCATGTCTGGGCTTGGAACCGTGCAGAAGCAGAGTGGCTGGAGGTGGGGGGTGGGCAGCAGCCACTCAGTAAGGAATGAGGTTAGAGAGGCAGTGAAGGGCTGATTGCAAAGCAGCTCCTGGACAAGGTAAGCACCTGGGATTTCATTTTGCCTACAATGGGACACCAGAGGGCTGGGAGTGGGGGAGGATTTATCAGGGGAGTGACATGGTTCAACTTAGGTTCTCCCCAGCACATGGAAGCAGGAAGATAAGTTAGTACAAGACTGGAAACGTCAGCAGGGGTATGGTCATGAAAGACCTTATAGGGGAATAATTGAAGCCAGGGCGTGACTTGCTCTGATTTATTTTCCAGAAAGAGCACTTCAGCAGCTGTGGAGAGTGACCTTGAAGTGGAGAATGGGTTGGGGAGAGACTGTTGGCAAGGAAGCAAGATGAGTGACCATTAGAATACTTCAAAATCTTCCTCAGGATCAACATTCTAAGTATGTATCAGTAGTTCATTCTAGATAGACAGGAATGATGATTAGTTGGGAGATCTGGTTAACAGAATGCCCAGTGACAGAGAGCTTTCTCCACAGAAGCCTCACAACAAAATGACAGCACTCTCCTCAGTTCCTTCTTACAGTGTTTTACATAGAGCAAAATGAACAGCTGCCTTCTATTTTTTTTTTTTTTTTTTTTTGAGACAGAGTCTCACTTTGTTGCCCCGGCTAGAGTGAGTGCCGTGGCATCAGCCTAGCTCACAGCAACCTCAGACTCCTGGGCTTAAGCGATCCTACTGCCTCAGCCTCCCGAGTAGCTGGGACTACAGGCATGAGCCACCATGCCCGGCTAATTTTTTTGTATATATATTTTTAGTTGGCCAGATAATTTCTTTCTATTTTTTTTTAGTAGAGACGGGGTCTCACTCTTGCTCAGGCTGGTCTCGAACTCCTGACCTCGAGCGATCCACCCGCCTCGGCCTCCCAGAGCTAGGATTACAGGCGTGAGCCACCGCGCCCGGCCAACAGCTGCCTTCTAAATGAACATTCCCCCCTCCTCCTTTTTCTTCAAACAAAATGACAACCAGGGCCGGGCGCGGTGGCTCACGCCTGTAATCCTAGCATTCTGGGAGGCCAAGGCGGGTGGATCACTCGAGGTCAGGAGTTCGAGACCAGCCTGAGCAAGAGCGAGACCCCTGTCTCTACTAAAAATAGAAAGAAATTATCTGGCCAACTAAAAATATATATAGAAAAAATTAGGCGGGCATGGTGGCACATGCCTATAGTCCCAACTACTCGGGAGGCTGAGGCAGAAGGATCGCTTAAGCCCAGGAGTTTGAGGTTGTTGTGAGCTAGGCTGACGCCATGGCACTCACTCTAGCCTGGGCAACAGAGCGAGACTCTATCTCAAAAAAAATAAAAAATAAAAATGACAACCAGAGCTGAGAAAAGCCGAGCTGGGAGGGTTTGGCTACTATTTGGGGTTTAGTTCAGTTTCCCAGTTTGTAATCACTCCTGTGTGTTGGGAAGAGGAGCTAGTTCCTGGTCACAGAAATGAAGCCCAGCTGTGACAGAGGCTAATAAAAGAAGGGGGTAGGGAAAAGTGGTTGTTATCACAGTGTCTCATTTGAATCTCATTCTAGCATGTCAAAGCAACTGAGGAAAACTGAGAGATTAAATTCACTGGAGAGCCAATGGAACTTTCTTACTTGGAAAGCCTGTCTATGTCCTGCTGGAACTGCTTGCTGAAAAATCAGAGAGAGAGCCAGGGACATGCAGGCATTTCCAAATGCTACCACCACAGAGAAGGCTTCTTTAGAGTTTATGCTTAGGAATGCAAAGGAATGCAGTACAAACTCTTCTTTTAGACTTTTCTTGGGGTTGAATGGGTATGTTTTAAACATTGAACCAAACGTAGGCAAACTGGAATATTGCTTATCACACTTGAAAGCTATAGAAATAACAATAAAAACAACCACTTTTATTTGAGAAGCAGCAGACGGTGCTGTGGTCAGAAGAAAACAATAGGGAATTTGGAGTTGAACAGATGTGGGTTCAAATCTTGACCCAACACTTATCAGCTGAATGATGTTTGGGAAGTATCTCTGAGCATATTGGAGATAAAATCTTTACCTTTTTGTGAGATATTGTTTCTGGGCAGGATATTGTTTACCAGGGCTGTTGTGGATATTAAACTAAAAAGTGTGCCTAAAATGTTAGGCACGTGGTAGATGTGCAATGAAGGAAAGATATTAATAGTTGAATAATGTGTCACCGTCTACACAATGCTTTCATATCTGTAACTGTAGATACTCAATAATAATAAGACCTGTTGGAAACATAAAATAAAATGTCCATTTTGAATATTCTGGGCCAAGTCTATGACCGGGTCCTCCAAAGGCCCAGTATCACAGAACCATTCCTGCCCCACTCCGTGTGGCTGGACACCAGCCCAGGAGTTGTTCCCAGGCATCTCCAGATCCCCAAAGGTCTGCAAAGGAAATAATGGGCATCCAAGAGCTATCATCAATATTTCAAGGATAGACCAACAAAGAGTTTTCCCTCTAGAAACCTGCATAGACTATCTAAAAAATCCAGTGCTGTTGCTTTGTCTGGGATTAAGAGAGCCCAGGGTGTCATCTCACGTTGAAGAGAAGCTTAGATCCTTTGCCCTACACCACTTTGGTGATTAAAATGGGCAACATGAATTATGCTCTCTATTCAGATGAAATCTTTCTATGGAACCCACACGTCAGCTGGGGCCTTCCTGCTCCTCTGAGATCTGAGGAAACCTGAGTCTTTCGATTTCACAGCTTGAGAAAGTCTGAAGGCTTCACTGAGGCATCTACAGATCTCAGGGACTTGGTTCCCGTGGTGACCTCCTCCTCCGGCCCCTGGGGACACGCGTGCTGCCCCATGTTTCACTCTACTTCAGTCTGGGACGTTGTTGCTGTTTACACACACACACACACACGATCCACTCACATTGTGCATGTTTGGGGGTCACAAGGATGGGGGACACTGGCAAGGACACCTCCTCCCACTGACTTCACACTAAAACCAGCCCCTTTTCTTTTCTGTCTCTCTCTTCCCTCCTGTCCTTTCTTCCTTCTCGCCTGTCTCAGCAGGACAGTCTAGCCAACATCTTTTTATCTAGAGCACAGTGTTCCTTTCCCCCATAAAATATAGCTCTCTTCCTCTGATGAACTGCAATGAAAAAACATTTTTACCATCTTATTCAACTTAATATAAGTTTCTGTGAAGAAAATCATCAAGAAAGAGGTCTTAGCTGACAAAAGTATAGGCACCCTTAATCTAGGGCAGTGGTTTTGAAGGTGTGGTCCCTAGACCGGGACGGGGGTGTCACCTGTGACTTGCTAGCAATGCACATTTCCAGCCCTGCCCAACCAACCTGTGGAAACAGAAACTTGGGGTGGGATCCAGCAATCCACGTTTGAACAAGCCTTCCAGGGAACTCTGATGTGTA
The DNA here is from genome assembly GCF_020740605.2 of Lemur catta. Taxonomy (NCBI): domain Eukaryota; kingdom Metazoa; phylum Chordata; class Mammalia; order Primates; family Lemuridae; genus Lemur; species Lemur catta. The sequence goes on from NC_059128.1 coordinate 13,944,783, forward strand.
CTAAAGTTTGGGAAGCTCCGATCTAGAAGGAGGACTTCAGCTGTAACCTGAGGAGGCCATCAAAGCCAAATGCCCATAGAGACCAGGCAATGATATAAAGGGTATTAGGCCGAAAAGATTGTGATGAGACCTTGAGAGAACTGAGGCAGGTTTTTGCTACGTGTAAAGGAAGGTCCAAGATGGTCAAGTTTTCTACATTTTCAAGAGAAGACAGAAATGTGAATTTTTATGTGCGCTCTCCAGATGTTTAAATGTTAGCAACCAATTCACCTGGCCCTGCTGGGCTAATTCAAAGGCAGCTGCTGCCGACCATCTCCCCCTTTCAGGTGAGAATTACAGGGTTCCAACCGGTGCTCCTGGATCCGCAGCTCCCAGTTCAATTTTCAAAGCACAATTAGGAATGGTGAAAAAAAAAAAACCAAAATGGAGACTCTCATTTAACATGGATTTCGTGCTGGACATTAAAATGGGTTTTTAAATTGATACAGGGTTATGGAGTAGGAAGCCTATAGAATGGCAGTGGGACTTAATGTGAGATGTTGTTTCTGGGCAGCCTTTTTATTTCCGTCTGTATTTTCTCAGAAAGTCACCGGGGAATCAGTTCCATCACCCTCATCGCATTTAAAGCCGGACCTATGGAATATATGCAGTGCTCTGCTGTTGCCACGGCAACCATTATCTTCCCCTAATTCCTTTTCTTTTCTAAAAATAAAGTGCCCTTTATCAAAGTATCTATTTCTGCTTTTTATTTAAATCTCGCTTTCTGTAGCAGCTCTGTCTCTCTTTGACCTGAGCATTGCTTTTGTTTTGCTTGAGAAGAGACATTGATCATATACACCCCAGACCTGACTGTCAGCTGTCTCTGAGTGTTAAATTAGAAGACTAATGAGAGCCACAGACACGGGGGGCTAGGAAACAACCCCAGTGATTTCATAGAAGGGGGTCACGGTCCCATTCCTATGGCACAGACGCCACTTGGAACAATGTTTCTCCAGCTCATTATTTCATCTGCAGTGTCCAAAGAACTGTATTTCCACTACAGAAAAGAACAGTCTGAGAGATGAAGAGATGGGCGGAGGGCCCAACGCTGGGCTGCTCTGATGAGGGATGAAGCCTTGGACCCCCCACTCCTTTGATCCGTAACTAGACAATGCCCCTTCCCCGGTTCCTTGGCATTGTAGGAAGCTTTCCTTTGCCTGCAGAGAAGTGTTGACAATCCACTTCTGAGACGTTAAAAAAAGTGGAGGAAAAGGAAATGTTGAGCACTGGCCTAAATTCTGCAGCCTTTGTACATCAAAGACCAGGCCTTGATCAATACATCCACTAAAAGTGATTGCTTAGGACTTCTGAACCAAAGGGGACACACTCTATAGACCATGTTCTTTCTGAGACCATTTGCCATGCTGAGATCCTACAAAGATGGATCTTGTCATGAGACAAGACAAGAAAGTCAATGTTCCCAAGACGAAATAAGGCAAATAGTGATGGCCCCTGCCCTCTATGCGTCTACACCCAGACTAAGCCACACACACGTGTCTGAGCAGAGGAGCAAAGACATTTGTAAGTCACAGAGGCATCCCTGGCTATAGGCAGAGTATGTGCTTGGTGTGCTCTCCAGGTGTGGGCTGAGCAACCCACTCTTCTCACTCTCCATCCCTACTGTGGCCAGCCTGCTCCTTGACAATCTGAGCTTCTCCGTTAAATGGTGATGATGAAAAAGACATGTTCTTTCCTATCAAGCTAAGTGGCCAAGACAGGAAGCATAACTTTTGCTCATATCAGCTTGTCTGGGGGACAGTATGTCAAAGGGAAATCTTAAAGTTTGCCCACTGTAGATAATATGTGGTTAGGTGAAATCATTATTTTTTTTCTCTTCCTCTTGCAATTTCAAATATTGTCCAATATTCTTTCCTTCTATAACATTGTTCACTTGGATGGTAGTCCTTTGGCACAATGAAGCTAGAGCCCAAGCTCTGTGGTGTTTTACTGAGGGAATGTCATTTGCTGTGACCCTGACTGTGTCAGCCAGGGGAGACTGAAAACAGATGATGAAGAATTGGTCTTCTGGACTGGGCTGCAGCCAGGAAGTTCAGGGCAGAGCTTGGAGTCCAGGCCCATATCTTCAGATAAAAAAGTTACTCATAGAAAAGGGCACCAAGCTAGATGTTAGAGGCACTTTCCACTTCTACCACAAGGAGAAAGTTCAGGGCAGCGACTGTACTGTCGGAGGGTGGAGCTGACCAGCACAGAAGAAGGGAGGTGCCCTACTCCGACCACGTCCCCCTGAACCTCATGCTCTGAGCCCTAAAGGCTCAATCACATACGGAGCAGACACTTTCTCTAAGTTTTTTCTTTTTCATCATAGGCTTAATCATTTTCATGTTAATATTTGACCTTAAAAGCACTTTTTGGCCCAAAAGAATAAAAAGCAGGGTCTCAAAGAGATATTTGTACACCTATGTTCATAGCAGCTTTATCCCAATTGCCAAAAGGCAAAGCGACCCAAGTGTCCACTGACAGGATGAATGGATAAACTACATAAAATGGAATATTATTCAGCCTTAAAAAGGAAGGAAATTCTGACACATGTTACAACATAAATGGCCCTTAAGGATACCACACTAAGTGAAATAAGCCAGTCACAAAAGGGAAAATGCTATACTGTCTGATTCCACTTGTATGAGATACCTGGAGTAGCCAAATTCATGAAGACAGAAAGTAGAGTGGGGGTTGCCAGGGACTGGGGGGAGTGGAGAATGGGAGTTAATCTTTTCGGTTTTGCAAGATGAAAAGAGTTCTGGAGGTTGGTTGCACAACAATGTGAATGTACTTAATACTGCTCAACTATACACTTAAAAATAGTTAAGGTAATAAATTTTGTTATGTGTATTTTGCCACATTTTTTTTTAAAAAACAAAAACTAACAAAATAAGCACTTGTTGAACAAGTCCCCCTTCTTTCTCTTGCTATTCTACTGAGATTCATTGAAGACATGTGTCCTAATCCCAGGACTGCTACTTGCAAGTTGTGTTGACCCCCCAGCAACTCATGAAAGCTTTCTAAACCTAACTTTCTTCATGGGTAATTGTGAATGATAATAGTGACTCTGGAGGACGGTGGGAGAAAGGGTTTTATGAATTAAAATGAGCAACATATAAGGGCTGCTGACAATTATAAAGCCACTATATTGCTCAAGACACCTAGAATGAGGTCTTGCATATATCAAGGACTCAAATGTCAGGAAGGAACGGGTGAATGGATGAAGAAACATGCCACAGCCAGCAATTGACGCATTGGTCGGGATGGAACAGTGAAGTCAGTGAAACCGGCCTTCAAGCCCACCACCAAGCTGGGTGTCTTGCTGCCCTGCTGGGCCCTCCGTGATCAATTCTCTCCTTCCCAGGAAGCTGGGTGGAGTCTTACATTCTTACTGATGTTGATTCACAGACCTCTTGCAGGGGTATATGCACTTTTATAAGGAGCCCTGGAAAAGCAGAGCATTCAATAAACATCAGCAAGGGAAGCTCAGGCATTAGTGCTAGTGCAGTATGGAAGCTGTGTCGGGGCAGGGGCAGAGGGAGAGGGAAGAGTCTTCTGGCAATCTCTCCATCACAGATGGCAGCAAGAAAAGACAAGGTCCTCGTGTTTGCAGTCATGCTGCCATTTTGGCAGGGCAGCTTAGTGTTAAGAACCAGACTCGAGAACCTGACCTTCTGGATTTGGATTCTGGCTCTGCCGTTTAGCAGCTGTGTGGCCTTCCACATGTATGTAACCACTCTGTGCTTCAGTTTTCTCAACTTTAAAATGAGGATGATAACAATAGCACCCACCTCCTAGGTTTGTTGTAAGGATTAAATCAGTCCTTTGTACAGTGAGTACTTAGAGAGAGCTTGGCACATAGAAAGTGCCATATAAATATTTGTTAAATAAAACCCAGAGAAATTTTCAAACCCTAGATCTAATTCCCTGGCTTCTCTGTTTGATCTTCTCCCCATTGCTCCTATCGCCCTGATTTCTTGCATGGAAAATGTACTCCCCACCCGTGCCCTGGCCACAAACAGATAAGTCTTTGAGACTAGATTCCTGGCTGCTAATAAAACTGGCTTTCTGACCTCATTTTCTAGTTAGTTGCCTAATTGTCAATTTGCATTACATGGAAATAATGCAATAAGACTTCAAAGCTACTTAGAACCGTGCCCTGCAGCCCCTTTCTCAAACTTCCAAAGTGGGTTGGAGCAATTGTGAATTATTTGACAGCATGAAACTTCTCCCTTGCAATTCTCCTGTGATTACAGAACTAAGACATTTTTAGGGTAACTGCATAGAAACATAATGGCCAAAAATGTGTTATTTTCTACTCATAGATGGAAGCTGAACGAAATTAAATCTTTTCATCATCATGGTTTGGATTATTCTGTTGCTGTTGCTGCTGTTGTTTGTTTCTTTTCTTTCTCCTACTTCTTTTCTTATTTGTAATCTAATAAATCTCTTTTCAAGTTTAGGTGAAATAATCAAAATGCACAAAAGCACCTGCACCCAGATTAATAAACAACAACCACAACATTATGAATGCCCTAGAAGCCCTCTGGTCACTGTCTTTTCCAGTCACTACTCTCCCACCCCCCAGTGTACCCTCACTTCTAAGGGCACCGAATAGTCTTCCCTGCTTTGATACTTCACATGAATGAACTCTTACAGAATGAGTGGATTTGTGTCTGTTACACTCAACATTATGTTTGTGAAATTCCTCCATCTTATTGCTGCAGTTGAAGTTTGTTCAGTCTCGTTGCTGTGCAGTATTCTGTGGTGTGATTACAGATTATACTACAATTTATTTATCAAACCTGGTAGACGGACATTTGTATAGTTTCCAGGTTGGGACTACTTTGAATAGTGCTGCTGGGAACCTTGTTGTACATGTCTCGGTAAATGTGTGGCATCTATTTTGATTTGTACAGCCATTTTGTCTGCCCTCTTTCTAACGAGCCTCCCTCCCCTTGTCAAAGTGAGGCAGGGTGACCCAGAGTGGGTGGCTGGAAGGAAAAGGAACCCTGACTGCCCGGCTTCTGGCTCCCACCCTCCTTCCTCCCCAAGCACCTTCTCCTACCTCCTTTCTCAGGAATCTGTTCCAAGCGGGGCTGCCTTCCTGCTGCCTGCTGTTGTGTTTCCCTGTGACCTCCCCCACCACCACCACCCACAGCTCCAGCTGCCATGTCTAGAGGCTGCCGCATCCTCTTTCACCCACCGGGGGGTCAGCATTTCGGGGACTTAGGTGAGCCCTCTGAATGCCAGCTCCTAACCTCCGTTGACAGCTCTGGCCCATGCCTGTCTTGGTTGGATGCCATGACTCACCTGTTCTGCCAGGCTTCCTTTCCTCAATGAAAGTTGTGTCTCCTGGGCTTTCATCACCCCAGCGCCCTTGTCTTAATCACCAGGAGTAGTTATGAGTGTGGATTTGAGGTCAGGAAACCTAGATTTGAACTTCAGTTTTAGGTTCAAGTTGTGTGGCCCGGGCAAGTGATTTGGTCTCTCTGAGCCTTAATTTCCTCATCTGTAGTAACAGTAATAATATACCCTGAACTCATAGTAGGGCTATTGACTTACAAGAGATAATACACTTATTATTATAGTCATTGTTATTATATATGCTGTACATGACATACGCTGCTTTGTGCCTTCTAAAGACAAGGCACTTTGTTTTTTAACTTGAAGTCAACAGTTCCTACCATAAAAAATTACTTTGAGGAATGCTATCTAGAAGTAGTCACAATCAGCCTAATGCCTTTGCCCTTCCTAAATACATTGAAAAGATAAAGGGGTTGGGAATATTCACAACATACTGTTAAGTTTAAAAAAGAGGCAAGATATTCATATATACACATATGTAGTTTTTCATTTTAGAAAAATCAAAGAAATGTATTGAGAAAGAGATGCCAAAGAAAGATATTAAAGGTTAACAGTATTTCCCTCTAGATGGCAGGATTCTGGGTGATTTCTATGATATTCCTATTTTCCTACAGCTGCTGATATATATGCATACACATAGACATATATTCCTTTTATGCACACACACATGCAATTATAAAACAGAACTTTAAAATAAGCCTAGTTTGAACAATAGAAAGGAAATCAAATTAATGGACTGGTGATCTGAGGGTGGAGTCAGGAAAGAGTTTAGTGTTAGCTTCCTGGGTTTCACTTGCTTCTTTCTGTGCAAAACTGACTTGGGTTGCTGCCATGCAATGGAGTCAAGGAGGAATGTCCACCCCAGAGGATCCCCTGGGTGCCTCTTGGTACTTGCGCCATTTTGACAGTAAGTGCATGAGTGCAGCAAGCCCAACCTCAGAAAAGCAAGGTGACCAGGGCACAGAGCCCTTGAGGAACGCAGGTCTGGGTCACTCCAGCAGGTAAGCCATCAAGATCAGCGGAGGTGCTGGATGAGGGTGAGAGGAATCTAGAATGGATCATAGAGAGAGAGGATGAATATCAGCTGTGGTTCTAAGAGCAGTTGCAGCAGCAGAGGCTCTAGCTTGTCTTACTGATCTTCCTCTCCCAGGTAATCACTCCTTCACCACCCTCAGAAAGAGGTATGAGGAGCTGCTTCCAGAATGCAATGAAGAGAGGCTCCAAGTGCACCAAGGGGGACTGTGGTGGACACTTGATGCACCACCAAGATCCCCTTTCAGGGAGGTTTGTTGCCGCAGCTGCGGGGAGTGCTGCTGGTGACTGCCTTCAGCTGTCAGCCCTGCAGGGCAGAGAACTGACATGACCAAATGTAGGATTTAGAAAGATTTCTCTGATGGCTATTAAAAAGGATGAGCTAGGTCTATACACATCCACATGGAGAGATATGCAAAATGAATCTTGAGTGTAAAAATCAAGATGTAGAAAAATATAAACAGAATGCAATCCTTTGTGTTGATCTTGGAACACAGTTGAACAGAACTCTATATTGCTTATGGTTACATATAAATATTTATCAAGATACACAAAATAAACACAATAGATACATTTGTGTACATTTTGTAAACCTTCACATACATAAATATTTTGAATTAGTCAGCCTTTGCTGTGTAACAAATAACCCCAGGATCTTGACAAGTTGCAATAACAAACATTTGCTTTTACCCCCATTATGCAAGGGCTGCAGTTTGGCCATGTCTCTCTTCAACTGTGCCAGTCTCTATTGGAATGCTGTGGGTTGAACTGAGCTCTGCTGGACTCAGCATCCTGTGGCTTCTCATCCCACTACCTAGGCTGGAGAAGCGGCCCCTATCTGGAATCTGCTGTAATCACAGCAGAGCACAAGAATTCAGGAAGGGCGACATTGAACCATGAGAGCATATGGAAAGCTCGGTCAGATCTGGCATGCTTCACATTCCTTTGGCCAAAGAAAGTCACATGGCCAAGGCCAAAGTCAGTGGAGAAGTGTGTCCTGCCTCCAGGGAAGCAAGCCAGGGCAAGGAGGCAATGATTTATTGTGAACACTTAATGTAATCTACCCTACATGCCAAAGTCACGGTGGTGATTGCCTCTGGAGGAACAGGAAGGGGAATCGGAAGAAGAGATGGTGAACAAACAGGGTGTTGTCTAGAACTGTAATATAATTTTATAAAAGATTTGATGCAAACAGGACAATTCTGGATGATAGAAATATAGATGTTTGTTTAATTATGCTTGGTACTTAGCTTTCTATTTTTTCAGAAAGTATGGATTGCTGAGGGATGAGATTAAAGATGGAGTTGGAAGGGTGTAGTTAGGAGGCAATTGCAGAATTCCAGGTAAAGGGATAAAGACCTGAACTATAACCCTAAGAACAGAAACAGTGGAATGGAATTATTGACAATCTAGAATTGACCATATTTCTGATGATCAATCCATGTGAAGAGTGAGAGAGAGGAATGAGGCATTCTTGATGAATTCAGGTCTGAATCAAGAGTGGCTCCAACAGCAGGGCTGCTAGCCCAGGTGCCTGGGTAGAGGAGTAGCCATTCTCCCTGCCAGGCACAGAGCAGGGCAGGTCATGGGGTGGGTGGGCCAGGAGGAGGTGATGCCTGTTATTTCAAGGCTTGGTTGATAACTTTGAATCTTACTACTATTTGACTTTTTCCTCATCATTTGTTTACTTATTTGCTCCTATGCATGTTCTTTCTTACTACTGGTTTGCAAACCATGAGTACATACACCTAGTTTTAGCTGTTATTTTTGTTTTGTAACTAAAACTCAAGGGTTTTAGTTCTACAAAGATAGAGCCAACGAAATAGTGTAGGCTGATCAGAAACGGGTTGCTCTGAAGAGGAAAGTGTCCACAGTGAAAACTCAGTGACTGACCAGCACATACTTATTACGGACTTCTTAACTTTGCTGGGAAGACTCATTTGCCATCACTAATTACATTTATTAACGTATTTAATTTGAACCTGGAGCTTCCTCCAGAGAGATGCCCCCATGGAAGCCTTCTAGGTAGCAAAACAAGTCTTATAATTTGCCATCTCAGTCCTTTTTTTGATTTGGCGTTCATATGTGAAACCACTGTTCATTTCTCTCTGTCAATGTGTCTCACCTTCGATCATTCTGGAGGGAGTCCTACCCTCACCCCTGGGACTTCCCAAAGGGAATTTTTAATTAAGCCAGTCAAAATTTAACCCCCAAATTGTTAAAAAAAAAAAAAAATCTCTTCAATCTTTTGACATGAAGCAATAACAAAAAACAGCTAGAACTTGTAAGTATGTAAATAGACCCTGAGCACCAAAAAGACCACTTTTTCTGATTAAAAGCAAGCCTGCCATTACATCTTGACCACATCTTCATTCCTCCTCATTCAGTTATGCTTGAGGAAGAGACTGGAAGGTAATAGCTATTAATAATTGCCTACCTGCTGCCACAATTCCATTCCACTCCACAATCTGTCTCCACTATCACTTACACCTATGGCTCATGTTTCCAGCAGTAGAGTGCTGTGATCTTACTCCATTCAAACACAGTCCTGGAAGAATGGTAGTGCTGAAACTGCCCTGATCTAGCCTGCTGCCGTCCACTCCAGCAGTACAGAGAGAGAACATAACAGAAGGAACCTCAGGCTCACACACCCAGTCTCTCCTTTCCACACTGTGGTTTTGAGCAAATCACATAACCTTACGGAGGTTCAACTACCTCATCTATAAAATGGGAAAAGTGATACCCACGATGTGGATTTTTTTATGAGGACCACATGAAATAAAGTGAGCGTGCCAATGTTTGTTAGAGCAGAGCTTTTCGGACTTTGATGTTTATGCAAACACATAGGGATGGGATGCACTCTCCAGCTCTGCAGGGCAGCAGTGGAGGCTGAGAGTGGGAATCTCTAATGAGCTCCCAGGTGATGCCAGCACTGCCCATCCACAGACGATAACTGGAGTAGTAAGGTGTTTACTGTGCTGTCCACTACAGCAGCCACTGGCCGCATGTGGTCATTTAAATTTTGTTAAAATTTAAAATTCAGTTTGGTAATTGCAGAAGCCACCTTTTCCTACCCACCTGTGGCTAGTGGCTACTATATTTAGACAGCAGATACAGGACATTCCATCAATGCAGAAAGTTCTGGACTGCGCTGCATTAAGCACTAGAGAGATGTTTAAAAAGTCATTCAGTAACATTCAAACAGCATTTATGGAACATCTCCTGTGTGTATTTCTAGGCACTAGGGATGCAGCACTGAGAAAATGAAGTCCTTGTCCTCATGGAGCTTATAAGAGTTTATCATTAAATGGGCTTGGACACGATGGCTCTCTCTCTCATAAGTGGCCTCTAGCTTTATCCTATGACAGCCTCACAGCAGAACTCAGTACTTCATTACATCCCCTAAAGCACAGCCAATCAAATCATCACAAGTGAAGAATTAGTCTGAAGATTTTACTGAAGTTTTCTTCAAGGACGCCAAAGGGAAGTTTATATTGCATAGCACAGAGTACTTTTTAACATTAGTTTTCTTTTTCCTTTTTAAATTACACTAGTAATTAATGACAGAAAGGATTTTTACCTACTTCCCACTCTCAACCCCCCGAAACACCGTCTGATAGTTCTTCCTAAGTCTCTCTCTTTCTGGTCACTCACTAGAGAGATCCCCTCAGTGTTTCTTCTTTTATTATGCAGAGACATTTATCTGCCCCCCAACCCCTCAAGCTTGCATCCCTACACCTTTTATTTCTTTGAGTCCTACCACAGCTTTAATTAGAGGTGAAGTCCACCTGCCCTTGCGTTGTTGCCAACAAAACATTGGTGGTGAGCTGAACAGGCCTGCACCAGCTCACAAAAGCCAGGGGTGCACATCTCTTCCCAACTTTGCCTTCAGTGACCTTGTATTGGAAAGCTTGAAATTCATCACAGAGGGAGTATTTACACCACAGAGATTGGCATATGCTACAGACTTTTTTTGCTAGAGAGCCAATTGTTAAACATTTACTAGCATGCCACTGGGTGTAGAGGTAGTATAGAGATGACATGGTACCCAAGGTATTTAGAACTTATTTGGAGAACTCTGTTTCATTTTGCAGCCCCAGATGCTTCTTCTTCTTCTTCTTCTACTGTGGGATCTGATCTGGGAAACTGGCCTCACTTCTCTGAGGGGAAGCCTGAATGGCAAGATAGAGAAGTAGCTACCCTGGCAATTCAAAGAACACCATTCCATGGCTTAAGACAGAGGGGTCCTCAGTGCTGGGAGGGAGAATGAATCAATGCCCTCCACTCTACAGACAAGATGCCCGCAGACTGCGCCCAACATAAAAATATGGAGCAGGGTTCCCAGATTGACCCTGTGTCTGGTGGTATCTCCTCCCTTCTCTCTCTCAGCTGGTGACCTTGTTTATTTCACGAAGCATTAGGAGCAATGAGAAGAGAATGTCATCTGCTCCCACCAACACATCTTTCTAGGTAGCAATACCTGTGCCTTTATACTCTTTCACCCTATTGCTGTGGAAAGAGCTGTCTGCACTTCTATCCAAAGCCAAACGCAATACTGGAATGCTTCTCTCCCTTTTCTGCACCACCAAGTTTTCCCTTTGCAGGACAGTTCTCCTAGTGGCCTTGGATGAATCCATTTCTCCCTGCGTTCTTGCTTGTAGTTCTCAAGAATAACAGTAGATTGTGCTAGATATGCAACAACCTTAGATAGGGAGGAACTGCCTGAAACAGTTTGGACTTTGTTCTTCTCTCCGCTTAAAGCTGGATGTCCCTCAAAGCTTGGCTCAATCAGTCATATTGCCCCCAGGGTATAAAAACCAAGGCAGACTCCCTTTCAAGGTTCCTCCACTGGGGTGCACAGTGGGGCATGTATTACCAACACTCCATCCACCCTGGGCAGCTTTCATGAGCCTTGGGGGACTGGCTCACAATGGATCTGGGACTTCTGTCCCTTGCTGTCTATCCGTAAGTAACAAATCTGCTTCACACAACTTCTTGTGTCTGTGTTCGGCCTCACCTGACTCAGACGAATAGGCAACCAGTGCATGGTGGACCTAAACAGTGGCCCAGGATGCAGTGGGCATAAGTAAATGCACTCCTGGCTTCTGGTGGTTGGCTTAATGATGATCTCGTCTGTTCTCCATGCAGTGGGAGTCCTCTCTTGGGACTGGTGATTAATGAACTGCTTCACACCCCTCTCTACTGGATCATTCCTATCTGTGTACAAACATGATTCATCCTGCCTATCTAAAAACAAAGCAAAACAGAAAAATAGAAATAAAAGCCTCCCTTGACCTAACATCTCCAATCCAGATACTGCTCATTTTTCTCTCCCTTTTGCTGAAAGATGCCTTGAAAGGGTTATCTACTCTCACTGGCTCTACTCCTCTGCTTTCAGCATTTCTTGATCCCATTCCAGTCAGATCCCATCCCTACCACTCCAGTTCTAAATCCAATGGCCAAATGTAAGTTCTCCTCTTACCCCACCAATAGACTGATGCAACACTGTTGAGCACCTTCCTTCGTGAAATATACTTCACTAGGCTTCCAGCACCCCACTCCCTCTCCTGGTTTCCTTCTTCCTTGCTGGCCACTCCTCAGCCTCAGCCCCCTTCACTACATCCTCATGATGCTCCCAGTCTCCAAAGTTTGGAGGATACAGTCATTGAACATCTTATCTTCTCTACCCACATTTCTTCCCAGGTAATCTCATCTAGGCCAATGACTTTCAATGCCATCAATTCACTGACAATTCCCAAATGCTCCAGCCTGGACATCTCTTCTGCACCCCAGCTCTTCTACTCAGCTGCCTCCTCAACATCTCCATTTGGGGGACGAAAAGCCATGGAGGCACCTGTAACTCGTTTCTTTCTCTCACATTCGACGTTCATCCCATCAGCAAATCCCTGGTAGCTCCACTTCCAAAATATATCCAGAATCTACTCACCCCTCCCTGACTCCTCTGCCACCACCAGTCCAAGCCACTACTCTCTGTCAACTGGATCTGTGTTTCCACCCTTGGCCCCCGACAGTCAGAGTGATACTTAAACAACCAGGTCAGAGCATGTCATTCCTCTTCTCAGAGCTCTCACATCCCTTCCTCCCTCTCTCAGACAGAATCCAAAGCCCTCACCATGGCCTTCGAGGGCCCAATGATCTGGCCCCGGAGGCCTTTCTGGCTTCACCCCATTTCCCTCTTCCCCGTGTCTTCCTCAGCTCAGGCTGCCAGAACCAAAGACCACAGACTGGGGGACTTAAGCAGTAGGCATTTATTTTCTCACGGTTCTGAAGGTTAAAAGTCCAAGATCAAAGTGGCAGCAGGTTTGGTTTCCTCTGAGGCCTCTCTCCCTGGCCTGCAGATGGCCACCTTCTCACCGTGTCCTCACGTGGTCCTTCCCCTGTGCGTGCACACGTCTGTGTCCAGCTCTCCTCGCCTTGTAAGGACATCAGTTGTATCTGATTAGGGCCCACCCTAAAGACTTTATTTTAATCTAATTACCTCTTTAAAGACCTTCTCTCCCTGCCCTGGTCTTTGTACTCGCTGTTCTCTTTATCTAGACCTCCTTCACCTGCATCTTCCCCCAGCTCCTCCCCCTCCCCCTTCATGTCACACGGGATAGACCTTAAATCACAGGCTCTGGAGCCACACTGCCTGGGGTGGGCCAGCGTGTGTGACTTGGGTGAGGAACTCCATTTCTCTGTGCCTACGTCTTCCTATCATGAAATGGAAATAATAACAGTACTTTCTTCATAGGATCAGAATAAGGATTAAATTAGATCACATATGCAAAGCACTTAGAACAGGGTCTGGCGCATAAGAGATGCTCAAAATATGTTAACTGTTGGGGTTGTCATGTGTTTGTTGTGGTTGTCAAATATTCTATTTGACCAATGGGATATTGTACCCAGCAATGTCCCTGAAGATTGGCTACTGGAAGGTCACAGAGGTGATAGGATGTGGACAGAGACACATAGATGGCCACAGCCAATAGGAAGCAGAGCTCAAATGTCACCATATCTCACACACACACACACACACACACACAGGTTAATCTTTATCTTCCCTATCTGATATGACATTTATTACCCCATAATATGATTTATATGTTTATGATCTGCCTTTATTGTCAATCTTCTACCTGACTATAAGCCCCACGAGGGCTGGAAGTGTGACTGTTTTGTTTGCTACTTTATCCCCAGAGCCTAGAAGGAGAGCTGGGAATACTTAGGCCTCCATAAACCTTTGTTGACAAAGGAAGAGTGAGTGAATGGGTATACTGTTCTGGGCCCAGGCTCCCAAGGTCCTGTCCCTGGGGCAAGTTAAAAAACAAAGAAGACCAAAAGAGCACTTTGTCAAACAAACACTCCGTGACCTGTTGGGAGCAGGGTCACGTGTAGCGATGTTTGGGGAAATGAGCGCAGACTTCTCCAGAACAGGTGGGTGGTGTGCGGGAGGGGTACAATGCTGCTTCAGGGACACGCACAGATGGAGCCAACAGCAGTGGCTGTGCCGGGTGGCAACTCTGCATCGTGGCAGTACACAGACTCCGCAGAAGGCCGTGGCAGTGCCTTGTAGGGGGAGGGCGGAGGCTCAGGCAGCCTCAGTAGCTGAAGCTGTTGGCTTCAGCCGGTGCACCTTGGTGGAACCAACAGCTCCCATGGAGGGTGGCAGCAGCACCGTGGGTGGCAGGAGCAACCACATTATGGCAGCATCTGGAGCGTCTGAGTGGGTGCCAGACCCTTTAGCAGCAGGGCTGACAGGAAAGCCACAGCAGAGCAGGCTCTTGGCACTGTCCCCAAGGCAGGCACCGACCCCCAAGCCCCTCGGGCAGCAGACTCCACCACATGGGCCCCAGGGAAGAAGACCCCAACAGCCGACACATGGAACCCAACAGTGGTGTTTTTACCAGCACTCAGGGACACTTCAGAGGACCCATAGGAATAATACGAGGGTATCTTAGTGACAGCTGAAGACCCCATAATGTGGAGGGGGCAAGAGCCAGAGAAATCCTGTTTGTTTCTGTTCATAGGACTCTGGTGTGGACTGAGAAAACTTGGATTAAACATTGTGCTAGACATCATCTGTGGTCCTTAAACACATTTGTCGCACCTTGGTCTGCTCTCCCAACAAAGCAGGAGGAAGCCTGAAAACACCTTTAGGCTTTGCTGACAAGAAGCACTCACTAAGGTTAGAAGGTAGGAAGAAAGCGGAAGCTGTTCTTCCACCTGCCTCAGTGGTTAATTATTAGAGACTGCAGGGACACGGCCCCTCCTGGGGTGGCAGCAACTTTCTGCATTTTCTCAGTTCTGGATGACATCATTCCCCCCTAATTTTTCTCCCCTAGCCCTTCTAATAATTTTGTGACCAAATTCGTATATTAAATTCTTCTCTGCCTACATACTTAGCAATAGTTTGTCTTCCGAACAATAATCTCAACTGATGCCAATATGTATCTTCTATTTGTATAATGGTTTATGGTTTCTCAAAAGCTTTCAAATTGTCTTATTTAAATTCTAGTAACATCGCTTTCCTAAGTCTCAGTTTCTTCATCTGTAAAATAAGAGCGATGAAACCCCATTTACAGGGTTATTGATAGAATTAAGTAAGGATTTATTCTAGCTCAGGGTTTAGCTCAGAGCTGACGCTAACTTTTAGCTCTGGAGTGCAACTGGCAGAACTAGATCAGAAAGAACTAGTACTGTGATTAATTAAAAAGGAAGAACAGGACTATGAAAACTGTTTACAAGAATGAGCTCAACCAAGTAGTTCAAAACCTCCCCTTCAACTGCCAGGAATTCAATATAGAAACACGCAGGTGATATGATATATGCCCCAGGGATCTGAGGGTGAATGCAAAACAGCTCATATTGGCAAAGGCTGTGCAGCAGAACAAGTGTGAGAGAGTAGCCTCATTTTAAATACCTATGGACCATCCCACTAGGGTACTTTATAGTTAAAACATCTTGGTAAGTTTCTAGTTGCCAAATCCCCTCCTTCCATTTTAAAGCAATGTTATTTCAATAGTTTTGCTCTCCAAGAGGTTGTAAGTAAATTGAATTTTTATAAGTCAATGATTGTGCCCCTACTGGCTTAAATTATAACTTGCAGAGGTTTTGCTTTTAATTCCTGATTCGTTTTCAAACCTAACACTTAACTGAAAGTATCCCTGCTTCCTCTATCCAGCTCGTACCAGTCAGAGTTCTTAGTTGAGAAACATAGAAGGCATTCTATTCATTTACACAGAAAAGGAGTGTATTAAAGTTGTATGAGGTCACTTACAAAAATTCCTGGAGGACTGGAGTCAAGCTGAGAGTCCGTGCAGCATGCAAGCCACGCCTCAGGGCAGCTCCAGGAAAGGTATTTCCACTGTCATTGGACACAGATGCTGGTTGCCCCACCTCCCACTCCCCTGTTCTTGAAAGCTGGATGCCTCACTAATTAATCCCCCTGTCATCTGAAAATTGGGTTCTGGGAGCCAGCTGTTTCCTCCTATTGTTTTCTTTCAAATTAAGGTGTCCCATGAGTGCTTCTTATTGGAGAAGTAAAAATCAAGTGTCTGCACCCTAGCTGCAAGAGAAGCTGGAAAAGGAAGGCTGGCCTCTAGCTTGGGCAGTGGGGGTGGGGAATTTATGTCTTGGGAAATTACCCCCAAAATACTGGGTAGTCATAAAGTCCATCAATTATCTTTATACAATCCCTCTGTCGGTGTAAGCAAAAGTCTTCAAAGTGGGATTCATTAATAAGAGACTAAGAAACACCTACTAGGAAACTGAAATGTGTTTGATTCTTCATGGAAGTTTATATGCCTATGACAAAGCGGTTTCATACGGAACTTCAAGGAGCTTATAATTTAGTTAAAAAGAATAGGCAACAAGATATTAACTAGATGCTATGGTTTAAATGTGTCCTCTCAAAAATTCATGTTGAAACTTAATTCTTAGTGTGGTGGTTTTAAGAGATGGGGCCTTTGGGGAAGTGATTAAGTCATGAATGGATTAGTGCCTTGTAAAAGGGCTGGAGGGAACTAGCTTAGGCCCTTTTTGCTCTTCTGCCATGTGAGGACACAGCATTTGTCCCCCTTTGGAGGACATAGCAACAAGGCACCCTCTTGGAAGCAGAGAAAGCAGCCCTTGCCAAACACCAGACCTGCTGGTGCCTTGACCTTGCACTTCCCAGCCTTCAAAATTGTGAGAAAAAAATTCTGTTCTTTATAAATTACTCATCTTCGGGTATTTAATTACAGCAGCAGGAATGGGCTAAGCCTCCAGGGATGCTAATTCACGATAGAATAGACTTTGGACATCTAGGAGTGCAATATCCAGAGAACTTTGGGGTCCCCAAATTTGCAAATATGAATAAAGTATTCACTGAGAATCACATGGTTCCTGTGCACATCCTTAATGCCTTTTCAATTTTCACATATGTTTTCACTTTAATTTGTTACTATTTCTACCAAGGAAACAGAGTTTGTTTCATTCTTTAAGAATACAAGAAACAATGACCAGAGATCCACAAAGGCAAGTTGAGGTGAGAATGGTGGGTGGCCGGCTGGGCTTACATGGGATCAAACAATTGTGCTTAAAAGATTAGTGTGAGGAGGTCAGAGAAGCTTCAATAGAGGAAGCAAAAAATCCAAACTCCTCATCATATTATCTGGTCCTTATCAATTCTCTGACTTCATCTATTAATATATTATTCTCCCTTTTATTCACTATGCTTCAGCCACCCTGGCCTTCCCTCTGTTCCACCAATGCACCAAGTTTTCCTGCCTCAGGGCCTTAGCACTTGCTGTTCCCTTCACCTGGAATGATTTCTCCCCTGATCGTTGCATGGCTAGTTCCTTCTCTTATTCAGGGCTCTGATCAGATAACATCTTCTCCAAGACAGCCTTCCTTGGACACCAGGGCCAATGGCCACTCCCATCTCTCAGCTCTCTAGCACAATACCTTGTTTTATTCCTTTAATAAACTTACCATTATCGGTAGTTACCTCCTCTATTTGTTTCCCATTAATTGTTGGTCTTCTCCTTCTGGAATGTAAGACCCATGAGCAGGAAACTTGTCTGGCCTGTTCACTGCGTTCAGGATGGCATGTGACATTCATAAGGACCTCAATAGTTATAGGAAAAAATGAATGAACTAAATCGTTATTTTTTTATTTTTTTGTGGAGACGGGGTCTTGCTATGTTGCCCAGGCTGATCTCGAACTTCTAGCTTCTTGTAGTCCTCCTGCCTCAGCCTCCCAAAGTGCTAGGGTTACAGGCATGATCCACTGCACCTAGCTGAATGAGCTAAATATTAAAGAACACGTAGAAGTTTGTAAAGAAGGAAAGTAGGGACAGACGTTCTAGTCGGAGAGAATAGAAAAGCATATGTGATAGGCACTGAGGACTAAAACAGCTTGACACTTTGGGAAGAGGCCAGGTGTAGGCAGGGACAGATGAGGAAAGCCAGGCATGCTGTGCCATGCTGAAAAGTGGGAACTTATTCCTGCAGGGAATGAGGAGCAATTGAAAGGTTTTCATCAAAGGTGAAAGGAAATGCACTGAGATGAGAGCATGATGTACGTAGACTGACCTGCAGAGAGAGAGAGTTAGCTGATGGAGGGAGGGGGTACTTAACGTCTGCCTGAGGACTTTATATTGGATCTGCTACAGCCGGGTCATTATAAGAATCTGGCAAGCACTGTGTTAAATGAATTGGGGTAGGGAGAAACTAGAGTCAGGGAGACTAATTAGGAGTTTAACATGTTCCAGACAGTATGTCACTAGGGTCTAACCAAAGGTGCCATAATTAACAATAACAAATAAGAAGCCAAGAGACATAATAAAGAATCAATAGGATTTAGAGACAGATTGGCCACTGGGGTCAAAGAAAAATGAAGAGTCCAAGATGACTTCAAAATTTAAGGCTTATGGCTGGGCATGGTGACTCATGCCTGTAATCCCAGCACTTAGGGAGCCAAGGCACAAGGATCACGTAAAGCCAGGAGTTCGAGACCAGCCTGGGCAACACAGCAAGATTACCGTCTCTATAAAAAATATTTTAAAGATCAGCTGAGTGTGGTGGTACACATCTGTAGTCCCAGCTACTTGGGAGGCTGAGGCAGGAGCATTGCTTGAGCCCAGGAGTTCAAGGTTACAGAGAACTATGATCACACCACTGCACAACAGAGAGAGACCCTATCTCTAAAAATTAAAAAAAAAAAAAAGAAGTTTAAGGCTCCTGAAACTGAGAGAATGGCTGGGGTTACTATAAAATCAGGAACTCTTTTGTGGGGAAAGTGACACTTTGGGATTTACATGTGACCTATTCAAAGCGAGAAACCCAAGTGGCTGTGCCTCAGAGTGGTGAGGTGTTCAGAAAGTAAGTACACAAACAGCCATTCCTTACTCAGTGTCTCTAAGGACATGAGGATCCAAAATGCAGGTGATCTCAACGATCAACAATCCCCTCTCCTCCAGCATGCACTCCCCTCCTATCCCCCACACCTCCCTCCTCCAGTCCTCCCCTCCCCCACTACTTCACTTCTCCTTCCCTCTCTTCCTTCCCACTCAGTGCTCTCTTATTTAGGTTGACTTAGCCTGTCTCTCAACAAGGAAGAATCCTCCCTCTGCAGGAGGAAGGATATTATTCTATTATGATTAGTAGGCTTGGGATTGGGGGAAGTCTGCAAACCTAGTCATTCATTCCATTGTTTACTGAGTACCTATTATATGCCAGGCATATAGAAGTGTGTTTAAGATGTAGAAATGAACCAAACTTGCAAACATTGACAGTTTTTTTTATCCTGTCACAAAGGTATACATTATCTGAGGCAGCAGCAGGACGTCCAATAGAACTATAATTCAGGTTGTCAAAAAGGACAATTTTTTGAGAAGTTTGAGAATTCAGTGATTTGTGGCAGGAGGTAGCTATGGACTCGAAACAGGTAGCTTGAGGTTTAGTACTTCATTCATTCAACCATTCGATCATTGATTTTAATGCATTGTCAGCATGTATTTATTGAGCGCCTCCTGCATGCTGGGCACGAGGGGTACAGCAGGGAACAACATTTAGTCCCTGCCTTTGTGGGGCTCACATCTGGTTGAGGAGAAGACACACATGTGATAGGTCTGCAACAGGGAGATACGGACCATGGGGAGAATTGGATGGCAGGATTTAACCTCACCAGCAGGTTCAGCTCGGGCTTCTATAAGAGAGTGACATTAAAGCAAGCATCTGAAGAGTGAGTAGGAATTGTGGGGAGGGAGAAGTGGAAAGATCCCAGTAAGTGGAAACAACACATGCTAGGGCCCAAGTTGTTTTAGATTCGCATGCTTAAACTGGGGCCAGTGGTACCTACCTCACAGGATGATTTGAAGACAAATGAGCTAAGCCCCTGGAGTGAATAGATCATGGTTGCCACCCATCATCCAAACATCTCTTCAGGTGGAAAGCAGCAGCCCACCTACCACTGTGAAGCCAGGGGAAGGTAAAAGATCCCCTCCTGCCCCCTTGGCAGGTATTGCCCGGGTGTGTGGTCCAGGCTGGGCCAATCAGATGCTCCTGCCCAACCTTTGTATCTGGAGGTAAAGAAGCCAAGGTAAAGGAACAGACGGATTATTTGAGATGGCTTCAGAGATGTTGCACAGCAAAGTCCAAGGCGCAAAAACCAAGAGCAGCAGGAACCAGGACAGTGATGCTGGATGATGCTGGAGGCAGCATCCTGGGCAGATCATTCCTGTGATGTGGCCTTAACTGTCCCTTTCCTCCCTTGCAATCCACCTGCCCTTTGAGTCTGGCTCTCCAGACATCTCATCATTTCTGTGGTCTGTCTCACATCCTTTTGATACATTCACTTTCCACTCAAGTTAGCCAGTCTTGATTTCTATTGTGTACGGCCAGAAACTATGATCTCAGCACCTAAAAAAAAAAAAAAAAAAAAAACCAAAAAACTAAAGAGATGTAAATCATAAACCACAAAATAAAACATCCAAGATTTTGAATTGTTACTGGAAGGATTTGAAGGAGTGGTGGAAATAAAGAGGTCAGCTTTCTTCCAAGTATAGAGTAGTTGCAACTACACTCTAAGTGGCTCCCAGGCAGAAATGGCTGCATTCAGGATGAAGGCTAATAAAAAGCAGGTGGAATAATAGTAAGGCACCAGCCCATCCCCACCCCATCCTGCACCAGTACTCCCAATATTCCTGCAGTTCAAACCAGAGCTCAATCACCAAGTGATTGTGTAGAACAGACACTGATATATGCCTAGGAAATAGCTGAGCTTTAATTCAAAAGTCACAGGAGGCCCCCAGCAATAAAAGCTGGGCTGAGATGTAGCAGTTATGAGAGACAAATGACTACAGAGCTTAGAAATAAAATTATTTTTTGTTTAAAAAAAAAGTGCTTAATTGATGCAGCATGTGATGGGACATGTCCTCCAGGATTTAATAAAGTTCAGATTACCGGAATCAAATTGTGAGGCCATTTGCAAAATCGAGTTACGGGATAGTGTTTTAAAAAGTGACTCATGTTACCAGGAAGTGCTATGGCACAAATGATTGTCTGCATTATCCCTGAAGGGTGTTCTGCTTGTCATGAAGCAAAAGCTCCTGGAAAACCTGTCACATGTTATAAAACCTGGGTTTGTGACGACTGCCTCTCGCAGTGGGGAAAAGAAGACACCAAGCCAACATGATTAAAAAGCAGGTAGAGGAGGTTATAACCCTTAACCCCAGGATCTGGCCACTTCTCACCACTTCCAGATTCATCTCATGCCTGAGTTGCTGCAATAGTTTTCTGACTTGTCTCTGTTAACGAAAAGGAAACAGAGGCCACAGTTTAGATATACCCAAAGGCCAACCACCCGCAGCCGCATCACCAAGCTTAAGTCATCCTGATTTCCCTGAAACACGGTCTCTAGACATAAACACAAATCATAAACTTTGCATCCTTGTCACCATGATTCAGTGAAATTAAACCCATCGTCTATAGACAAATCAGCTTAAAGTGCTGTTTGTTCTAAAAAGAATGATAACGTATGACAGCCAATCACCAAAAAGGTTGATGTGGATACACTTCCTCCCTTCTGGCTTATAAACTGTGCTGTCGCTGCTGTAAGGCAAGCTTCTTACCACCTGGCTTGAAGTCCCCTGCACTGCAATTATTGTGTGACAGAAACTTTATAATCTGATCTGATTTAACTTTTGACATCTCTTTATTTCCTTATAGTACATTCCTTATAGTACATTCCTTTATTTCCTTATAGTACATTCCTCTGCTTCCTTATAGTACATTCTCATCACAGCTGCTGGAGTGATCCTTTCAAAACCTGAGTCAGGTTATGTTTCTAATTAAAATCCTCCAATGGTTCCCCACCTCAACTCAGAAAAATATCAGAGTTCTTACAATAGTTTACAAGACCCTATTGATGTCAGTATTCCCATACACACACACACACACACACACACACACACACACCCCTGATCTTGCCTTGGGCTACTCTTCCCCTTGCTCAACCTCAGCCATCCTGGTCTGCTTGCTACTCCTTGAACAACTCCAAGCATGTTCCTGTGTTGGGGCCTTTGCTCAAGTTGGAACACTCTTCCCCAAGGTGCTCCACTTAGCTCACTCCCTCAACCTTCTGTAAGTCTGTGCTCGAATGTCTCCTCCTCTCTATTTAAAATTGCAACTTGCTGCTCCCTGTGCACCCTCCTGAGCTGTTTTCTAGCATGTATCCTAGCACACTACACGCTTTACTTATTATCATGTCTATGGGTGGTTGTCTGTCTCCCCTGCTAGAATGTAAGCCCTATAATCACAGGATTCTTGCATATTTTGTCCACTGCTATAGCCCCATAGCCTAGAATAGTATTTAGCACTTAGTAGATGCTCAATAAATATTTGTTGAATAAATGAATGGATGACTCGGGGGAGAAACAAAGCAGTTTAGCAAACAGAGAAAGCCTTCCTGAGTTTTCTAAAACTCTAAGCCTCAGGGCAACAGAAAGGATAGGGTATAAACAAAATGTTTGGGAGAAACATGAAAGGGTGAGGGTTTTCTCTACCTACGTACTAGAAAAATATTTGAGGGGATTGAAGGAAAGTGATAAAAGCAGAGAGTTTGGTGAGTCCTGGGGAGTGAAATTTTGCTTCATGGACAGACCCCAGGGAAGCCTCAAGACGCCTGAGAGGGGACGCCTGGGTGTTGCTTCTACGCAGAGAGGACCCAAAAACAGCATCTCAGCGAGGTACACACCCCAAGAGGGAACGAAGCAGCAGAGAGAGGTGCAAGACCAAAGACAGCCACCTGGACAGAAAGCAAGGAGGTCTCAGTGGCTACTGTGTGCCCAGGCTGTGCCCTCTGAAAGCCTTGGCAGTATATAACCAGTCCCCGCTGCCAACCCTTCACACAGCCCTGAGAAAGTAGAGTGATCTCTAAAGACCGATTAAGTTCCTTGCTCTCCCACTGGAGTAAAGCTAGAAATCATATTGAAGTTATGTAAAAATAAAATTACATTTTCTGCATGCCAGAGTTCAAGCTTGGTTCATTTTATTTGATGTGAAAACAATCATTAATATTTTAAGGAATGAAATGAATTTTAAAGAAATTGTTGGTCCTGTGCCAGGCAGAGTCCATCTTTTTTCCCAGGAGTCTAGGATAAGCATTTCGTACCCTCTGCTGACCTTGTGTGTGCTTCTGTAGGAAAACTAAAGGCACATGAGGCTGCTGCACACAGCTGAGGAATTGCCATGGCAACCCAAGGCCCATCACCTGAGCTTTATTCCAAACTGACTTATCAAGAGCGAACTGCAGTCTCAGAAAATGGAAGATGGAAAATTCATATTCTCTCTTTCTCCTCCTTTCTCGTGTTTTCATATTGAAGTTCCAAAAGTGGCCCATCCTTCTTCTTCCTAAAATTATTCCGAATGCCTTCTTTTCTTTCTCAGATTTGCTGTCTGATTCATGGATCCTTGTGCTTGAAGAGGTGAGGGACTGGAAAAATTAGCACGCAGCAGTTCCCTTGCGTGGTCACCCCACGTAGCTCACAATCGCACGGCTGGCAGAATGACCGTGTGTCCCTGACGAGGCCACTCTGGGATGAGCACATCTCTGGGCTGTTGAAGGGGCTTCATGACCCCGTCACTCTGTTATCTGGAAGGGATCATAACCAAGATAGAAGAGTTGTCATGTCAGGCTGTGTCTGGACTTGAGGTTGTGTTAATGAATCAGTGATGACTTTCTGACGAGATCTTTATGGGTTTTTTCCCTTGCTAATCTATCATTGAAAGTATAATAAGTCAGTAAACATGAAATGACTTGGAATATGGTTCAGGTGATGGGTTCTTTGGTTGCCATGGTGATTAGTCAGCCATGAGTCAAGGTCCCTTCTATAAACAGTTCCAGCACCTTGAGAAGCATAAAACTCAACCACAGAATGTTTCTAAAATCTTTGCCTCTGGGACCCTTCCCCAGGATCTGTGGGGCTGGGTATGGGGCCCAGGAATTTGTGTGTTTCACAAGCACCCCCTCCCCGAGAACATTCTCCTTCAGCTCGTCTTCACTCCACACTGTGAGAAACACAGCACGCCCAAAAGTTTTCCTCATGAGTCAGGTTAGGGAAATGTCACTCGTTTGTGACTGGTAGCATGTCACAGAGTTGGTGAAATGTCAATGAGCGACAGCTGACGTTGGGGCAGGAGGACCTCACTGCAGTAGGGTCTTCTACTGTGGCTATGCAGCCCTGGGCTCGTTAAGTCACCTCAGTCTCTTTTCTCATGTGTATTTCCTTCCTGCAAGAGATCCCTAAAATGCTTATGAATGAATAACTGATACAAAATTACTAACCCTGAATATCAAACAAATACACAGGCAGGCAAAAAAAAAAAAAAAAAAGTTAATTCCAGACAGTTTCATATTAAAATAGACATTACTTTTTTTAGAAAACTTGGAAAAAGTATTTTAGGAAAAAGACTCCCATTCTCCTGTGAAAGAAAAGCCCAACCTCCTAGCTTGATTCTGAGATTGTATAAGAAATGGATTTGGGGCCAGGTGTGATGGCTCACACTTGTAATCCGCGTTCTTTTGGAGGCTGAGGCAGGAGGATCACTTGAGGCCAGGAGTTCGAGACCTGTCTAGGCAAAATAGCTAGACACTGTCTCTACAAAAAAATTGTTTTAATTAGCCAGGTATGGTGGTGTGCACCTATAGTCCCAGCTACTCTGGAGGCTGGCCTGAGGGAAACACTTGAGCCCAGGAGTTTGAGGTTGCAGTGAGCTATGATCATGCTACTGCACCTCATTCTAGGTGACAGAGCGAGATCTTGTCTCTTAAAAAGAAAAAGAAAAAGCAATGAATTTTGTATCTCCCAGTCTCTAGAGCTTCTGTAATAAGAAGTAATGTAGGTTTTATAAAAAGTTTTCTTACTTTTCTGTAAGGGTATATGCATATATATTTTGGTGTGGAAGACTTAACATCATTACATATGGGGTTATATGGGCTGCAGAAAAGTGAGTGGAATTGAATTTACTGTTGGAATGGAATTAAATCTATTTCTAATTATCCCTTGAGAAAGAGCAACCTTATGGGTTGGTTTTACCTTACAGACAAAATTATGGTTTTTAAAAGGCAAAAATATTGAATCACAGACTTTTAGGTTGGAAAGGACCTGAAAGATCCTCCATTCCTATTACTTACATTCATAGATTTAATTGTCACACCTAGGCAAAATTCTCAGGACTGCACAAATTGTTGTGCTGTACTGGAGTTTTGTCATGCTGACTATAACCTGAAATAGGTTCACTGGAATTCAAATATCTTTGCTAGGCCTGGCACCATGGCTCATGCCTATAATTCCAGCACTTTAGGAGGCCAAGGCAGGAGAATCACTTGAGGCCAGGAGTTTAGGACCATCCCAGTAAGACAGAAGAGCCCGTCCTTACAAAAATTTTTTAAGAATCAGCCAGGCATGGTGGCATGTGCCTGTAGTCCCAGCTACTCAGGAGGCTGAGGTGAGAGCATCGCTTGACCCCAGGAGTCTGAGGCTGCAGTGAGCTATTATCAGGCCACTACACTCCAGCCTGGGCAACAGAGCGAGATCCTGTCTCAAAAAAGAAATAAATATCTTTATCAGTCAGGTTTGTTTTAGTGGAAGATATTTCAACTTTTGTTCTTTTATCAATTTTTTTTACATAAACCCAATAAGCAACACATTTTCCTAGATAACTGATAGAGCCTACTGTTTCTTTTCTCTTGACCTCTCCACAACACCTAATGTAACCCTGGATAAGAAATCATCTTGGACTAATAGATTTAAGTATGCTCTTTCTTATACTTCATGTTGATCTCATCTGATGCTCTGAGCCTCACACACACGATGACATGTCCCACTGAGCTCCAGGCACAATGCCTGGTTATTTTATATCAACACCCACGCTGCACAGTTAACTCAGTGCCTGAAGCCATGCAATGCCATCCTCGCATGAACTTACTCACATTTTTTTGAGTAAGCAAACACAAGATATTATGTCTACATAAGATATTTGAGTTCTACCAAAGGAGAGATACACAATATAATGCAGTGCCTGTCACACAGTGGGCCTTTAGTGTTTGTTGAATGAATAAATGCCACCTAAATATTCTTCCCAAGATAGTCCTTTCCCCACTGCCTGCTAACGTCCCTTCACTTGCCCGCCATTCCTGCCCCAGGACTTGGAGCAACACAAAACAACACATAGGCCCAAATTCTACAATTATTCTGCCATACATATAATAAATGGCCCTTATTACTCCCAGCATGCTTTTGTTATGCTCATGTGAACTTCAACGTAAACTAGTCCCCGGCTGGCAGTGTCTTCTTCCTTTGAGTCAGAGCTGTTTATCTAGAATATAAAAAAAGGGTGAGGAGGAGGTTTATTTTTCCAGGCCCTGCAGGGTGACAGCCAGCACATTTCCAATATTCAAAACAGAACTTTAGTCTGTCTTTTATTGAAATACTTTTCCCATCAAGACCCACTACACCCAGAGTAGCATTCTTCCCCACACCGTCTGCAAAGACCTTTTGCTCCCAGGATTACCTTAAAATCTTCTTTTAGGGATTACTGACCTCAGTAAAAGTGATGGGAAGTGACAGACGTCGTTGAGACAACTAGACCACCACACCCCTGCACACATCACCTCCCATAGTGGGAGGAATAGTGTCCTCCAAATATTCATGTCCTCCTGGAACCTCAGAATATGACCTTATTTGGAAATAGGCTCTTTGCAGATATAGTTAGTTAAATTAAGGTGAGGCCGTATTGGACAAGGGTGAGCCCTAAATCCAATGACCGGTGTCCTTATAAGAAGAGGAGAGGACACAGACACACAGCGGAGGTGGCCATGTGATGACACAGGCAGAGACTAGAGTGATGCAGCCACAAGCCAAGGATTGCCAGCAACCTAGGAAGAGGGTCGGAAGGATTCCTCCCTAGAGCCTTCACAGGGAGCACAACCCTGCCGATACCTTGACTTCAGACTTCTATCTTCCAACACTGGGATCCCCAAATAAAATTACAGTAAGCAAATATTGTTCTGGACTTTGTACCATGACACTATAGAATGGAAGGTCATCAAAGGCTTAGACCAGGGGTGGGGAAACTGTGGCCTTCTAAGTCCTTAAGTGCAGCCTTTTGACTGAATTCAAATTTTACAGAACAAATCCTTTTATGTTTATTACTACATTTTTGTTCATCTTTTATATTTATATTTTATTTTTAAAATGAATGTATTTAAAATACCAAAGAACAAAATAAGTTTCAACAAAATAATCCTCCCAGACTGACCAGCAGCACAATTAGAACATTAGTAAGCCATAAGGGCTAAATTGACGGCTGCTACACTCATGATTTAGTTCTAACTTCCCCCACCTGATTGGCGCCACTACTGCATGAAGCTGGTTGGCGAGAGTTTATGGGGGTTGAGTATGCTAGTCTGTTATCAACATTTGACAACAGTGCACTGTGTTTCTGTTTGAAATGGAGTTTGTGAATAATTGCACTGCTTGACAGTAGTTTTTAATTCTGCCTGCTTAATAGTCCATCATGCCAAAGAAGACCAAGAGAATGCTGAAGAAAGAAAACAGATTTTTTAATGAGGACTGGGAATTGCAATATCATCTTTTTTTCTGCTAAAGATAAGACAATTTGCTTGTTTTGTGATACTGCAATATCAACATTACAGAAACTCAATGCTCATCGGTATTATAATACTCATAAGGACCACAAATATTTTAAATTAGAGGGAGAGGCACAAAAGGTGGTTTTGCAGAAATTAAAAGATGAAAAGCAAAAGCAAAGACAATTCTTTCAAGCAGCAATGAAACCTGGAAATAATGCCACTGTAGAAACTTATTAAGTAGCTTATATACTTGGGAAAAAAGGGAAGCCATTCAGTGATGAAGCAATTGGGAAAGAATGCATTGTCAATGTTGTAGGATGCTTAGACCCTGATAATGTTTAAAGTGCAAACAATTGCCTTTCAAGGAGAACCAAAACTGATCAGCAGCATGAATTAGCCTTCAACTTAACAAAACAACTTCATGCAATACTTCAAAAGGAAAATATATATTATTCAATCACTTTGGATGAAACAACTGATACTATTGACTCAGTCCAGGTTTTATACTTAATTTGGGTCATAACAATATTTTCTTTGCTATGACGAGTTACTTGCTTTGGGCACTCTTGCAAACAGAACACAGGGACTACACCATCAATAACTTTCAAGATAAATGTCATGAAGTTGGACTGAATTTGGTAAATTTAGTGAGTGTAGGTACAGATGGTGCACCTTCCATGACAGGAAAACATGAAGGGTTTATTGTACAGATAAAAAAGAAAAAGATGTATTAACCGATCCAGAGGTTCTCATTTCTTTTCATCGTATCTTGCATCAGCAAAATCTCTGTATTAAAGCTATTATTTTTAAGTGACACTTTGCAACAAGTTGTAAGTATTGTTAACTATATTTATGCAAATTCAACATGGGATCATCAGTTTCACAACATGCTAAAGTTGAATGATGAAGTATTCAGTGTGGATTTGCTGTATCATTCTAAAATGCATTGGCTATTGCAGGGACAGGTGTTAGCCAAAATTTTATCTCTGCAAGAACAGAATCAGCAATGTGAATTATTGGATAATTTCTATAGGAATGCAGCATTTCTGTGTGATATCATATCAAATCAAACAACTTGAATATTTCTTTGCAAGGTAAAACTAAATCTATATATGATATGTGGCAAAAAAAAAAATCCAAGCATTTCAAAAAACGCTATCTTTTTTCAAAACACTTCTTCAAAAGAAAATTTTGGATGAACATTTTCCCCAGTTAGCAAAGGTCATTGATGAGCAGGATGATATATGCAAATCATTTAAAGAATACACAGCTGTTATAGACCATTAATTGGAGAATACAATGAAAGTTTCACTGACTTTGAGAATCATGACTTCACACTCAAATTAGCATTTCAGCCTCACCTAGTTGACATCGCCAAGGCACCTAAAGAACTACAGATGGAATTGATTGAGCTCTCCTTAGGTGGCATTTTAAAGTCACTGTTTGATGCTAAGAAAGATCCAACTGCAATATGGAAAAATGCAGTAGAATACCCACACCTTTGGTAACATGCCCCCCGCCAAACGCTTTGCTTTTGTAACATGCCCCTCCAAAAATGCTTTCTTGCTTTTCAACCACTATTGCTGCAAATCTACATTCTCCTACCTAACCCAAATCGAGATGCCCTTAAGGTCACAAATGACTGAGAAACCCCATGTAGAGGATCTACTGAAACTGTGGACCTCCGTTCTGCAACCAAAAATGCTTTCCAACAAAAAGCAGACAGGACAAAGTCATTAAAAGATTAGTTAACTTAAAAATTAACAAGTGGTTTTTATTTTTTGAAAAATTATTAAATAGATAGTAGTTAGATTTTTATAAAATAAGGTACATTTTTAAGTACATCTAATTGGAGTTTCTTGAATGCAGCCTTATTTCATTACAGCTAAGCTAACGCAGGCTTCCAACAGTAAAAGGTTCCCCACCCCTAGCTTAGACTATTATGAGGGGAGAAAAAAGAGAAGGAAAAAGGAGATTGAGCAAAAAAGCGCTGAGCTAACTGTTTTGTGTGCACACACACATAATTTTACTTAACACTCAAATCAAATCCCTGGGAGACAGTGTAGAGGGAAGCTCAAGGGAATGTTCTCTGACTGTTCTCCGGAGCCACCTGACTCACCTCTACCTTTCAGTTCTAGTGCACGTCGCTGTGACAGAATCAGATTAGTGCTGCCCAGCCAGAAAATTTGCTACTCCTGGTCACTAATTAGCTGTGGCTGCAGGGGTGGAGGTGGAGGTATGTTGAAACACTGTCTTTAGACAAGGAATAGATAATTCTAGGAGAATTGTATGAGGTGTGTTGGCACCACAAAAGTATGTCTGTTCTATGTGGTATTAGATTCTACGTGTAATTGATTGATACCCCCTGATTGTATTACTGTATTAAAAGCAAATAGATTTTGATTTCCCAAATGGTATCCACATAGCAACTTTCAGCATCTCCAGATTAACTTGCAATTTAAAAAAAGAATATAATCCCCTCCACCATGCGCGCGCACACACACACACACACACACACACACACACAAAAGGATGCACAAAGAAAGCACCCACAGAACCCCAAAGGTACAATCTGGGTGGCACCATGTGGGCAGAAAGGGATGTGTGAGCAAAGCCAGAGCAGAAAGTGTCTCCAAACACTTATTCATCCTCCCACTGTCTTCCAAAAACATTGTGTTGAGTTTACAGCTTTGAAAATGTAATTAACAGTTTCGCTCAAGGGAGAGTAGGTCCTGAGAATTTCACAGATTCAAATCTCAATGAGCAGTGGCTTACCCAAAGGGTAAACCAAGCACTATAGCCACCATTTTCTGGTCTCCTAGAAACCTGGCAACAATATGGGCTCGGCCAGCTTGCCTTTGAATCCTGCTGTCATTGTTGTTATACTCCTTCATCAGATTTGCAAATTAAACCCCACCCACTACAGCTCTAAAAGCAACCCCATGGTGAGAGCCTGAAAAAGCAAGTTGAATAAATAGGATCTAAAACTTTCTGGCTTTCTGCTATGGTGACTTCACCAGATGTTCTCACGGCTTTGGAATCAGCAAGAGCAGCATCCCTGCCGAGGCAGTCGTGTTCACGGTGTGAGATGAGGGATGCCCTGAGGTTCCTCTTGCCCCAAAATACCTCTCATGTAAGTTTGCCATAATGCCTGAAATCCCATGTGAAAAGACAAGTCTTTTACTTGGGAGAAACACATACATCTGTCCACATTAGACAGTGATTAGGTGTAATCACGAGGGAAGGAGACACAGAGCTGACAAATGTTGATGAGGGGAGACAAGGATCCAGAACGGGAGATGCTTCTGTGCGGGGCCGGGGAGGATCCTGAGCCCTGTGCAAGCGGAAAGGAAGCCAGGCATGCCAAGGGTGTAGGTGGGGAGAGGAAGGCGAAAAACAAGGCAAACTCCACCCACTTGATTCTTCTGCCCAGAGCTGAGAAGACAGAAGTGCAGGTGTGGGTACTGCTGGGGAAGCCACCAGCTAAAATACAGACCTTCATTTTAATGTGAAGAGGTGAGGAGTATATTATTTTTATATTAAATACAGATTTGCTTTGGGGTTAATTGCAAGATTCACATTGCTATTTTAAAGAGAGAAAACCAGGATGCTCTAACTTCAAATTTCATGCTAACAGTGGACCTCTTGGGCGATGTCCTGCACATCTCGGCTCAGTTTCCTCACCTGTTCCTGCTGGTGAATGTCGCTGTCCACCTGGAAGAGCTGCTTGTTCTGTGAGCTTCAAGGATATAAAACTAAGAAACCTTGTCCTGGAGAGTCAGGATCAAAAACATAGTACAGTACCAAGAACATGTGCTCTTTTCAATCAAAGTTCTTGAGAAATTTTTTTCTGGTTGAAACACTGTCATGAGCCAATCATGATCTTTCTGGTTGAAACACTATCAGAGCCAATCATGATCTTCTTCTGCTCCCCTGAGAAGGGATGGGCAGGCTTGATGCTCTCTCAGTGTAAGGCGTCTGAGATGTGCTCAGTTGGTACCATTGCAGGTGGCCATGGTTCCAATCACAGGTCTCCCCTCCCTGGCAAGTTTGATAAATTCAGCTTTGCCTTTTAGTTAGTTTATTATTAACAGGCTGTGTGGTTGGGAAAGTGGAAATGTACTGGTGTAATGGGAACAGAAGACCTGCATTTAAGTCCCCATCTGTCTCTTACCAGTTGTGTAACTGTGAGTGGATCATTTTCTCTCTCTGAAGCTTGTTTTTCTCATTTGTAAGATAGGGCTAGGCATTGCTGGGCTGCTAGCCCCCACAGGTTGCCGACAGGATCAGAGAAGATCATGAAAGCACCTGGTGACTGCTAGAACTCATGGAACTCTCAGGACCTATTCTGATGGCAGACATCTCATCATTTGCAAACCACTGTTCCCTCTCACATCTCGATGTGTATCGGACGTGTGGGGAGCTGCTGCCTCGTCTTCTACTTTAATCCACTGTGGATCTGTTCTCTGCAGGCTAAAAGAAGATAACACACCAGGATGCTGAGATTCCCAGCTATGCCTTTTCTATCTATGTAACCTTGGACATGTCATGTGACCTTTGTGGGGTTAGCAGCAGGGTAATGGGAGTCATAATAGATAACTTGTAGAATTGTGAAGATTACACCCAGCAAGCACTTAATACATAATAATTAAACTTACTATAATGATGTTTTCTCTATCTTTGTTCACAAGTATTTTATGAAGGGCCCAAAAGGTGCCCTGGATCCTTCAGTTTAAACCCCCTTTCTTAGGAGCTGCTCAGGACACCTCCCACTGGAGTTGTATTAATAGGGAGACTGATAGATATAGGGCTATTTAGGTTATCTATTTCTTCTTGAGGAAACTTTAATAGTTTGTGTCGTTTGAGGAATTTAGAGGTCAGAGTGCTCTTAGAAACCATCTAGCAAAGTGGTTGTCAAACATTAGGGGATATCAGAATCGCCATAGACACTAATCCAAATATTGTAACAAATGTTGCAATGGACAAAACTGTAGCCTAGGGTAAGTATTAATGTTTTTCTTTCCCCAGAATTCCTGCTTGATTTAATATAAGAACAGTAGTCCTGCATTTGTAAAAAGACAGCAATCTTGTTAAGAAAACTATTTGTTGCAGACTGTAATTAATGAAGCACCATCTGTGAGTGTCAGTGCTCTTTGGGTGAACTGTGACTATCTAGGCAAATTTTTATGCTTTTTAGCACAGATGGGAGAGACAAAAGCATGTAACCAAGCAGAAGTGTGACATAAATAAGCCTATCAGTTTCACATGCTGTGCAGTTTAGAAAATTTTATTTATTATTTAGTATAAATACATTCATTTTCACATTCTTCCTAGAAAACTCAGTTTAAAATCTATATCCAACTTTGTATTCTCCAACTGAGCCTAAGTATTGTCTCTAGGTCAATTTTTACAAAATACTTGCTTCCTCTTCAACTTTCAGGTAAAACTTAAACTCCTTAGCGTAGGATTCAAAACCCACGCTAATCCCAACAAATTTAGCTCTACTGACCAGGTTACTCCCACTGTTATTGCCCAGTTCCCATCCAGCCAAATTCATCTTCTGGCGGTTCACAAATATGTTCACCCATCAGCCTTGCCTGGAATGCCTCCCCATAGCTTCTCTCTCCTCTCTGGTTCTCACTATCTTACTGATTCTTCAAGGCAAGACACTTTGTCCAGTGATTCTTCCATATGTTCTTAATGTTTATTCATTTAAAAACATTTAAAAGAATTAACACTAATTTATTGTATATTTATAAATAGCTAGAAGAGAAGATTTGGAATGTTCCCAACACAAAGAAATGATAAATGTTTGAGGTGACGAATATCCCAACTATTGAGATTTGATCATTGCACATTTCTTACATATTTATATCAAAATGCCACAAGTACCCAATAAATATGTCCAAAAACATACATCAATAAGAATTAAAAATGTTTTAAATTTAAAAAATATTTGTAGAGCTCCTAAGCTTTTATTGCACTTACAGTGTCTATAAAAATAGCATAGCTCTTTAATTAACTTTTTAAAAAAATTAGGTCTATTGAGGTATAATCTACATATGGTAAAATTGACTTTTACTAAAACTATAGCGTTCTGTGAGGGTTTTTTTTTTTCCAGTTTTATTTCAGGTACAATTGACATATAATAAACTGCATATATTTAAAGTGTAAAATGTGATAAGATTGACATAGGTGCACATTGGTCAAGCCATCACCACCATTAAGATAATGAATATATCCATCATCCCAAAGGTTTCCTCATGTCCCTTTGTAATACCTCCCTCCTGCGCCATTCTGCAGCCGCCCCCTTTACCCAGGGAACCACTGATCTGTTTTCTGTCAAAATAGATTAGTTTGCATTTATTTTCTAGAATTTTGTACAAACCAATTGATACAGCATGCACTTCTTTTTGTTTGGCTTCTTTTACTCAGCATAATTATTTTGAAATACATCCATGTTGTTGTGTATTACCAATGGTTCATTCCTTTTTATTGCTAAATAGTATTCCATTGTATGGATGTACCACACTGTATTTATCCATTCACCTATTGACAGACATTTGGATTGTTTCCAGTTTGGGGCTTTACAGATAAAGTTTCTATGAACATTCATTCCCAAGTCTTTTCTTTCTTTTTTTAATCATTTTTATTTATTTATTTATTTTTATTTCAGCATATTACAGGGCTACAAATGTTTAGGTTACATATATTGCCTTTGCCCCTCCTGAAGTCTTTTCTTGAATGTGTGTTTTCCAAGTTTCAGTTGTTCCACATGCTAACCAACACTTGAATATGGACAATCTTTTTAATTTTAACCTTTATTATTAGATTTTAATTTGCATTTCCTTAATGACTAATGGTGTTGAGTATCTTTTGATGTGCAAATTTGCCATTTATATAGCTTCTTTGAAGTGTTTGTTCAAATTATTTGTCCATTTCATAACTGCATTGTTTTCATTTTGAATTTTGAGAGTCATTTATATATTCTGGATGCAAATCCTTTATCAGATATAATATTCACAAATATTTTCTCCAAGACAGCCTGTGGCTTGTCTTTCCATTCTCTTAACAATGTCTTTAGAAGCACAAAAGTTTTTAATTTTCATGAAGTCAAACATCAATTTTTCTTTTTTGCATTGTATTTTTGGTTTCGTAGCTAAGAAACCTTTCTGTAATCCAAATTCACAAAGATTTTGTTATTTTTTTTTCCTAAAAGTTTTATACTTAAAGATTATATGTTCAAGTCTATCATCCATTTTGAGTTAATAATAATAGCACCACATAGGACTGCAGTGAGAATGAAATTATTAATAATTAAGTGCTTAGAATAATGCTGGGCATATTCAATACCCTCAGTAAATGTCAGCCATTATTATTGGCTCTTGTTTTAAGTTAACTAAGAAAATGATTCACATTATACAATTTGAATCTAAATATTGAATATAGTATTAGGAAATCTGATGGTGCTTGAAGAAATTATCAAGAGCTAAACAAGCACTAACATCATAGAGAACCAAGAAAGGTTCGAGTCTAAAGCAGAGGAACACGAGCGTGGGCTCCAGCTTTGACTGTACCACCACTTTGTATTCTTCGTCTGTACCACGAAGGGGTTGTCTACGTATTCTCTGAAGTGAATTCTAGCCTCTAACAATCTATCATTCCTTGAATTCAATTTTTTTGTTCTGTCAGCTGAGTACTACCATTAAAACACATCTGAATAAAATATAAGTATCTATCAAATAGTTTTCATGAAGTTAAAAAAAAAAGGAAAAATAACATGGACAAATCCCCAAGTCTGAAGTGTAAGTTTCAGCGGCCCTGTTCCTTTAACACATTTCCTTGTGTGAACACTTTAATGACAGTCCCACTAAACAAGACAGAGGAAAGTTTGAGAGACGTTCCAGGACTTTACAACACCACTGTGCTGGGATGTAGCCTAACTGTCTTGGGGCTGACCACAGGTGGTGACCACTGACCTGTGACTCTATTTCTAATCTGGATATTCTAATATTAGTAATGTGATATCCCATAAATAGCTTTTCAGGAAAAAAAAATTGGCGGTACATCATTTGAAATAAAATTAAAATAATGACTTGATTTCTAAAGTCACTGTACTTCTAAAAAACCTGTTTCACTTGAGATGACTCAAAGAAAAACTCATGAAAAATAACAGAATGATGATGTTTTACATACTGATTTATTTTAAAGCTTAACAGATAATCACAAGGTATTTAATAAAAAATAGTTTTAAATACATTTTAAAGTCCTAAATAAAGTTTCTACTTAGCATAAATACACATAGTTTTAGACATAAAAGCATAGTTTTTTGATTTTTAAATTTTTTTTCTTTTTCTTTCTTTTTTTTTTTTTTTTTGGAGATGTGGTCTTGGTAGGTTCCCCAAGCTGGAATCCTGGGCTTAAATGATCTTTCTACCTCAGCCTCCCAAGTAGCTGGGACTACAGTCGCTGCCACTGTTTTGGGCTTAAAAGTGCAGTTTTAAAGGCAGATTTCAGACCTCTTAAGCTATATGATGGCTAATTATCAGCTTAAGGATTTTAAAAACGTGTATTTACAAAAATTTGATGAAATTCATTAAAATGTTTTATAAACATTATAAACAAACATATACCATATAATGTAGGAGAGAGTTAAAGTTTCATGATCTACTTAGAAATACTTAAATCCTGTATTTTATATTATTTTACAAAGTTACTGTTATTATAAAATTTTCATTATACATTCTGTTTTAAACTCCTTTATATGTCTCCTTCACTAATATCAAGCACAGGTTTGTAAAATATATATATACTATATACATACATATACACACTACTTTTTTCCCCTTGTATATAATGCCCCTTCATAAGAACATACTTGGTCTAAAGAACAATTAGAGTGCAGCAAAATGCTGCTTTAATTGTTTAATTAAATGTTGAGTATCCACATGATCTGGAAATGCTGCTTCAGACTTCTGTGCAGCAACATAGCTTCTCTGCAGATCTCCAATCTACAAGAAATACAAGAATAAGGGCACAGAATGAGATTAGAAAAAATGAGTAAGGAAGTGAAAAAAAGACATACTATCTGCATGCTGTAGAAACTCCAAGGGTTCTTACAGGTAAATTGCTTGATTATGCTACTCTGATTTTAGAATTCTCTCACCTAGATTATAATTCAATCTTGAAAAATATGTGGGAAAAATAAAATAACCAATTATATAACTGAAGTGTGCTCATTTCAGCTCTCTAGCAAACAACTTAAAAACCTGTTTTCTTATTCTATTACTGATAGTATTATAAACATAAAATGATATTTATATGCTAAAACAACCAGCCCTAGATAGCTTAGGAAAACCTTGGGGAAACTATTTGTAATGTACCACAAAGACATACTTTGATTAGGGTATTATCTTTTAGACAGAAAATTCAAGGAAAAACTATTGTATTTAAGATAATATGCTCTAAGACATTTTAAATAATGCTAGTACAAAAATGTTGGGAAGATATCTGGTTTTAAAAGTTTATAAAGGGTGTTTCTGATTTTCAATGAACTATATATTAAAGTCCAGTATCAAAAAAACCCCACACATACTATCCAAATCTGTCTAAATATATATTTTTTATTGATACTTAAGAACTGTACACATTTATGGGGTACATATGATATTTTGATATTTTCCTATAATGTGTAATGATCAAATAAGAGTAATTAGGATATCCATAACCCCAAACATTTATCATTTCTTTGTGTTGGGAACATTCCAAATCTTCTCTTCTAGCTATTTTGAAATATATAATAAATTATTGTTAACTATAGTCTGAATATATCTTGATTCATATATACACCTCTAAAAACAGAGAGATTTTTGGTGTGTACACAGAAAAAAATCTAGATAATTCAACTCTGGTACGTTTTTTGTAACATATATATGTGTTAAAAACATAAACTGTTTCTTTTTCTAAATCACATCTTTTTTTAACATACTATTTTTTTCTTATGGAAATATAGCCTTTTGCTTAAAGAGCTATCTCATTTGAATTATATATTATTAAAATATGATGATATTCCTGAAGGAAAGTAATTAAGCCTTCTTTGTGGTTTGACTAAGTAGCAGCACAGTGCAGTAAAAACACACGGGTATTATCAGGACCTGAGTGTGAATTTGGATATAGTTCCCTGGCATGTTTCTCCAGGGAAGTCTTTTAACCTCTATGAGCCTCAGGTTCCACTAGAATGTAAGCTGCATGAGGTAGGTTTTTGTCTGTTTTATGCATTGCTACATCTTCTGTGCCAACAGCAGGGCCTGGTATGCAGCAGGAGGCTCAATAAATAAAACATCAGTTGTATGAAAAAATGAGTAATGAAGGTAAAGGATACCTACGTTGCAGGATCGTTGGGAGAATAAAGCAGGTATGTAAAGCACCTAGAACAGTGGCTGGTATATAATAAGTGCTCAGAAATTACAACTTATGAGTGACAGAGCTTATTTTATTTGCTGAACAGAAATGATTGTGTAGATGGCTTCACATTCATGCTATGAAAAATAACATCTTTACAATTCTTATGGTCTATAAAGACCCTTATTTACATCACAAACATTTTTAGCCATTTTTTTGTTCTCAAAACAGACAAAACCTTCCATGTTAAAGATTTCCAAGTAAAAGTTAGTTATTATTAACTACCTTTACTTATTCAAAATGGCACATGGTTCCTTTTATCTTTTGGATATTATTAATAACTGACTTGCAACACAGTATTAACAGTTGCATTTCCCCCTATTGTTCATAGCTAAAATAGCTTTCACTAATATCTCTAATTTTACAGCAATCACACGAGTCTTGGTGGCAATATGATCTACAAATAATATACAGGATTAACTTGCTGAAAAAGCCAATAACTAAATACTTCCCAAACCAGAAGTTACTTAATGAGCATTTTTCTTCAATGACCAAATGTCATATTTTAAAATATAAAATAATTCTTCTGCAATCTATAATAGTTTAAGTTTAGTCAATATTCAGTGATAAAGTTTATTAAACTGTCCCTTGAAGTGAAGACATATGTGAATACAATAATTAAGAGTTTAAAAAGAACATTTCTTTCAGGAAGGTAAGGTTAGAATTTCCTTATTTATTTTTACTTTTTTTAAAACAAGACATAAAAAGAACAGATCAGATGATAAATTAATAAAGAAAGAGAATACCTTATCGGAGACTGTTGCAAAATTAAAATGCGGTTCATACATATGGGGTGCTAAATTTGATGCAGTTTGCAATAGTGCCCTTGCCTGTGTAAAAAAGAAAAGAAAAACCGAAGGCATATGAGCATATATCAGCACTATATTTGGGATTTTTTCGTAAAAGAATTCTTTACCTACGATAGAAACTTAATAAACATGATCCTGTGATAAATATAGATGACATTCCTCATGAAATACAATGACTTACTAAAATACAACTAACTAGTGATATCTTGCCAAAATTACGTTAATGATAAATGATTCAAAAGACAGAAAATGCAAGAATTAAAAATTTACAGTAGATTTAAAGTTAGTTGAGAACTGTTCTCATAAAGTTTATACATCAATATGATATACAATTTGAAATATAATCTTCTTAACACCAAAAAGAGTTCTTAATCTAGTTTGTGTTGCTATTGATTGATTTAACAGGCTCTAATTACTTATTCTCTAATGTAATAACAACAATAACAACAACAAAACTGTGGTAAATTTCAAAGCCCAAAGTTCTATGCTGGATGACAGTGAGCAAGCATTTATTACACTGCTGGCCAGTTTTGTAAGTGAAACAGCAGCTGAATAGGACACACTTTCTGTTCTCTAAGATACACAAAACACAAACTTTCACATTATCTTTTGCTCCCTATAGGCTCAAAGGATCATATGTCGCAGAGACCACTGAGTGGCATGAGATGCTCACATATTTATCGTGAAGACCACAAATTCAGCATTACAACCTGCTGAACAACCCTCCAGCTTGTAGCTAAACTTAAAACCTCTATCCATGATCCTGAGGACAAATTCATATATCTTTTTTTATGGAAAATAAAATGATATCAGTTTACATAGAATGGTGGATTTTTTAAAAAGAAAATGGGGTTCATATCATGAAATCTTTCACCAAAACATTTCAAGTCAATTGCATACTAGAGAAACAACAGTAAGTAGGAGGAAAAAGAAATCACCAATATGGAAACAGAAAAAAAATCACAAAAATCACTTGCTTCCATATGGATATAGGCAAAGTTCCATGACAAAACAAGTGTCCACTTTACATTAGTTAATGTCTATAAACTATAAATCCATCTTATTTATTTTGGGAGAATTTATGAAATAAAGGTAATATCCAATGATGTTTGTTTTCTTGTTTTCGTTAAAAGTGTACCATTGTGCCTAGAAGACTAGGCTGGGGGTTAATGTTCCAGCATGCTTCTCACCATGTCTGTGAGCGTGGATAAAGTTACTCACCCTCCTCAAGTCTCCATTTCTTCTTCTCCAAAGTGGGGAATGCAACAATATTTACCCTTGATTTCCATTAATATTGTGTGAAATATTTAGCCTTTTAAGCTGTTTGTTTTATGTACATTATAATAATACAATTTATTAGGCATCCACTACTATGTGCTCAGTACTATGCTTCTATTATGCCAAGTGCTTTACATGCATGATCTAATCCTCACAAAAACACTTTCAGGTCAGCGTCATTATTACTTTATTTTCTGTATTATCCCTTCATTCCACAAATATTGACTGAGCATCTACCACGTGCCAGGCACTGTTTCTGATACTGAAAATGTAACAGTTACATGACAGATAAGGTTCCTGCTTTCATGCAGCTGACTCGCTACATTTTACACATAAATGTGAAACTACTGATAAAGTGATAAGTACTGTGAAGAAAAAAATAGATGTGATAGCACCCAACGGCTCCTTTGGACTGATGTTGGAGATGGCCTTTCTAAGGAGGTGGCATTTAAGCCAAGACCTGAATGACAAAAAGAAACTTGTCATTGCAAGATCTGAAGGAAGAACATTCCTAAGGCCCTAAAGGAAGACTGAGCACTACATGTCTTCAGAGCACCGCGGCGTGCTGTGTCTGCAAGTCAGTGGGAAAGGAGGGGAAAAAGATGCCACATGAAAGGAAGCCAGAGGCCAGATCATGTGGGGCCTCACAGGCCACCATTTGAAGTCCAGATTTTATTCCAAGTATAAGGAGAAGGCACTAAATGGTTTTAAGCAAAGTAGTAACAAAATAATCTTCTTTTTAAAAAACATTCCTTAGGCTGTTCTGAGGAGGGTGTGTGTATTATAGAGTGCACTTCCTTGCTGATGTAAGTGGAAACAAAAAGACCAGCTAGGCTAGCCCTCTGGGAGGCCGAGGCGGGTGGATCGCTCGAGGTCAGGAGTTCAAGACCAGCCTGAGCGAGACCCCATCTCTACTAAAAATAGAAATAAAAATTATTTGGACAACTAAAAATATATATAGAAAAAATTAGCCGGGCATGGTGGCACATGCCTGTAGTCCCAGCTACTCAGGAGGCTGAGGCAGTAGGATCGCTCAAGCCCAGGAGTTTGAGGTTGCTGTGAGCTAGGCTGACGCCACGGCACTCACTCTAGCCAGGGCAACAAAGTGACACTCTGTCTCAAAAAAAAGCTAGGGGGATCTTATAGTATAGTCCAGGCAAGAGATGAGAGCAGTTTGGAGAAGGGTGGTGGGAACAAACAAAAGTGAGCAGGTTCAGGGTGTGACGGGATTTTGAGGTCAGAATGCCAGGGCTTGCTGAATTTGATGCCGCTGCAGGCGTGGCAGGGGAAACAGGTAAGAAAAGAGGCCTCAACGGGTAACTTCCAGGATTTGGGCTTGAACAAGATGGTGGATGGGGGGTGGTGACTGCTGGAACAATTTACTAACATAGGGAAGACTGGGGAGGTGCAGATTTGCGCTAATAAAATCAAATGTTCTATTAATATTTTGGTTTTAGAATGGTTAAGTAACTTATCCAAGGTCGTGTAGCTAGTATGTGCCAGAGTTGGGATCCAAGTCCAGGCCTGTCACACTCTGGAGCTCATTTTAAACATATAACATATACTGTAACGCCAGCCACACATGACAGCTTTTCCTGGAGGAAGGCAGACTGCCCACTGCGCCTCTGCTGGTCCACTGACCTGTTCAACATGGCCCTTCCGCATCTCCAGCACGGCCAGGTTGTTGTAGGCCTCAGCATGGTGGTTGTTGTTGACCAGAGCCAGCCTGAAGCACTGATGGGCCAAATTCGTATCTCCGATTCCCTACAAGAGAAAAGAACTTATTTGAACCCATGGATCCATATGCTTCCTCCTGACATCTCCTCCCTTCTTTCCTCATATAAATCTTTGCTGCTACCACAGAAAAAGCAACAAGTACCAAACAGTCATAGGAGTCAAGTGTGAATTCTATGTAAGTGGATTTAACTTGGGAACATAGAGTGAACTATGGTAATGCCTAGAAAACTCTAAATTGCCATGTAGGACTACAACCAAACCTGGATTTACAATACCTGAAAATTTTCTTCAAAGTAATTTTCCATAACAGAAATATATCAGAAAGACAACATACCACAGCTACATGTCCCAAGTTGTACCAGACATCAGCTGTCTCTTCTTCATTTTCTGCCAGGGAAAGGGCACGTTCAAATGAGGTCAGAGTCATATCATACTGCTGGGCATAGAAGCAACACAGCCCCAGATTGTTAAAAAGCTGGCAGTTGTAAACGCCCATCTGCAGGAGTCGCCTTTTCAAAAAAACAACACACAAATTTTGGTGTCGGACCAACTTTACAAATGTTAAGACATATATACATATTTTACAAAGTTAGAAATGAATTCATCTTATAATTTTTAACACTCCCAAAGAATATAAAAACAGAGTGTTATAGTAAATGAAAACGTTTATAGCAAATGCAAAAGCATATCTTTTACAGTGGTAGTAGTCATGGGGAATGTGTCTAAAGGCAAGATCAGAAACAACTTATCTAAGTTTTTTCCCCAAACACTTTGTTAGAGAACCAAAAAATAAGAGAGAAATAGTCACATAATGTAAAACCTACAGAGTTTAGCTTTATGAAGCTTTGGTGTCCATTGGGTAAATGCCTAAGACCCTCTAATCTAATTTGAGGGCTGTGTTTAGCATTTCTCTCTAAGTTGTCAGCTGAGTTGGATCCTGTTTTTGGCTATTTGTAACTTGTGGTTAAGCTGCGTCTACTGACCTTTGATGAGCTTCTAGCGAGAAAGACAAGACCATCAGGGGATCCCTACATTATCCACTTAGCTCTCACACCGCAGCTCAAGAGCCCCGCTTGCTTCTATGATCATTAATCCGGAGGGACAAAGGGTAAGAGAGTTCAAATAAGCAAATGAAAATCTGCCCAGCTGCCCTGAGAAACCCATGACCCACTTTGGAGGTGGGGGAGTAGAGTCAGCTGCATGTGCACAGGATGGCATTTGTATCATTATATTTTATGCCTCTAACATATATTTGGAAAGAACTCCAGTCATCTCCTTACATATTACCCCAGGGGCTACAGAGGAAGTCATAATTTGAAAATTAATTTCAGAAGCCATACACAGGATAAAGTAAGTATGTATTTAAAAGAGAACCAGTGAAAATAATTTATTTAGACTTCAAAAAAAAATTTGAACAAGAGTTGACAATACTTCACAAAACAAGGGGTCCTACTTCAGGTCCTCATCAAGGTTCAGAATACAAGGTCAACGGCTCTTTGCAAATCTCTTCACTATTTTGGTTTTAGTGTCTTTATGTTTAGTGATATTAATGGAGGCAGTGATGATAAGTGTTTTAAGTAACTATTAAACTATTATTGGTACATGATGAAATGGTTAACTCATACAATGACATGGGGTTAAAAACTCAGTCAATTATCCAGGCGTGTTTCTGCCAGACATCTGTATGTTTCCAAATTACTGGATGTCACTATAATGTTCATAAAATATCTGGGTGTTAGAATTTCTAGTTTTATATAGACATGGCCTATATTATCGTTAGTTTCATACAGACATGGCCTACATTAATATTATTTCTCTACATTTTCATTCCATCTTTGTTATTGTTTCACAGGAAAGTAGTTCTACAACTTGAACGTAGAGCACACCTGTAAAACCGGAGAGCTATTTCTGGCTGGTCAGAATAAAAGTGGTTGCTTCCAATGCATGCAATGGCTTCCACGTGAGTATTGTCTTGTTTCAAAACTTCTTTGTAGTATTCGGCTGCTGATGAACTATTGTTCATTTCCTATTCTCCATCAAGACAGAAGAGCAATACTTTATTAATTTTTTCCTGACTGATCTAAGTCCATTCATTCACACATGGTTATTGAGAGCCTGACTCAACGTGCCAGACTCTGTTCTGGGAACACAATATAAACGAAAAGGCAAGGTTACAGTCCTCATGGAGGTTATACCTGGTGGGCAAGACAAACAAATGAGCAAATATGTAATATAATGTCAGGAAAGGATAAGTGATATGAAGAAAA
The DNA here is from genome assembly GCF_020740605.2 of Lemur catta. Lineage (NCBI taxonomy): Eukaryota > Metazoa > Chordata > Mammalia > Primates > Lemuridae > Lemur > Lemur catta. The sequence goes on from NC_059128.1 coordinate 13,988,912, forward strand.
ACAGAGCAGGGTAACGGGAGTGGGTGCTGCATTAGAAGGGGTGGCTGAAAGGGTCACTTCGGAGGAAGTGCTACTTGAAGAGAGGCCTGAGTGAAATAAGGGATCAAGACCTGAGCATATGCAGGGGAGGCGCAGTCTGAGCAGAGGGACTAGCAAATGTGTGAGCCTGAGATGGGCACTCACGTGTCACGTATGAAGAACCGCACCAAGACAAGTGAGGCGGAAAAGAAGGAGAGTGGCACAAAAGGAGATCAGAGGGGCAGCCAGGGCCTGTGTCGGATTTTTTTTCTAAGTTAAGAGAACACCATTAGAGGATTAAGAGCAGAGGAAGAACATCATCATATTTGTATTTTTAAAGAATAATTTGGCTGCTACCTGCAGGACATACCAAGATAGGGAAGAATGGTAGCAGCAAGATCAAGAGTCCAGGAAAGAAATGACAGCAACCCAGACTATGTTCAGAAATGAAACTAAAGAAATGAAAACTAGAGAAACCCTCTATAGTTATTAAATACTCTTCCTAAAATGCTGATAATCATAAATCAAGGTATCTAATATTATTAATGAATATTACGTTTCTCAAGTCTACCCTCAAGGCCCAGTTCAGGCCTCACATCCTTCATGAAGATTCCCTTAATGCCCTCACATTACTTAGCTTTCTTCTGCCTCTCAGCTTACATGGCATTTATTATTTGAACACTCACTTGTTCTTACCATATCAGGACTCATATTTTTTGTTAGATGTTCATCATATTTTATCAAATATAAGAGATTCCATTGATTCTAATAGGTACCACACAATTTAAACATAGAATTTTTGATACTTACTGGTAGATTTATTTAGATTTACTCAGACACAGATCACTTTTTTGCATACTTTATATAAAGTATATACACATAACCAAAATAAATTGAACATAGTATTCTTTCACATGCAGTCAAATTCTTCTGAATCCCTTTTTGACTTAGTCATCATTATCTAGGTGTTTCCATGCATTGCTGCTACACTATTTTTTTAATTGACAAATAATAATTGTATATATTTAGGAGGTACAATGTGATGCCTCAATATATGTATGCATTGTGAAATGAGCAAGTCAGCTTAATTAATATATCCATCACCTCACATACTTACCATTTCTTTGTGGTGAGAACATTTAAAATCCACTCTCATCATTTCTTAAAAGTGTGCTCCACTGTTGTCTCCAGGACTTTCCTCCGAGCTATTGACAGTCGTTCTGCTATGCGGATGCCTGAGCTTTCTTGATCTTACCAGCAGGTGTCAACAAAAGCTCTCAGGCAACATTCAGGAATAACTACCAAGTTCGCTATGCTGCCAGGAATAATGATCAAGTTCCCATATAAGCAGACTCTGACAACTACATGACAAATGACACTTGGTCACAAAGATCAAAAGATGCTATCCATTTTTAAATGTATCACAATTTCAGAGGCGTTAAAATGTGGAAAAAATGTTTTTAGAATCCATGAAATAGAGTAATTTCCTTTAAAGCAAGATCATGTGGTGTACCTTTTCTTAACATCAAATTTAGTACTTCTGGATACTAAAAAATTAATAAATAAGAATTCTACTTTCAAAAATTTTCTTAACTTCTCATGTTTATACTAGAACAGAAATTCTCCAACTTTTTGGTCTCAAGATCTCTCTAAACTTTTAAAAATGGCTGAGAATCCCAAAGAAGTTTTGTTTATATAGGTTATATATAATAGATTGACATTAGAAATTGAAACTGAGATATTTTAAAACTTAGATTAAATAACATTTCTTAATTAACTCATTCTAAATAACATGTAATGCACCTATAACATGTTAACATAAATAACATATTTTTATGAAAAATAACAGGCTCTCCCTGAGTGGTGAAGGTCTGTAGGTCATATAGCCATGTCTGTAACAGGGTGCATTAGTCTGTCTAATTTGGAGAACGAAGACTGTTAAGTACTTTTGGCCATAGATCTAAAGCCACATGCTCCAATTCTGCTTTTACCAGTAATAAGATTAATGGTTTGGCCTTCATTTGTTTAAATCTTGTATCTATCTCTCAGTTGATTCTCAGTCTACACAGGTACTTATCAGTCCCATAAACCCTGATAAAACATTCACCAGTTGATCCAAACCCATGCTTTATGCAAATTTTTTATGTGCTTTATATTTGAAATTCTTGCTCAAAGAAAAATGCATCCCATAGTGCAAGGCTTCAGTGTTACAGCCTACAAAGGTGGCAATGCCCAATGCAAAGAAGACTCCAGCCTCAGTAGCCTATTGGTTCAAGGCTTTTATAAAATTACCTTAGAATGTTTATATACTTGACTGATGGCACAGAAATTAATTTATGCAATCTTGAGGAATTTTAGACTGAAACACTTATTTTTTAGATGACTTTTTACGTAGTTTTTCAGTTAAGTTTTATAAACTTACAAAATATGTGTTTGTGCTAAATAAACTTAAACATTACAAAAGGGTACGAAATTAAAAGTAAAAGCCCCCTCTCCAAATCCCAGTGGGCAGAGGCTGTTAAGTTTCCTGAGTATTCTTCAAGAAATTTTGTTCACATATAAGCACACATATGGGTATGCATGCTTTAACCATAAACAATCATTCTAACACACAGTTTATTTTTCTTACTTTCAGTGTCTCAGCTGTCTTTCTATATCAAAACTAAAAGCGCTACTTCATTTTTTGTTTTACTTCTGCATGGTGTTCCATCAATACATGCATGGTATAGTGGTGGTATAGTCAAAATGCAGCTGGAACCATCTCATCTGGGGCGGTTTTACATGAATGGAGAGGGTTGATGGCCACTGCGTAGACTGATAGGAAGGAAAGTAAGAGCCTACAGGAAAGCCAAACCATGATATGTTGAACCACAACTGCTCTGAAGAAACACCTAATTTCCATAAGTGTTTACATTCTTAACTAAATAAATGACAATTTATAGGGGTGTGTGCATGGGCATTTGTGTGTGTGTAAATCTCCCATTTTTAGCAATTTTTTGTAATGTGTAGATTGAGGACATTAAAAGCAATCTTTTGTCTGCCCCAGGTATGGCAAGCATTTTCCCTGTTTGATATTTGTTTTGGCTATACCTTTTGTTTTGGTTTAGTTTGTATTTTTAGTTTTGCTACATAAGAAATTTAACTTTTATATTCTCAAGTTTATCAAACTTTCCTAATAAGGCTTTCTGACTTTGTGTCATGCTTAGAAAAATCTTCCCCATTCCAGTTTATACAATTAACTCATCTGGGTTTTCTTCCAGAACTTTCATGATTTCAACGTCTGAAGTTTTAAATCTGGCAATAATGAATTCTTTTTTTTTTTTTTTTTTTTGAGACAGAGTCTCACTCTGTCACCCAGGCTAGAGTGCAGTGGCGTCATCATAACTCACTGCAACCTCAAACTCCTGGGCTCAAGCAATCCTCCTGCCTCAGCCTCCAGAGTATCTGGTACTATAATTGTGGGACGCCAGACCTGGCTAATTTTTTTTCTATTTTTTGTAGAGACGGGGTCTCTCACTCTTTCTCAGGCTGGTCTTGAACTCCTGGCCTCAAGCGATCCTCCCACTTCAGCCTCCCAAAGTGCTAGGATTACAAGAGTGAGCCACAGCACCCAGCCAGATTCTTTTAGTATAAGAATCATTACTTACACCCAGCTCTATTTTTAAACTACTTATTAAATAATCCAATAACATAATTGGCTTAATAGGTAATTTTTATCACATCCTAAATTTTCATATATATGAACATATGTGAACTCTGTTTTGGTGCTTTAATTTATTCCTGCATCAGAACTATTTAAATTATACTAGCTCTAGAATAGATTTTATTAATGTAGATTTAAAATAACATTTTCAAGCATATAAATATCATTTCAAGCATGTAATAAACTTGTTATTTAAGTGATTTTTCACAGTAGTTATTTTTTAATCAATTCACAAAATATAGATAAAATCTATAATTAGCTTTTAATTATTTAAAATAAAATTGCAAATAATTTAAGAAGTGTTTGTTGCAGGAGTTCTCAAACTCTGTTATACATCAGAATTACCTAGTGAGCTTGGTAAAAATACAAATGCCTGAGTCCCACCTTTTAGGACTTTTGATTCAGTAGGAAGAGGTCTTACTTCTTGTACACTCCCAAGGTAATTTTCATACACAGTAAAGTTCGAGGATCACTGGAATAACATTTTCAGGGTAAGGTTTCTAATTTCAAACACCTTTCAACAAAGAACAGCTAAAATAAAGGTCCGTCTTTCAAATGGATTAACAAAATACCCTAAGAAAAATTAAAATCACTACCAAAGAAATTTCACAAGGATAAATCATTTTTAACAAGTGTCTGCACAAAACAAGCAACGAACAATAGGCAGTACAAGTTCATTTTAAAATGGGAAATATTTGAAAGGTACAATACAAAAAATGAAAGTGGTAAATAAAAAGAATAGAACATAAAGGAAGAGAAACTCTCCAGAGACAAAGATGATGTACATTAAAAAATCCCTAAAGGCATATACAGCATAGCCTACAATGCTAAGAAACCAACTTTACCAATTAACTCTAAATCCTTGTTACATAAAGAGAGAAAGAATACACTGGAAATCTGACTTTGGTGTGGTAAACTTTGGCATAAAGGAAATTAACTATGTAAATCCAAGGGGAAATATTCTTACCAACTATTTCAAGTCTGTGCTTAATCCTTGGTTACCCTATTTATGCATGAAATATTGTCCCTACAACGAGGATGCTTTCCTTTCTACTCCTTTCTTCCCTTCAAGTGCAAACTCAACTCAGACCTGGGAAACGAAGAAGCTGACAAAAGAATCCCTTCACAGCCACTTCCTATTAATGCCATAGCAACAGTAACTATAACAGAGGCTTGGAAGGAATTCTGCCCACCAGCAACCACACCGTTAAAGATATAATAGTTCTTCAGCTCTTTCTGCTAGCACTTCCTGCCTGAGAAGAGAAGGGTAAAAGGGCTGAGAACATGCAGAAGGCAGATCCTAAAGGTCAAAGAGCTCCAATTATATCAGGATAGTCACCGCTGGAACTAGCATAACTCCTACTGGTTTCAAAACTCAATTCTGTTTTATTTCCTTTCTAAGTTTCTTGGTCAAAGTTTTGTTCATATTGAATTTATGGTCACAACAAGTAAAGACAGAGATGTTGATAAAGTATTTTTATTGATTAATCAAAGTCTTCTATTTATACATTTATCAAAATTATATTTCAAAAGGGAAACATTTTTCTAGACAATTTAAAAATAGCATTTTTTCATTTAAAAAGTAATGTATGTTCATTACAGAAAATCTAGGAAATACAGAAAGCATAAAGAAGAAAATAAAAATCATTCACATACTATGACCTAGATATACCAAATGTTAATATCTTCTATTCTTCTTTAACAAAATGATTCCAAATATCATACCTAGAATTTTCAAAGAATTTAAAGAGAACCGAGATGCTTCTGTTCCATATTATATTGGAAGTCCTAAGCAATAAGATATATTTTTAAAAAGCAGTAAAATAATTGAAATGAAAAGATGAAAACTGTCTATATTTGCTGATGATAATTATTTTATTTACTTAGAATATCAAAGAGACCTATGGACAAGGTCTTAAAATTTAGAGTTGCTAGTATCAAATCAACTATAAAAAGCAATGCATTCCTATTCACCATGTCTTAGTTTTGCTTTGCTCTAAAGGAATACCTGAGACTGGGTAATTTGTGAAGAAAAGTGGTTTATTTGGCTCACAGCTCTGCAGGCTGTACAAGAAGCATGGAGTCAGCATCTGCTTCTGGTGAGGGCCTCAGGAAGCTTCCAATCAAGGCAAAAGGTGAAGTGGGAGCAGGTGTGTCACATGGCAAGAGAGGGAGCAAGAGGGAGCAAGAGAGAGAAGGGGGGTGCCCACGCTCTTTTAAGCAACCAGCTCTCGTGTGAACTAATAGAGCAAGAACTCACACATTACCATGGGGAAGGCACCAAGCCACTCACGAAGGGGTCTGCCCCCATGACCCAAACACCTCCCACTCAGCCCCACCTCCAACACTGGAGGTCAAATTTCCACATGAGATTTGGACAGAACAAATATCCAAACTATATCACCAGAAATAATCAAATAGAAAATACAAGGGGAAAAAAATAAGGATTCCATTCAGTCATACCTAGCAATACAACTGTGCAAAAAATACGTAAACAAAGCAGCCTGAGACGACTATTCTTAGAAAGGCCTGCATCTGAGAACTTGGGTAGTTACTTATATTGATATAAAACTTTCTCCAAATGGTAACAATGGCTTGCTACACCTAAACTGTTTTATAGACAGTGTGGTTTGTGCTGAACACCTGCTTACTTCTGGGATTCTGGAACTTTGGTAACATGATAGGCAGAGCATGTCTATATGACCAGCTCCAGTAGTAACCTTGGATACCGAGTTTCTAACGAGCATCCCTGGTAGACATCACTTCTCATGAGTTGTCACAACTTGTTGCTGGAAGAGTTGTGTCCTGTGAGACTCCACTCGGAGAGGACTCTTAGAAGCTTGCACCTGATTGGTTCTGAACTTTTCCCCGTGAGCCTTTTCCCTTTACTGATTTTGCTTTTTATATTTTTGCTCTAATAAATCTTAACCATAAGTACAACTGCATACTGAGTACTGGAAGTCCTAGTAAATCTCTGAATCTCAGGGTAGTCTGGGGGACTTCCCCCCTACACACATCGTCTTTCTGGAGATAATTACAAAATATTCATTAAAGGACAAAAAAGAAGATCTAAGTAAATGGGAGCGTTATATCATGACTGAGAATGGGAAGAATGGCAGCCCACCCACCTTCCATCAATTATGTATTCAATATATTCTAATCAATATGCCTGCAGGGTTTTTTAACGGTTCTTGATAGGTCCATCCTAAAATCAGTATGGAAGAGCAAAGGGCCAAGAATAACCAACCATGAAGAACAAAGTGGTAGAATTTACCTGACCTGATATCAGGAATTATTGTAAAGCTATAGCAATTAGACAGCAGGAAAGATATATCAATGGGACTTTTCACGGAATTTGACAACATGACTCTAAAATTTATAAGAATAAGGAAAAGGTCAAAATAGCCAAGACACTCCTGATAATGATGAGCTCTACCAGATAGTATTATAAAGCTATAATAATTAAGGTGGCATAATATTGGCACAAGGGTGGACAAACAGTCCAGTGGAACAGAATAGAAAGTTCCAAAACATATCCACCATATAGAGAAAAAATTGACATTTGACACTACAAACCTCGGGAAAGAATCAATAAATGAGCACAGACAATAGGTTATCCATCAGGGAAAATAATTTAAATCCCTATCTTATACTACTCTCTATACTCTTCTGTGTGTCTGAAATACTTTGTAATAAAAACTTAGTTTGACTAAATATATACATTAAAATCTCTTATTTTACTGGTAAACCACAGTAAATATTTTATAATTTTATAAATTGTTCTCCTTAGTAGGACCCCAAGGGACTATGAGCTTACTTAAATGGCACATAACCTCAATGACAATCCCTAACAAAATATTAATACCAATGACACTCTTCACAGAAATAGAAAAAACAATCCTAAAATTCACATGGAACCAAAAAAGACCCAGAATAGCTAAAAGAATCCTAAGCAAAAAGAACAAAGCTGGAGGCGTCACACTATCTGACTTCAAAATATACTACTAAGCTATACTAATCAAATCAGCATGAGGACCCAGACATAAATCCACACATTTAAATCAACTCATCGTTGACAAAGGCACCAAGAACATACAATGGGGAAAGGAAAGTCTTTTCAATAAACGGTGCTGGGAAAACTGGATAACTATATGATGAAGATAAAACTAGACCCCTATCTCTCACCATACACAAAAATAAAATAAAATAAAAATGGATTAAAGATTTAAATCTAAGACCCGAAACTATGAAACTATTAGAAGAAAACATAGGGGAAACGCTCCAGGACATTGGTCTGGACAGAGATTTTTTTGTGTAAGACCTCAAAAAGCATAGGCAACCAAACCAAAAACAGACATTTGGGATTATATCAAGCTAAAAAGCCTCTGCAGAGCAGAGGAAGCAATCAACAAAGTGAAGACACAACCTACAGAATGAGAGAAAATATTTGTAAATTCATCTGACGAGGGATTAATAACCAGAATATATAAGGAGCACAAACAAAATAGCAAAAAAACAAATAATCCATTTTAAAAATGGGCAAAAGATTTGAACAGATATTTCTCAAAAGAAGACATACAAATGGCCAACAGATATATGAAAAAATGCTCAATCAACATTACTAATCATCAGGAAAATACAAATCAAAACTACAATAAGATATCATCTCACCCAGTTAGAATCACTATTATCAAAACAACAAAAAATAACAAATGCTGGTGAGGACGTGAAGAAAGGAAAACGCTCATACACTGTTGTTGGGAATGTGAAGTAGTACAGCCATTATGGAAAACAGTATGAAGCCTCCTCAAAAAGCTGACAATAGAACTACTATACGATCCGGCAATCCCACTGCTGGGTATGTATCCAAAAGAATGAAAATCAGTATATCAAAGAGACATCTGTACTCCCATGTTTATTGCAGCACTATTCATGATAACCAAGATACAGAATCAACCTAAACGTCCACTGACAGATGAATGGATAAAGAAAATGTGGTATACATACACAATGAAATATTATTCATCCATGAAAAAGAATGAAATCCTATTATTGCAGCAACTTGGGTGGAACTAGAGGTCATTATGTTATGTCAAATAGACCAGGCACATAAAGGCAAGTATCACATGTTCTCACTCATATGTGAGAGCTAAAAAAGTGGATCTCATGGAGGTAGAGAGTAGAATGGTGGTTACCAGAGGCTGGGTAGGCAATGGGGGTGGGAGGATGAAGAGAAGTTAGTTAAGGGGTATAAAAATACAGTTAGATAGAAGGATTAAGTTCTAGCACTTGATGGTACAATAAGGAAATTATAGTTAATAATTTATTATATATTTCAAAATAGCTACAAGAGAAGAATTGTAATGTTCCCAACACAAAGAAAAGATAAATATTTGACGTGATGGATATCACCTAATTTGATCATTACACACTGTATACAGGCATTAAAATATTACATGTGCCCAAAAAAATATGTACAACCACTATATATCAATAAAAAAATAATAACAATAATATGAACCTTACCTCGTAGATTCTGGCAATTCCACAGAGCAGGGTTACTTCTCCTGGAAACTTATCTAAACCTTGTTTGAAAAGATTTAAAGCAGTCACAGGTTGATCCAATGAGATGTAAACCTAAAAGCATGACACATTTCAATAAAAGTATCAGTTCTTAAAATAATAGTATTTGTTATGACAAGTTTATCGATTAGTAACAAATGTTCAAGAAAATTTCTAATAATGATGTTATAGTTTTGTCTCCCCTTGTTGTGTATGAAGCTTATTGTGAGCTTACTATTGTCACAGAAATTGAGCAGTAATTAGATAAAGATCAAGGTAAAATCTTTTTAGGAAAGAACAGACATGATGAGTATGTCTACAGGCTGGCATTAAGGAACCAATTAGAAGACTGAAGTTGAGGATGGTGGAGAAAGAGGGAATGACCCATGGAACAAGGTCTGAGAAAGAGCAGCAGTGAAGAGGGTGGGTTTGGAAAAGCCCCCTTCAAAACAGAGGGCATACAGGTTTGTGAGATATCGGGCAATTTAGCACTTGATGGCTTCCACTTCGTCAGCAATTAGAACATTAGCATGGATAACCTATATGCTTAACAGCAATTTCTAAAACAGAGAATTATGATTTTACGTATGGAAACATAGGACTATGACACTTTTCTTCAGGATCTTGGACCTACTTTCTAAACAGTCAGGTTGTGCTTTGAAAAGGCCCCAATGGATATGAGAGAAAACTGTTTATAGTATTTACCGCTAAAGTTTGAGATTAGAGGGAAAGGTATGGATAAAACACTTTTCAATGTTTACCTTACACACTTCTGAACTTCTTTTTAAAATATAATAAACAATATAATTGATATGCTAAGTAATAAAATATTTAATAATTTTTAAATTAAGAATTAAAAATTTTAAGAAACAATGTCATTCCTACAATCTGCTTGATCTCTATTACATAGCAACCATCCATTCACACAATGAAGGAAACATGTAAATTTTACTTCTATATAGTCATGTAAGGCAATAATGGATTTAGAAAATCAACTTATGAAAAAATAGGTGAAACCATGTATTTAACAATAGTTAAAATACCAAGCACATTTTTTTCAACCACATGGTAAATGATAATTAAGAAGATGATAGTCAAATAGTATGACCTGAGGCTTAATTTCAAGCTGTCTCTTTCTAAAGTTTACTGTGCTTAGAAACTTCAAGAATTTAAGCTTAATATATAATATATGGAAGGTAAACTTAGATACCAGATAGTTTCAAACATTTTTGAAAACTGCTATAAACATACTAAGACCAGCACAGTAAATTTATATAGTATAATTTTCATTTTGTTTGTTTTTAGTATAATTTTTATTACCATATATAGGAATGAGTAGCCCTTCCTTTTATATCTCATCTTCTCTTGAATATCCTTTACTACATTTTTTAATTTAAAAAACTCTAAAAGATACAGCAAAATGATGTCATAACCACCACTTCATCACATGTTTTTCTTTCAAAGTAGCTTTGGTGTGAGTCAAGAAATAACTTTACTCCAATACTGAAAATTCTAGGTGGCCTGTCACTTCAGCTGTGGCTACGGGTGGCACTATGTGGCCGCGAATAGGCTCTGGAGTTAGAAAGATCTGGATTTGAAAGCTGACTTTTAACAGCCAAATGACCCTAAAAACCTACTCTAAGGCAAACGACAAAACCCACCTTGCAGGATTATTGCAAGGGTTAACTTAAACTGCATATGTAAGATACATGATAAAATGCTTTACACTGAGCAGGTGCTCAATAAAAGGGAAGTATTATTTTTATTATTATGGCAGAGCTGGATAATTAAGGACCTACATAAACATGGTCCCTGTTCTCTACAACCTGCTCAGGTAGTAGACAAATAAATGTGCTGCAGAAAAGGCCTCTCTGGGGCCTTTTTCCTATGGGGTAGTGAGCCTGTGGTATTTTCTTCTGTCCTAATGGGCAATCTTTTAAAGGGGTTTTCTCATTTTTCATGGTAATCAATTTTCTGAGACCCTGCATATATTCTCACTTTTTCCTTTGCTAAAGAAAAAGAATTTAAATCTCAGCATAGTAACTTGTCAAATATTCCTGAAGAAACTGTTAACTCTCCCCATGCAATGGCCAGAATTGAAACATTTATTCTGAGAAGACAGATTTCACTTAAATTTAAAAGATTTACTTACTTTTGCCAAGTAGAGAAATGTATCTACCATTTCCTGCTGCTTCAGGGCTGATTTAAACTGTTTTTCTGCTTCACGATACATTCCTAACCTAAGAACAGCAATTTTAAAAATTAGATATTAAAAATAAATACTACATCATACTCTGAGGATATGAATAGAGACAAATTACATCTATAAGAGTAAGCATGTACCAAAGAAGGCAATGTCGCATATACTCACAGGTATTAACATATATGTTTATATTGTTTACCAATAAGTTGCCTAGCTCCCATATTGACCAGCTTCTAACCCCAAATGGTGTATAACGAGTCTGTCTGAAGCCTAGTCACAGCGGGACTAAGACTAATAGCTGCCAGTAAGCCAGGTCACATCAGTTCACCACCCAAAGAGCTTATTATGATCAGGGGGACATATGGCAAGTGACCTGAATAAACGCTTAGAGTCTCCATTTTACTGGAAGTACTGAAGGATGACATTTCCTTGAAAACATCTGCTCTGAGACAAAAGCCCATTTTAAAAGCTATCCTTATTTTGATATAATAATTACCACTTGAGTAATATAACTATACCATTTTATTATTCTAAGAAATCTTTTTTTCTTTTCCTTTATTAGGTATCTAATACTGATTGTCCTAGTCTATGAATCTGAGATTTGCTTCTTGCCTAAATATGACTGTCCTGATGTCAGTCCCTGCCTCTTCTGCCCACGAAACATTTTGTTCCCACTAAATCAGGCAGTAAAGTACACAGTTTTCATTCAGCCTGTCCTTAATAGACCTGTCAGGCTTTCTCATAACTACTCATTTCTAGCCATCTAAGAGCTACTTAGATACAATAACATTTTATTTTGTGAAATAAAATCAGAATGACATACAATATGTTCCATTGTGCTACTTTCATTTAAAGGCTTAAAAAATAGCTTTGATTATTTTTCATAACCTGAACCTCAAGCATTGGTGTGGCTGATATGATACCCAAATAGCTTTTGGAGGCCTTGGGATTATAGTGATTAAAAGTGATCCCAAAAGATTAGCCTAAAGTTAGAAGATTTGTGATGTGGCAGAAGCCCCTACCTCTTCAAAGGTCCCACAGACTTCACAAAAAGTATTTATAAAATGTCATCAAAGATCTCTAAAATTCTTAAAAACAACATATCTCTGTACACAACATCAACTGAACATGCAAGTCCTAAACCTATGACTCAAAGTCACTGAATTCTGTGAATGCAAATTACATGAGAGTCTGTATATTTTTATCTAATAACTTGCCTCTCTCCAAAAATGATTGAAAAGAAATTACAATAAAAAGATACATATAGAGCAAGAATATGAACACAGAATATTTTTTAAAAAATTAAGATGGAAGGAAAAACAAATTAAAAAACAAATGAAAATGAAACCAGAGATACTGACTGAGCTATATGGAAGCCAAGGAAAGGAAGAAAATATGAACCATATGTTTTTTATTATTGCATCCTCAAGAAATAACTTCTTCTAGTACTATCAAAGAGGGATTTACCACATGGATTCTTTTGCAAAGAAAATGGAGTAAGCCATGTTCAAAAAAAGTGTTTAGACTTGGGTCTCATCCCCAAGAGATTTCATTAGGTATATGAAAATAAATATTCCAAAATCCAAAAAAATGCAAAATCCAAAACACTTCTGGTCCCAAGCATTTTAGATAAGGGATACTCAACCTATAATTATTTCCTGTCATCTCTCCCCCATGCTATTTAAATCATTTCAAATAAGGGACGATCTAATAAATCTTTGTAACCCTAGTACCTGTAGCTGCTCATTAAATATTTTACTGAGTGAATGAATGAATGTGTGAATGAATGAATACAGATATATAATAATGATAAGCAGGTATTCAATAACAGAGAAGAATGATAATTTAATATGACAAGGTGCATGCTTTTAAATGCCATCATAAATGGATGGCAAAAGGAATGAGAGTTGTGTGTTCCTTTAATTACTAAAGATCTCTGAAGGTTTTGCTTGGAAGCTCAAGATTTCAAAATTTGTCTCCAGCAATCATACTCATAAGAATTTAATGTTGTAATGGTCTAAAATTACCTTTTAGCATAAAACACTTCCTCCATCTAGCAGCAGGAAAAAAATACTTTAGAGTTCTATGTGAAATATGTAAATGGAAAGTAGTCTTAATTTCAAAAGCAGAACAATAAACATCCTCTTTATTCCATTTTTATTCTTCCTTTTCCTTGCAGTGTTTGAATGACAAAGTTCATAAATATTGAAGAGTGCTCACAGTAACCAAAATCTACCTTATTTTTGAGCAATAAAATAATTTACTTTTATAAAATATAATTGTTCATTTGTCTCTATTTTTCCAAATGCTCTAAATGCATTTCAATATCAGCAACAAGTTTCAGATCTTATTTGCTATTAAGAGTTGCTATATAAATATCCATAAAATTAATTACAGCTTTTCTGATCTCTCAGTTAATTTGCTTTAAAATATACTGAAACAATTAAGTGAATGTCGGAATATTTAGGTCCTATCGAAAAAATATGGAATTGCGGAAATTTTAGGAGAACTGGCATCAGAAAGCTGAGTTCACATTCTTGCTCTGCCACTTAATAGCTATGTGAATTTGGACAAGTCACTTTATCTTTGTGAGGTTCACTTTTTCTCATCTGGGAAAGGATTAAAAATAGTAACTAGTAATATCTCCAAGGTGCTATGAGATTTAAGAGAGACGATGTAACATATGAACTATCTTTTAACTGCAAAGTGCTTTACAGATGTGAGAAATCAGTGTAAACAAAAAGACTTTATCGCCAAGAGAACAGGACTAGAAATTAGCAGACTCTGTTCTAGTCCCAGGTCTGTTACTAAGTAGCTCCTAATGCAAATCACAGACACTCTCTGGCCTCAGCTTCCTAATCTGGAAAGGGGAGTTGGGCCTTATGGTCTCAATGCTTCCCCATCCCAGCTCTAAACTTTTATTATTCTAGAGGTTCTTATTGCTACCATGTGATTGTTAAGTAAATGCTTTCTCAAGTAAGCCAAAGACACAGTTCTTACTTCTCCATGAGGAAATCTATCAAAAAATATAGACATATATATAATATATACACACAAACATATATACCAATTTGAGATTCTGAAATATATATATTGTCACTTCTAAGCTCTTCACAAATAATACAAATTTTACCTGTAGTAACATTTTCCAATCTGCACTTTCCACCACCAGTCCTTGTACTGAGAATGCTCTGTGGAAAGGGCAGCCAGATCCAAAGCCTTTGAAAACAATTCATTTTAGATCAGTATTTTCTTTTCTAACAATAAACAGTCACAAAAATAATTAATGAAATAAACCATATAATTATCATCAATCAAAACGTGTATTAGAAATCAGACTGAAACTCAAGTTGCTCATGTTTCCAGATGGCCCCACTAATTTTCCCTAATCAGTTCCAGACCAGAGGGCTAACAGCAGATGAGACAGAAACACTGATCAAAGAGAAGCAGATGTACAATATATCTGAATATAATTTTAATATACAAGACACAAAATTGATAATAAAAATGCATACATTTTGCCCTCACCACCACTTACTTATCTGCTGTCTGATGATTCAAAATCC
Source organism: Lemur catta (assembly GCF_020740605.2). Lineage (NCBI taxonomy): Eukaryota > Metazoa > Chordata > Mammalia > Primates > Lemuridae > Lemur > Lemur catta. The sequence continues at coordinate 14,003,964 of NC_059128.1, forward strand.
CTCCAAACTCAGTGGCAGTCAAACCTTTGGTGTGTAAGCCAGATACAATTGCAGCCCCCACTTTAAAGACAGATGTAGAAACATAGAGAAAAATCAAGTAAGCAGATAGAGAAAATGATTAGGAAATGGGATCATGAAAAAGAGTGAAAGGACTTGTGGTATTTGGGTAACTGCAATCTTCAACAACCATCATTCCATTTTTCTGATATCACCATAAATTTCAGTAATTCTAAGGGTCAGACTTCCCTTTGCTGCAGACTGAAAAAGATCTTTTCTTCAATTGCTGTCATATTTTACATCTGTTTACCCTGTATCTTTAATATCCTCTAGCTTGTTCCTTCTAGTGTTTATTCAAGACCAGACAAGCGATAACTAAATAGGAATTAGGATTTCATACAGACGAAGTGGAAACCGTTTTTGAAAAGGGGGAAAGCAAATCAGTCTTTATACAAATTTGAAGCTCAAATAAAGATCTGATGAATAGAAGTTGGGGTTATTAGTTCAAAGAGAATTCTGATCTTTTAGAATACTTATTATCTTTCTCTCAAGGTTGAAAATTTTTTATTCTTTAGCCAGTGTTAATATCCATCGTGATATCCAACAGCCTAGTTAAAGTCACTCTTAGATTTTCAGTTCTGTTATCTCAAAATTCATCCCAGATTATTGTCCACTTCTTAATATTAACTCTTTTCTGAAATGAATATGAGAAGAGTTCCTTGAATCTCCTGCTGCAAAATTAATTACTTTTCCTTGTGTCCTCCATCTTCTCTTGCTCTAGGGGAGACCTCTAAATATGCAAACTACTTATAAAGGAATGGTGACACCATGCTGAGCCTCTAATGGACTTGAAAAATCAACATCTCTACTTGAAAGCTACGGAAATTAAAAACAAGCCACACACAGTACTTTCATATGCTTATTTTTCAGTGGGGAGGGGGCAGGAGCAGCCAGAAATTTTAAAAAGCAAAAAAAAAAAAAAAAAAATGAGAAGAGCATAACTTCAATTAGCATTATCTCTGCAAATACTAGGAAAATATATTTTCAATCATCCAATTCAGGCATGCATGTAAATATCTGAACATATTAATTTTAACTTAATTTTTATAAATACCTATTTCAGCAAATAGATCATATTTACTCTCCTGTTTAATATGAACGGACCTTCAATTTTTTTCGGAAAAAAAGTCATTCAAAACTTTTTTACATATTCTAACTTACCAAGGGTATGAGATTCAGTGCACATTATGACTACTGCTTTATTTTCAGATATGGTCCTAAAACAAGTCTTCATATGGAGGATGCATGTTTGTGCTAATCTAATCAAGGATATTAACATAAATTATTGACACAGAAGAATATGGTTTAAAAAAATTACATTTTAATGATCATTCTTCATATGAAGACTCATGCTACACTGGAGAAAAACATTTGTGACAATTTCAAATGGCCCTTAAGCTCCCTGAGCACAGATACCCTTCTTTAACATTTCTGCTGTTGTTCTGGAATGTTGCTATGCCTGTAAGAGGCACTCAAGAATTATTTGTTGATTGAATTAATTATATTTTTTGTTTCTGATCTCTGTTGAAAATTCCTTAAGAATCAAACAAAACTATCATAGTAATAAGATTCATAATCAAAAGCTATTAACATTTCAAAATTTTAAAGTGGTGACAGAACCATATGTCTTTTAAAGTCTTTCCCAATTTTTTAAAATAAATGACTATGTATTTAAATTTAAGGATCTTTGAATAATTAATAAAACCAATATCAGATATTAATGAAGGCCGAGAATATAATTTTAAAAAGCCATAAGTTTATAAAAGTCTAAAACAGAAGGAACCTTGGCAGATCTAAGTTTTAAAAAAATAGTCACCCTTTCACTACCGTAATGGTTGTGACAACTTAAGGACAATGAAATTAAAGAACACGTAGAAATAAAGATTCCAGAATGACCAGCCTACATGCCATTCAGTTATGTCAATACTGCCAATATTGTCCAAAAAGGAAAGAGTGGGGAAAAGAAGTAAATACAGTTTTCTGTAGATCAACTTTACTTTTCGCTAACATTTAAATACCATTTCATAGTATTCTCTATAGTTATCTATAGTATTCTCTTTCCCTATTTGTCTGTAGATAAATATAGAATCACCAACCCACATGCCACTCTGGTGTTGTCAATACTGCTCCTAGAAATGGGAAAAGCGTTAAGAGCTTAAAGACAGAAATACAGTCTTCCAAGGAAGATCAATTTTGTTTTCTCTCAATATTTAAATACCATTTCACAGTATTCTTTATACTTGTTTATAATACTGTCTGTATTTGTGTGACCTACTTTATCTAAAAAATTTGGAAGCCATCCAAGGTATTTAATATAAAAGCACCTCTGATTTCTTAAGCATGTTAAAAAACAGAATTCCTTTTTCTAGCTGAAGTTGCAAAACATACATAAGGTATAAAAATGCACGCATTGGCTTGTTATCTAAATCTTTCTTCCATTCAGAAAATAACATTTGCGGTAGAAGCAAAAATGGCATTTTAATGGAACAATCTGATCCATAACAGCACTATAACGTGGCAAGCCCATAACAGAGTAAGAAAACAGAGGGCATCTGTCCTACTCAGTACTCCTAGCACCCATCCTAGCACCGATACATATGCATTCAATCATTATTGTTTAAAGAATAAACCAATCAATTAATAAATCAATGAATGAATTAGTAAATAAAATGGGAACAGAGGAACCAACAATTTGTACTTTTCACTACATAAAAACAAAACAAATTGCTTTATTTTGTGTTCTACCAAAAATGTATGTGTACTAAAGATAAGCAGATGAAAATGACAAGCAGAGTACAATCATAGCATTTTAATTTATTATTGCCCCTAATTTATAATTAAATTTATAAATGTAAAGTTGCTATAACATCATTGAAAATTTTGAAAATAAAGGTAAAAATAGACTTAATCTTCATTAGTGCCATCAGGCATAGCTGTTTTATTTACTATTGTAATCCAAGTTGCTGGCACAATGCAGGCATTCAACAAATATTTATGGAATGAATACATCTTAACCTCAAAATCCTCCTATTTTCATTTTTAAATACTTTCTAGTATCTCTTATAAATTTTTAGAGTTATAATTCTATTTAACACATTAAATGGTATACTTTTTGGCTTAACATTATAAAATAAATATTCTTCACGTTTCTGCCTAGTTTTTATAATTAAGATTTTCAATAGCTGCATAAAATTCCATCATGTGATTTATTATAATTTACCTAACTTGTCCTGTATCATTGAACATTTAGATTGTTTTCCCAATATTTTTGCTGCTATATCTAATGCTACAATGAACACCATTGCAAATATAGCACTTAACTTTTTCCTGAAATTTCCTGAGAAGTGAAATTACAGAAACAAATTGAATAAATATGTTCATTGCTACTTACTCTATACTATCATATTGTTTTCTAAATTGTTGTACCATTTACATCATCTGTAATGTAACAGTTTACTGCACTCTCCCCCAGAATTTTTTTTCTAATTTCATAAATATAAGATTATTGGTCCAAAGCCTGTATATTTTACATTTTTGCTGTTAGTAAGAAATTACATCTCTAATGTGCTTGTTTTTCAAAAATTAAGATAAACTTTTTTATACATGACAAACACTAATATCTTTTAGTTATACTTAATGTACGTTTTTCCCCCTTCTATTGTTCTTTTATTTCTGGTTTTGCTTCTGTTCACTAGAGATTATACGTGATTCAGTAAGTCTTTTTCCTTTGTGATTGTTTTATAAATCCAACCAAATGTATGCAATATTTTATTGTTTGTTAATTCAAATTCTTTAAATTCTTCATTGATAAAAATGTCTAAAAGAAAGTCCCTAAACAAATTTTCTCAACAGTGTCAGTAAATGAATTATAAAGATCTATTTCAAAAAGTCAAAAATTTTGTTCAATATTGCTTGTTTCCAGGGTATTAAGAGAGTCTTTCACTGTTCCTAATAAAAATATAAAATTTATAAGTGGAGAATCCAGTTCTTAATAGTATTTAATATCACTTCCTTGTAACTGAGATACATTTGAATCATGTTTGTTGTCTCTTTGCTCTTCATTTGCTGATTTCGTTCATTAAGCCAGGAAACATAGCTCCTCTTGTTTGTTAGTTTTCTATTGGGAGCTCTGGCCTTCAAGTCCTGCTGATGTTCTTCAGTTCTATTTCCCTACATTAGAAGGCCTACCATTACAGCCTTCTATTAACCATTGGTTTTTAAACTACCATATTCTACAGCAGTAGTTTCTAACCATGCCTGAAAATTAACATTGCTTGTGAAGCTTTTATTAACTTATTAAAGTCTAATAGTCCTTAGAATCTTTGTAAGATCAGTAGCGTAGAGAATAAATCCTATGATTTTTTTCAATGTGATTTTTATTCCTCAACAACACTGTAAATCTCAAGATGTAGAACGACATCCTCAAGATGAATCTATTAAAAAGACATCATCACCATGATCTACAAAAAGGCATATGCTCTGTCTAGTTTCTGAACTCATCACCTACAACTCTTCCCCCTCACAGGCCTCATTCCAGCCACATTGACCTTCTTGCTGTTCTTTAAACAACCCAAGTATGCTTCTATTCAGGGACTTTGAAATGCTCTTCCTACACATATCTACATGGCTCCTATCCCCCTTCATTCAGGACTCTATTTAAATGTTTAAATCTTTTCAGAGTGGACTTCACTGACCACCCCTCACTCCATCCAAAACAGGATCCTCCTCTTTCACATATTAGAGATATAATTACTTATTTCCTTATCTGTTGTTATACTGCTTATTATCTCATGATACTTTATACATTTTTAAATTTGTTTATTGTTTCTATTCCTTGCTCAATCAGAATAGAATCTCTAAAAGAGCAGAAATTTTGTCTGCCAGTTTCACTCTGATCTCAGGACTAGAACAATGCCTGGAACACTATACTGGCTCAAAAAAATATTGGATGAAAGGGTAGATGCCTCTTCAATAAATGAATTCATCTTCAAAAAACAAGAGTATAGCTTTCTGATACTCAAGTAATTAGAGATTTACTCATTTATGAAATGGAATAGTATTTGAATGCTTTTTAATGACAGTATGAATATATGATTTTATATAGCATCACACAGAAAGCCTCAGACCAGCTGCTTTACATTAAGTAAAAATGGCTGACTTTTATTTACAGAAATGTGCATGGTTTCTTAATTGCTCCAACCTTAGTTTCCTTTTTTCTCTAGATGACCACATCCACAAACACTTCATCACAGATAACTTCCATATGCTGTGTATCTGGCCCAGGCTCTCACCTAGATTTTAATGCTGTATCTCCCACTACATGCAATGGTATCTCCACTTAGCCTTTTGCATTATAATTTCAAACCCAAAACGCCTTCAGGTGAATTATTCAGCTTATTTACAAACTGACTTCCTTCCCTAATTACCCTATTTCTGTTTGTAAAACCATCATTCTTCCCATAGCATCCTTAGAAGGTAGATTTGACCTGTGTCTCTTTCTTTTGTTCCCAATATCAAATCTATCATCAAGTTCTGTCACCTCTTTTTTTAAAATGTTTCTTTGGTGCTTCTGTTTTTGAGGATAAGGACTACTTATTTCTCATTCCATATCTTGCTTATGTTTTTGCCTTTTCTTCACATTTCTTTTTCTCACGTTCCATTACATCCCACATATTTTATGGATCTTTACTAACATCTGAATTTTTCCCCTTGCTACTTGGTAACAACTTCACAGTTTGGCAAGTATTCTTTAATTGTTTCATTTATGTCAATTTTATTTCCTCAGCTAGATTACATGGCTTGTAAAGGCAGGAAAAATTATCACATTTTTATTAATTCTTCTAGTTACACATAGCAAAGTGGCCAACACATAGAAAACACAATTGACAAAAACATTTTTATTTTCCTGAATAAATATACAGACATAAAGCTTTTTCCTAAACTAATAAGAAAATGAGGAAAAATACTATCAGACACTGCAGAATTAATTACATTTGATTTGACAAAAGTGCAAGATTATTGCTCATTTGTACATAAGCCTGTAAAAATCAAAATAAATTTGAGAATTCATATGCATATAATCTCAAAATTCTATGTTGAGGCTACCAAGATAGCTGATTATCGTTAAATCTGGGTGATGGGTGATATGAGCTCATTATACTATTCTCTCTATTTTTGTATGTTTGAAATCTTTGATCATAAAATGTTAAAGGTAGGGGAGAGGGGCACACTGAAAAAAAAACCCACATACACATATTAGTAAAAATATAACACACTATATGGACTAAAGAAAAAAATGGATCAACAATGCTAACTACTAGTATAAAAACTAAACTTTGATACAAGCATATTATTTAGTATTCTCAATTATCTATTTCTTGCCTTTTAATGGAGACATACATACCCTATGAACCAGACATAGTTCTTATCACATATATATATATATATATATATATATATATGTATATACACACACACAAAAATTTTCTCACTTAAACTGAGAACAGATTTTAAAGTATTAGTAATTTTCTGATCTTTAATAATTTCATTTGTTTATAAGGTAAGAAATAGAACATTTCAGAATCTAAACTCCCAAAGTCAGAAAAGTTACTATTAATATAGAAGGAAATAGCATGAATTCTAAACTTACAGTCTTAACATCATTTTCGTGATGAAAGATATACTCAAACAAAGACTGTGAAGAAAAAAAAAGCCAAAAATACATTAGATTTTTTTTTTAGATTTTATTTTAACAAAAGCATTCTATTGTTATATCAAAAGTCAAAGCTGAATTGAACTAAAAAAACAAAATACTCAAAAATGCCTGGGATTTGCAAGGGTCTATCCATCCCTCGTTACAATCACTCATTTTTACTCATTTTTAAATATTGCTATTTACAACTGATTCTGATTTTTACAGAATACATACTGGAAATTTAAAGAAAAATTGAACTTTTTTCACATAACATACTATATTATTAGAAAGAGACAAATGAAAAATTTATTTATTTCTTAAAGACTAACTTTAGGACTGTCATAAAACAGATTCGGCCAATTTTTTACACTCTATATGATATGGTGATTATGATTATGATATTAATGACAATTTAGACATGGAAAATCTGGAAGTTCCTTCTGAAACAAAGAGAATAAGTATAAAGCAGGGTGTTTTTTTGCTGAATTTTTAAAGCTATTTCTCTTTATATGGCATTTATAGTAATTCTATGACTGAGAATATTCAAGTTTCTTTAACAGGGTGCTACTCACCCTAACTATACCTTGGAATCATCTGGGGGCCCCAGACCAGACCAATTAAATCAAAATCTCTGAGGTGAAGGAATGGTGAAGCCCTGGCATTATATTTTTCAAAGCCCCTAGATTTTAATGCACAGCCAGGGCTGAGAACCAATATTTTTAATACTTCATTCAACTCATCTGAATAAATAAGCACTTACTAGATTACCTCTTGGTGGTACTACCTTTTTACATAATACCATTATTTTACACTTGCAAGGAGGCTAGTGCCCCTGGAAGATATCAAGGTTATTAACAGAGAAGACTTGGAAGCAACCAATAAAAGAAAAAAAAAAAAAGAAATTAGGACAAGGCCTTTATTTAAAAAACAAAAAAAGAACCTATAACTGTCCCTCCATTTGTCTCTTATAAAGTGCTACCACTACCATGAAAAGAACATTAAGAGAATTACCACGCATAGACACCCCAAGCAATATTAAAAATGAGCCCTGATGAGCCAAGGCAAGTTGGGGGCCAGAGATAGAAAAACCTGGCATTATTTCAACGACCCACTAAAAAAGCATAAAATCTAGTTCAGGCTAAATCTAGCAACGGATCAGGTCTGTCCTGGATGCATCTTAATTTAATTGAGAAAAATGCCTTCATTGACTGTACTCCCTGGTTAAAAAATAGCAATGGTATCAACTAGCCAGCCAGTGACTTCAAGTAAATGGCCCAAAAGGTAGGGAACCAGATATTCCATATGAGTTGCTTTTAATACTCCACTCTCATAAAAGAAAGGGAAGTAAAGCTTTACAATTCTGCTAAATGAAGCTAATTGGATTGTTATCAAACAAGAATTTTTTTTTTTAAAGTCTACCAAATGGCATTTCTTTTTAGGATTTAAACTTCAAGTGTGTAGAGCTAGTGTCCATTTTTATTTTTCCTAGAGTGTTTGCTATTTAGTAAATACATATGTTAAACACCATCAGAACCAAGATTAGGAATGAGCTCAGCACTTATGCACAGAGTTCACAGAGATTTCAGCTAAAAACCTGGACTAGGCTTAAACTATAGTATTAACAATTTCCAGAAGATAAGTGTTCCTATCTCTGAATTATTCCAAGCTCACCCATGAGTTTTTTATACTGGAAAGGTCATGGACACCTTCCTTTGTCTCTCTCCTTCTCCCTCCTCCCTCTCCTTCTTTCTCCCTCTGCCTCTCATTTTCTCTTTAATTTAAAGGAATATTTAATCTCTGAGTAGTTATAATTACTAATGTAGCTGGCTTGCCACTATCTGGCTTGAGTAATTCTTATTGAGATGTCTGATTAATTACTAATTAGGAGGACATACTTCATATCATCCTTTTGATAGTCCTAAAATCCTACAAGGATAGAAAATTATTTTTCTGAGAACAGTCCAAGCTGAAAGAGAAATACACACACATATAGATGACCTCTTAAGTTTCGTTCTACGAACATGATGCTGCATATCTGCTTTCTTTGTTACAAATTACTGCTCTTTATCAAGGGAAAAAGAATTTCCTAAAATAATAGTTTATGTATTTTATTTCTGATTGATTTTCCTTAATTCAATTAACTAAAAAACTACGATATGTAAAATTAAAGTACACATTACATATTACATATTTGAGTAAACATTTCCATTTCAATCAAGACATGGCCTTTCTTTCGGACATTTTTATCCATTTCTTACAATGTCATTATCACCATACTTCTAACATTACTCCAGAACTTAAAATCATTTTAAGTACATACCTTTGCCAACTTAGGTTTCTGGGAATACTTTGTTAAATTCAGTCTAGATAAATTTATAAATGGTCCATCAGGACTTGTAAGCATGGAAGCCTATGGGGGAAACACAATAGAACAAGAAATCAGAAACTTTCTGTTGAAACATAAATTAAGTTTAATGTACATAAAAATTATAAAGGCAACATAAATAAAAAGAATTGCCTTAAAAAATCTCCCATGTAATTCTCCACTATAATAATAGTAGAAAATGATGTAACATAATCCAAAGTTACTTTGGTAATATAAGGCTATATCAAAGCAGACAGAATTTACCGTTCCCAGCCTGACATATCTTCCCGACGAGGTGATAGGACGGGCTGTGTAGGCAGTTCTGGGTGTTCTGATGGCCTGTTCCATAGTGCCTGGCCTTCCACTCTGTGTACTGGGCCTAAGGAAGCCTGTAATGGGTCTGCCAGCTTGAGTGATTGGCCTGTAAAGATCATAAATTATTATAATACAAAAAAGATCAGTTAAGGAAAGACTCTTATACAGTCTGGTCAATACTTAGTGGCAGAGGATATGCAATAGAAGTACATACCTGACAGCTTGACTAGGCCCTCCTGTCTGATTAGTTCCAGGGAGTTTCAGAGATGTTCCAGGGCCTAGGAGAAAAGATGGCAAATTCAATTTATATATTATTCATTAATCTGTAAAAACTGTCAGCTAATACAAGTTTCAGAATTGTGTTCGTCTGGTGAAAAAGACAATAACAGGAAATGTATTTTAGGGAAATGTGTTTGAGACTAATATTTAATGAATACCTATCATGTTACTTATGTTATCACATTTAATCTTTAAAGTAAGTCTGTAAGGCAGGTGGCAATAATCTATCTAACAAAGATTTCCAGAATTAAGTAAACAAGTCAACCTATTAGTAAAGCTGGGATTCAAACTCAAGACTGACAGGCTCCAAAGTTCGCAATAATGGTTCTATTCTGCTTTAATTATTTTTCACACAAACTTCTCCCAATAAAAGATCATTTATACAATATCTAGAATTTAGATATTTTAACTCTAAAAGAACAAAATAATGAGGAAGAAAGACATTTAACATAAAACACATATTTTTTTCTCAATTTCCATTTGAAGTTTTAAAACAGCTATTACCTTCCAAAACACACAAATGACTAAGAACTGTAACAGCTAATAAATTACTAAAACCAACAGATGTCATGGTTATTATGCAATACCATTTGTATCACCACATCTGCAAGCTGGGGACTGGGCCCCTTTGACAATCCCAATTGACAGTCAGCCCAGGATATCACCTCATCACCCCACATGATGGCTCTCAGAGCAAGTCATGTTCGATTACAATGATTGAATGAGGTTTTTGAATGATTATGGTTTTGTAAATCCTTTTAGAACACTTCTGCTGTTTGGATGCTTCCCAGATAAACAATCTTCTGATACAGCAGACAAGCAGTTCAAATAGAATGCATTTTTATAAATTGTTTTTACAATGCATAATATAGCTTTTATTGAAAAATTATTATATATAAATCTCATACCTTAAGTTTAAGATAATATAACTGAGTTTTGGGAAAAAAGCCTTTGTACTATAAGGCAGAATAGAAACCATTTACTTGAGGTAGTGGTCTTTTTCCCCATGTATATACATGTTTCATGTATATAATGTTTTATATATATGTCTATAAAGTATAGAGATATATTTATAAACCTATATACATATTCCTCTTGTATATATACTATTCCTCCTCCTAATGGCACTTCATTAACTTAACTGAAAAACCAATACTTACGTGGAACTTGAGCAATAGCATTTTCATCCAGAATCATTTCTGCAATTCCTTCCTGATCTATATCAATTTCATCTACGTATACCATTTCAGTTAGTGCTCGTGCTTTTAAAATCCAAGCTGCCTAAAAACCATGGATAAATAAAACATATATTAAAATAGCATGAGAAATGCTGCATAGCTTACAGAAGATAGGTATCCTTTATTTTTATTTCATTTTTTACTAAACATGTTTACCACTTAATGGATTATTCTAATTTAAAGGGCCATGTCAAAAACTAATACAAGAAGACAAGGTCATTTGTTCATCAAGAAACAACATATTGATTACCTAATAAATAAAAGTACAGCAATTATCTGACAGTCTTCTAACATTCCTTTTTATAAATAAAAGAAGATCTTCAGAGAAAATTTTACTGGAATAATAATTTGAAAATAAATGAATAAAGTTACAACCACAGTGCTCTTTCTGCCCACTTCCTTCAGGGCCAAGTCCTTCATGAAGCCTTCCTGATACTCCAATTCTATACCTACTACCCTCCTGTCTTTGTCACAGAGTATTCTCTTTATACCTCTATTATTATATACTTACCATATTTGACAGATATTACAATTATTTGAGCATATATTAGCCCTTCCTTCCCCAGAATGCAAACTTTCATACTTTGTTCACTCTTGAATTTTCCATGATGCCTATGGTTTTTGTACATAACAGGTATTCAAGAAATGTTGGTTGCATTGAACCAAAATCAATTTCTCTTGATTTACAATAACTAAACAACACTGATTGCTTTGTGATCTAGTCAGTAGAAAACCTACTAGATAATGAGGCGGAAAAAAGAAAAAGGCAATTAAGGAATTTGCCTTAGCTTGAAAAATTCAATGTCAAGGTGTGCACAATTCAATTTCTTGTTAAACATTATGAAACTGCTTTATCAGAAATTTTTACCTTTCTACTTTACTACAGAACAAAAGCAGAGAATAATAAAGCTTCATGTCCTGTGGAGGATTTGGGAAGAAGGCAACTCTTAAAGCAGCAGCATAGAACTAACTTTAGGGCCTAGAGCCGCAGTCCCCAACCTTTTTGGCACCAGGGATTGGTTTCACGGAAGACCGTATTTCCACGGATGGGGCTGGGGTGGGGATGGTTTCGGGATGATTCAAGCACATTACATTTCTTGTGCAGTCAAACCTCTCTGCTCTTGATAATCTGTATTTGCAGCTGCTCCCCAGCACTTGCATCACCGCCTCAGCTCCACCTCAGATCATCAGACATTAGATTCTCATAAGGAGCCTTAACCTAGTTCCGTGCATGCGCAGTTTACAGTAGGGTTCGCACTCCTGAGAATCTAATGTCCCAGCTGATCTGACAGGAGGGAGAGCTTATGCGTTGATGTGAACATGGGGAGCGACTGTAAATACAGATGAAGCTTTGCTGGCTTACCCACTGCCACCTGCTCACCTCCTGGTGTGTGGAGCTCACCTCCTGCTGTGCAGCCCAGTTCCCAACAGGCCACACACAGGTACTGGTCTGTGGCCCCGGGGTTGGGGACTGCAGGCCTAGAGGAAGCAACAGCAAGGGAAATGTGGACAGAGGTTGGGGCTCAGGCTACTAGGGATCTGGCGTGAAGCAGGTTGAATGAAGGCCAAGGGACTGAGAGAGGAACTGACGAGAGCTACAGGAATCTGGAAAGTCCTCAAGTGAAGAACCCAAGATGCATTCGATTCATTCAGTCAATCTATATTCATTAAGCACCCCTTAATTACATAGCATTGAGCTAGGTTCTGAGCAGGAAATATGAGAATATTAAAACATGGATCCTAATTTCCCTGAATGTATCACCGATTGGATTAAATGACAAGGCAAAGTGGTGCATGGTAGGTGACAAGAGTGTGGTAGAGAAAATAGGTTTTATATAAATTGAAAAGTAGAGATCTTTTTGTGGGCTAAAGTAATTAGAATGCATGGATGGAAATTTTTTAAGAAGAAAAACATCATGCTTTCATTTTAATGGGAATAAACAAGGCTGCCCACAATATATTTAGGTTCCTAAAGTGAAATTGTATTTGGTTAGGTGATTGGCTTTGGGCTTGACTTTTCTGGTTGAGGTTTGCTGGATTCTTATTAGGTAACTATTAATTAAATGTTTCCAATGTTATGTGTGAATTTAACACAAATGAATGAGTAGAATATGGACTCAAAGAACTAATTTACTTGTAAAAAAAAAAATAGTCAATTCCAATTGGAACTGCATCTAACTGTGGGAGTCATCAAAGTATAGAAACAATCTGATGTTTTCACTTATAAAAGATCAGGAAAGACGCCAGATCTATACAGCTATTCCCAGGGGTCAGGGAAGGCCTCACTGGCTTGAAGTTAAATGGTCTAATTTAACTTCAAAGATGGAAATAAGGAATTCTGATTTATTTTAAATCTCCACAGTTCAAAATGCCTTACAAGTATCTGACAGCTCTAATTTTTCAAAAGGGCATTCTTAGCTCAGCACTCTCTGATGGACAGGAAGGACTGCAGCACTTTCTGTTGAAACAGTAAAGCAGGAGGTAGGCTCCACTGGTTCATTCCCATATTATTAGGGAAAACCTACATGCATGCCACGTCCTAGAAATACAAAGACGAGTAAATCACAGTCCTAGTTCTAGTCTGGAAGAATTTCTATGTAATAGGAAAAATGTAATAACAAAAATAAAAAATAAAAAGAAGTGTGCTACTCGAGAACAGAAGAAGGTGCCCAGCTGCCTGGGGGTGGAAGGAAGGGTCGAAGAGAAGAATGTGGCCAGGCACAGCAGACAGTAGAGCAAAGGCAGGCTAGCTAGAGGGCTTATGGCAAGTTGGAAACTCCACAAGAGTTGAGAATGGTTGAAGAATCAGGTTCAGCAGAGGGAGTAGTCAGAGAAGAAGCTGGAGAAAAAGGTAGGGGCCAGATGATAGATGGTGTATGCCACAGTGAGCTATGTGGACTTTTATCCTGATAATGAGGAGCTAATGGAGCTTAATTATGATTTGGAGTCCTAGATAAATCAACTTTTTAAAAGTCAAGTTTTCATAATTTTATAATTTATCATTTATATAGTTGGTTATGAATTATCTATGCACATATTTAATTTTTAACTGTTTTCAAGTTCATACTGTTTCATAGTCCAATCCATCATGCTTCTTGATATCCATTCCCCTACTAACCTCTTCAATATTAAAGAGGTACAAAATTTTTATATTAAGCTAAGTAAAACATAGAACAGAAAAACCACTATTCTTCCCTGCCAAATGAATAAATACTTCAAAAGTTAAATAAGCAACATCTTTTTAAAATTCTATTCCATAAGAATCTACTTTTTCAAAAAGATATATTTATATTTGTTTCAACCTCTAAAATCTAATTCTTAAGAACTAGATATAATGTGAATTTTTATACTTAAGGATCTATAATAAAATTTATTTAAACTATTATTCAATTCTAAATTTTATCAGTATTTGAGAAAATAAATCTTCCTGATTCTTCTGACCTAAGAAAAAATGACCTTGAAAATCACATATCACTGCTTGATTAAACAAAAGACTGTTTTCAAAGAACTGCTCCTGGCAATGTGAACAATTCTTGAGATTTTAATGAAAACAGCAGATGGGGCTTTGGCTTTAAAAAAATAATATTTTTTTTTTATTTTGGAAGCAAGCCAAGTATGTTTGGCTCTGCCTGTTTTAAAAAAACAACCCCCCCAAAAAAAGTTTAAAAGTAATCAGTGATTAAAATAAAATGCATAGCAAAGCACATACAGTAATCCCAAACTTCCCCTTGAATCTGAATATAAAGTATAAATTTGTTTTATCAGAAATATTTAACTTACTAATAAATGGCAGGGCCATACAGTTCAAAAGAATAGTTTATGCAAATTTATTTGAACATCTATGTGTTGTAAGTACTGTCATAGCAATAAAAATAAGAATAGATGCTTAGGAATTTTTTTAAGGGAAAAATATAGATTCTCCCAATGTAAACGAATAATCACCATATTAGCTATTTCCCTTTATATCTATGAAACATAATCCCATCTCAGTCACATACTGAGTCTATAGGACATTACTCTTTTTTTTTAAATTATTTTTTCCAGATTATTACGGGGATACAAATATTTAGCTTACATATGTTGCCTTTGCCCTGCCCCCAGACATTACTCTTGAGGCAAATACCTGCCAGCTAACATCAGGAAGATACTGACTTGTTCTACCCTCTGTGACGTTAATCCAATTTTACTTATGAAAATAAACACATGAAGAGGTAAAAACTCTGCTGACTGAGCAAAACGTGTTTAAAGTATTTGGGTCCTCTTAAGACAGAATGCAAGATCAGTAGATTAAGGCATGTTAGAAACAATTTTCCTAAGTTATTCTTAGAATAAGGCTACCAAAGGAACAGTCTGTCTGACCTGATTTAGACATCATAAGAATCAGTAACAATCGATACTCTGCTACTCTATGAACACAAAAACTTAGTCACAAAATATTGAATTATTATTACAAAGCCTCATTCCTTTTGAAGTTGGGAAAATGTGCAAAGAGAAGAAACCCAAAAAGTATGAATAGTGAGGTGAATAGTGAGGTCAAAAGAATCTAGTCAGCCTTGTTCCATTTTAGATCATTATCCAGTAGATAATTAAGTCTATAGTAACAGAACAGAAAAGTAATGCTAAATACAGGTTCTTCATGAAGCCTCTGTGCTAGTTTGAAACTTTTTAAATGCCATTGACAGCAGTTTTAAAACCATTCCTATAGCCAGGTGTAGTAGGTGATGCCTGTAATCCAACCACTTTGGGAAGCCAAGGAGGGAGTATTGCTTGAGGCCAGGAGTTCGAGACCGGCCTAAGAGAGAGGACCCCCCCCCCCACCCCGCCCCACCCTACCGTCTCTACAAATAATAAAAAAAATTAGCCACATGTAGTGGCTCACACCTGTAGTCCTAGCTACTTGGGAGGCTTAGGCTGGAGGATAGTTCCAGCCCAAGAGCTTGAGGTTGCAGTGAGCTATGATGACACCACTGCATTCTAGACTGGGTGACAGAGACCCTGTCTCCAAAAAAAAAAAAAAAAAACCCACAAAAAAGAACAATTCCTACAATGCAAATTATTGATGTTTTAATTTAATTTTAATTAAAATCTCCCAAATTTCCTGAGAACAGAAACCACAAAAACCACATTCCTTTATTTATAATTTAGAATCTTTTTGGTTTTTATTATTATTATTATTATTTCAGCATATTATGGGGGTACAAATGTTTAGGTTACGTATAATGAAACTTTTTGGTTTTTTGAGACAGAATCTGACTCTATTGTCCAGCCAGGAATGCAGTGGCATGATCATAGCTCACTATAGCCTCAAACTCCTGTTCAAGTGATCCTCCTGCCTCAGCCTCCTGAGTAAAGGGACTACAGGCACACACCACCACACCTGGCTGATTTTTAAAATATTTTTTGTAGAGACGGGGTCTCACTGTTGCCCAGGCTGATCTCAAACTCCCAGCCTCAAGTGATCCTCCAGCTTTGGCCTCCCAAAGTGTTAGGAATACCGGCGTCAGCCACCACCGCATCCTGGATCCCTCCTGAATGACTTGTACATACATAATGCAAAAAATAATTTTCCCATCTATCACATAAATTGAGATTATGAACATTCAAAAGACAAATATCATCCTTTTAGAGAACAGAGTGCCACGTTTTACCCTATTTACTGTGTTTAATGCTACATAGGCTTCTACAAGAGTACTTTGTCAATTGCTTTCTATTCTAAAAGGTTTGATGATTATTCATGTGAACCCCATATGAGGTTCAAATACCTTATTTACCTAAAAAGCACTGTTAACACTCCATCTCCCTTGGCAGGGCAAACACCTGGCAACTTTTAAGCTCTCTGATGGATAGCTCTCTATAGCCCTTCTCCTTATTCCCAGACTCACTGGAAATGCTCCTGGGCTAAAAGCTTCACTGGCCAGGTATCCCCCTCACCAGACCTCCTCTCTGCCAGAGCTTCCTCCAGATTCATTCCCTGGTGTCTCAGCCAGTTAGCAGGTCTCTCTGGCTGCCTCCCATCCTTAACCAAGTTGATGTGGTAAACGTGGTTCTCTGGCCAGTGTCCCTTCCCTCTTTCCTGACTCACTGCAGCAGGCTCTTCCTTCTTAGAGCTGCCAGGTCAGTTAAAACCAACCTCTCCAAGCAGAGTCGGATCACTCTTTACTAAAGACATACTGCCCTATCAACTGCAGTCTTTTCAGACACTTGTGGCTCTGCTGACTCCCTGGCTCCCTTGCTTTTTTTTTTTTTTTTATCCTCACTCCATGATAAACCAGCTCCCTTCCTAAGCCCAAGGTTCCCCTTGCCTCCTTTATTTTTCTCAACCTTCTGGCCGATCTTGGTCATTTGTGTTTAAGCTTCAAGTCTTAATGAATAAAGTACATTAGTTCTACAAGGCTATCCATATTACACAAAAGTACTGGAAATATAAATTTACATAGAAGGTACAGGATATCAGGTAGATATGGCTTATTTTATAACACCAAAAGTAGATATGCAGCAAATTTTCTAATCTATAGCAACAACTAAGCAACAGCAATTATTCTCTAAACTACAGGTTGCAGATAAACCTTTCTTTACCTGAGACACTGGCAATTCAGAATCTGGTTCCTGGAAAGCATTAAGAAGGTAGTAAACATTTTTTTTAAGAAATACAGTTCCTAAAATAAAAAGTCTTAATGACTAACCAAGTATTTGTAGGTAAACTCTAACTCATTCAATAAAAATCCAAATATTAACTTTAGTCTTCCTCTACAAGTGCTTTCAAGAGTTCTGTAATATACACTGAAGAGTGCTAAATTTTCTATGGTCAGAAAATTCTAATTACTCCACCTTCATTCAGAGTACAAAGAAAGATATCTTAACTACTTGTGTAATGAAGACACTATCTGAAAAATTAAGAACAATTTTATAACTATACCAAAGAAGTATTTCCTTATATTCAAGAATACGTTCATGGTGGTTAAAACACTCAGACTTTGCTCACTTAGGGAAAAGGAAAGTCCAAATAATATAAACCCTTCTATTCCACATAAACATAATGGGATTTATGGCTGACAATAACAAATTAATTCTGAGTGTAATGTCCTCTAAGAGATTTTTATAAATAAACTACATAATATACACTGGTGCCAGATGCTAAGCTCAGCATCTGAGGGTTTTTTTCTATACAAATTAAATAGAAACCCATCAGTAAAAAAAAACAGACTTAAACCAAATTTATTTATAGAACATCTACACTTACATGGTCTGTCTAGTCAGCAGCATCTGTTGAGAACTTAATCTGTAGTATATTTTATTAGGGAAACAAAAAGAAACAGAAAAAGGAAAAAAAGAAAAAGATCCTTGCTTTCTATGGCTTTAAATCCAAAAAGAATACACCAAATATTTTTTAAAGAATATATTATCAGTGTAAGTAATGTGCAAACCCTGTGGTCACCATGCAAGGGCGATTTATTTATCATGACACATGGTAGGAATTGAAAGGAGAAGGCTAAGCTAGGCTAGAAAATGAAGGTCCCAGAAGATGGGATTTAGAGAAGATTTGACAATCAACTGAACCGAACACAAAAGGGCAACTAGAGAACACACAGCAAGTGTAGTTTTTCAATTCCAGTGTGCATGAGAAGGATCTGGAAAAAGCACAGATTTCCTAAACACAATCCATACTTAAGGAAATACACTGATACAGGAATGAGATGGCAGATGAAAGTAGTAACCTTTTCTGTTCTTTCTTCTGTTTATTTGTGTACATATATATCTTTATGGCCCACCATCTTATTTGAGCCTCATAACAACCATCTGAGGGAAGCAGGCAGGGATTATTATCCATTTTACAGTTAAGGAAACAAATTCAGAGATGTCAAGTAATTTGTTCAAAGTCACACAAATGCTTGAGAGAAGCAGGTGCTCTTTCGGGCCAGTATCTCAAAAAAATGAGTTGGAAATAATAAGGCAGAACCGAAGGGTAAAGTTTAGGAGAGAGATACAACGTAAGTCCAATACAGAAATTGTGTGGGGTGGGAGGGTGTTTACCAGAGGTGATTATAGACAATGCCTGAAAAGGAAAACAGCTAAAGGAGATAGAAGCTACTGATACTAAGTAAAAGCTGGAGGCTTGTTATTCTGCCAGGGGCAGATAGATTCCTCCAGTGGCCCAAGCTGAAACCAATAGTTCAGCCTCAGAGGATTCTGTTCACTGATGAAGGTCTTCGTGATCTTTGTCTTGTGCTTCTGCCCTTCAGAAATACATTTATGACTGACTGTGCAGGTGAAGAGCATGGCGTGTAGGAAAATTATGTGATGTCATCATGTGACTATGAAGGTCAGAGGAGAAATGGAGAGGCCTAGAGAGTGGGGAGGTGTAGAGACAGGCAAGGGATTATGTGGATGGAAAATGGAGACCAGGCCTAAGAGGGTAGGAGGTAGAGAACACATGTATTCCAGAACATTCTCCTGGCACCCAGCTAGGTGCTGAAAACATTCTATGCGGGAAGGCACCTAGTTAAATACATTACAATACAATGTGTCAAATGCTATACTCACATTATGGACACATTATAGACAACTAAGGTGGAAGGAAGAAAAGCAGAAGACATGGAAGAAGGGAGTCAGAGAAAAGGGAAATTACTCTGGAAATTATTGAGTGTCAATGATGTATCAACTATATTCAACATCCTTTCACCGTCTGGTGAAATATTGGATATTTTCCTCACAAATGCTTTCCAGATTACCAACAATCCTTTAAGAAGAATATAAATGACAGAATCCTACATGCAAATATCTCTAGCTATATAGAGAAAATAGCAGCTAACATTTTTTATCATTTACTATGTAATAATGAAAACCTTTACAACAACCCCTTGAGGTATAGGTACATTATCATCTCCATTTACAGATGAAAAAACTCTAAGGTCAAGGTGTGGAGGCAGTATTTGAACCTAGAAACTCTGGGTCAAGAGCATCCACTTTGCTGACTACTGCAGGATGTGGGGAGACCAAGGACAGGCACGGCTTTCTGGAGATGCATCAAGAGCAGGACTATGAAGGAAAAGAGTTAGGATGTTTTAATTTGGAGATGGGGCAAAACTTTTTTTAAAAAATCACTGAGGCCTTCATCTTTGGGTCTCTCTCAATTATAGTTTTGTTATTTAAATTAATCCACCCATATAGGGAACCACAAGTTAGGTTCACTTGGTCTAGCAAACTGTTTCTACAGGTATCAACACAGTTGAGTAAAAAGCACCAGGCCTCACCCTAGAGTCAGAAGACCTGGGCTCCTCAGGGAGCCACTTAGCTGCATGACTTTGAACAAGTCATACAACATTCATTACCTTTTCAAATTGGAGCAATATCACCTACTTCACAGGATACCTTTAAGGACCAACAATAAAACCTTGCATTTTTAAGAATACTTCATAATTTTCAGAGTTCTTTCACATATACTATCATGCTTATTCAAGTATAAGGTTAACAGATAAGCACCAAATCATCTATTACTCCCCTTTTCAGAGCTCAGAACTGACTCCTACTTATGACAGATCCAATTAAAACTTCCCTCTGAATCCCCTTCAAAGTAAATAAGAGGCCATAAAAAGTAGGATGGCACTGCCTAGAACCAGCAAATACTCATTACCATCAACTTCAAGTCACATCAGTTTGCTTCCTTCCTCCCTAGAGCACAGCTTTCTCTTATAGGTTGTTGCTATTACTTTAGGGAATTAAATCTCCAGATAATTCTGAATGCAACTTCCTAATTGCCGCCAGTACTTACACTGGCTAATGAGTCTGCCCAGCTTAACTTTTAAATTGCTGGGTTGTTACTCAGAAATTAGTAATAAAAGGAAGCGAAAAAATTGTAAGACAACAGAGAAACAGATGGGTTTCAGAAGGTTACGGAGATTTAGCGACCAAGCAGCCAAATGGGAATGTAATCTGTAGAGTTCAGCAGGAATACAAATTTATAAAGTGAACTGCCCCAGAGTATAGAAACAAAAGATTAAGTCTGGCTCAGTCTCCATGGCCCCAAAGAGGAAACAAATTAGATAATCACACAAAAAATATGCTTTTTGGCTTGGATCACCAGATCATGTCTCAACCAACTACTAACATAGCTCACTGGGGGGCCCTGGTTCCACATCTTTCATCTAAGCCAATGGTGTTCAGCCACTTTACCACCTTTAAATCATTTACAATAATAACCCCCTCCTCTCAGTATAACATCTTTCATTATAAGCAGAGATTGGGGGCAGGGAAGGACAATGTAAATTAGAAAAATCTTTCTCCCATTCTGATATACAGCTAACAGTCCCACCCTCAGAATCACTGATTTTAATAATCTGAAAATCTATCAGAAACCTACCCCATTAACGAAAGCACATTATCTTTTAAAAATTCCATTGCCTGAAAAACCTCCATGTTTTATGAACTGTTTAATTATAATGGAGGTAAAAAAAAAAATCAGGACTGGTTTTAAAGCCATGAATCTGACATATGGAACACAAAGAACAGTAATCAGATTAAGTAACTAATCAGGATGATCAACATGAGCTGTAGAAACCAGCATTCCCTCTAGGTCATATGGTTGTATGGAGGACTGTTTTGTATTTCCTCCTTTTATATTATTACTTTTAACCACTATTTCAGTCATAATTTAAAGAATATTTTGAAAAAGACAATGCATGTCTATGAATTGATTATTCTTACTATATTTTATCAAAAAGGGGAAACTGTAATAAATTAACTGGCTATCCCTTTTTTTATATTCTTAACAGATCCGAACTTTAATATCCTTCATGCTTGTAGAGCCTGCCCTGTGTTCCTCACCATTCTAACTACTCGATAAATGTTAGCTATCATTTTTGTTACATACTTTGCAAGGTTATTCTAATCATTAGAAATATATGGTATTTACAGAATTAAACAACCATAATCCAAATATCTGAAATCCAAAATGATCCAAAATCCAAAATTTTCTGAGCCCTGACATGACACTCAAAGAAAATGCTCTTTTTGGATTTTGGATTTTTGGATTAGGGATGCTCAATTGATAAGTATATTGAAATATTCCAAAATCCCAAAAAATCCAAAATCTGAAACACTTCTGGTCCCAAGCATTTGGAATAAGGCATACTCAATCTGTAGTAAACACTTAATCAAGAAGTCATTGAAATGAACACATATAAAGTCCTGGTCACAGAGCCTAGCACAAACTAAATCTCAATTGATAGGTGCAATACTGAATGTCACTTTGGACTCAAGATTATAGGGTCTTAACCATTAATAAAAACACTGCTGCTTTGCCAATAACAGTATTTCCTAGTGTCACATCTCCCAAGGATAGCAATGAAGATATTTGACCCTTGCTCTTGGCCAAAAAAAAAAAAAAAAAAAGAATCAGTGGTGAATCAAGTTTCAGAATTATTTGATTATTTGTATTAATCAAAATTAGGCAATCAGAGCCTTTAATATGCATCCTGAATCTCCAAGAAGGAATATACATTTCCCAAATGCATTTAGCCAGAAAACTTCCTTTTACTGAGCAGCTAGCTCTTGGGATTAGGGTTCTATGGAACACAGAATGGAAACGACCCTAACTCAATGGAAAAATGGAAACAGCATACAAGTTCCCGCAAACCATTGTGCCTAGAGCAAGATTTTGCCCAATTCCCAAACATATTTAATTGTAGAATCCTTTTTTTTTTTTTTTGAGTAGCATCTATGGGATTACAATGCCAAGAAGCACACTTGGGGAAATGCTTGTCTTCAGAAATGGAGTTCTATTAACTAATGTGAACTAACACGAACAGAACCTAGCTTAACGTTACCACTAACATGGGTTGTTCTAAAGGAGATCAGCTCTCTGAAGGACAAAATGTTCACCTCAACAGGTTATCACCCACCCGTCTGCTGGGAGCTAAGGCAGTAACAGCGTTCACATTCAGGCCTCTGCTTTTGTAACTCCCTTCAATTTTCCATTTTTTTTAACATCTCCACAGCAACACCATTAGAGGAAAAGCTGGGGAACTCAAACTATATAGGTACATTCTGCGTTTACTAGAAGCAGTGACAAAATGCCACAGCTCTGCCTTTATTCTCCCACTTTCTCCTTTTTTGACTCTTCCATGAGATGCCTGCCCACCAGACTTGTACTTCTCACACACATAGTATATTACCTTTTTCACTTGCTATACACAATATTACTGTAGCTTATTTAAGTTCTTTTAACAAAATGCCATCATTCCTTCTTTCAAGGAAACTTTGTTTCTCACGCCCCCTCCTGCAATTATCGCTTTCTTTGTCTGGCTAATTTCTTTAAATAAATGTATCTTTTGCTCCTGGATTCTCATTCCTCTGACTTGTGTATTTCCTTCAAGCTAAACTCATGGCCTCTTAATCAAAAGCTCCTTCACTCTTGGACGACTGTCTAAAGATGAGGTAGGAAGATCACACGTTTGACTCAAAAACAAAAGAAGGCAGCTATGTGAACAGGGAGTGGAGAGTCACAAATCTGTTTCTACTTAATTCTTTTAGAAAATAACGTACACGAAGAGAGCTTTAGGGCCCATCCGTATGCAAGTATAAATGAATTACCAAAGCTCCTCCGCAAAGTAAAATTCAGGGCTCTAATTCTGGGACACTCAAAGGAAAAGGGAGGCTGAAGTTTGCAGAGGGGCTGGTCAGGGCACAGAACTCGTGATCCCCGGGGATGCGGCGGGAAGGGACCCGCCAGCCACGGCTCCATAAAGTCTCGCTCCGGGTGCCTCTGCCGACCGTACGGTCAGCCTGACCTGGGCCTTCCTCCCCGGACTCCCCACCCGGGGGTCGCGGGGTTCCCCAGAGCCCCCAGCCTCAGCTCCGGGATCCACAGGCTGACGGGGGCTGGCCGGTACCTGGTCATAAGGGGACTTCTCCAGCATCTGCGTGCACAGATCGGCGCAGAGCTGGAACTTCCTGCGCCTAAAATAGCTGCAGGCCAGGAGCAGCGGCTCCATCTCTGAGCCCATGGCGGCCAGCGGGGCCAGCGAAGGACCAGGACCCAGCCGAGCGAGGGCGGTGGGCGGGGAGCGGGGAGCAGGCAGCTACTGGCTCTGCCCGGCAACGCGCCGCGGCTGAGGCCTTGCCAGAGAGGTGCCCGCCTCGCGCCTGAGAACAGAGAAAAGAAAAACCACCCTGAGCAGAACTCAGCATAGGGTTTACCAAAACTTGGCTGTAAAAAAATATCTGTACTTTAAAACGCTACAGATTTCATTAATTTGGAGAAGGCGCCCTGGCTAACCAAAAGAGGCAGTAAGTTAGACACCTCTGTCTGGGGTCCTCCACCCAGGGAGGCGCGGTTGCCTAGCGGCCGAACGCTCTGCTGACCCCGCCAATCCGGAAAAAATCCCGGGAGTTGACCTTCTTTCCGATCAGTCTCACTTCTCTTGGCTCATTTCTACCCCTTTCACTTACCTGCGGATTCTAGAAACAACAAATATGTGTGAAGCTTCTACAATACCATCCCGCCCATCAGGACCCAGAGGGGCCTAAAACTCTCCAGTCTATTTCTGGAAGTCCTTCTCAACAAATCTCAAGTGTCGAAAATTGCAAGGGGCTTGCTTAGCCCAATCCACCCACTTTTACAGATGGGAAGCTGAGATAGGCTCACAGAAAAGAAATTATTTTCCTTAAATTGCGTGGAGTAGGGAGCTGGGACTGTAATCTGTTTGACTACATGGTGTTAATACTTTAGTTAATTCGAAGATTATAGGGATTCTGGATTATAAATTAGTGACATTTTTACCAAACTAGGTAATGTATGCAAAGAAAATTAAAAAGGAGCTTTGCAAAACACTGTCACCAGGCAGGTACTGTTTGTCAAGTGTTGACTTGTGCAGAGTGATTTCTTCAGGTACGTTTCTACCTTTTCCTCTAGAGATTCACACAGATGACAAATATCTTTCATGGCAATGGTTATGAAAAGAGAAGTGTGACAAGGGATATTTTTTCCTTGCTTCCATCCTACCAGAGTGGGAAGGGTAGAAAAGGAAAAATTAACTCAATACTGCAGAACTTTCTGATGACGTCTAAGTCTCCTTTATCGCTATAGATAAAGAAACAGGTCATAGCCAAGGTAAGTCACTCTAGTAATTTTCTCAAACCACTGGGGTACCAAAAATGCAGACATTATAGTTAATCTACATATTTGTGTTTTTTATAGATATTAAAATGAAATAGGCTTCTAAACTAAGAAAATGATCTTTTTCTTCTTTACTAAGCAGTCTTTCTCTAATTTTATCTTGGAAGTGAATAATTGTCAGGATTATGATTGTTACAGTTATGTTTATTGCAATTAGTTCATTTGTGTTTCCTTGGAACTGCCTCTAGAGAAATAATCTCTCTAAAGGTATTAATGGAGCAGCCCATGGTTTGGAGGGTGGGAGGGACTTCAGATTAAGAAAGCATTTGCTGATAGTTGACAATTGGGCTCAATATTTCATAGAATCCTTTCATTTACAGCGTAAGCAGATTCCTGTGTAAGTGATTCTCAACCCTGGCTCCATATTAGACAGATGTTTTAAATAAACTTTTTATTTTAGAATAGTGTTACATTTACAGAAAAGTTACAAAGATAGTATAGAATGTTCCCCTATGCCCCTCACCCAGTTTATCCTATTATTGATATCTTACATTACCATGGTACACTTATAGCTAAGGAACCAACATTGGTACATTACTATTAACTCAACTCCACAGTTTATTTGGATTTCAGTAGTTTTCCCCTAATAGCATTTTTCTTTTCCAGCATCCTACTTAGGATACCATATAACATTTAGTCATCATGTCTCCTTTGCCTTCTTTGGTCTGTGACAGCTTTTTAGATTTTTCTTTTATGATGACCTTGACAGTTTTGAAGAGAGCTAGTCAGGTATTTTGTAGAATATCTGGGAAGTTCTTAAAAATACAGATGCCTAAATTCCACCCTAGAGATACTGACTTAAATGGTTTGAGGTCAGGCGGGGGCGGGGGAGGGGGCAGTATTTTTTTTAAGTTTCCCAGGTGATTGTAATGGGTAGCCAGGGCTAGCCAACCATTTTGTTGAGTTCTAAATAGTCTTGTATATATTGAGATTATCGCCAGCTTCCTACAGAGAAACAATATTTTTATAAGGGGAGAAATAAACATGCAAATAAATATGTAAATGAATGTGGAACAAAAAAGAGGCATTAATATTTTAGTAACATTTTCTTTTCTTTCACAAAAATCGAATGAGGAAAACTGTGGAATATCTAGCAAATCGCAGGATGTTAAGCATGTTCCAAATGTAGCATAAAATGTCTTTAAAAGAATATAAACATTTGTTATTTTTATATCATGTAAATATGTTTATGGTTAATTGATTTTATGAATTTACACATAGACTTTGTTACATTTTTTATATCTAACCAATAAAGCAGAAACAATTATTTAAAAACAACAGAAAAAGGTATGTTAGTAATAGGAAGTAATTATGCTAGTAATAGTAGTAGGAAGACTACAGGATGAAACAATTCCTGGTGAAGGGAGTAGATAAGAATTACTAGGGTCATTTTCCTACTACAGAAAATGAAGCATAGAGAAACAATTTAAGCCCTTTGAAAGAGTCAGTTTCACAATCAGAGCTAGATCTCAGTTCATAGATCATTATCTTTTGCTCTGTAGCAACTAAATAGCTCTTTAGGTTAATCAGTTGAAAATCAAATACCTAAGATAATTAAATGCCAAAGCTTACATTTTCTTAAATGTTAAATTGGGATTATTCAGGCCGTTTAACATAACACAAAAGAAAAACAAAAGGTATAAAATGAGATATTCTCTTGGTCAACAAGTATTTGTCCAGGCCCTGTGCTTGATAAGAATACAAAGATGAATAAGACAGATCTGCCCAGATCTTACACACCAAGAATAATTAGTGGAAAGAACACTGAACTTGAGGTCAGACTTGCTAGCTGTGTTTCCTCAGGCAAATTAGCCATCAGTATAAAATGATGATTAAGAGGTAGGCTCTAGAACCACATTTCCTATATTTGAACCCTGACTCTCCCATGCCCTAGCTGTAGGGACTTTGGGGAAATGACTTAATGGCCCTGTGCCTCAGATTCTTCATCCATAATGTAAAGTGCATTTGCTATATTATTTAAGAATTTTCAATTCTGTCTTAAAGGACAAGAAAAACATATGGGATGGATGAAACTAATGAGAAATGTTAAATGTAGAAAATAAGTACATCCTTAACCCATGAGACATGTTAAACATAGATAGAATAAATAGACATTTATGTCTTAAACATACTTAAAAGAACAAAACAAACAAATGAGAGTGTTACTTGTAGATAGCAATGGAAAGCAAAATAAACCTTAAATATTCATAAAGCATGGATCAGCTTTGTCTACCTCAAATAGGTGACCCATTGGTATCACCCATTCTAACCCAATTGTCCTGTGTTTAAAACATATACTGCTGCTCATCAAGTCACCCTTGAGCTATAGCTGTGGCCATACATCCTTACCTCTATCTTTCTAATAAAGCAAGTGTGCATTGGCACCATAAACCTCCACCTTTGAACTTTCCTGCCTACCCTCAACTCTGATCCTTGTAACCACACCATCTTCAGGGAAGGCAGATGAGGGAAAGAGACAGTCATATGAACTTTAAGTGATTCACAAGTAGTGTGGTCTTTCCACCTCCTTGTCACCTACCCAATCTCTCTCCCCTTGCTTTTCACTGCATGTTTTAAATTGGTTTAACAAATTAACTGATTTGAGCATCTTAATCTAGTTTATGAGCCTTTTAGTTCCAGGTCCTTTGGAATAGCCTTTGACTTGGCTAGAGTACCACTCTTTTAAAAAATTAAGTTCCAGAATGTTTTACCATCATCATCTAAACTCCCTACCAAGACCTAAAGGTCCTACAGATTCTATAATAGTTATTGGCCACTTCTCTGACCTACCTCACCCCCTCAGACTTGTTTATTCCACTCAAGTGACGCTGGCCTCCTTGCTGGTTCTTGATTGGGTTTAGCAGGGCATTTTACATTCGCTCTTTGCTGGCAGCCACACTCTTCCCCAGGATCCATCTGCCTTACTCTGTCACTTCATAAAGGTCCTGACTGAAACGTCACTTCCTTAAAGGGGTCCTCCCTCCAAACTGTCCCACATTTTTCATCAAAGGATGTAACACCACTGACAAAGATTCTCACCTTGACCAAACCTTAGTCAGGTTCTTCTGAGCCCTTTTCTTGACTTGGCCTCGACCTGGGCTTCCTTGTCCATTCTTGTATTGTCCAGTTACAGCAAGAATCTTGCTAAGTCAGGTTAGAGAGAATCCCGCACCCTTGATACCTGGTCAATGCCTCATCTCCCACCATCCGCCAGGTGATGTCTGATCACCCTGGCCTGTAAAGTCAGTTTGATGACTCCTCGTAGTGATTTCCTATCCACTCACCAGCTCCTGACTCCCTGCAACTTGCTCTTTGGCTATAAATCCCCACTTGTTCTTATTGTATTTGGAATCGAGCCTAGTTCCATGCTGAGGTCTCTTTTGCCCTATTGAATAGTTTCTGAATGAAAATCTGATTTGCTCCTTTAACTACTGTCAGGCTCTGGTTTTCTTTAATAAGACCCCACATATTTTAGAAGTAGGCTGGTACAGCTGGCCCTTTGTATCCATGGGTTCCACACCAGTGTATTAGACCAACCTTGGATCAAAAACATTTGGAAAAAATGGATGGTTGCAGCTGTACTGAGCATGTACAGACTTCTTCCTTGTCATTGTTCCCTAAAAATACAGTATAACAACTATTTATATAACATTTACTTTGAATTAGGTATTATAAGTAATCTAGAGATGATTTAAAATATACAGGAGTATGGGTGTAGGTTATATACAAATATCACACCATTTTATATAAGGGACTTGAGCATCCATGCAGTTTAGTGGGGGTTACGGGTTGGAATCAGTCCCTCACAGATACCAAGGGATGACTGTATACATTATTGTCTATTTCTACCCCCGACTTCCTCTTCCCCAGAATGTGTGCACCAAGAGTAAGGACTTTGCTGAATCTCTAGTGCCTTGAATGTTGTTTGGCGCATAATATGCACTCAAAAAATATTTGTTGAATAAATGGCTATCTTTCTGGCCAGGCGCGGTGGCTCACACCTGTAATCCTAGCCCTCAGGGAGGCCGAGGTGGGTGGATCGCTCGAGGTCAGGAGTTCGAGACCAGCCTGAGCGAGACCCTGTCTCTACTAAAAATAGAAATAAAAATTATCTGTACAACTAAAAATATGTACAGAAAAAATTAGCCGGGCATGGTGGCGCATGCCTGTAGTCCCAGCTACTCGGGAGGCTGAGGAAGTAGGATTGCTTAAGCCCAGGAGTTTGAGGTTGCTGTGAGCTAGGCTGACGCCACGGCACTCACTCTAGCCTGGGCAACAAAGTGAGACTCTGTCTCAAAAAAAAAAAAAAAAGGCTATCTTTCCAATAATGTTATACTTAATACAAGTTATGGATCATTTTAAGTTTAAAGATCCAACTATTGTAAGCATTTTGATAAATATTAACACTTAGAAGTATAGATTATTTAACTGAACATAATATCTATACTTCCTGATAAAATCAAAAAGAAAACTGTCATCTTGAGTACCTCTGCATCTTCATCCCTTTCTCTCATAATCCTGGCCTTGGCCCTCTCTTTGCTATTAGAGTCAATAGCAGAGTGCTACCTTTGTGATATTCATTGGTAGATAAATGTAGTAGAGATTCATCTAGCAGTGAATTACACAGCTGGCAACATGTAACGTGGAGGAAAGAAACGTTGGCTGTTGTAAGCTACTGAGATGTTTGGATCATTTGTTACTATAGCAAAGCTGACCAATGCTAATCTCTTCATAATCATTTTTTTCTCCATCATTAGAATTCTAATAGTCCTACATCTTTATCTTATTTATTTTTCTTCACAGAGATATATGTTCATATGTTTATTATCTGTTTTTTCCCACTGGAATGTAAACTCCATGAAGCCAGCGATTTTGTCTGTTTTGTTCATCAAAGTTCCCCAGCACTTAGAGCAAAACATGATAGATGGTACAAACACACACGCACACACACACACAAATTTATTTCATATTTGTTGGATGAATGGATATTGAGTCATAATACATGTGTATAGAGTTGAAAAGAAAGATAAGCCCATATTTAGAAAGAAAAAATAAGATTAGAAGCATGAGTTCGTGCCTTTAAGAATGGAAGTAAGCTTCCAGTTTGTAAATTGCTTGCTTTCTAGGAAAAGACTCAAAGCAAAGACAATTTTTTTCTCTGACATTATTTAGTAATTGTGCATTAGCCCACTGGTACACAAGGAAGAAAACTAATTTCCTAATATTAATAATATTGTTCTATGTTCCTATTATGTATATTAAGTCATTCTCAATTATTAGGTTGTTTTAACCTCTTTTATAATTGATGTAAACACTGTCTCATAAGCTATGAGGCCAAAAGTATTGGAAAAATTAATAATCGTTCAAAAATTATGTGAGTTGGCTGGGCGCAGTGGCTCACGCCTGTAATCCTAGCATTCTGGGAGGCCGAGGCGGGTGGATCACTTGAGGTCAGGAGTTCGAAACCAGCCTGAGCAAGAGTGAGACCCTGTCTCTACTAAAAATAGAAAGAAATTATCTGGCCAACTAAAATATATATATAGAAAAAATTAGCCGGGCATGGTGGCGCATGCCTGTAGTCCCAGCTACTCGGGAGGCTGAGGCAGTAGGATCACTTGAGCCCAGGAGTTTGAGGTTGCTGTGAGCTAGGTTGACGCCATGGCACTCACTCTAGCCCGGGCAACAGAGTGAGACTCTGTCTCAAAAAAAAAAAAAAAAAAAAAATTATGTGAGTTTACATCAATTATTCAATGATATACTTCCTAAGCTTTTCTTAAAGGTGTATTGTGTTCAAAGGCTACAAACCCCTCAAGTTTTGACTATGTGGTTGAGAACCATCCCATATTCTCTTTCTACTACAGTAGAAAATCCAAACTTAACCCATAGCTTTTTTGATTTATCATCTATATTTCAGAAGGCCCATCTCATGGTTATGTGTAGTCAATCCTGACTTTGTGGCACTGATTTATATCTGGGTGTATTACCAGTTCCTGTGTATGACATTGTTTGAAAAAGACCTTTACTATTCACCTCTGATAACAATAACAATTATTATATAATACCTTTTGTGATGCCAGTTCATTGGTACCTAATTCAAGTTCACTTAATGTCTAACAAATGGAAAGCAATAAATGGCCTTGAAATGTTGTAATTCAGTCCTTTGTTCTGTTTAACTCCTGTTTTGGTAACGATTGTCAATTAGCCAAATTACTGTTTCCTTTTGAAATATTCCACAACTTTTTGAAATGATTCTATTGCATATTTGCCTTCTTAATTTACTACTTAATTTCTGCAGCAGTGTTATAATGTAATAATGTTTTTCTTACATACAAATTTTACAATCTAATTTCAACACTGTTAAGAGTTTTTCATCTTCCTTCCACTCATCCACTCCAAACTCTGCCTATTTCTCTGCCTCTAAGATAATGTGCTAAACAACTGTTCAAATTTGTTGGAGTTTTAATTTTTTTCAGTCTTGCTCAGGAAAGACAAGGAAACAAATTAAAAGGACCTATTTTTTGTGTAGTCTTCCAAGAATCCTATGGACCTAATGTCACTGTGTGAACCCCTTTGGAATATCGGCCAACATAAATCATATGCTGTTGATGACATTTGCTTTCTGTAATCATATTTTTATTTACAGGCCTGGGTATTATCTGACCTTTAAACATCAATAGAAAAGAATAAAAATATTCAGCAGCAAAAATTAATTTGCAGGAAAGAATGCATTTTAAGAAATGTCAATATTCAAAATGCTTTATTGTAGCCTTTTAAAAAATAATTTTAACATATAATGGATAAGTTCTGTTTATGATTTCTGTCAGTCTGAAATTATTTCAAAGTTAAAATAAAAAGTTGGAAGAAAACAAAAACTTCTCATCAAGATAAAGTAACCACTGTATCCATGGTGAGATCCATCCCAAACAAGCTGATATTTTAGCATGTGCTGAAAAGTGTACAGTTGCCTTTCTATATTTGAAAAATTATTACTTTCACAGGCTTGCCATGATCTGGAGGACTCAGAATGAGAACTACTGCCCTGACTGATTGGTTATTATCATCCAAGACAGGGTGATTAAACTCCTGCAGCGTTTTCAGAGGAATTATGCCTCCGCAGGGTTGACTGCTTGCAAATTGCTCTTAATGCTATTGCTAATCAGAGGTTTAACTATTTTTGAGTTACAATAACGATTAATAAATTCCATTTGTCTTTTACATATTGACCTTGTATATGTGACCTTTCTAAACTCACTCATTAGTTCCAGCAGCTTTTTTGTAGAACCCTTTGGATCTTTGTTACTCTGAGTGTAATTTTTTTTCCTTCAAAAATTTTTCTTTAATCTTGGGTTTTCAATGTCTTGACCATGATATATCCAGGATTGTGTGTGTCTATGTTTTATATATATATTCTTGAGATTTTTCTGAGCTTCTTGGGTCTGTGGTTATCTGTCACTAATTTCAGAAGATCTCTTCAAATATGTGTTTGTCCCTATTCTCTCTCTTTTCTCCTTCTAGGACTCCAATTACATGTGTGTTAGTTAGACTATTTGACGTCTCACAGCTCTTGAATGCTCTGGGGTTTTTCTACTTTTTTTACTGTTATGTTTCAATATAGATAATTTCTAATGCTGTAATTTAAAGGTCACTAATTCTTTCCCCAGCAGTATCAATCTGCTGTTAATGGAAAAAACCCAAACTCTGTAAAATAATTTAAGGAGGCTTATTCTAAGCTGAATATGAGTGACAAATGGTCTGGGTCTGAGCCAACTATGAGTGACCAATAGTCTCAAGAGATCCTGAGAAAAGGTACCCAAGGCAGCCGAGTTATAGTTTGGTTGTATACATTTTAGAAAGAATTGCAGGTAAAATCACAAATCAATACATGGAAGGTATACATTGGTTTGACCCAAAAAGGCAGGACATCTTAAAAGGGGGGGGTGCAGAGAAGGGACAGTGGGGGGGCTTACATGTTATAGGTGGGTTGAAAGATTTTTTGATTTATAATTGGTTAAAGAAATAAAGCTTTGTCTAAAGACTTGAAGTCAGTAGAAAGGAAAGCTTGAGTTCAGATAAGGGGGTCTGCTAATCAAAGAGCAAGTCACAATATACTTCAAGTGATCTGTTAAGTACATTGAGGGCCTGCAGGTGTGACTTGACCTTTACCTTGCACAGCCTTAGGTCCTGTTAATGATTTTATTTATTTATTTATTATTTATTTAGATAGGGTCTTTATTGCCTGGGCTAGCATGCAGTGGCCTCCTCATAGTTCACTACAACCTCAAACTCCTGGGTTCAAACCATCCTCCTGCCTCAGCCTCCCAAGTAGCTGGGACTATAGGCATGTGCCCCATGGCCAGCTAATTTTTCTATTTTTTGTAGAGTCAGGGTCTCATTATGCTGCTTAGGCTGGTCTTTAACTCCTCGCTTCAAGCAATCCTCCCACCTCAGCCTCCCAAAGTGCTGATAGTACAGCATAAACTATCATACCAGTCTCGTAACTTAGTATCTTATGTCACAAAGAATCTATTTTGTGAATTTTATGATCTCTGTTTTAATATTAATGTTTGTCAATTGTTGTGTCTAAACTCCAAAAAGGAGGAGGTATAATGAGGCCTGTCTGACCTCCCTTCCCTTCATGGCCAGGAATTCAATTTTAAGGTTTTTCTGGACTCCCCTTGGCCAAGAGGGGATCCATTTTGTTGGTGGGGAGCTTAGGATTTTATTTTTAGTTTATGCTGCTGATGAGTCTGTCGAAGGAAGTCTTCACCTCTGATGTTATATTTTTTATTTCTAGGTTTCCATTTGATTCTTTTTTATAGTTTCTATCTCTGCTGAAATTTTCCCATTGTTAATGCACGTTGTCCACCTTTTCCACAAGATTCTCTAACAGAGTAGTCATAGTTATTTTAAAGTCCCTGCAGTAGTCAGGGTTTTCCAGAGAATCAGAACCAATAGCATATATGTAGATATATAGGAAGAAATTTATTATAAGAGATTGGCTCATGTGATTATTGAGGCCAAGAAGTCCTATGATCTGCCATCTGCAAGCTGGAGGCCCAGGAAAGTGGTGCAGTTCCAGTCAAAACCTAAAGGCCTGAGAACCAGGGGAGCCAATGGTGTAAGTCCTAGTCTGAGTCCAAATGCCTAAGAACCAGGAGCACCCATGTCAAAGTGCAGGAGAGGATGGATGGTCTAGCTTAAGCAGAAAGCAAATTTGCCCTTCCTCTGCCTTTTTGCTCTATTCGGGCTCTCAACAGATTGGATGTTGCCCCTCTGTATTGGTGAGAACAATCTTGTTTATTCAGTCTACTGATTGAAATGCTCATCTCTTTTGGAAACACCCTTATAGACTCACCCAAAAATAATGTTTTACAGTTCTCTTGACATCCCTTAGCCCAGGCTAGTTGACGTATAAAATTAAGCATCACAGTTCCTATTTGATTATTCCAAAAACTAGTCATCTCTGAATCTGGTTCTGTTTATTGCTTTATCTCTTGACAACAGGGTTTTCCCCCTTGCTTTCTATGTGTCTTATAATTTTTTAGCATATACCGGACATTGTAGACAGAAGAATAGTAGAGAATGAGGAACATGGTATTTACACCTAGAAATGGATATGCCTTTTCTTTGTCAGGCTATTATTATGGGGGCTTCAGTTAATCTAGTCAGGAGTTGAACTGGCTTGGGGCTTTATCATTGCTATTGTTTTGTCGTTGTTGTTGCTATTTTGAGGCAGGGTTTTGCTCTGTTGCCTAGGCTGGAGTGCAGTGGAGTGATCATAGCTCATTGCGGCCCTGAACTCCTGGCCTCAAGCAATCGTCCTGTCTCAGCTTCCCAAAGTGCTGGGACTGTAGGCATGCACCACAGTACCCTGCCTGTCAGTGCTATCATTACCTTCAGTGTATCAGAAGCTTCATATTCCTCCAAAGGTGGGCTGCTGTTACTTTGTGCATGGTATTGTGTCTAGGGTGCTGCAAGATTATTCTCAGTGCTTCTACTTCTTGTATTGGTGCAGATTCCTAGGTCCAAGAGGATTTCCCTCCCCTCCCTAGGGGCTGATAGGTTTTGGTTCTACCCCTCCCCTACAAACAGTGGATCTTTGCTTGGGCCTCATGTGTAGGCTTTATGAGAAGAGTCTACAATAGGAGGTGGAGTTTCCAGCCAATCCCCCAGTAGCAGCTGACCACCAATCATGCCTGTATGCCTGTACTACTAAGGGGTGGTTCTCTCCATTTTCCTGTTCTTCCCCAATCTTTCTGATGAAAGCCCTCATCAAGGAGCTTACAGCTGGTGGGGGACACTGACATTAATGAATTATACAAGCAAATATAAAATCACAACTTTAATAAACATTAAGCAAGAGGAGCCAGGTGCAGTGGCTCACACCTATAATACCAGAACTTTGGGAGGCCGAGGAGGGAGGATTGCTTAAGGCCAGGAGTTCAAGACCAGCCTGGGCAACACTGTGAGACCCCATCTCTACAAAAAAAATAATAATAATAAACAAGAGAAACCTGGTGTTATGAGATTATATGAGACAGGGAAGTAATGTCCTCAGGAAGTCAGAGAAAACTTTGCTGTCTGGTGATGACTGGCTCAGGTCTGTAGACTGGGTACAAGTCAACCAGGGGAAGGGGAGAGGCACATTGCCAGCAGCTGAGGATCATCAGGCAAGAAGTCCCTATGACAGGGTAATATGGCATGGTCTAGGAACTGAAGGAAAGTAAGAAGATCAGGGTGGGAGGAAGACCCAGTGAATAAGAAAGGGTGTGAAATGAGAGTGGAGAGACAAGAGCAAAACCATGCTGGGCTTCTTGGCTTTGTTAAGGATTTTGGTCTTCATTTTAAGTAATGGGGAACCATTGGAGAATTTCAAGTTAGGGTTGGTGGGGGTTAGGGGGAGTAATTGTAATTAGATTTGTAAAAAATAATATTTAAGCCACATACAATTCAGATCTTACAATGTTTGTATTTTACACATCAAAGCCTTTGAATGAAGTAAATTTTGTTATTCCTTTAAAGACAATGGGGTTTGTGGTACAAATTTATGGCGTACATGTGCAATTTTGTTACATGTATAGATTGCATAGCAGTTAAGTCAGGGCTTTTAGGGTATCCATCACTATAATGGTACATTGTACCTATTAACTAATTTCTCATTATTCACCCCCTCCCACCCTCTCACCCATTGTCTATCATTCCACTCTAAAGAAAAGTTCCTGAAGATAAACCCGGATGTACTAGAAGGGATCACAAATAAGGGAGTAAGTAACATTTGAACTACTCAGTGATATGCCAGTATTTTGTATTGGCTGGTGACCTCCTCACACTTACAATAACGTAAGTTGTAATTTAGAGGAAATTTTAAATGAATTTATTTGGTCTCATTTAATTACATTTCATTATATTGTGGATTAAATTATGAGTAAGTTTATACTCGGAAACATTTATTACAAGTATTTTTATTTTTAAAGGGTTACAAAATATGTAAATCAAGTATTTATTGAATGCTCATGGGATGCACAATAAAATAAAAACAAGTATTGCAAAATGTAAAGATACTGTTTAGAGATAACATTTCATTTGTTGACTAATAATGCTAGTTTCATTTCCCAGTAAAGTCTGTAACTTTAAAATATGCATGACATTTCACTACTGTTCTTGTCTTTTATGCATCCTGACTTTGTGTTTTGTCACCAATTATCACATCTCCTCCTTCTAGAAATGTACTATGTAGAATCAGACTGTATTTGCCTCTCCAGGAAATGTCCTTCTATATCAAAATCAGCTTACAACATCTTTGCATACATATTTTGCACTTAAGGTTCTTTTTTTGCATAATCTATGGTAAATCTACTTTTATTTGTTATGTTTCCCACATCAATTTTTTTAAATGTAGTGGGTCTTAATGATGAGTAGAATTCAGAAAAGTATCTTTTAGTAAAAGCACGTTCACTCTATAGTCTTTTTGTAATTTTTTGAGATATGGTATTTACTTATATTAAAATATGTATACATATTTATGTATTTCATTTGTGTATACATATTTTTCACTTTTTGAAAAAGATACTTATGTCTTTATCTTGTTTTCCTCTTTGGAACATAAATTTTTCAAAATACAGATTGTGTGTTCATTTTTCTTGATCACTCCCCCATAGTACCAAGCCCAGTGATTCACATGTGGGTACTCGATCTGTGTTTAGGAATGATTATGGTGGTGGTTCTTAACCTTTTTCTTTCTGTGGCATGCTTGCAAATAGTACAATTTTTGGTGATGTACTTGAAGGAATTAGAAACGTGAAGGAACTTGAAACAAGTCAGCAATAATTACTGAATACTCGCTGCTACAATATATAATGTCTTTTAGTATCTTTGCAAGCATCCACAGTTACTACATCCTCAAATATTATGTCACTGTTTGAGCAGAATTGTTTATGTACCTGAGGGTGTTCTGTTAATTCATTGAACAAAGGTTTCTCGTGTTTTCCTTGATTAGACTGATGTCAAGATATATTTCTTACTGGTAGCTAGTTGTTCTATTGCTACACTATGTTCCATTACCATTGTCCTGTCTAAGATAATATTTTCAGTTGCTGCAAAAATAATTTTGCATGTTGATGACAATTTAGTAATATTTACAGTCAGGAAATAAACACTTGACTGTGGCATGTTGGATCTTTGTTAGGAGACAACGTTCTGCGAATCTCTTATTTCTGCACATCTGGCCGCCTTGGTCCAGAGTGTCTTCCAAGGATATTTGTGGAGTGAACAACTTTGGAAGATAAAAACAGTGTCTTCTGGAGCAGGGGACAGGTTTGTTTATTGTCCATATAATTAAAATGGCATCTCCCTTCAGGGCAAAGTTCAGACAGATTTACTACCCATCTTAAAAGATTAAGGTTCCCTAAGCTTGGTTGGGATTCCTCTTCTGTAATGCAACTCACTGTGTGTATAGGTATCACTTGGCCCTCCTTGCATGTTACCCTGTGGGAATCTGGGCTCAGGGAACCAGTGGTCAAGAGACCGCAGAAAACTACATGATGAAATCTGGAAGTGTGGGCCTTAGCACCAACTCCCCTGAGGTGAACTTTAACCAGTGGGAAAGAAGGAGCAGAAAGGAACTGGACAAATAAATTCCCCTCCTTCCTCCTTCCCATGGGTTACTCCAAAGCACCATCTGTCCTTGCAGCCCATGAGGGGACACCGTGTGTGCCAAATGGGCATACCTGCCTGGTGACCTGCTTTGTCTCTTCTGGCTTCTTATAAGGTGGGCAATAGCATCACATCCTGTCACTTCCCGTGGCTTCACAGCTTTCCTTACCTGACTTCCTTTACCTCAGCCTCACTGCCCTGGGTTTGCCCTTCCCAATTAAAACATCAGTGCCTTAATCATTGCCTCAGGCTCAGTTTTCTTCAGATTCCAGGCTAAGGTAGTGGCTAAGGAAACAAGAACTATAGATTCTAAAAGAATAAAAAGGTAAACACATTCTCTTGAGAATGTAATTTCTAGAAGCATAGTTTCCTAAAATCCAACATAAGTGCTACTATAAAGGTATGTATGATTTTATAAAATGTACTAGAGACTCAAATGTCAGCTAATTAATGCTGGAGAGTGTGGATGGGGATCTTACAGCAAACTACAGAGAAGAGGGATGTATTCGTATTTTAGAGCTGCTTAATAAGGTACCGCAAACTGAGTGGCTTAAACAACAGAAATGTATTGCCTCACTGTTCTGGAAGTGAGAAATCTGAGATTGAGGTGTCAGCAGGGTTAGTTTCTTCTGAGGGCTAGGAAAAAAAAATCTATTCCCTGCCTTTCTCCTAGCTGCTGGTGGTTGCAGCAATGCTTGGCATTCCTTGGCTTGTAGCTCTCTGCCTTCATCTTCACATGGCATTCTCCTTGTGTGGGTGTCTGTGTCCAAATTTCCCCTTTGTTTTTTTTTTTTTTTTTAAGACAGAGTCTCACTTTGTTGCCCGGGCTAGAGTGAGTGCCGTGGCATCAGCCTAGCTCACAGCAACCTCAAACTCTTGGGCTTAAGCGATCCTACTGCCTCAGCCTCTCCAGTAGCTGGGACTACAGGCATGCGCCACCATGCCCGGCTAATTTTTTCTATATATATTTTTAGTTGTACAGATAACTTATTTCTATTTTTAGTAGAGACGGGGTCTCGCTCAGGCTGGTCTCGAACTCCTGACTTCAAGTGATCCACCCGCCTCGGCCTCCCAGAGGGCTAGGATTACAGGCGTGAGCCACCGCACCAGCTGAAATTTCCCCTTTGTATATGGACATCAGTCACATTGAATTAAGGTCCCACCCTACTCCAGTATGAACTTCATCTTAATTTAGCTAATGATATCTGCAATAAAATATTTTCCAAATAAGGTCACATTCTAAGGTATTGGGGGTTAGAATTTCAACATATGAATTTTGCAAAGACATAATTCAACCTATATAAGATGGTACATTTGAGCTTGGCCTCAAAGATTCAATAGTCTACTAGGCTGACAGTGGATGGTTGAGGCTATGGCACAACATGGTTGATGTAAGCGTGTATGGAATTCTGGAAAGGTCTTTTAGGAATGACCAGTAAGCCAAAATGGCTGAACAGCAGGCCCAGTTCATGGCAGGGAGGACCTGGCTGGAGATGAGTCTGTTAAAACAGGTTGGAGGCTTTGTGTGTCACAATGAGGAGTTGGTCCTTTATACTGTAGTCAATTAGAAGTTACCCAATGTTTGTTTAAAATTACTTTTGTTATTTTTTCCTAATTATAGATGCAATATGTGTGTGTAATTGAGATGTCAGTTGGGACTTCCCTACCACTTGCAGAGTTTAAGGTGGCTTGAATTCCAAATTCACTACCTGTTAGAATCCAGGACTTCCCCTGCTCCCTCCCCAACTCTAGGATTCCCTTCAAAACCAACAAAACAAAACAAAAAAAAAAACTCTACCTAACATTTCGTGTGTTTAGAAACTTTATGTAAGATTTGAACAGTTTTGGAGAAAGTTGCATGGCAGAACTTGCAATTTTGCTATATTTCTAACCTCGTTCCTCCCTCATCTTCTCAGAGCAACAGATTCTTCCTCATTTCTCATGCGGGACAGTTTTGCCCACATTTGGCTCCTTTAGGATTTTCTATGCCAAGCACCCATTCAGTTTTTTTACCTCAAAACAAACATAATTCTCTTCCCATGAGGAATTCTGACAACAAAATTCT
This sequence comes from Lemur catta, assembly GCF_020740605.2. Taxonomy (NCBI): domain Eukaryota; kingdom Metazoa; phylum Chordata; class Mammalia; order Primates; family Lemuridae; genus Lemur; species Lemur catta. The sequence continues at coordinate 14,044,302 of NC_059128.1, forward strand.
CTCATCTTATTACATATATATTTTTATTTACTTATTTTTAAAAGACAAGGTCTCATTCTGTTGCCTAGGATGGAGGGCAGTGGTGTAATCATCACTTATTATAACCTCAAACTCCTGGGCTCAAGGGATCCTCCTTCCTCAGCCTCCCAAGTAGCTAGATCTACAGGTAATTTGTTTCTAGAGATGGAGTCTTGCTATGTTACCCAGGCTGGTCTTAAACTCCTGGCCTCAAGCAACCCTCCCACCTTGGCCTCCCAAAGTGCTGGAATTACAGGCATGAGCCACAGCACCTGGCCTACAGTATATTTTTAAGGAATTTGAAAACATACCAAGAAAGTTTAAAAATTACTCATATTATAAAACTATTAATATTTTGGTATCTTTAGTTCCAGTCTTCATTACATTATACAACTGAGCTCATTCTACATATATATTTTTTGTATCCTGCTTTTAAAAAATTTTTAGATTCTATTATGGGAAATTTCCAATGTTGGCAAACTTTATCTGAAAACCTAGTTTTCAATGGTTTTATAATATTTTGTCACATTGGCTGAATCAATTTGCTTAAAGCTTTCCCTATGGTTAGACCTTTAGGTTTCCTTATTTTTATTCTCCTAAATTATGCTGTGACAAATATTTTAATACATGAATCTTGATCTGCATATTTTGTTATTAATACATTGTGACAGGTATCTAGATGAGAAATTAGTACGTCAAAGGGTAAAAACATTTCAAGGCTCAAGATGTCTATTCTTAAATTGCTTATAGAAAAGGTTCTTAAAACGGGAAGTGGCATGATCAGATACATGATTTTTTACAGATAACTCAGGTGGCAGAATCTAGGGAAAGATAATTAGAACTTGAACTGAACTGTGGGAATTAGGAGATTGTGGATGTAGAGAGGTTTAGTGATATTTCTAAAATAGAGTCCAAAGGATTGGTAACTAGATAGGGGAGGTGAAAAAATGTTGAACCAAAGACAACTGCCTATCTTTTCAACCTGCCTAACTGGTGTAATACTGATGTCAATACAGGAGGAGAAGATGGCAAGGTGTGCAGATATGTAGGAGAAGATAATTTGATTTGGGACTTTTTATTTGAGTTATATACTGTACTAGTTTTTAAAGGCTTTAGGTGAAATCTAATAGGCATTTGGAACTATGATTAATAGTAGAGAGCATCTGTTGTTTTTGCCTGCCTGGCATCTGGTGCTAGGTTCAGGATTTTTTTTTTTCAGAGCAGGATCTTTGGGTGGCAATCTGGTTAGAAGGGGTCTTGTCTTAAAGCTGCATTTATTTACCAAACACCTGTTTTTTATTTAGATTGCATGTGTATTTGGTTTGGTAAACAGAGGTGGCGGGATGCTAAAGCATCCGAGTCAACCCTGAGCGTCCACAGCTGGTATCCATTCCTTCTTCCTCTGGCATTACCACTTGAATCCTTGGGAGGATCAGTCTCCACTCCACTCTCACTCTTCCTTCCTGTGGTTTAAGTGTACCTGGCACTACTCTGTGGATCCAAGGGTGACAGCCAATCAGAGCCAATGTGGCTGAACTCTAGTAGTTTCCAAGGGAACCGCTAAGAAAAGCTCTTTCCACAGGGATTGCTAAGAGAATGGGATGTAGAACTGGAGTGGTCGGCAGCTATTTTGTTTGTCTGGCAATGGAATCTACCCAAAGTAGAACTGAGTTAATTCCGAAGACCTGATTCTGATGGCATCTCTTGAGGCCTAGGATCCAAGCACATTGATGCCAGTTCTAGAACTTTTGAGTTTTTATGAGACATTAAAATTCCCTTTTAATCTTAAGACATTTTGAGTGGATTTCTGTCACTTAAAACCAAAGAAATCCTGACTAATACAGTATTGGACGTTAGAAAAGGTTTAAGTTTTCAAAGGTTTCACGTATTCAAGAAAAAGCTAAGAGGAATACTATTGTGACTGCACAATATTCTCTTTTCTATTTAATTGATGATAACTATGTATGGAATATCTATTGTAGTGCCAGGCACTGTGCTAGGTACCAAAAATAGACAGATTAAGGGTATAGTTTCAGAGATACTTTAATGGATAGCTTACTGAAATACCATTACAATTCATAAATTGGCTGAATTAGCTAGCTAGAATTAATAGCGTGAATTTTAGTTTTTATGTTTTATGTGCTTTTCCTTATATTTCTTTTATAAGCCTAAGAGTACCTAGCATGGTCCATAGCCAGCAAATAACTTATTATTTGCTTGAATTTTAGAAATACTTTAAATATCTATTACATAAAACTCCATACTAGGAATTCAAATTTCAGGAAATAGATTACAGGAGGCAGGGTGGTGGTGGGGATTGTAGCTTATATTTAAAATGCCTAACAAATGTCCACTTGTTGATATATGGAATTTTTTGGGTCTTCCCCCCACATCCTTATTCACAGGATACAGATGATGGAATTCCATCTCACAATAAAAGCTTAAGCTTTCTGATGTGATATCAGTAATAACAGATTATATAAAGTTGTAAGGGTAAAAATTGATTAGGTTTGTTTTTTCTTCCTTTGGTATTCATGAATCGTTCATGTTATAGCCACTTTTCTTCCTTAGCTGTCTCTTTTGGTCTTGAGTTGTCAGTTGAGGATAGTTAATTAAGAATGTTTTTGCTTCACACTCTACCCTTGGGTCATTAAAATTAGAATGGAAAATATGATAATGGGAAAATAAATTATTTTAATCAGTTATTAATCTGAGTACTTAAATGTGTATCATGGGATCCATAATACATTGTGCAGAAAAATTTGAAACATAGAAAAAAAAAGATGTCTTATTCCTCTACAACCAGCAGATCATAAAAATTACATGTAACCAGTAATTAATGTATCTCAAATATATAGCAACAAAATATTTAATCTTTCCTAAGTTCATTGCTTAAATCTGAATAATCAACAGCTTTTACCTTTTTTCACCCGGGGATTTCAAGGAGCTCACTAGTGAATTAGACTATATCCTTCTTAAAAAAACAAAAAAAGCCCTACAGGTGATAAACAGAAATTGTATGTGCCTTTGTCCAGGGAACCCTACACAGGCCTCAGAGTCACTTCTCAAGCCTAAGTTCTTTTTTTCTTTGCATTCCTCTTCTCTTTCAGATTCTGCCCAGAATTGAAACCCCTTCAGAGTTTACTTTTCATGATGTTTATGTAAATTTCTTTCTCTGAGATGGCCCTTCTTCCCTCTGTAAGTCATAAAGCCAAAAAGTCATCCTGTCTCAAGTTGGTAATTTGTATCTTTGAAGAAGTAGAAACTGGTAACATTCATTCCAATATATCTGTACCACACAGGAATCATCTTCTTTGGGAACTCATATTTCTTGAAAGGATGGTAGTTTATTTTAGCTTTTGTCAGATTTCCAAGTCTTGTTATTTCCTAAGAAAACAGAAAATTTTAAGACAATAAGGGTCATATTGGCTTATCACAATTAGCATTTTTGTTGTAAGCCTGTGGCTATTATCCTGCACTTAACACCTTCCCCCGCCTTCCTAATCCTGAGGAAACACTTTTTTAATTGTGGATTTCAAATTACCTTTACAGGTATTGATAATTCTCGCTCATGTTTTTGTGAGAAAGGGGCACTCCAGAAACTAGGTAGGAGGGGAAATGACATTTCAGGTATTGATTGCTCCCAATACTTTTGCCACAGGAGTATTCTACAGGATCACAATACTTAAGCCGTTTGACTTCACGATTACCACAATGTAAGACATCCTCTGCAAGAACTCATTTCGTTAAGAGATTACTGGTGATAACTCATTTATTTAGTTAAGAGATTACTGGTGATGTCCAAGACAATAATTTTAAAAAAATCCAAGTACCATTGCTATTTATTAAGAAATCAGATCTCATCTGTCATTTTACGATCTAAATTCTCTTTCAGATTTGAGGTCACCTACACAAATCAGAAAATGTACAGACAGTTAGGAAGTCGGGTTTTATCCCCACTCGGTGCCTGGGCCAGAGAGAGAGCACTCAGGCAGCAAGAAACACACACACACGAGGTACAGGGGAAAGCGGGATGGAGGTTAGTTAGCAGACTGGCTCTGATTCTCCCAGGTATAACCGCAGCCCAGGCTGGGTGGAGGGGCTGTGCGGGACCGACAGGCGCTTCTCTGCAGCAGCAGGGGCCGGGGTCGCGGAGGGTCCGCCGGGGCGCGAGCGGCCCGGTGAGTGCTCGGCGGCGGGGCCGCGGCCGCGGCGGTGACCCGGGGAGCCCCGGCCAGGCCACGGCTCCGGGAGGGGCGGGGCGAGCGCGCGGCCACACGCGGGCGCGTGCCCGCCGCTCTGCTCGGCTCGTGGGCGCGCAGCGCGGGCCCGCCGGGCTGTGGCGACGAGACCGCGAGCGCCGCAGGTGACCGGGGCTGGGAGCTGGGTGCGCGGGCGGCGGCTGAGAAGCAGGAGGCTGGAGGCCGGCCCTCGCTCTCCGCCTCGGCGCTGCTGCCCGAGGAGACCAGGCGAGCCGAGGCGGGCGAAGGGCTCGGGGCATCCACTCGACAGCCGGCGGCGCCCGCGGCCCTCAGCATGTTCCGCGCGGCGAGGCTTCTCCTCCCGCCCGTGGGCTGAGGCGGCGGCGGCGGCCACAGAAACGAGATGCACCTGCCCGGCGCGGCTTAGAGGACGCGGCAGGCGGGAAGTCCCGGCCGCCAGCGGGAGGGCTTTCGTCGCCGGGCCGCCGCGGGCCCGAGCCGGAGCGGCGGGTGGGCGCCCCGACATGGCGGCCCGGAGCGCCCCGAGCTGCCACCTGCGGCTCGAGTGGGTGTACGGCTACCGGGGCCACCAGTGCCGCAACAACCTCTACTACACCGCGGCGAAGGAGATCGTGTACTTCGTGGCGGGGGTCGGCGTGGTGTACAGCCCGCGGGAGCACCGGCAGAAGTTCTACCGGGGCCACAGCGACGACATCATCAGGTACAGGGAGCGGGGCGGCCGCCGACAGCCCTGCAGACCGCGACCGGAGTCGGCGCCCACCCGCCCTCCTGGGAGCCGTGACCGCTCCTGCGGGGAGCGTCCCCCGAGGGGGGGTCGCGCTGTCAGGTCCCGGGTCCGCGGTCGCCGCCCTGCCTGCCCCCCGCCCCGCCACCGCTCCTGGTCTAGGGACTCTCAGGGTCTGTGCCGTAACCTCAAGTCCCCGAGTCTACCGGGCGTTCGGTTTGACGGCTGTGTACACTTTCCCCCTCCACCCAAATTATGAAAACTGCGAAAAGGTTATTTTGGTAGCATTTTATGCCTTCACATCCCGTGAGAGATTTCTTATTAAACGACTTGGTGAAGCGCCAGGGGGAAATCCTTTACCTAATGAAGAACCGGCCGAAACACTGCAAGCCCGTGGGCTGGTCACAGGGGGCGCGCCCGGGTGGCGGCCGGGAGGGCACTGACCTGTTGGCCACAATTACTAGTTCAGGTTTCCCTGCCTGCTATTAGGTAGGAAAGCAACCTCCAAGCAATTTGTTGGATGTTAAAATTTGCACACCCAAAGGCAATGTAAGGTAGGTCTTATCCGAAGAAGCTGCTAAAAATAACTCCACTGATTTCCAGTTCTCTTGTTCCGTCTTCATTAAAGTACTCCGAAATAAGTTACTTTTGTATTTTTAATTAAATCACAATTTGTTTTTTGTAGTTTTATTCTTCCTTGGACAGTATCTTAAAGTTGGTCCCAGTGCTTGTTTACATTTCTTCCGTGAGTGGTATGTTCGAAATGTAATTTTCAATCAGTGTCTCAGAACTTTTGTGGCAAAGTTAAGAGATTCAGAAATTATTCCAGGCCTCTGATTATTGCCTCAAGCACAAAATTTTTGTCCTTTATGTAGGAGAATATATTAAAAAAAAAAAAACACTTTGAGAATGTGTTTGTGTGCTGCTTCTGGGTTTTGCTTTTGGTTTTTGAGACAGGGTCTCCTTCTGTCACCCAGGCTGGAATGCAGTGGCCAGATGATAGCTCACTGTAACTTTGAACTTACCGGCTCAATCAGTTCTCCTGCCTCAGTCTCTCAGTAGCCAGTACTACAGGTGATTGCCATCACACCCAGCTGATTTTTTTTTTTTCTTCAATTTTTTGGAGACGGGATCTTGCTTGTCTCAAACTCCTGGCCTCAAGGAATCCTCCTACCTAGGCTTCCCAAAGTGCTGGGGTTGTAGGCGTGAGTCCCCAGGCCTGGCCTTTCTAGGGTCTTAACAGAGATTCTATGGTTGGGTTTGGTTACTCAATTTTATTCCCTCATGTATGTGGCAAACGATTTAAATTGGGCATTTGAAGTCCAGTATCTTGATTTGATGTCTTGTAGGCAAGAAGCCCTGGTACTTTAATTCCACAAATAAAATTGTTCTTTTGTTTTGCATGTCTGTACATCTATAATGTGATGTGTAAGAGGGAAAAGGAGGCCTAGGACAAAGGTAGGACAAGGTGGAATAAAGATAAGGATGGCAAAAATGGAGATTACAGAATAGGGAATGAGACAGGGTTTGTTATTCACTTGTTTGTTTTTTAGACACCAAAGTGGAGTTTTTTTAGGTTGTATTTAATGTATCACTTTGGAAAGGAAACTGACAAGTCCATTTCATTTTTGTCAAGTTAGGACCCTTTTTGTAGTGGTGATTACGGTTACAGACCTGTTATAATAGTCCAAATTGCTGATGATAAAAACAAAGCAAACAAAACCCATAGTAATTATTTATCTGATTATTCATCCCAAGAGTAGAGTTTAATCCCAATTTCTTGTCTTTTTTCCTGATCCTTTCAAGTCTCTCTCCTTTTCCATGTTTTAGGTTTCCCAAAGTACTAGGCATAGTATTAATAGTAGCTTTACCTAGCTGAAGCAGCCTTGACTGAAGCTTCCTCCAGACATTCAGTCTATTAGGTAGAATTCTCTTGAATTCAGGAGGTGTAGGGTAGGTGTGAAGGATTTTGAGGACTTCTCATGGTGCACTTGTATTGTTTTTATTCCTTGGTGGTTATGAGAGCAGTATGGTACTAAGGCCTTCTGAAACTAGATACGACTTATTTGTTGGGGTAAATTATGTCTTTTTTGTTCTTCCAGCAGTAATTAGAAGCTATATGTCACACTGCTTGAATTTTTATAGTTGAGTTTCAGTAAACTATAAAGAAGGTAATGCTTTTGTCTTCTTTTGGTATGGTTACACAACCCATACATTTATTCAAAATATTTCAAAATGATAAACATACTCTAATTTTGCCATAATCAAATACATGCCTATGACTTTATGCAATGATATACCTTAACAGAATGTATAACAAAAGAGGTTTACTGAAAAATTACAATGACGTAGTAACATCTGAATCATATAGCATCTTGAAATTGGTGGCACAAATTTAATATGATACTAAGAATATAATTTAAAACTCAGTCAAAAGTCTCTGGACATTTTATTTCAAGCAGTAAGACAGAGACCATTCTTGTTTGTGAAACAGATCAAACAAATATTAAAACCTAATTTTTTTAATTCGATATTTGACTGTAATTATAGAAACAGTTCCAGTATTTTTCAATTATGTCACAGCAGAAGATGTAATATCCATAAATGTGATTATTGGTGAAAAACAATGTTGCTGTAATGTTAGCTTTAGTAATAAAAAGTCAGTGCGGTTTTCGTCATCTTTTTTGTTTTTATGTTTGCTTGAAACTTATGTAAAACTTATTGGTCAAATATGACTTAGCTCGGGGCTAAGACTATTTCAGAATGAGCAGATCATTGTCCTTAGATTTTGAAAATGTAAGTGCTATCTTGGTTGTAAAGACTGAGTCACGATCAGTCTGTCATTTGCTTACTGGTTCTGCTACCATCTTACTATCATCTAGGATTGCCAGTGGTGGTGCCATATGACATCTCATCATTTTCTCTGTGTTGCTTGTAGTTGTCTGTCTTCTTTTTGCCATACTCCTGTGTATACTTCTCTAGTCGTTTATCCTTTAGTTATATTTATTCCAGTAACTAACTTAATGTAGAAATTAGCTTCAATGTCAGAAATAATACACTGACATTGTATTGGATCCCTTTTTTGTTTTTGTTTTTTTCTGTGTCTCAGATTATACAGATAAAATTCTTTAGTTATTAGGTGTTTATGACAGGTTTAAGACTAAGTCATAAAATAAACTACTACCAGTTTTAGCATGAGGTACGCATCTATAGCTTGGTCTATATTTTGAAGCTTTTACCAGTTTTCAAAAGAATGTGATAGCTTTTAAAATATGTTTTTGTTGTTATTGCCCATCAACAATTTTTTTCAAGTTCTTAAAGTAGTGGATATTATTGACAGTTTTCAAATCATTTATACCAGTGAAGACCATTGATGGAGTGTAGTTAACTTGGTACATTTTGGTACTTGACTCTGGTTACCTTATGGGAGTAATCAGGGTCCATTTTTTATGTATTTTTTAGGTATAGAATTTGGCATACCTTTTTTTTAACATAGTGAAAGTATCTCACAAGATAATGATAAGCTCAAATGACTTTACAGCTGAAATACTTTGAAAAGTGTACCATATTATATGGTTGCAGGTTAGAATAGTAAGAATTGTTCATTTCTTCTAGGTATGGCTTTTTTTTTTTAAAGACAAAATGAAAGGTGTAGTAGCTCTTTTCTTCAGTTGTGGAGGATGGTGTTCTTAAGAAAGAAAACTGATCAAGCCTCACTGTAATCTAGTAAAAGTGGGTTTTGACATATCAGTATTTGTAGTATAGAAACTTCATTTATTCAACACAAGTCAAAATTGTAGTTGGAAAAGCAATTCAAAATGTATGATGTTTCAATGATGGATCAATATTTTTTGTGTTTGTATGGGTTCAGAGAAGCAACTTCTTAAAGTCTGGCAGGAATTACTGATATCTACTTGTAGTCTACTTAAATTAGGTTCATGTTTTCCCAAACCTGGTTAATCATCAAAATGGTTTGAAAAGCCTTTTTTACCAATTTCTAGCCTTTGTCTCAGATGCACTAAATCAAAATTCTCTAGGGCTGATTCCCAGGAATTTTTTTTCTTTTTTAAAGTGCTCAGATGATTCTGTTTGGGGAAACACACTGACATCCTGTATCCCATGTCTACCATTCTTAGCATTGGCAGTTTGTGAAATGGGCACAAACCCTTTCCTCAAACTTGATACCAGAATTTTCTTAAGTGTTGTGTGATATTTAGAAGCAGTACTTCAGAAAGTGTTGGAATACATGCAAATTTCTTAAAATGCCCCAGTGTTTACGTAACTAGAATTAGGTGGACTTAACTTTCACCGACTGTAATGGTACTTCTATTTGGTAAGATTTCATTTATGTGTCTGGATATCAAAATATTTATGTTTTAAATATTGCATAATTAAAGGGATAAAACTAAAAGATGTTTTCAGGGAAAGGTAGGAATTAACTAGAATAATAGTTGAAGTTGTCATAAATATGTATTAACTATATCTTTTTTCTTAGGGAAACCAAATTTCTAGATTTATATTATAATAACTATTTTCCTATATTATTTTATAATGTCTTATGTGCAAATATGCAGACAACTAATAAAATATAGTGTTTGGGGTATACAGTAAGGAAGATATATGGGATAATAAATTCTTAGAAGCTATTAAGAACATACTGTTATTTCAAGGTTTTTTACTTATTAAAGAAATGTTTATTGAGCATCTGTTTTGTGCAAGGGTTCCTGCCTTAAGATACTCAATCAAAGAATCAATTAGAGTACTATATATACTAGGGATAGCACTAGCATACCTGGGATATGGTATGTACATGGGAATATAACAGTTCACAATGATGAGAATATAATGCCTGAGCTGAGTGTTTAAGGAACACAGGGAGAAAGAGGTATCAGAAGGAATGAAAGAAGGTATAGCATTCTGAGAAGAGGTAACATCATATGCAGTGGTCTGTGTTACAAGAGAATATTTGAAAGAGTTTTTGTACTCACTATGTTTAGTTCCTTTTCTCCCATTTACTCTTGGTTCTATTTTCTTACACCATAGCAGTTCTTGTTAGAGTCACCAATGATCTCCATGTTGTCAAATCCAGTGGTCAGTTATCAGTTCTCATCTGTTTTGATTTTTTTTCATAATTGGCACAGTTGGTCACTCCCACCTTCTTAAGACACTTTCTTACGTGGTATCTGGGACACATCTATTTATTGGTTTACTTATTCTTTCAGCAAATATTTATTGAATACCTATTATTTGCCAGGGGCTATTCTTAGCACTAGAGCTATGGCAGTGAACCAAACAGATGAAATTCCCTACCCTCATGGAGCTTATATCTACTGGGTGGGGAGATACAGAATAAACAGGGTAAATTGTGTGTGTATAAATATACACACATATATATGTATGTATTTATATATGTGTGTGTGTGTGTGTGTGTGTGTGTGTGTGTGTAGTTTCTAAGAGCTAAGGGGAAAAGAGCAGAAAATGAGAGACTATTGGGAAGAGTTTAGATAGGGATTTAGATAGAATGGCCAGGAAGGCATCACTGTAAAGGTGACGCTTGAGTAGAGACTTGGAGGTGAGGGAACATGCATGCTGTGTGGATATCTGAGCTGAGGAAAGGCCATCTTAGGCAGAGAGACTGTCGAGAGCAAATGCCCTAAAGTGGAGTGGGAGTGCCTAGTGTGTTTGAGGAACAGTAAGAAAGTTAGTGTGGCTGGAGTGAAACAAGTAAGTAATGAAGTCTGATGAGCTAATGGTGGTGGAGGCAGATTATGTAGAACCTTATAGACTGGTCCCCACCCTTTTTGGCACCAGAGATGGGTTTCAAGGAAGACAATTTTTCCATGGATGAGGGGGATAGTTTCAGGGTGACTCAAGCACATTACATTTATTGCACACTTAATTTTTACTATTATTGCATTGTAACATATAATGAAATAATTATACAACTCAGCATAATGCAGCATCTAAGGCTGCTGCTGATCTGACAGGAGGCGGAGCTCAGACAGTATTGTGAGTGATGGAGAGGGGCTGTAATACAGATGAAGCTTCCCTGGAGGCTCACCTCCTGCTGTGTGGCCCTGTTCCTAACAGGCCACGGCCTGGTACTGGTCCGCAGGCTTTGGGGACTGCAGTTACAGACTACTGAGAGGATTTTGCCCTTCCCATATGAGACCAGAAGTTATTACAACAATTTAATCAAATTAGTGCCATAATTTGACATAATGTTTTAACAAAGTCACTCTGGCTCGTATATTGAGAACAGACAGAAGGGGAGAGGCAGGATGGAAGCAGGGAGACCACTTAGGAGACTGTTGAAATAATCCAGTCAAGAGGTATTGGTGGCTTGGACCAGGGCGGTAACAGTGAAAGTAGTGTGAAAGGGTCAAATTCTGGATATATTTTGAATGTAGAGGCAGCATGACTTATTAATGGATCAGATATAAATTGTGAGAGAAAAGAAAGGTCAATGATGATCATACAGTTTTTGGTCAGAACAATTGCAAGAATTTGAGTTGCTGGTTACTGAATTGGGAAAGACTGTTGGAAAAGCAACTTTTCCGTTTTGGGAGGAAGGGAAGATCAGAAGCTCTGTTTTAAAAGTGTTACATTTAAGATGCGTAATAGATAGTCAGGTGGGGTTGTAAATTAGACAGTTGAACATACATGTCTTTAATTCAGGGAAGCAGTCTGGACTGGTATAAGTTTGAGTGTTATCAGCATATAGATAATATTTAAAATCATGAGTCTAGATAAGATCATTGACAAAGTGAGTATAGACAGAGAAAAGATCTAAAAAATGGATTCTAGTGGCACTCCAACATTTTAATGTAGGGGAGATGAAGAATTGGCAAAAATGTGTCCAGAGAAGCAGGAGGAAAACTAAAAGAATGTGGGATCATGGAAGTCAAGTGAAGAGAGTATTACAGGGAGAAAGGAGTGATCAGCTGTATCAAGTAAGGTGAGGAATGTTTCCCCTTATTGGAAGTCTTAGGTGCAATAATTACACTGTAATCACAAGACTCCTGAGGAGACTGTGTATGTCCAGGTGATTTGGGGAGGGAGAGAAGGGGGAACAGGAAGAAGACAAAATGAATCATATCATTATTAGTATACAAAACTAGCCTCCATCAAGATTTGTTCCAATATACAACTATTATGTATCCATAAAAATAATTAGGAAAAAGATTTGTTCCAGCAATTTCTACTTGGCTTAGTTATTTAAAAATGGCACAGGGGTGGCAGCTCTAGATTATTGTTACACAAAAGTATGGTCTTCAGACTGGCAACATTAGCATTAACTAGAAACTTATTAGAAATACAGATTCTCTGGTCTTACCCCAGACCTACCAAATTAGAAATTCTAGGTATGGGCCCCAGCAATCAGTTTTAATCACCTCTGGGTTATGTTAATATGGTCTAACATTTAAGAACCACTGTTCTAGATTCCTGATTCTCAATCCTGGTTGCAGAATAGAATCATTTGGAGAGTTAAAAATAAAACAAAACTAGCAATGGCTAAGCCTTACCCAAAGAAATTCTGATTTAATTTGTTTAGAGTCGGGCCCAGATATAGTTCCTTTTTTTGTTGTTTGCTTCTGTTTTGAATTTTTCAGCTTCCCAGATGATGCTAATATGAAGCTAGGGTTGACGACCACTGTCCTAGATAAAGTAGTAATCCATGTTCAGGTGGTGGGTTAGGAGTCAACCTTAAAAAAACTCAGGGCCTCGCCAAATTCATTCACTTACTCTTGTGCATTATATAACAATGTGGATAAATTATCAAGACTGGGAGCCTTTAAATACCTTGGGCCTCTTGTGTAGGGCCCTGCATGCTGGACATCTTCTTTGGAGATTCATTACCAAAAAACCAATCCTTAGTATGGTTTTCTTCTCTCTCTCTCTCTTTCTCTCTCTCTCTCTCTCTCTTCTTTCTTTCTCTTCTTTCTTTCTTTCCTTTCTTTTTTTTCTTTTCTTTTCTTTTTGAGGCAGGGTCTCACTCTGTCACCATGAGTAGAATGCAGTGGTAAGATAGTAGCTCACTGCAACCTCAAACTCCTGGGCTCAAGTGATCCTCCTGCCTCAGCCTCCTGAGTAGGTGGGGTTACAGGTGTGCTCCACCATGCCTGGCTAATTTTTTCTATTTTTGGTAGAGACAGGGTCTCATTCTTCTCAGGCTGGTCTTGAACTCTTGACCTCAAGCAATTCTGCTTCAGCCTCCCAGAGTGCAAGGATTATAGGCGTGGGCCACTGTGCCCGACCTAATTCTTAGTATGGTTTTCTATTGATCAATCTGCTCAGTATCATTATGGGGTGAAAACACTAAAAGACATATACCTTGTGTCATCAGTTTAGAAAAATGCTCACTCACAAGGATCCTGTAAGGTCATAATTATGTCCATAATTATTTGCATCCTGAAGGATATCAAGTGAGGTCTGCTATAACCCAGTGCCCCAGGTGATGATTTCAACAGACTAATGGAATAATTGCAGTGAGTTTTGGCTGAATGGATCATGGAAAGCCCAAGATTGTCCATTAATAACTTTCCATTTTGGAGCCAGGATCTGTAGTCAGAAATAGACCAGCCATCCAATATGTTAATGTTTGGTGGGGCATGTAAATGCCCATCAGAAGGACAGATCATCCCCACCCTATAAAATTCTCAGTGGATGATCTTGCATGGACAGTTAAAATAGCACCTTAAGGATGGGCATGGTGGCTTATGCTTATAATCCTAGCACTTTGGGAGGCTGAGGCAGGAGGACCGCTTGAGGCCAGGAGTTCAAGACCAGCCTGAGCAATATATTGAGACCACATCTCTACAAAAACTAGAAAAATTAGCCAAGTGTGGTGGCACACAGCTGTAGCCCCAACTACTCAGGAGGCTGAGGCAGGAGGCTTGCTTGAGTCTGGGAGTTTGAGGTTGCAGTGAGCTATGTTGGTGCCACTGCACTCTAGCCCCGGCAACAGAGCAAGATACTATCTCCAAAAACAAACAAACAAACAAACAAAGCACTCTAGGTTTATGTCCAGTCAGGGCAAGGTACCTGGAATAATGTGTTTGGTAGGGATTGAAACTACACACTGCCACTAACCAAGCATGAATCAGCCACTAACAGCTGACTGGCATCCTTTTAGTCCAGCAAGTATCCTCCATTGTGTCTTTATGGATCAATATTTTGAAACAGCATAAGACTGACAAGGGGTTATACCTAGCCTATACAAAGAAGTTGCCTTGGCTACAATGAAGTCTATTCTAATTAAAGGGTGAAACATGGCATTATCATAATGGCCAAAGACAGTATGAACTGGAACAAAAGCCTTAATAACTCTTGAATTGCCTATTTACAGTATCACCGTCAGTTGACCAATATAATTTAAAGGTGGATTGGATTGTTAAAAGATCAAGTGAAAAATAGTGCTCACCTTACAACACGGGCATGCAGATACATCTGAAGTAGTAATCATGGGGTAAAAACACTAAATAATTGCTTGGTGTTGGTTGACTGCTAGAATAGGGGATAGGCATGGGACTGAAGGTGAACATTCTGCCTTGGATCTGTCTATTTTAGAGACTATAGGCAGGCAATTCATAACACCACTGAATTCTTAGTTTTTTTTCTAGAATGGGCAGCTCATATGCTGGATTGGCAAATAAGAGGAGATGTTAACTCAGATTTCAGTCTAAAAGTTATCTTGTTCTTCACAATCTGGGGGCGAATACCTGATTTTACTTTAATCTAGAAGTTGGAGAATGTAGGAATAAAACAGGGGCAGGTTGGATGTGAGGTGAGAATTCTGGATTGTACCACTGTCAAGGTATGGATGATGTCAAACTCTGGTTGGGGCGGAGAAAGGGAGGGCCATAGTCATGTGTACTGGAAATATGGAATGTGTAGCAGAACCTACCTGAAATTAAAGGCCCAGAAATAAACTGATGGCAAGAGAAGCATACATCCTAACCTGCTTCCCAAATGAGTTAGAAGAGCTGAGATGAAAGATTGCCATCCATCTCCTTGTCAGAGAAATCCTGCTGCTCTTCCTGGTCCTGGGAATCATGTACCTACTTCACTTCCCACCCAACGAAGACATTCATTCCCAGCCCCAAATTCATTGGAATTTGTCTCTTTCCATGCCTTTGAAAGCACTTTCTTTCTTGGTCAAGAGATACAATACTATACATCACTGCCTTTGATATGGAAAGTTGCATTACATATTAATTTCAGCGTATGGGAGGTGATGACAATTGCCACAGGCAATTAAGAATTTTGAAGCTTTTACTTAGTGTAATTTTGCTCATAGAATTATTTAACTTAGCCACAAGTTATGATGTAACCAGGTCTAACCACTCAGTGTTCATGTCTTTATAGTAAAGGTGATCAGAGAGCAGGGTATAATTCCTAACCAGGAGTGGAAAGTAGAAGACCATTCTAAGTCTTACAGTACAGGGTGATAACTAACTACAGAGTTCCCAAACTGGTCATCATTACTCAGTTGCAAAGTGACTTTGCTAATTATTAGTTAACCCATGGATAATGAACTTAACACATAAAACACCATAGATGGTGGCACTACCGACATAGTAAGAAATTTTATCTGGAACCTGGATGTTAGATTCAGATGACATGCCTTTGCAAAAGACAATTTTTGCAGTCATGTAAAGAAACTATGTAGGAGTTTGAGGTCAACATAATGGGGAGTATGAGAAACTTGGTAGGCTCCCTCTTAGGGGGTTATTATTGTATTTTTAAAATTAGTAATATACATTTATTACAGAAAATCGAAAGGTGTAGACAAATGTTACCCACAATCTTGCAATCTAGAGATATTTCTATTGTGTTTTGGATTATTCCCTACTAAGTGTTTTTGATGCATGTACTCTTAAGTAATTGAGGTCACACTGTATATAAAATTTGGATTCTGTGCTTTTTATTTAACATTATAAGCTTTTCCCAGTATTATGAAAAATCCCCATACCTTGTTTTTTTTTTTTTTTTTTTTTTTAAGAGAGAAGGTCTCCCTATGTTGCCCAGGCTGGAGTGCAGTGGCTATTCATGGGTGCAATCCCACTACTGATCAACACAGGAGTTTTGCCCTGCTCTATTTCTGACCTAGGTTGACTCACCCCTCCTAAGGCAACCTGGTGGTCCCCTGCTCCCAGGAGATCACCATATGGATATGGAACTTAGCATGGACACCCAATTGTAATAGCACACTACAGCCCAGAACTGGGCTCAAGCAATCCTCCCCGTCAGCCTCCCAAAGTGCTGGGATTATAGGCGTGAGCCACTGTATCCGGCCTCATTTCTTAAATGTTAGACATTTAAGTGGTTTTCCAGTTTTTACTGTTAGAAAAGATGATGCAGTGAAAAAAATTGCATATAATGGTTTTTTTGCATTGAGGATTATTTTATTCAAAAAATTCATCACTAACAGCTTCCTTGGAAATTTGGTTAACAAATATTAATTGAATACTTGCTGTGTGCCAGTCATTGTTGTAGGTGCTTAGGATTTAATATGAACAAAAAGGGCAGTCTCTGTCCTATTGAAGTATATATCCTAGTGGGGAAGCGTAAGATAATAAATGTAGCCAGGCACAGTGGCTCATGTCTGTAATCCTAGCCTTCTAGGAGGCTGAGGCAGCAGTATTGCTTGAGCTCAGGAGTTCGAGACTAACCTGAGCAAGAGTGAGACCCCCGTCTCTAATCAAAAAAAAAAAAAGATAATAAATGTATAATAGTAATTTTAGATAGTTGATAACTACTATAAATAAATTAAGATAATGGGGCCTGGTAGAGGGGCTCATACCTGTAATCCCAACACTTTGGGAGGCTGAGATGGGAAGATAGCTTGAGGCCAGAAATTTGAGACCAGCCTGAGCAACATAGTGAGACTGTTTATACAAAAAGTTTTAAAATTTGCCAGGTGTGGTGGTACATGCCTATAGTCCCAGCTACTCAGGAGGCTGAGGTAGGAGGCCCTCTTGAGCCCAGGAGTTGGAGGCTGTGGTGAGCTATGATTATGCCACTGCACTTTAGCCTGAACGACAGAGTGAGTTCCTATCTCTAAATGAATGAATGAATGAATGTAATGGGTAGAATATGTTGGCATGACTAGGGGTAGTTAGAGAAGGCTTCTCTGAGCAAGTTACATTTGACCTAAAGGATGAATGATATGAATGAGGCAAAGATTTGGAACAAGATTCAAGACAGAGACTTTGAGAGCCTAATTAGCTTGGCCTTTATAAGGGACAAAAAAGCCAGTGTAGCTGAAACATAATTAACAGAGGAAATATGGTAGAAGTTAAGGATCAAGAAATAGGTGCGGGCATAAAAATATATTTCATAGAACATTGTAAGTGTCATCTTAGGGATTTGGGGCTTTATTCTAATTCAATAGGAAGCTATTGGAGGGTTTTAACCAAGTGAATGATGGGATCAGATTTATGTTGTTTTAAAAGATCACCCTGGCTATGTTGAGAAAGCTCAAACTAAAGGGGAGGAATAGAGGAAGAAATGTGGGTAGTCAGAAGGCTACTAAACTGGTTCTGATTTAAGATGAATGCTGGCCCAGAGTAAGGTTGTAGCAGAGATGAGGGTGATGATAGAGTCAGGACAGGGTAATGGGATGCATGTGATGAGTGAGGAAAAGAGAAGTGGCAAGAATGAAATTTAGATTCTTGGTCTGAGCAAGTGAATGGATCATAATATCATTTACTAAGGAGAGGAGGAGCAGATTGGGAGAGTGAGAATGGAAGAAGCAAAATTGTCTTTTAAGTGTGTGAAATATGAGGTACCTATCCATTGCTGTGACCTAGGTATATGAAGTTGGGGGTTATCACTGTACATATGCATTTAAGACCACGGGATTGGATGAAATCACTTGGTAAAGAAAGGGAAGACAAGTAAGGCAAAGCCCTGAGACACTTTAACATTCAGAGGTTGGGTGCGGGAGGTAAGGCCTAGCAAAGGAGACAGGAAAGGAAGGGCAGATGGAATATGGAGTCAGGAAAGCCTAAAGAGGAAAGTGTTTCAAAAAGGAAAGAGTGGTCATTTGTGTCAAATACTACAGAGAAGTAGAGAAGAATAAGGGCATACGGTTTACCATTAGATTTGACAAGGTCACACATAACCTTGAAAAAACTGTTTCCGTTCAGGAGAGAAGGGACAAAAGCCTGCTTGGAATACACTGAAACAATAAAGATTAAAGAAGATGAGACAGCTCTTTTGAGGAGTTTTGCTATAAATGGGGAGCACAGAAATGGAGTGATAGGTGAGGGGTCAAGGGAGTTTTTTCTTTTTAATAGGTATATTTGAATGCTAATAGGAATGACTCAGTAGTGAGAATACAGTAATTCCAGAAAGCATAGTTTTAGGAATAAAGTACTTGAAAGTAAGGAGAATGGGATCCAGAATACAAGGGAAGAATTCAAGGAGTAGAGACATTTCTTCCGTTTTACAAGAGAGTAGTAATTTGAAGGTATATAGAATACGAATATACCTTCAAATGGTTACTTCTATCATCTGTCTCCCAAACTAATCCATAAATATCATTGAATTTCACTATATGTTCAGCAATATACTAGGAATTATGTGGATAAAACTTAACTATAAGATATTAAGTTGGCTTTAAGAATACCTGAAAAACACTCATGCTTTCATTCTGATTAAGAAAATTGGAGCTATCAGAAGAGAATCTTCAGATTCTACCCACCCATCAGCAACACAGCCAGGTCCTATCTCAGTCCCTCTACTTGTGCATTAGATCTCCCCTTTCTTGCCTGCTCCAGAAATTCTTGCCTTCACCTACATCAGTATTTTTGCTTTGTACTGGATGATCTCTTTTCAACAAATGATGTTACAAACAACTGAATATTATGAGGAAAAAAGTGAACCTCAACATATAGCTCACCATATATGTAACTTAACTGAAATTGGGTCATATGTTTTCAGTGTGAGAGCTAAAGCTATGAAATTTCTAGAAAACATAGGAAATAGAACACAGAAAGCATGAATTATAAAAAGTAAAATTATATGTTGAACCTATTAAAATAACTTATCAGACTTCAAGGTAACTGAAGACAGTTGTGGATTTGTAGTAAGTAACCTCCCAGAATCTCTTCCCCAGACAATACATATCACTTCATGACCATGAACAGTCTGTGCGAACCCTAGCCTCAGCATTACTTAAACAGAGAATACCAAAACTGCAAAATAACTGTGAATAAAAAGAGAAAAAGAAACAAATTCCAGATGCAGTTTCACAAGCTCTCTCCTCTCTCCTCCGCTGAGCTTTGTGGGGAGTAACTAACCTAAATATCTGAAAAACAGTATCTTAACTGGATACTGTAAGGATAAAGACAAAATGACCTGCACATAATGCTATAATCTGTTTAGTAAAATTGTTCCTCACAGGGCTATCAATTCTGAAATGTCTTTTCATATACTAAAATTAAATAAATAAATGGACTATAGATTATGAGCACCTAGTTTCTCAGTCTTGTAGGAAGAAGTTATAAATAAGGAAAGGGAGAAGTCTTAAATGAACCCTGTGGTTTTGGATTAGAATCAAAGGTATTGAAATAAACTCATGGGTTTTCAATATATAGATAGATACAGAATGTGTCTATAGAGAATGCAGAATGTGAATTAGTTTATATTCATATATTTCCTAGCTCTGTCTGCTGAGACAGCCTAGAAGCACTAACGGTCCAGTAATAATGATCACATCTAGCACCCAGATCTTGTTATTTAAACACCTTTCTCCAATTAAAAAAGAAAAACAAAAAAAAAAAAACTAGGACTTCCTTGAGAAGTAGTTGATTATAGGGCTGGGATAGGAAAAATACTGGAATATTTTATGGTACAATAAAGTAAGTGTTCAAAAGAGATGATGGTTTGTTGAAAGCTTCCACCTTAAGAAAATAGAAAAAGAAGAGCAAACTAAACTCAAAAGCAAACAGATAGTAGGAAATAATAAAGAGCAAAAATTAACAAACAGCAGAATAGAGAAAAATCAAACCAAAAGCTGGTTCTTTGAAAGGATTGATCAAATTGATAAATGTCTATCTAGACTGACCAAGAATAAAAAGTAGAAGACAGAAATTACCATCAGGATATCACTACTGACCCAAAGACATTAAAAGGATAATGAGGGAATACTATCAATATAAACAACTCTCTATACATATACCTTTGACATCTTAGGTAAAATGGGCTATTTCCTTGAAAGATAAACCATCAAACTCACCAAGAAGAAATAGATAAAATGAAGAGCCTATATCTATTAAAGTAATTGGATTTGTAGTTCTTGGTCCAGATTGTTTCCCTGATTTTTCTGCCAAACATTTAAAGAAGAAATAATACCAATTCCACACATCTTTTACAAAAAAATTGAAGAGGAAGGACTACTTCCCAACTCTTTTTGTGAGGCTGGGATTACTCTAATATAAAATCCAGACAAACATTAGAAGAAAAGGAAACTACATGCCACTGTCCCTTTTTTAACATAGATGTTAAAATTCTCAACAAAATAAGCTGATAAGCAAATAAAATCAATCAATAGGTAATATATCACGACCAACTAGGATTCATTCCAGGAATACAAGGCTGATCCAACATTTGAAAATTAATCAGTGTAATTCACTGTGTTGACAGATTAAAGAAGAAAAACCACATGATCATCTAAATAGATGCAAGAAAAGCATTTCACAAAATTCGATGTCTATTCATGTTTAAAAAAAAATGCTTAGCAAACTAGGAATAGAAAGGCACTTCCTTAACCCAACTATAAAAGCATCTATAAAAATGCCTAAAACTAAGTTCATGCACAATGGTAAGAGACTGAATATTTTCCTTGTAAGATCAGGAGAAAAACAAGAATGCCCTCTTTTACCACTCCTCATTAAACAGTGTACTAGAAGTTCATACCAATGCAATAATGAAAAATAGAAACAAATGGCTTATAGAAAGGAAAGGAAGGAATAAATTATCTCTGTTCCTAGATAACATGATTACCTACCTAGAAAAATCCAAATAATCTATCAAATGCTCCCTGCCAAAAAACACAACTCCTAAAACGAAGTGAATTTAGCAGGGTCACAGTATTCAAGGTCAACATGCATAAATTGGTTGTATTTCTACATACTGGCAGTGAACAATTGGAAACTGAAATTTTAAAAATACCATTTAAAATAGCTCAAAAATATCTTGTATAAATTTTGCAAAATCTATGCAGAGTCTGTACTGTATACTAAAAACTATAAAATGAAGCTGAGAAAAATCAAAGAATACCTAAAAAATGAAGGGAGGGACATACTGTGTTTATGAATTGGAAGACTTAATATAGTTAGGATGTCAGTTCTTTTAGAAGTGATTGATAGATTTAATGCAATCCCAATCACAGTCCCAACAAGATATTTAGGATATACAGCTGATTCTAAACTTTATAGGAAAGATGAAGTAACTAGAACACCCAAAGAAATTCTGAAAAAGAACGAAGTTGGGGGACTCACAGTACTCAATTTTAAGGCTTACTATAAAGCTATGCTCATCAAGGCAGTGTGGTATTGATGAAAGGATAGATACATAGATTAATGGAACAAAAAGGTAGGGTACAATTTGTGACAAATTAACATAGATATGGTTAATTGATTTTTAACAAAGGTGCATTGACAATTAAATGGAGAAAAGAAGTCTTTTCAACAAATGGTGCTGGAACAATTGGATGCCATAAGAAAAAAAAAATAAACCTCAACCTACATTACACCTTATACAAAAAGTAACTCATGAATCATAGATTTAAATGTAAAATGTAAAACTAAAACTTTTAGAAGAAAA
Source organism: Lemur catta (assembly GCF_020740605.2). Classification (NCBI taxonomy): domain Eukaryota; kingdom Metazoa; phylum Chordata; class Mammalia; order Primates; family Lemuridae; genus Lemur; species Lemur catta. The sequence goes on from NC_059128.1 coordinate 14,066,103, forward strand.
CATAAGAGGAAATCTTTACTACCTTTGGTTAAGTAAAAGCATGGTCCATAAAACAAAAATTTGATGAGCTGGACTTCATAAAAATTTTAAAAATGTTTGCTCTGTGAAAGAAACAGTTAAGAGATTAGAAAGAAAAGCTACAGCTTGAGAGAAAATATTTTCAAGTCACATATGACAAAGGAACCCATATTAGGAATATATGAAATACTTTGAAAACTCAAAAATGTAAAGATAATCTAAAATGGCTAGAAGTCTTGAACAGATAGATTATAAGAAACATTACTCAATATCATTAGTCATCAGAGAAATTGAAATTAAAAAGACAGACCCCCCCCCAACAATTAGTGGGAATGTGAAGCAACTGGAACTTTCATACATTGCTGATAGGAGCGTAACATGGTACAATAGATGTGGAAAACTGACAATTTCTTATAAATCTAAACATGCACCCACCCTATCGTTTTTGTTTAAGGTGACTGAATATCTCTGGTGTATTGTATGTAGATTTCATAGTTAAACCATTAGGAACTTTCTATTTTTCCTCCCCAATTTCCAAGTGTAGGGAAATTTCCCTCACAGTACTTATGGTAAATCTATGCCCTTTTTGAAGATGAGAAAACAGGTGAGAAGCCTGTAAGAAGCAGAGGCAGAGTTTTAAACTTAGGTCTGACTTCAAAGGTTTTTTTTGTGTGTAAATCTTTGTACTCAAAAGTATACACAGAATGTAATTCCAGTACTCCTTCAACTTTTTTTAATGATTGAGATAGAATTCACATAACATAAAATTCACACTTTAAGTGCACAATCCAGTAGTTTTTAGTATAGTCACAAAGTTATGCAACCATAACCACTATCTAATTTCAGAACATTTTTTGTCACCCATAAAAAATTCCCATGCTCATTAGCAGTCCTTCTCCATTCTCCTCTCCCTCTGGCCGTGGCAACCACTAATCTCCTTTCTTTATGGATTTGCTTATTCTGGACATTTCGTAAAAATGGATTCATACAATGTGTGACCTTTACATGTCTTTTTTCTTTGACTTAGTGCAATGTTTTCAAGGTTCATCCATGTTGTAGTATGAGTGCTTTATTCCTTTGTGTTGTCAAATGATATTCTATTGTATTGATACCACATTTTATTTATCCATTATTCAGTTGATGAACATTTGGATTGTTTCCACTTTTTGGCTATTATAAATAATGCTGCTGTGAACATCTGTGTACAAGTTTTGTGTGGACATATATTTTCATTCTGCTTGGGAATATATCTAGAGATAGAATTGTAGGATCATATTGTAACTCTGTTTAGTCTTTTGAGGAGATGTCAAATGATTTTCCAAAGTGGCTGCATCGTTTTACAATCCCACAAGCAATGTATGAGGGTTATGATTTTTCCACATCCTTGCCAAAACTTCATATTTTCTGTCTTTTTTATCATAGAAATGGAATATCATTGTGATTTTAATTTGCATTTCCCTACTGCGTGCTATGTTGAGCATCTTTTCATATGCCTTTTGTATATCTTTGGGGAAGTATCTGTTCAAATCCATTGTCCATTTAAAAAAATTGGTTTATTTGTGGTTTTATTGTTGATTTGTAAGAATTCTTTATATATTCTGGATACAAATCCCTTGTCACATATATGCTCTGCACATATTTTCTCCCATTCTATGGGTTGTGTTATAATGCTCTTGATGGTTGTCTTTTAAAGCATAAAAGTTTTTAATTTTGATCAAGTCCATTTTGTCTATTTTTTCTTTTGTCACTTCTGCTTTTAGTGTCATATCTAAGAAACTATTGCTTCATGCAAGGTCAGTAAAATTTATGCCTATGTTTTCTTCTAAGAGTTTTATAATTTTAGCTTTTACATTTAGGCCTCTGATCCATTTTGAGTTGACTTTTGTATATGTTTTGAAGTATGGGTCCAAATTCATTCTTTTCTTTGTAGATATTCAGGTATCTCAGCACCATCTATTGAAAAGATCATTCCCCTTCCCCCGCCCCCACTGTTGAATTGTCTTAGCACCACCCTTGTTGAAACAATTGATCATAAATGTCTGAGTTTATTTCTGGACTTCCAATTCTGTTTCATTGATCTGCATGTTTACTCTTATGCCAGCATCACACTATCTTGATTACTACAGTTTTGGAGTTAGTTAATAAGTTTTGAAATTGCAAAGTGTGAGTCTTCCAACTTTGTTGTTGTTTTTTCAAGATTGTTCTGGCTATTCTGGGTCTTTCTGAATTTTAAAATCAGCTTGTCATTTTCTACAAGGAAGGCAGAGATTTTGACAGGGATTGTGTTGACTCTATAGATCAATTTAGGAAGTGTTGCCACCTTAAGAATATTACATTCCTTCAAGCCTAGAACATGAGATGTCTTTCCATTTATTTAGATCTTTTAAAATGTCTTTCAGTGGGATTTTGTAATTTCCACTTTACAAGTCTTAAACTTTGTTAAATTTATTCTTAAGTGTTTTATTCCTCTTGATGCTACTGTACATGGCATTGTTTTCTTGATTTAATTTTTGGATTGTTCTTGCCTAGTGTATAGAAATGCAGTTGATATTTCATATTGATATTATATCCTGCAACTTTGCTGAACTCATTTATTAGCTATCTCTTTTTTCTTTTCTTTTTTTTTTTTCCTGTTTCTTTGTTGATGAATTCCTTAAGATTTTCTATATATAAGATCATGTTATCTGTAAGTAGAGATAGTTTACTTCTCCCTTTTGTTTTTTTACCTGGCCTAATTGCCCTGGCTAGAATATCCAGCACCTTGTTGAATGAAGCGACAAGAGCTGACATCCTTGTTTTTTTTTCTTGTACTTACTGGGATAGCTTTCAGGCTTTCATCATTAAATATGTTGTCAGCTGTGGAGTTTTATAGATGCCCTTTATTAGGTTAAAGAAATTCTCTTCAATTCCTAGTTTGTTGCGTGTTTTTATCATCAAAGGGCTGGATTTTGTCAAATGATTTTTCTGTGTCTATTGAGATGAACTTTTTTTCCCCTTTATTGTGTTAATATGCTATATTTGTTGATTTTCATACGTTGAACCAACCTGAGTATTCCCACTCATCTTTTCTCCCACTGGTTACTCATTTAGTGTTCCCTGACTTGATGAATATCACTCCAAACCATTCAAATGCCCAAGCCAGGAACCCAAGAGCCATCTTAGACCTTTATCTTTCCCTTTCGCTCTACATCCAATCTGTTGATTTTGTTTATTAATCTTTCTAATTTTTCCCCTTCCAGTTCATCCTCCATCCTGATGCCAGGAGTGATTTTTTTTTTAATCTCAAACGCAAATCTGATATTCTAATCTACTTATGGAAAAATTTATCAGATAGAAATTTATATTTGTTCCTTGCCTTCTGCTGATGTACATAAACCATTACTATTAGCTCTTTGAAGTATTTTTAAAGACTCAGGTTACTTTCTATGAATTATAGGTGACCTGTTTCTTAAAATGGGATTTGTAATTTAAGTATTAATGTTATGGGAAGAATGCTACTAAATGCTATTTTGGGACATTAATATTTGGTCTAACTTTATCCAATAAAAAGGAATAGTGAAATCGGAGAGAAGGCTTAAAAACAGGTGAATACCAAATGAGAAAATGGCTTGTGGTAGAGTTGCTACTAACTTGTTGCTGTGGTTCAATTGATCCCTTATGAGAGTTCTTTTCTTGAGAAGTTTACATACATTATATCATATTACAGGGATTGTGAAGGGTATGATTACTTTTTCAGATATATATTTTTTCAGCATATTATGGGGGTACAAAAGTTTAGGTTACGTATATTGCCCTTGCCCCCTCTCCCCCCTGAATCAGAGCTTCAAGCGTGTCCATCCCCTAGATGGTGCGCATCACACTCATTATGTATGTATACACCCATCCCCCCCACATTTGCCCAACACTCGATTAATGTTATCCCTAAATGTGCTCTTAGGTGATGATCAGTGAAACCAATTTGATGGTGAGTACATGTGGTGCTTATTTTTCCATTCTTGGGATACTTCATTTAGTAGAATGGGTTCCAGTTCTATCCAGGAAAATACAAGAGGTACTGTATCACCATTGTTTCTTATAGCTGAGTGGTACTCCATGGTATACATATACCACATTTTATTAATCCACTCATGTATTGATGGACACTTGGGTTTTTTCCACATCTTTGCAATTGTGAATTGTGCTGCTATAAACATTCGAGTGCAGATGTCTTTTTTATAGAATGTCTTTTGTTATTTTGGGTAGATGCCCAATAATGAGATTGCTGGATCAAATGGTAGGTCTACTTGTATCTGTTTAAGGTATCTCCGTATTGCTTTCCACAGAGGTTGTACTAGTTTGCAGTCCCACAAGGAGTGTTCCTACCTCTCCGCATCCATGCCAGCATTTACTGTTTTGGGACTTTTTGATAAAGGCCATTCTCACTGGAGATAAGTGATATCTCATTGTGGTTTTGATTTGCATTTCCCTGATGATTAGAGATATTGAGCATTTTTTTGTGTGTTTGTTGGCCATACTTCTGTCTTCTTTTGAAAAATTTCTATTGATGGCCTTTGCCCACTTTTTGACAGGGTTGTTTGATTTTTTTCTTGCTGATTTTCCTGAGTTCTAAATAGATTCCGGTTATCAGCCCTTTGTTGGATGTGTAGCAGGCAAAAATTTTTTCCCCATTCTGTAGGTTGTCTGTTTGCTCTCATGACAGTTTCTTTGGCTGTGCAGAAGCTTTTTAATTTAATAAGGTCCCATTTATTTATTTTTGTTGTTGCTGTGATTGCCTTTGGGGTCTTCTTCATAAATTCTTTGCCTAGGCCAATGTCTATAAGAGTTTTTTGCACATTTTCTTCTAGAATTCTAATAGTTTCACACCTTAGGTTTAAATCTGTTATCCAACGTGATTTGATTTTTGTGAGAGGTGAAACGTGCAGGTCTTGGTTCAGTCTTCTACATGTGGCTTTTTCAGATATATTATTGAAGTAGTAACTCTTAGTGTGGATTTTTATATGTTTATTTTAAATCAAAATTATTTAAAATTGATAAAGTCTAATGTTCACATTGGGATATATAAATGTTATATATATACCAAATACTATAAAAACTCTATAAATAATTTTTAAGTCTTATTTGTTTATTTATTTGTTTATTTTGCAGCCTTGCATTACATCCTGAACGAGTATTGGTAGCAACAGGACAAGTTGGGAAGGAGCCTTATATCTGTGTTTGGGATTCGTATACTGTGCAGACCATATCAATTCTAAAGGATGTTCATACACATGGTATAGCTTGCTTAGCATTTGACTTGGATGGACAGGTATGTGATAATTTTTTCCCTTTTTCTATATTATGTTTTTAAAATGTGTACTATAAATATTAAATTGGAAAGCAATTGGTGAAAAGTATTTGTTTACCCAAGGGTGGAAGTGGTTAGGTGGGGTGGATGGTTGATGTATATAAGAAAAATAAGAACAGGGGATTTTTATTTCATCATATCAAGAATTTTCTCAGTTGTATTAATTACTACCTTGAAAGCCAAAGAGATCCTGATTCAGTAGAATACTACCTGGTTGTTACAGAAAATTTTATATATAACTCCTGTCCAGGTAGGGTATTTTGATAGGACAGATAGAAGATGTCTTAGGAAAATTAAGTTTCTCTAAGTAGGGCTTTTCATATTTTAATTTGCAGTTACTTTAAAGGTTATCTATTAATGTTATGTTTTTATTGAACAGAATGAGATAATTCCTATGAGTTATTTTTATACAAAATCAAAGTTCAAAACAAAAGATGTATAATAATTATCACTCCTCTGACTCATCAGTTTCCAAATTATTATCTACTTCTAGTCAATGATTTTTATAAAGTTAAATAAGCCAAGAGCTTTTCTAGGGTGCTTTTATGAAAGTTGTTATACCTAAAATATATTTTAAAAGCTAGCAGTAAGAAGTTGGATTTTTCAGGTGTGATTAATTTATAGTTTTTAAAATTATTTTAACTTTTAGAAAAAATTAAGTTGTCTGCTTTTCAATTCATAAAACTAGTTTTGTAGATCTAGATTTTACAGAAACAGATTACAGTGTGTTCTAGCCCCTTGAAAATGATAGCCAGTATATGTTTATATATTACTCTGAGGAATAGCTACTTTAAGTAGCCTAGGTTATGCTTTCTGACAAGAGATGACTTTCTGGTAAGGGGTCTATAAAGACTCAGTTGGAGCCTCTTATTTGAGAAAAAATGTGCTTCCAGGTTTAATATGATTACATAGTGGTGATTGACAATTGCAGAAACTTAATTCATGTCTCATTTTTGCTGTTATCTTTCAAGTCCTTTAATGTCCTCATATCACAATTTCATTTTCTGAGTAATACTTACTCTTTACCTATTTTACAAGAATATGAAATATAAAACAAACCTACAAAGTTGTTTCTAAAAATCATTTATCATTTAAAGTGTTATTGAAATTCAAAATATTTCAACTGTAAGTTTCTGTATACTTTGAGTATAGATATTTTCTTCTTTACTTTAAAATTGCCCTTTCTAAATGTAATATATTGCATTGCTGTGGAATTTCTTTTATATATCCAAGGAGAAATCACACCCATAGCTTTTACTAGTTGGAAGCCTTTAATTTTGCTTATTTGGAACAACTTATAAGAAAAATCTTGAGTACATGTATTTTATTATCACAGATCTTTATGAGAACATGTTACTTAAAATTTTAAGATTATAAAAACATAACAGCTAAAAGATATTGAGCACATACTAAGTGCCAGGCATTATACTAAGCCTGGATTATCTCATTTAATCCTCATAACAACCCTATGAAATAGATACTATTATTATCTCTATTTTACAGATAAAGAAACTGAGACTTAGAGAGGTTAAATAACTTGCCCCAGGTTACACAGCTAGTAAATGGAGCCAGAGCGGGAACCCAGGTCAGTCATACTCCAAAGCTCATGTTTTTAACAGCAATGCTCTACTGCCTCCCAGACATGTAACTTAGGAAGTAGTTATTTATATTTCAAAAGGAATTCATCTATTTTAAGTACAGTTTAAGCTAAAATGTAAGGCACTGCTACCAATTGAAGATTAAGTTAAGAAGAGTATATCAAATTATGTTAATGAAAAGCTTTAACTTAAAAAATATATTTGAGAGAACATATATATCTATTTGCTTATATCTATCAACTGTTGATGGGATACCAAGTAGGAAATAGTGTATAAGTTTTGCATTTTCTACTATATTTGAAACTATAAAAGTGATCGTTTAAGATTTATCTAATGAATGAGTTTCCCAGTTGGTGGTAATGCTGAGTGTTCTTTTTCCAGTGGCTTTCTTCTAATGATTTGACTATCCACACTAATACTGTCAGTCTGCCTTATTGAAGATAATCAGGGCCAGAAAAGGCTATTTATATAAACCCACATCAAACAGGGACTAAAATTTTATAATAAATGGGAGAGGGGGTAAATTTAACTGGTACTTTATCTTGAAAATATAACCATAATTTGTAAAAACACATTTCTCATAATAAAATCTAAGTTATAGTTACTACTCTTATTTATAGAATGAACTAAGAATGACATTTTTTTAACCTAATTTTGTCAGTTATATGCTGGTACAAAGTAAAATGCTTCAGTTTACCTTTGACTTTTGGCATGTGATTATAAAGAGAGTCATTTTTGCAAAAATGTTAGGGGATGGGTTTACTGGTTTTTCCAAGGCTTTTTAGTAATCACTCAATATCTCGACATAGCTCAAGTCCTATTTTATTATTCTTGAATTTTGTTCTCTTTTTGCTGTGCTAGATCCTAACTTCTAATGGCTTTATGCATGATTTGACTGATATTTACTCCATAAAGCCCTGTATCTTCTATAAAATTTTTGATTTTACTTTGTAACATTGTAATGATTATTTCTTATATAATAAACACTGAGATCATCAGGACCTCCATACTAGAATCTTTTAAGTTTAATTGCTCTTTATTTAAATATGTTTCATGATTGTAGGAACTCATAGGACGCTTCTAGTGTGTACTGAGACATTTTTCTTATTTATTTGGTGTGCTAGAATTTTGTATAGATACTTCCAATTCAATTAATGGACGCAAATAAGATTTTGTTTGGGAATAGGATCAGAGAAGAGTTTGGGAAGCTGGATAGAGGATTTTTTATCTGGTTTTCCTTCTCCCTCTCTAATTCTTACTTCATAGTTATATTTTATTTTATTTTATTAAAAAAAATTTTTTTGAAATGGGGGTCTCTCTGTGTTGCTCAGGCTGATCTTAAACTTCTGGACTCAAGCGATCCTCCTGCCTCAGTTTCCAGAGTAGCTGGGACTACAAGCCTGCACCACCATGCCTGGCTGTTTCCTTATCCTTAAAGGAACCTTTCCTTCTGTCTACTTCTTAAATGTCAGTGTTCTTCAGGAGTCTCTAGCCTTCTTTTCTTTTCACTTTACTTACTCTCTCTGGGTGATTATCTAGGTCCATGACTTTAATATCCATATCAATTAACAGTGATTCTGGTTTTTCTCCTCAACACTAAATATCCTCCCTGCCCCATTGAATGTTCTATAAATATTCTATATTACACATTTAAAACTGAATTCTCTCTTTATTCTAACTCTATCAAAAACCAAAACCAACTGTTTCTCCTGGCTTCAGACCTACCTCTCCAGCCTTGTCTCTTGCCACTTCCAGGTTGGCACTCCTCCCTTCAGCCATGTTGAATTACTGGCACTTTCTCAAAAGCACCATGATCCCTGTAATCTTGAGGTCCCTTGGTCTGAAATGCACTTTCTATATAACATTAACCATATGTCAGGCACTCTTCTAACTTCTTTAAATATGTATATATCTGTTAGTGTTAATTTTCATATTACCCCATTAAGTACTTTTATTTATACCCATTGAATAGGTGAGGAAAGTAAGTTAGAGAAAGGCTAAATAACGGCCCAAAGTCATCCAGCTTGTAAGAGGTGGTGTTCACACCTAGGCAATTTGATACCAGAATCTCTTCTCTAAACCACAGTTTGGTAAACTTGCTATAACAAGTGAGATAGTAAATATTTTAAACTTTGTGTGCCATATGGTCTTTGTTGTAGCTACTTAGCTTTGCACTATAGTGTGAAAACAGACAATACATAAAAGAGTGGCTGTGTGTGTATTTTAGTAAAACTTTGTTTACAAAAACAGGGTGAAGGGAGGATTTGGCTTGAGAGCTGTAGTTTGCTGACCCCTGTTCTAAACCAGTACTTTTCAAAGTGTGTGTTGTGGGTTGTTCCTCACATTTTTCTTGTGATTTCTTTTTCGACCCTTCAGTTACTTAGAAGTATGTTAATTTCTCAAATATTTGGGGGATTTTCTGGATAACTTTCTGTTATTCTAATTTAATTCTGTTTTTGTCAGAAGAACATACACTGTATTTTAATTTTTAAAAATTTGTTGACACTTTGTGATCTAAAATTTTGTGATCTTCATGAAGTTTCATGTATGATTGGAAAGGTTATGGAAAAGTATTCTGCTGTTTTCTTTTTCTCCTCCCATTTATTGTGCTGTTGTGGTCATTCATTTTATTTCTACATGTTTTGTAAATCTGATAATAACTGCTGTTATTTTTGCCTTATACAGTTGTTTAAAAAATTTTTTTTTAATGAGAAAAGTCTTATTTACATATTTATCATTTGGGCACTCTTTCTCATATATGCAAATCAGCTTTTTATTTGGTATCCTGCTTGAAAAAGTGTCCATTATCATGTCTTATAGTGCAGGTTTACTGATGATGAATTTTCTCAGTGTTTGTTTGCTTGAAAAAGACTGTTTATACTCAATTTTCAAAAGATATTTTGGCTAGGTATACAATTCTGTGTTGAGGTTCCCCCCCACCCAGCACTTAAGAGAGGTTCATTGTCCATTGTCTTCTGACTTACATGGTTTCAGATGAGAAGTCTAGGATAATTTTTTAATCTTTGTTCCTCCATATCAAATTGTCTTTTTTGTCTGGCTGCTTTTAAGAATTTTCTCCTTAGTGCTGGTTTCAGCAATTTGATTACCATGTGTCTTGATGTATGTTTTTTCTGTGTGATTTATTGAGCATCTTATATATGTGGGTTTATGGTTTTCATCAAATTTAGAACATTTTGGCTATTATTTCTTCAGGGTTTTTTTTTTTTCCTCTGCTTTTGGAGCCATAATTACTTGTATGCTGGTGTGAACTAAAATAAAATCTTAAGCTCCCCACCCCTACCCCAGCCACTGAATGGACTTCCTCTTGGCCAAGGGGACCCCAGAAATACCCTAAAGTTGAGTTGCTGGCCAGGAGGTCAGACGTGCCTCTTTCATGCTCCCTTCCGTTCTTGGAGATAGCCTTTGTAACTCATTAACAGGCCTAAAGCTATTCAAGACAAAGCTTAAACCACATCTGCAGGTCATCAATTTACTTAACAGATTACTTGAGTTCTTAACTTAAAACATTCCGAGCCTTCAGACAAAGCTTCATTTTTTTAGCCAATTACAAATCAGAGAATCTTTAAAGCCACCTATAACCTGTAATTTCCTGCTTTGAGATATCCTGCCTTTTTGGGCCAAACCAATGTATGCCTTCCATTGTATGAATTCCTGTCTCCCTGAAATGTATAAAACCAAACTAACTCAACTGCAGGGAAACCACTTGCTCATGGCTTCTTGGGTGTGGCTCTCCGGGCCATGGTCACCCATATTTGGCTCAGAATTAGCCTCTTTACATTATTTTACAGAGTTTGCATTCTTTTCCATTGACATTAGACTACTTGATATTTTCCTAAAGGTCACTGAGGCTCTGGTAATTCTTTTTTCCTTTTTATCTATACTGTATTTTGGGTGATTTCTATTGCTGTGTCTTCAAACTCATGTATCTTTTCATCATTGTTTAAGCTACTGTTAATCCTTTGAAGTAAATTTTCATTTCACATAATGTGAATAAGTTTTCTATGTTCTTCATTTATATCCTCCTTTTTTTATTTGTATTTTTTAAAAAAATTTGTGCCTCTTGAAGATGTTCATTTTAATAGTTATTGTATTCTAATTTTAATCATCTCTGTAATTCCTGTGTCTGTTTTTATTGACTGATTTTTCCCTGGTTTTTGGTCACATTTTTGTATTTCTTCACATCCCAGTACTTTTTAGAATGGATGCTGGACATTGCATATGTTACGTTTTGAATGCTGGATTTTATTGTATCCTTGTAAAGCATTTGTACGTTATTCTGGCAGGTAGTTAAGTTCCTTATGGATAAGTTTGATCCTTGTGAAAAGCTGGCTTTCAAGCTTTTGTGGGGCAGGACTAGAGTAGCTTTTCCTCTGTGACTGCTGGGTTTAAGTTCCTACAAAGATGTGATGCCCTTCTGATATTCCTAGTGAATACCCAGTGAGTTCAAAGAGGTATCTGCATTCTGGCTGTTGGGAATTTGAGTGATTCCTAACCCTTTGTGATCTCTGAGAATTGTTTGCCTTTAGTTTTCCAGTAACTGTCCTTTTTCTAGAATTTCTTCTTTGTGTGGTCTATGGATTTTACCCCATGCATACAAAAATTGGTGTTCTCAAATCTGACCTATCTGCAGATTTTCTGGAGCTCTTTCTGTGCTTTGCAAATTGTAGCCATCTTGGCTTCTCTTAACTCCAGGTTCTGTCTTCTCAAATCAGCAAGGCTCCTGGGCTCTATTTGGATTACACTTTTATGAGACATAGTCTGGAAATTGCCCCTGAGATGAAAGCCGGGGTGATTGCAGGACTCACCTTGTTTGATTCCTCCTCTTTCAAGGTTCACAGTGCTTCAGTTCCTGTTACAAATATCTGAAAACATTTATTTCATATATTTTATACAGTTTTCAGTTGTTTATGGCAGGGGGGCAAGTTAAGACCCTGATACTCCTTCTTGGCTAGAAGTCCATCTTTTATGTTTTTTATTCTCACATATATTTTCCATCTCACTGTCTCTTCTTTTCAACTCTCTTTTCATCTCCCTCTGATCTGCTATTTAATTATGCCATTGAATTTTAAATATCATTTACTTTATTTATTATTTCTGGAGGTTCTATTTGCTTCTTTAGATCTCCTTGGATACTTTTTATAGTCTCATATTCTTTGCTCATATGCAGATATTTTAAATCCTTCATTTTAGTTCTTTACTCACATTAAGTTTATTTTATATTGTTTATCTGATAATCCCAAAATCTGATGTTTTTTGCAAGGATGATTTTGGTGTTATGACTTGCTGATTCTCACTCATGGTCTCTTATTTCCTTGTGGTTTTGAGGGGTGGTTTATTGTTATTTTTTAATTTAAGCTTATTTTTATTGACTTGCTACCTGTAGGAGTTTCTGTGACGGATGAATTGAAGTTGCAGTACTTCATGTAGGATTTATATTTGCCTGGGCAACATTGTTGAAGTTGCTTAAAGACACAACCAACCCTTAGGACCACTCTGGATGAAATTTCCACCTGAGGGATTCACGATTAATGTGAATTTAGTTCATACAACCATGCGAAGCCTGCTTGTGGTTACAAATGTTCAGGGTTTTTTTCCTCCCCCTTCATGCATTGCTGCACCTTCTTTAAAAAGAAGTTATTTCTGATTGTCCTTTACTCTGAGGGGTTCACTGCTTTAGTCAGAGGCCTACAATTCCAATCCCCACCTTAGGTAGGCCCTAGACTTTATCTCCTAGTTCTCGTCAGCCTATAGCACAAAAATCAGGAACAACAGGATTCATCTGATGCCTTTAGCGTCAAATAGATATAGGTACTCTGTTACCCTCCAGGATTCCCACTGGAAATCACTTTGGTTTTGTTCTCAGATTTGTTAATTCTTTGACAGCTAGCAGTGCATTTAAAAATATTAGTTTACATTTTATCTAGTATTTTTACTTTTTGGCAGGAGACATGTTTAGAATATTTCGTCAATCCTCTTAGAATTGGAAGTTTCTCTTCTTTTTCATAATGTGAAGAACTATACATATGTGCAAATATTAATAAGATGAAATATATATAGCCTTTCTCTATGAGGTCTATAAAATATAGATGTGTAAGTTTTGATATTCATAAAACCCGTGAATAGAATTTATTTGCCATTTATAATTTGGTTCCTCTTTGATTTATTTGCCTTTTTATTCCTTCCTGGACTTCTTGGACATAATTCAGCGCTTGGTTTCAGTTGGACTTGATTCAAAGAATGCAGTTTGTGTTTGGGATTGGAAAAGGGGAAAAATGTTGTCTATGGCTCCTGGGCACACAGATAGAGTAAGTATTCTGCTTTGGGATTTCTAATGAGTACCGGTTGGGGAAAAAAACAGAAGATAGTTCAGGGGATTTTATTAGTACTCTTCTGTATTTTTTTATTGCCCGATAGGTCGTATATAATTACAATTTTACAATTTATAAAAAATTATGTAATTATAAAAACCCATAAAGTTCTAGAGTACAGAGGTATTGTAGGACTTGGAAGCAGGATTCAATAGGTATAGTGTTAGCGGAAAACTTTTAACCCTGTGTTTGCTTCAGTAAACAAGTATACATTTTTTATTATTTTTTTTATTTTTTAAATAGTGTTATTGAAATATTTTGGTATAAAAAGGACTACACATATTTAATGTGTACAGTTTGATGAGTTTGGGTATATGCAGATACCCATTGAAATCTCAATTTAAAAGATGAGTGGTTTGAGCCTAGAGTCTATTTAGTTTGTTTTACCACTAATTTTACATATTACGTATTATAGTTACGGTGAAAAATGATCTTGCTTGTGTGAATTTAAAATTATGTATTAGTGTTAAATTTTTTAGAGACCTAACATTTTTTGCTTTGGTAAAAGATTTTACCAAAATTTTAATTCTTGAAATATATATTCCTTACTCCCAGTTGCATAAGAGTAATAGGAAGAATACCTTGTAGCCAGCTGTTTAATTAAATATTTTACTGTTTTTATAAGCAGATCAAAATTTTTTCATAAATTCTTAAAAATATCTAATTTTTTTCTGTGTATAGTAAAATCCTAAACTGAACCAGCACAGAGACCTGGTCAATAATTCTATTTTGTGGTACTCTAAAAATCTGTAAAAGTTACATAGAAAATTTTGTATGTATTTGCATTTTGGAGAATATACTTGGTTTTCTGGAGATTCTCAAAGGGGCCTATTACACATACACAATTTAGATAATTATTAAAATGTTAGGTATATTTTATAGACAGCTGTGTCTTCTGACTTACTTAGATCAAAGCACTTTACATATTAGTACGCTGGATTTAGTAAATAGACCAATTAATATAAAAAATGATACTATCAGTGGAATTTTTAAAAGCATTTTTGTGGTTAGTATTTTAAAGTTGAATCAATGTGTTTTTCATATAATCTATATTATGGTGAGTTGTCAAACATTATGTTAAAAGATTTGATCTTTTTTCATTGTCACTGAAGAGTATCACTTTGTAAATTTTTAGAGGTAGTAAACCTAAAAAGTGAAAAGTATACCTTAGATTGCTTAGATTTCAGAGAAACGTGGTAAGAACTGCTGGATAGCAGAATAAATGAATTGTTTTTCAAATGTTAGGTTTTTTTCATTTATTGTCTATTTACATGTTTCTAATGCATATTTAATTTCATCTGGGTTTTTACTTGTTTGCTTTTGTTACAAAATGGTTTGTATGTATTTTAGAATTTATTAGATTTTAGAAAAGAACAAGGCCCAGGGATCCCCAAAATTTAAGTATAAGTTAACTTTGTTTGACATATGAAGAGTAAGAAAGCTTAAAAAGATTACTGTAAAATCAGCATTTCGATCCTTTAAGTAGTTCTGAGTGATAGAAAGCTATAAAAAATGTTTCTTATTTCTAGCTATATAAGTACTACATTCCATTCGGAATTTCTACTCTGTAGAAATTATGCAGAGATCTACTTCATGCCCTAGTTCTGTTGAACTATTCTTTTTTGGTTTATGGACCAAAATTTTTTAAAACATAAATACAGATGTTAAATTTTGCTATAATACTTCATAAAGTTCATAGAAACTAAGATATAAGATTTTGAAGTGTGGGATTCTGATTATTATTTATTGAGGAGTATTATTATATGATAGCTAGGAGTTTGGGCCATTTGGTGTTTTGGACAGGATTCTTAAATGATTCTAGAAATAAGTATTTTAACCATGAATCTGATTTGTTTACAGATATTTGATATTTCTTGGGATTTGTACCAGCCAAATAAACTTGTCAGCTGTGGTGTAAAACATATCAAGGTACTAGAAGGGTCTTGCTTTATAATAGTCATGTTTAGCTTTCTGACACTAAGTACATATCACATTATTAACCAATTAAGGTAGTTTTAGAATTTTGACAGTACTTATTTTTAAAATGTCAATGTTTTTAATGTTATTACATTAAATCTAAAAAATATTTATTGTGTAGTTACTTCATGACACTGTTTAGGAATATAGGTATGACTAGGGAATCAATAAACCACTCTCTGTAAAGGAATTTATGGTCAAGTGAGGTAGGATTTACTATGTTCATCTTGTTTCTTCATATTTCACTTATAAAGTAAAATGTAAGAATAGGACACCAAGTAAACTAAGAATTTTTATTCATAGACGTAGAAAATGTGGTTGAAACAACATGAATAGAGTTGCCTTTCCCAGTTGTTAGCTGCTTAACCTGGGATGAGTCATTTAACATCTTTGAGCTTTTTTCACATCTTAAAACTGTGACTGCTATTGCCACAGTTGATGCTGATGATTAAATAAGGCAGTGTTTGTCATAGTACCAGCACACGGTCACCTTTCTGAAAGTGTTACCTTTTCCTTTTTCTATATCTGGTCCCTGATCTGACCTTAGCCTTGATAGGCACTACTTACTTTGCTTATGAAAGCTCTGGGTTTTGTTTTATAATTATAGTTCAGGTTTTGAAGCCCATGAAGTCAGTGGTGATATTCAATCTTATGTTGATAGTTACTTTTAAATCACTGGTGCAAATTAGAAATACTCTCTTTTCTTCCACTATAACAGTTCCTGGTAATAGTTAATTCCTAGCTAGTAAGATTCTGTGTTCACATTCTTTCTTTTGATATGCTTGCCTCCATCCTCATTTTCTCCAATGCATCTTTAACTGCTGCTGCAATTCTGGTTTTGATATTCTGGTATTGATTTGATTGAAGGATAGTATTAAATCTTTAAATTTTTGACAACTAATAGCAAAGGCTATATACTTTAAGGCTTTAAGGCACATGACGTAAGCACTGTGAAGGTAGAGAGTTTTGTCTTGATCATCTTGGATGAACAAGATGATGTTTGATACAGTACTTGATATATATTAAGTGCTTAATAAATGACTGGAAAATTAATTATGAATAAAGAGAGATTACTGCTCTTCTATATTGTAAATAAAGCTAAAAGTTCCATGTGCAGGTTTTTTAAAAGCTCACCTTCTCAATGAGACTAAACAAACTATATTTTTAGTATGAGTTTCATTTCCTTTCCTTTGGTATGGTAGTTCTCTTTGTAGGCAACATGTGTGAGGAAACTAAGTCCCAGAGATGATCTAGCACTGCACTGTCCAGTAGAGTAGCCATTAGTTACATGAAGCTATTTAAACATAAATTAGAGTTAAATAAAAATTTAAAATTCATTTCTTTGGTCACACTAGCAGCCACACTTCAAATACTCAAGAGCCATATATATCTACTGGTTACTATTATATATTGGAAAGCATATGCATATATATAAAACATTTTCATCATCACTGAAAGTTCTATTGGACAGTACTAATCTGAATTCTGGAACAGTGATTCTGTTTTTTTTTTTTTTTGAGACAGAGTCTCGCTCTGTTGCCCGGGCTAGAGTGAGTGCCGTGGCGTCAGCCTAGCTCACAGCAACCTCCGACTCCTGGGCTTAAGCGATCCTTCTGCCTCAGCCTCCCGAGTAGCTGGGACTACAGGCATGCGCCACCATGCCCGGCTAATTTTTTCTATATGTATTTTTAGTTGTCCAGATAATTTCTTTCTATTTTTAGTAGAGACGAGGTCTCGCTCTTGCTCAGGCTGGTCTCGAACTCCTGACCTCAAGCAGAGTGCTAGGATTACAGGCAGACACCGCGCCTGGCCTGGAACAGTGATTCTTAACCCTTGCAGAACATCAAAATCATTTGGATACCTGTGCTTCACTCTCCAGAGATTCTGTCTCAATTTATCTCAGTTGGGGGCCTAAGCATCCTGTTTTATAATTTCCCCAGGTGATTCCAATGTGAAGGCAATAGTGGGAATCACTGATCTAGTAGAAGATAATAGGTTCAAATTGTGACTTACTGAAAGAAAGAGAACCAACTATTGATATGCATAGAAATTATGGAGCTTTTAAGTTTAAAAATAATAAAGTTTTATTCATGAAAGCACTCATTAGCTATTTAAATGGATAACATAATTTTTAGTTCTTTGAGGTTTCAGGTTTTAATATGAGTATATAATAATAAATTATATTACTTTAAATGATAATTTACTTATAAAGTTAAATTTATTATCTGGGCTTAATTTCTTCATGCAGAACTATTTAATGAATATATCTCTACCAAGTCCCATTTTTTAATTTATTTTTTATATTTTAGAGATGAGGTCTCATTATATTGTCCAGGCTGAAGTGCAGTGGCTATTAACAGGTGCGTACATGGAGCACTACAGCCTTGAACTCCTGGCCTCAAGTGATCCTCCTGCCTCAGCCCCTGGGATAGCTGAATCTATAGGCTGGTGCCACTGCGCCTGGCTCCCCCCTGTTTTTTTTAAATTCCTCTCTGCAAGCTATGAAAATTTACCTGAATCCACATAATAGAGCAAAAAAGATTCATGTTTGATTTCTCTGTCTTCTCCAAAGAATAAAAAATCATTCCACATGGACATCTATCTTATTTTTAAGCCTTCGAAGCAAAGGAATTGCTCACTTTTGAAAATATCAACAAGAGCAACATACTAATATATATAGTTTTTTCTGTCTTTACTGTTTCCATCAGAGATTGAACATTAGATTTGGTCCTTTTTCCCGTTAGTGTATGGTGTCTTATCTTCATTTTCATTGCTAACCCATTCCCAATTTTTTTACCTAAGTTTCATGTAGATTTTTTTTTCTCAGAAACCTAAGCATAGCATGTTCTCAAATAATCCAGTTCAACCGCATTATTCTTACAGATAAGGATTGAAACCAGTGCCTTATCTGCTATAACATAGTTTTTGACAACACTAGGATGAGGATATGAACATTGAATGCTATTGTATCATAAAGCAATTTCTTAGGTAATTTCTAGTCTGCTGCTCTAATATAGCATCATAGTATTAGGAATATTTTACTTTATTTTATAAGCAGCCTTTGGTAATTTAATTATACTATGTACCTTTTAGTTCTGGAGTTTATGTGGAAATGCTCTGACCCCAAAACGAGGTGTCTTTGGTAAGACGGGTGACCTTCAGACAATATTGTGCCTAGCCTGTGCAAGGGATGAATTAACATATTCTGGTGCACTCAATGGGGATATATATGTTTGGAAAGGAATCAATCTTATACGAACAATTCAAGGAGCCCATACTGTAAGTATATTTAAATGTTTTAAACACTTTTAGATGTTAACTACTTAGCCTTCCTATCTTAGAACAACAGACTGCATAATATAGTATATTGTTTCTAATCAGTTCAGTTGCTTGAAAAATCCTATTCTAACTGAATTACTTTGTCTATTTGTTTTTAAGATTTCAATGATGAAACATTATATAATTAGACACACGGATTTTTATTAAACTAGTATAATTAATATCTTGTTAAAACCATTGCTTTAGTATGGTTTATGTCTTAGAATAGTGTTAAAGAAAAGCTTATTGACTGCAACTTAAAAGTATTCTAGATTAACCACAGTAAAGCTTGTGCTCTTGAGGCTAACTTACCAGAGGGAAACTTGGGTACAGTTCTAGAAAAAAATAACTTAAAAAATAAACATTGATTCCTTGAGTGAGTGGCAAAAGGCTTTAATTTTTGTACTTTAGAAGATTTTCATATGAATAAGTTATTAAATCAAAAAACGGAATCTATTGTTAAAACTTTTAGTGTTTTTTGATCTGAGCTCTTTAACAGTTGGGTCTGCCTCCTCAAGGAAAAGGAGATAGCACAGAGCTGCCACCTTGTTAACAATGAGATCTTCGAGTAGAAAAGTCCTGAATATATTAATATTAAAGAACTACTTATAACAAAACTTACTTTAGGCAAAATTCCTGAAGACCAAAAATACCAGATTTTTTTTCCATAAAAGCTGTGGCAGTTCTCATTCACACCATCAGTATATACAAATACTAGTTTCTTCATATTTATCAGCACAGGATGTAACCAGTGTTTTAAATTTTTGCTGCTAATCTTCTGGGTGAAAAATAATAACTTTATTTTTTACGTTTAGAATTTTAAGTCTATCTATAATTCATTTTTACATATGATATAGGGTTTAAATTTATCTTCTTGTATGTTATGTCCATATCATTAAATACCACTTTCGTTATATACAGTTGTCCCTTAGTATCCTTGGGGAATTGGTTCTAGGGCTCTCCATATCTGTGCATACTCAGGTCCTGCAGTGGCCCTCTTTGTTCTTGGGTTTTGCATCCTTGAATAGTATTTGCATTTGTGTTTGGTTTCTGATGCAGAACCTGCACATATGGAGGGCCAGCTGTATTTATTGAAAAAAATCCATGTGTATCTGCACCTGTGTAGTTCAAACCCATGTTGTTCAAATGTCAACTGTATTAAGTTCCTGTGGATTTATTTCTACATTTTCTTTTGTGTTTTCTTTTCTTTTTTTTGTTAGACAGAGTCTCACTCTGTTGCCCTGGCTAGAGTGCCGTGGCATCAGCCTAGCTCACAGCAACCTCAAACTCCTGGGCTCAAGCAATCCTTCTGCCTCAGCCTCCTGAGTAGCTGGGACTACAGGCATGCGCCACCATGCCCGGCTAACTTTTTCTATATATTTCT
Organism: Lemur catta; assembly: GCF_020740605.2. NCBI lineage: Eukaryota > Metazoa > Chordata > Mammalia > Primates > Lemuridae > Lemur > Lemur catta. The sequence goes on from NC_059128.1 coordinate 14,086,131, forward strand.
AGTTGTCCAGCCAATTTCTTTCTACTTTCAGTAGAGACAGGGTCTCACTCTTGCTCAGGCTGGTCTCGAATTCCTGAGTTCAAATGATCCACCCGCCTTGGCTTGCCAGAGTGCTAGGATTACAGGCGTGAGCCACCGCGCCTGGCCTCTTTTGTGTTTTCTGATGTATTTGTTCATTCTTACGTCATACCAAATTATTGTTAAGTGGGTTTCCACCTTCCTAAAGAAGATGTTCTTAAAAAGCATATGTTGTTTAGTTATTTTATTTCCCCTTCTAGGCGGGAATTTTTAGCATGAATGCATGCGAGGAAGGCTTTGCTACTGGTGGCAGAGATGGCTGTATTCGTCTTTGGGATTTAACTTTTAAACCAATTACTGTGATTGATCTCAGGGAAACAGACCAAGGATACAAAGGTAATAACAAAACAAATGTCTCATTACTAAGCAAACTCCAAATATACCAAAGATTGTCTTTTTCTTTCAGCAAATATAAATGTATGTTTTTAAAATAAGATGCACATTTGCTTCTTCACACTGTATATATTTAATTGAAATTCTACTTCTGTTAAGGAGAAATTTTACCTATAGAGTGTTTAGGTTCACTTTTATGAGAAAAATTCTTTCATATGCCTAATGCCTGTTATGATGGGTCCTGCAGAGAGATGTGACAGGCATTTACTTTGGTAACCTTGGATTTTGAAAGTAATTTTACCATTAGAATGCTAAATGTAGTTATTTAGCAAATAAACTGCTGTAAATAAAGTATGTTGGGAGTTGGGGGGACTTTTGTTCAGGTTGATTTAAATGTGTATAGATGCGTTTTTCCTTCATACAAATTTGTCAGCAATTGGGGGATTTTAAAAATTTGATGTAATAAAACAGAATCTTTTATCACAAAAATTAACATATTCACTAGTGTGGTATTGTATTACAGGAATAGGAATGGGAGTCACACAGGCCTGTATTTAAACCATATGCTAGTCACTTAGGAGGTATGTAACCTTAGGCTAGTAATTTAGCCTTCTCAGTAAATTGAAGATAATAAGAATGAATATCTTATAAGAATAAATGAGTTAATGTATCTAAAATGTTTAGAAGAATGGCACATAATAAGCTTATAGATGTTAACTTATTCTATTTCATAAATTGTGGGGTTCACGGTATCTTTATGTTGGCTATGTAATACAGATGAGAAAACTGAGCAAAACAGTAAGTTTTCTAAGGTTACAAAAGGGATTGTGGAATATGCTGAAAAGTAAAATTTTCTCTTCTTAATGATTTTATGAGAAGATTAAAGAAAGGAAATATAGACAAGTGAAAAACCAGATTAGTATGAGAGAAAAATATATAATACAATTTTATAAAAGTAATTTACTTATTGAGTAATTACTTATTGAATTATGCAGACTGTAAATGTTATAAGACTTTGGCTGAGAAGATAGTCAGACTGGAGTTGTCTAGTCTGAAGTTGGAGTTGTTCAACAAGGAAAAAGGAAGAAGAGAGTGCACGTCTTGAAGAATAGGTAGAAATTAGGTATATAAAAAGAGAGAAATATCATTCCACATAGAAAGCAGTATGGACAATTGAAGAAGATGTGAGTATGGATCAAGGACTTGCATATTCTGTCTCATGTCAAAGGTATAAAAGGTACAAAAATTAACTTCAGTTTAGGAAGATTGGCATCATATTCTTACAGCATTGGTATTTAATACAATTTACTTTTTACTAGGCTTGTCTGTGAGAAGTGTTTGTTGGCGAGGTGACCACATTCTAGTTGGAACACAGGACAGTGAAATTTTTGAAATTGTGGTACAAGAAAGAAATAAACCTTTCCTAATTATGCAAGGTCATTGTGAAGGTGAACTTTGGGCACTTGCTATCCATCCTACTAAACCTTTGGCTGTGACTGGAAGTGATGATCGTTCGGTCAGGTAAGCAAATTATAAGGTAATTACATAGGCTGGAATTTATCCTTAGATAAATATAAAGAAAACTGAAAAAAATTTTAGATTTAAATTTTAATCAGCTCACGGTATCACAAATGAACATGGTTAATAGGTATTTAGAATTAACAAAATTAGCAACTATTAAATTTTGTTTTTTCTCTGAAAAATATATGATGTGGAATTTGTTTCTTATCAGAATGTTAAGAGCTGCCTCTACCTTTTTATTTAACAGTGATATAATATTTCACCACATAGATATACTGTAATTTATTCAACTAATCCATTATTGATGGAAGATTAGGTTCTTCCAGTTTTGTGTATTTAGTAAATACAATGCTTATAATGAATATCATTAAAATGTCTTTTTGTACATGTGAAAATATGAATATCTTTATGATAAATTCTTAGTGTTCAAAGGATATATGCACTTTACATTTTGATAGATAATGCTTTACACAGTGGCAGCAACAGTTTATACACATATCATTAATAAATGACAGTGCTTATTTTCCCACATCCTTGCCACCACTAATTATTACCCCAAAAGGTAAAAAATTATATCTTGTTATGTTTTGAAAATATGTATTTCTATCATATTGAGGGCTATTGAGTATGTTTTTATGTGTTTAAAAGACATTTGTATTTCTTTTTTGGAGATCTGTCTAAGCTCTTTGCCTATTTTCTATTAGTTTATTGGTCTTTTTCTCTAATTGATTTAAAATACACTCTAATAGTATCTGTCTACATATTAAAGAAATTAGTCCTTTGTCTATGACAATGATTCTCAAAGTGTGGTTCAGCATTACCTAGGATCTTGTAAGAAATGCAAATTCTCAGGCCTTTTTCAGGATCTAATACTAGAAATTCAGCAATCGTGATTTAACAAGCCTTCCAAGTGATTACAGTGTACACTAAATTTTGAGACCTTCTGGTCAGTGGTAGGAGTTGAGATATTTTTTCAGTTTGTCATTTGTTTTTTTCCCATTCATCTGTAAATATTTCAGTTTGATCTTTAAATGATAACGCTAAACATCACTATAATACTGTTAGTACACAGCATTCCTTTAATATAATAAACTATCCAACCAGTATATATCTAATCCCTGATTGTCTCATAAAAAATTTTTATGGTTTCTTAGGATCCAAATAAGGTCGATGTTGCAATTGTTGATATGTTTTCAGTCTCTTTTATTCATTTTTTAACTATAATATTTCTATAAAGAAAATTTCTTCTCATCAACTATTTGGTTATCCTGGGTACAATTTGTACAGGAAAGGCAGAAAAGTGCTTAATTCTTTCGCTACATTTACTAGTTTTAAAAATAGTTTCCTGGAATCTTTTCTATGAACTGCCCACATTTCTTGCCATTTTTTCTATAGAGTTGTTGATCTTTTTCTCCTTTGTTTTTCACAGCTTTTTATATATTATGGATATTTTGTTTTATATAGCTGCATTTATTAATATATTATATGACTTATATTTTATCATAATCTTCAGCAAAATTAATGTAAACATTTTCCAATGTATTCTTCCAGTACATTAGTTGTTTTATTTTTTATGTTTAACTCCCAATATACGTAAAATTTCCTTTAGTGTAAGGAGGGAGGTGGGGATCTACCTTAATTCTTTCAAATAACTTCTGATTTTTTTTTATGGTATGCTAATCAGGCATGCCATTTACTGTCATTGTGCCAGTCCATTTTTTATGGGTGGGAGATGCCATAGCTCTGTATCTGTATGGAAACTTGCAGTAGGGGCTATACTTTACTCATGTGCTTTGCTAGGAACTGTTTTATAGTGCTTTCATTGTAAAACTGCTATTACTAGCTGCTGCATAGCTGCTGAAAAAAGGCAATTGGTCCTTTAAAAAGTAATTATTCAGAACTTCTATTTCTGTTATTGGTGGGAAATTTATTTGTAAAGAACTCTTCTAATGAAGACAACTAAAGATGCTGGTTAAGATGTAAATCACCTTAAAAGCTTCAAAGAACTGACAAGATAGTGAGGAACTGTCCAGCCAATTTGTGAAAGAAAGTGGGAATTTAGGAGCATCAATGGGCCAAAGCCACTTTTGCCCTGAGGGCATTTTTCTCTGGGTAAACTTGAGCTTTGTTTATCTTAGGGTACAAGGGACAGACAAGACAGAGGACCCACCAAAGGAGGGTAGTCCTACTAAAACTATAAAAAGCTCCAAAAAAATATCTACTGAAACTTTGTGTGGGAATGGAGATCTACCTTCTTGTTTTAAGTTTTGGTAGCACAGGAAGTGTATAAAGTACCTTGATGTTAATTGTTATTCAAACAGCATTAATTGTTGTACAAATGACTTTACCATAATATAAGTTTCATGTATAAGTGCTGCTTTTGCTTTATAATTTTAGGCTGAATTCATTAGGAAATAGTACCAAGTCTGCAGTAAAAGCTAATTTCCAAAGTCATTCAGTGCTTAATAATAGTAGTTGAGGGCAGTTCTGGTTCAGAAAAATTTCAATCTTGGCTCTGAGATAAAAAAAAAAATCACAATAAAACTTTACCACTGCTAAACCATTAAACTCCTGTGTTAGGATTTTCAGCTTCTATTTCTGGCAAAAATTCACAGAACAGACAATGGTTAACTCCACAAGAGCAAGTGAAGTTTGCCATTAACAGCGTTGGCTCAAAAACACATGGGAGAGTCAGAAATTTTTTGTTTTGCAAAGTACCTGCTGAAGAATATAGTACAGTGAATAATCACAGGCTTTAAATACCTTACATTTTCACAATCTTCATAAATTTATTTAAGCCATTTTTTCCATCCATATTTTTTTTACCACCATCAGTTAGTTATAATTCATCTTAGTAGATTCTAGTTTAGGTTGTACTGAATTAGTGTTTTCTCAATGTTTTTGAAAATATTCTTGCCTATAGTTGTTCGATGCCCAGACTATTCATCGAAACTAATTCTTCAGTCACTTCAAAATTGGCATTGACTCCTAAATAAACAACTGAGTAGTATCTGTAACATCTGTTGATTTAAGATTCAAGAAAAACCACCCAAAATTATTTATCTTGTATTTTAATTAGTTATTGGTGGTGTTCCCAATACCCTCAACTCTTGGAGCTACTGTTCTTGCTGAAAGGTTAATTAGTCTTAAGTCTATTTTCGCTGGACACATTTTCTTTAGCTGCTGCAATCCAAAATGATTTAGTTAATTCATCACTAATAAACAGCTTTCTTTGCTTGACTAACAAATGAGCCACTCAGAAACTAACTTTTGTTGCAACCTTGTTTCAATTTTTAAATTTGTGAAGAAATTCTGTAGAGATATTCTGTTTTAAATTTTCTAATTTTTCTGACTATCACTTTCCTGTGAGTTGGAAATACTATGACAAGTGCTTAGTCTGGTAATGTTAGTTTATATTTGTATTCATTTAGCACAGCTATAATGTCATATCATAATAAACACAATGCTTTTCCATCTAATTCAGCAACAGTATAATCTATGTTCCACTGTGACTTAAAAATGTAACGTTTGAAGTCCACTTTTCTCTTTTTCCTCTTGTTTCAACAATGATGGGTATGCACTGGTAATAAAAAATAATAATAAAATGTCACCATATGGTAATAAACATAGCAGTTGAAATTCTGTCAAGTTATGACAGTGTCAGTGTGATTTGTAGTATGCTGAGTAGTGCAAAGTGATATGAGTGTACCATCTCTTTTGTAACATCTCAACTCTGCCTCTGTAGTGTGATACAGAGATGATACATGAGCCATAGACAATAGTAAACAAATAAATATGCCAATGTTTCCATAAAACTTTGTTTACCAACATTCAAAGTTGAATTTCAGATAATTTTCTTGTGTTTCAAAATGTTATTCTTTTAATTTTATTTCCAACCATTTAGAAATTTAAAAACCATTCTTAGCTCTCAGACTGTACAAAAATAGGTAGCAGGCCTGGTTTGGACCACAGGACATAGTTTGCTGACCCTTGTGGTAGAGCATGGAATAGAAAGTCTTTAGCAAATATCGTACTTAATGTTGAAATATCAAAAGTTTTCCTTTGAAGTCAGGAAAAAGACAAAGCCCATTTTAACCATTCTATTCAGCTGTAGGCTAGAAGTCTTTGTCAGCACAGTAAGGCCAAAAAAAACAAAATCTTATTTTGAGTGTATGTGTGGAAAAATGAACAAACTCATATTGTATTTTATGTTTTTAATATTTTTTGTATTTATTCCCATTTTCTCTATGTATGGAAACTTTTACAACACTCTAGAAAAGTGCTGCAACTACGTGCAACACACGTAGAAAGGGAGATGAATTGCAAAGGAAGAAACAACTGTCACTTGCAGTTTATTGTATATGTGATATATATATACATATACTTATATATGTAGAAAAATCCAAAGGAAAATACAGATAAATTATTGGAACTGAAAAGAGAATTTAGCAAATTTTCTGGATATAAAAGCAATATACAAAAGTTGTTACTATAAAGCAGCAACAATTTTTTTTTTTTAAAAAGGATACTGTTATAAAAGCATTTTGAAAATCTCAGTTTTGCTGATCTTTTCCTAACCTCTTGGGGTAGATGCCTATTCATTAAATTGTAGCCTTTTTAAAATTTTATAATACAGTCATCTCTTGATACCTGTGGGAAGATTCGTTCCAGGAAACCCCCTTCCCAACAGAAAACAAAATCTGTGATGCTCACATCCCTTATATAAAATGGTATAGTATTTGCATATAACCTACGTGCATCCTTCCATATATAGTTGACCCTTGAATAACATGGGTTTGAACTACACTGGTCCACTTATAGGCAGATTTTCTTCTTCCTCTGCAACCCCTGCAATAGCAAGACCAACCCCTCCTTTTCCTCTTCCTCCTCAGCCTACTCAACATGAAGACAACAAGGCTGAAGACCTTTATGATGATCCACTTGCACTTAATAAATAGTAAATGTATTTTCTCTTCCTTATGACTTTCTTAGTAACATTTTCTTTTCTCTAGCTTACTTTATTGTAAGAATATAGTATATAATACTTCTAACATACAAAATATGTGTTAATTAACTATTATTGGTATGGCTTTTGTTCAACAGTAGGCTATCAAGTTTTGGGGGAGTCAAAATTATATGTGGATTTTTGACTGCATGGGGTTGGCGCTCCTAACTCCCATGTTGTCCAAGGGTCAACTGTACTTTAAATCATCTCTAGATTGTTTGTAATACCTAATACAATGTAAGTGCTATCTAAATAGTTGGTATACTGTATTGCCTAGGGAATAATGACAAGGAAAATGAGTCTGTACATGTTTAGTACAGACTCGATCATCATAGTCTTAACTGCATTTTCCATGTGTAGTTGGTTGAATCCGTGGATACAGATCCCGTGGATATGGAGGGCTGACTGTATACACATTTAAAGCTCCTAAAAGTTCTCTCTAAGTACCATTTCAGCTGTCTTTCACAAGTTTTGAGATGAGCAGTTGTGTTATAACTTAGTTCAGCATATCAACTAATTTTCATTAGGATTTCATCTTTGTCCTTTAGGTTATTTGGAAGTATAATTCTTAATTTTCAAACAGTAGGTATCTGCTAATTATCATTTTTGTTGTTTTCTAGCATCATAGTCTGGAACATATTTTGAATTTGAATTGTTTTAAGTGTTAGACTATATACATAATTTAAGGATATGCGTGTATGTGTATAATATATATATTCCCTTTCATTACGGTACAAATCATCTATCTAAAATGGATGGTTTGAAAGAGTTAACATCACTGCATTGTTTTAAAATTAAAAGATTCTGTCAACTTCAGTCATTTTAAGCATGAGCAGTATTTCCATTTTCATAGATAAGAATTCTTTGCTACAGAGGAGACAATTGAAATATCTAGATTTATCCTAACCTAAAATGAGATGATCGTTTTCACCAAAATCTTTTCATAGAATCTGTCATTATTTTTTAAACTATGCCTTAATTTATTATTCTCTTTTATTTTTTAAATATTACAGGATATGGAGCCTAGTAGATCATGCATTAATAGCTAGGTGTAATATGGAAGAACCAATTCGTTGTGCAGCTGTAAATGCAGATGGAATCCATCTTGCCCTTGGAATGAAGGATGGCTCATTCACCGTACTTCGAGTAAGGTATGATATTATGGTAGAAATAGAAACAGATAGTAATTTTCTGTTCAGTGAGATAGAATATGTAATACTCGTTGGTTTTACCCACATATCCTTTTTTCTTCCTCTTATTAATGTAGATACATTCAGATGTCAGTTTCATTAACTATAAAATATATTTATAAGAATAGCTTTGTTAGAAAATTAAATAAACTCAAAAACATTGGTTTGGGTGGTTAAGAATGCTTAATAGACTAATGCTAAAGTTTTGAGCTATAAATTTGGGTCTCAACTTCCTTTTCTTGGTGGTATGGATTTTCAGTAATGATCCCTTGCTCTTGAACAACCATGAGGCTGTTAAAACTGGGTGAAATGTTTTTGTTGTTATTTACAGCTTTATACTTTGAAAAAAATACCTGTCTCTCTTCCTTTGTTTGGGTAATTAGAAAAGTTTAAAGAATTTTTGAAAGCAATTATAGATAGGTGCATTCAGTTGAATTCTATGCAGCCATTAAAAATTTGCTGTAGATCTGCATGTTTATAAGGATAAATACTTATAAAGTCTTTCTTCTCTAGCTCAGTTAATGGTAGGATCTTCCACTCAATTGCCCAGTCTAGAAACTGTTAATTCATTTTTCTCTTTTGGCTCTGTCTACTTAATCATAGACCTCTGGAAAGTCTACTTCCTAAATAGCTCTCAAATTAATCTCCTTCCGTCCATTCTCACCACTGTACTCTCGCATAGCCTTATGTCATCTCCTGACTGTATTGGTGGTCTCCATATCTCCTGTTTTGCTTCATTCAAGACATTTCTTCATGCTATAGTGATAAGTGATTTGTTTAAAAATACATTTGTTTAGATTCTTCCTCTTTCTAAAGTAGGATACTTTCTAAAGTATGCACTGTCCTTAGAATGAAGTTCATAATCCTTAACATGGCACATCTCTCCTGCCTGTTTCTCTGTACCTCAGTCTCTTTCTTTCATCTATACAAAACTTCTTTCACTTCTTCAGATACATCATGTTCCCCTGTACTTCTGAGCTTCTATATTTGCATACTTCTCTTTCTGAGACAGATTTTTATAACAGGATCTGCTGAGATTTTTGTCTTAAGCGAATTTTTTTTTTTTTTTTTTTAAGAAATAGGGGCTTGCTTTGTTGCCCAGGCTGTAGCACAGTGGCATGATCACAGCTCAGTATAACCTTGAACTCCTGAGCTCAAGGTATCCTCCCGCCTTGGCCTCCCAGAGTGCCAGGATTACAGGCGTGAGCCACCACTCCTGGCCTTAGTAAGAGGACTTTGCAAGTTGCAGGGTCTAAGGCAAAAGCAATGTCAACTAGGAAAGCTTTTAAAAAAAAAGTACAGAAGTTTTAAATATTGTAATCTTGGATCTATCTCGGCACTCCTTTTCTATTTCTATTTCTAACACTACATTGGTTAGAATAATCACTAACTACTGTAATTAATTGGCCCTTAGCTGTGTAGTGGCTCAAGTAAAACTGAAGATTAATTCTTGCACATGTAACAGTCAAAAGTCAATGAGTGGTTTTCCTTCCCCAGGTAACTCTAAGACCCAGGTAGGTTCCTTTCAGTTTGTTGTAGTTTCATCGCTCCCTGGGGCCCATTATCATAGCCATCTACATCTAGCCAGCAGAAGGGGCAAGAGCATTTGAAGCGGGTATATCAGCTTCCTCAAAACCCACAGCTAGAAAATGGCTCACATCATTTCCACTCACTTGTCTTCGGTTGGAACTGAGGCACGTGGCTAAACTAACTGCAAAGGAGCCTGGAAAATTCGATCTAGGAAGAAAGAAAAATGAATTTTTTGTGAATTGCCAGCACTCTCTCACATATACTGTTTTCTTCATTTGTTTTGGTCCCCTTTTTCAGTTAAGGGCCTGATTTTTATCTTTCTCTGTGTGATTAACACCATGGTAAAGCCCAAACTCCTTGGTAACATACTAGATTCATCACAGATTATCCTCAATCTATCTCTTTAACCCTATCAATCACTAACTACTTTACCCACTTGTTTTTGTATCCACATTACATTATTACTATTCCTCAAAGGTGCCACATACTTGCATACTGCTGTGCCTTGGCTCATGCTGTGTCTTCTTCCTGGAAAACACTTTCTCTTTTATACTTAGCTTTTCAGGTTTTATGTTCAAAAGAGATATCACCCTTCCTTGGCCCCTTCATGCCTTTAGTCTAGTCTTAATCCTTCTTTCAGTATTTCTTGTACTGAAAGAAACACACTTTTTTTTGAGTAATCACCACATTTTATCATAATTACTTTATATCCACGTGTCACAGAAGGTGAGTTCACATTTGTATCCCTAGTGCCTAAAACAAAGTAAGTACTCAGTGTTACTGGAAGAAGTTTGAGTTTGAGTGCTCTAAATTGTACATTTAGAAACTTTGAAAATTGAGACACATCCATTTAAACTTCTGTTTTGGAAATTATTTACTTGGAGCATTTCAGAGGAGTGAGGCAAAATTATATAGAGGAGAGTCCCTGACACTAATTGGAAATAGGAACGCTCTCCTCCTCCTACCCCTGCTTCCTCCCTGGATCCTTCTCCCCAACTCTTCCTCCTCCTCCCCACCAACTACACAACTTTGGAAAATCAGTGGTGTTAAACTAAGTGTTTATCCATTTTTATGGTTGTTACAAGTATCTGTACTATTTTGGAAGTTCAACTGTAAGGCATCATTGGAAAAAATGTTCAACTTCACTGGTTGACATGGTCCCTAAGGGATGAATTTGTGTTTTATTAACATAAGTCCAAGAGGTTGAAATAAAAATAACTAGTGATAGCTATATAAGATATATATATATTTTTAAATGTATGACTGAAGTAATATGAATAAATTTCTCCTTTCTTATTTCCTGAATGTAATTTTGCACATTTGGCTCATTATAAAAATTTGTTTGAACATTATAGTGTTTATAATTAAGCATTTTTCATAAACTCAATATTTACAAAGAACTTTTATCATAAAAATCTGTGACTTTATTTCCTTTATTCCTTCATTTCCTTTATTGACTCCAAAAATTTAGTATGGATCTTTAAAATGCTTAAAGTAATTTAGAAACTGAAATTCAGCATTTTTCTGTACTGCTGCTGGCATGTAGTGTCCCATGTATTTCTGTTCAACAAAATAATTATTCCTGAACTTATACTACTTGTCTTCTTTACATTTATTTTATAGTTTACAAACACTTGATACAGCCTCACAGTCATTTTAGACATGTTTGAAGACTAAATTCTGTTGTGTGACTTTTGTTCATATAGTATCATTTTTTTTCTTTGTAACAGAGATATGACAGAAGTTGTACATGTTAAGGATAGGAAGGAGGCAATTCATGAGTTAAAATATTCACCAGATGGAACTTACCTTGCTGTTGGATGCAATGACAGCTCAGTTGATATTTATGGAGTTGCTCAGCGTTATAAAAAAGTTGGCGAATGTGTTGGATCACTTAGTTTCATCACTCATCTGGACTGGTCCTCAGACAGCAGATATTTACAGACAAATGATGGAAATGGGAAAAGACTTTTTTATAGGATGCCAGGTAAAAATTTCTAGTAAATTGTATATAGTTTATAGATTTTTAGGGCCTGTACAATATTTCAGAATTTCAATAGAGGCAGAGTGTAAGTTACATTTGATTATGGGAAATCAAAGATCTGAGCTAATATTTTCAGCATTATGATCTTTTCTATAAGGCTGCCTTATTATTATTAAAATTCTTTTGGGTATTTTTTTCCAACTTTATTGAGGTATCATTGATGTATATTAATAAAAATTGTATATATTTACAATGTACAGTGTCATGTTTTGATACACATATAATTGTGAAATGATTTCCACAATCAAGATAATCAACATATCTGTCACTTCACATAGTTACCATTTTTTGCATGTGATGAGAACATTTAAGATCTATTCTCTTAGTAAATTTCAAGTATGCCATACAGTATTGTTTACCATAGTGAACATACTGTATATTAGATCTCCAGGACTTATTTATTCTGCATAACTGAAACTTTGTACCCTTTGACCAATATCCACCCCATAACTGCTATCTCTCCCAGTCTCTGGCAACCACCATTCTAAATCTCTTGGTTCTTAATAAAAACTCCTTTGCCTGGAGGATCTAAGACAGACTCACTTTTTATTGAATTCTGTACCATAGTATATGGCAAAGTCCGTCTGTATATTAGAAAGTCCAAATGCAATTTTTGTGGCTAAAACTAATTAAATAAATATAATTGCTACAAATATGTGACCATAAATGTGACTTTTGCAGTTACCTCAAATAAACTTTGCAAATATTAATAATGTAACTAGCAAAACTAAATTTGAGAAACAAAGTTGCAATTAAAGATTTAAAAAGAGAGAATAAAAGAATGATTAAACTATTACCTCTTAGTACTTTATTATGATGCTTAGTGAATTAGTCACTGTCTTCCAAGAACTATTTAGTAACAACAACTACAAAATGAAATTAATGTATCTCACCAAAAGTTTTTCATTAACAATCTGTATATAACGAAGATTGACTGAATCCTAAAGCCCTCTTACCTAATGTAAATATATTACTCCTTATTCTTTCTTCTTGGTCTTTTTCAGTTCTCTCTTTTTTTCTGAACTATGTATCTTAGGTTTCCTTTTTTAATACCTGATTTTTTTGTCTTACAGCTTTTATCTTTTCTTATAACTTATCTGTTGTAACTAATCTGTATGATGATTTTAATAGAATTCAGTTTTATTCTCCACCTAGGTGAACCTGCTAATAAGTTAATTATTCAAGTATGTGTGTGTCTCCAAATCAGTACAATTTTGGTAGTGACTTAAAAAAAAAATTCTTGTATTCAGTTTTCTCTTCTCCTTACTAAAAGTTACCTACCTATTTATGTATTCTTCTCTAACTGGGTGGGAAAATATTTAAAATTTTGAAATTTACCATGTTATCGATACCATTTAAGCTTGAGTGAAAATCAGATGAAGTAAATTCTTAAATTAAGACTCTCATTTATTTTTAGGAGGAAAAGAAGTGACAAGTACAGAAGAAATAAAAGGTGTTCATTGGGCTTCATGGACATGTGTTTCAGGCCTTGAAGTAAATGGAATTTGGCCCAAATATTCAGATATTAATGATATAAATTCAGTAGATGGAAATTATATTGGCCAAGTTTTAGTTACAGCTGATGACTATGGAATTGTAAAATTATTCCGATATCCGTGTTTAAGAAAAGGTATCTTTTCTTTCAAAATATTAAGTAACCTCTCTCTTGTGGTCTTAGTTTACATTTGTGTAAATACTAATGAGGTTGACCATCTTTTCGAATATTCTTTGGTCTTCTTCATTTCCTCTTCTATCAAACACAGATTCGTATCTCCTTCCTATTTTTCTATTGAATTGTTTCTTTTATTTGTCTGTTGGAGTTATTTTATATATTCCAGTGATACAAATACTTTGTAATTTTTATGGATTACAAATGTCTTTTCCCAGTTTGTGGCTTGTCTTTTTATTTTCTAATGATGTCTTTTGTTGAGTTCTTAATTTCAGTGTAGTCAAATCTATCTTTTTTTATGGATAGTGCTGTTTTGTATCTTAAGAAATTCTTCGTTTTACTAGGATCAGAAAGATATTCCTATATATTTATATATTCCCATATCTAGAAATTTTAAGGTCATTAAAACATAGTTGAATGGAAAGAAGTCTTTTGTCATATTGCTACAATTTATTTATTGAAGATATTTAGCTCATTTTAGCTTTGTGTGAAAATATACATTACAACAAATTAGAGACTGGGCACAGTGACTCACACCTATAATCCTAGCACTTTGGGAGGCTGAGGCAGGAGGATTGCTTGAGGCCAGGAGTTTGAGACCACCCTGAGCAAGAGTGAGACCCCGTCTCTACAAAAAATAGAAAAATTAGCCAGGTGTGGTGGCATGCACCTGTAATCCCAGTTACTTGGAAGGCTGAGGTGGGAGGGTCATTTGAGTCCAGGAGTTTGAGGTTATAGTGAGTTATGATGGCACACCACTGCACTCTAGCCTGGGCAACAGAACAGGACCCGTCTCAAAAAAAAAAAAAAAAAGGAAAAGATATGGGATCATTGAAACATAAATATTTCAGTATATTTCTTTATCCCTACCAAGAATTTTCATCCTCTTTTAAATTAGGAAAGCTTCTATGACCATTACAGCTTGCCTTTATAAATCTTTTCTCTGAGATACTGGTCCTAATTGATAACCAAGTGATCCTCCTACGTTGGCTCACATGGTGCTGGGATAATAGGCATGGGCCACCGTGCCTGGCCATCACCCAGATTTTTAAAAAATTAACCACAAAGTTAAACAATGCCTTTATAATGAGAGAAATCAAGTATATACCACCTTAGCCAAATGGTACAAATTAACATCTCTGGTGATAGAATTGATGGTGCTCTCTGAAGTGATATATCCAAAAGGATACAACATTGCCTATGCTACAAACACATCACCTCAATCTTATCCATCGGGCAAACCCAAATTGAACTATGTTCTGTAAAATACCTGGATTTAAAAAATAGCTATAAAGGGCATTGTTGGGACAACTGGGCATATTTGATTTCAATTAATATGGTGTATTGTATTGATTGACTTTTTTGTGTTCAATAAACCTTGCATTCCTGGCATAAATCCCATTTGGTTATGGGTTTTTTTGATTTGTTTTGTGTTTTGGAGACAGGGTCTTTCTTTGTCACCCAGTGTAGAGAGCAGTGGCATCATCATAGCTCACTGCAACTTCAGACTCCTGGGCTCAAGTGATGCTCCTACCGCAGCCTCCCAAGGAGCTGAGACTCATGGGCCTGTGCCACCAACCCAGTTGACTTTTTGATTTTTAGTAGAGATGGTATCTTGCTCTTGCTCAAGTTGGTCTCGAATGCCTGAGCTCAAGCAATCCTTCCACCTGAGCCTCCCAAAGTACCAGGATTATAGGTGTGAGCCACCGCACCTGGCCCAATCTGGTTATGTTATATAACCCTTTTTATGTGTTGCTAGATTTGGTTTGCTATTATTTTGTTGATGTCTTATGTTTTAAAAGGATTCTTGGGCTGCTTAGGTTGAGAATAGTGGGGATAGGGGTCCCCTAGTCTTTTGAATTTCACTTAAGACCAAAGGCCTCAGGCCAAAACATTAAAAAATGTCAATATGAAAACACTTGATCCCCAGGCTTTTCTCAAAGCAGTAAGATAATGCCTCATAGCTGTTTGGCTCCTACCAAATTATATTGTAAATCAGTAGAGGAAATATTTGCATTCTTTGATATAGATTCATTCATTTGTTTATTCAATCAACTTTTGAATCAGCATTTTTTCCATTTGATCATAATTGAGGTAATAGGACAACACAATGTTTCAAATATAGAAATTGTTATTTGAAATGGTATTTTTGTGTGTTGGCATTTATCAGTTTACAAATATATTTTTGTTACAGGGGCCAAGTTTAGAAAATATATTGGCCATTCAGCTCATGTAACTAATGTCAGATGGTCACATGATTATCAGTGGGTTATTTCTATTGGTGGAGCAGATCACTCTGTTTTTCAGTGGAAATTTATTCCTGAAAGGAAACTAAAAGATGCTCTTCACATAGCACCTCAAGGTGAGTAATACACACTGTTTATACAATTTTCCTGTTAACTCTCCAATATCTCCAAATAACAATTTTATATTGAAATACAGTCAGGCCTCATAAGTTAGCAGTATGGTTTGTTATTAGCAGAAATTTCAAATTAGAATATATGTCTATATGTTTAAAGTCGGATGCCACAGAGTGTGGAATACAAAGTACTTTTGGTTGCACTAATCTATCAAATGATTAGTGAAGGAACAGTTATATTAGCAAAACAAAACAGTGTATCCTCTGGGAGATGGGTATCTAGGTTTCATATGTTTTTTTTTTAACAAAGAAAAATTCTTTGTTGTCAATTCATCTATTGTGTATAGTATTTTTAAGCTTTTTTTCTTTTTCTTTCTTTCTTTTTTTTTTTTTTTTTGAGACAGAGTCTCACTCTGTTGCCCTGAGTAGAGTGCCTGAGTAGAGTGCCGTGGTGTAAGCCTAGCTCACAGCAACCTCAAATTTGTGGGCTGAGATGATCCTCCTGCCTCAGCCTCCTGAATAGTTGGGACTACAGGCACACACCACACCGGGCCTGGCTAATTTTTCTATTTTTAGTAGAGACAGGGTCTTACTCTTGCTCACACTGGTTAAGCTATTTTTCATGCTAATTATAGGTTATATTCACTTATATTTGTACAGACATTTAAATTTGATATAGCAGTCATTGGGGAGCCAGTGAAGGGATTTAAAGGAGCTGTTGAGTTTGCAGTGAGTGTAGAGGCAGATAATCTGTAGTACAGTTTACTGACATCTGTGTCACTTGAATAGCTAATTTCATCTGATTGTTTTATGGCTTGTCTACATGTCAATTCACATAGCTCTTAATCATTAATTTTATAGTGCTATTTTGAAAATGAATCTTCTTTAAACAAGTAATGTTTCATTTTGAAAAATTACAGAAAGTTTGGCTGACTCCAATAGTGATGAATCAGATTCAGATCTGTCTGATGTTCCAGAACTGGATTCTGAAATTGAACAAGAGACACAGCTCACCTACCGTCGGCAGGTAATTTTCTATTATCACATGATTTTTCCCAGAAAAGTCCAATTTCTTCTTTAGCTTGCTCCCCGTTAGTCTCCTATTGTTATCTTTAGTGGCTTTAATTTCCCAAGAAATGTATGAGTATTTCAGTTTTCCCCTTTAAGTGTTAAAGCACAATTGTATGAAATGTTCTCTCATATTAAATGCTTGATGTACTAAGTATGCCTGCATTATTTGCTTATAGACTTTTGTCACAGTGCACTCAAATTTATTCCCTTAAAAATATTCTCTAATAAAATGTAAAGATTTCCTATAGTGCTAAATATGTATTTTTCATTGTGATACATAGAGAACGTGAATTAGTTTGTTCTTTCCAAGGAAGTAAATTTCATAAAGTACCCTCTCATTTAAGGCAATTGTTAAAGCTGATCAACAGTAACCACAATGTCTGAAAGTTATGTTAGGAGTAAATGAACACCTTCATTAATATATATTCTAAGAATATTTCTACTTATATACATTTTTTAAAGGTTTACAAAGAAGATCTACCTCAGCTTAAAGAACAATGCAAAGAGAAACAAAAAAGTGCTACTTCTAAAAGAAGAGAGCGGCCTCCAGGAAATAGTATTCGATTACACTTTGTTCATGGGTATAAAATAACTATTTCTCATTTATGATTTTGAATTTTGGTGCACACTTAGTAGCTGTGTGACTTTGAACAAGTCATTTAACTTCTCTGTGCCTCTGTTCCCTTGTCAGTAAAATGAAGATAATAGGACCTATCTTGTAAGGTTCTGATGAGGAGTAAATAAGGCAATGCTAGTGGTGGCTTACAACATTGTCTGGCACATCATAAGCACTAAGAAGTGTTTCTTAAATAAAAAAATAAATGTTTACGAAAGTTTTATATTTATAGAAATGGACCTCTTGTCTTTAAACAAATTAAAATGAGTCAAATTTCAGAGATAATCATCTCTTAAATATGTCTAATTTGGAATGATATTGTGACCTTTTTTGCCTGAGTATTTTGGCCTTCTTATTTTATTTTATTTATTTTTATTATTATTTTTTTAATTTTTTGAGACAGAGTCTCACTCTGTCATCCAAGCTAGAGTGCAGTGGCATGATCATAGCTCACTGCAACCTCAAACTCCTGGGTTCAGGCAATCCTACTGCCTCAGCCTCCCAAGTAGCTGGGAATACAGGGATGCACCACCACTCCCAGATAATGTTTCTATTTTTTGCTCAGGCTGGTCTCGAACTCCTGGCCTCAAACGATCCTTCCACCTCAGTATTCCAAAGTGCTGGGGTTGCAGGCATAAGCCACCACGCTGGGCCTGGCCTTCTTATTTTAATTTCAGTAAAATATAATTTCTGGATTCTCTTACAACATCTGGCAATACAGGTCTCACATTTCAGCTTGGCAGGAACAGATTTTCTAATCCCACTCTGTCCTACTTCTCAGCCAGCACTCATTTTCTTACCTAACTCATAATATTTTTCAAGAATTTGAAAAAAATTTACTTAGTAAAAGTATTTTTCCTCCAGCATTAAAACAGGCAGTATTTCTGTGCAGTTGTGTTTAATGAATTGGATTTCTTTGAAGTACAGAACAAGGTTTCTATAAGTGGAATTATATTGACCATTTTAAGATTTGACTACTTTTCCTGGATGAGCATATTTTTAACTTACTGTTTAAACTTATTTTTGGAATATATATTATATGCTCATGGTTTAACAATATGTATAAAAGGATATAGTTTTAAAATCTTCCTCCCCCCTCTGGCCTTCCAGCCATCATTTCCCCCCTCCATAGGTAATAACTATTGCTTAGTTTCAGAAATAGTTATGTATATACAAACTAATACAAATACATGTTCTTTTCTATACCTTTTTACTTATAAAAAACAACTGTTTTTTTTTATGGTATATAAATTTAACATTATACTTAGGTAAGTAGCAATATACTATACATTTCTGTACCTTGTTTTTTTCATTCAATATTATAGCTTGGATTTAGCTATTTGTAATCAAAGCAGTTCATAAAAGTTTATGGGATATGAGATTGTAGTATTTTCTTTAATTGTTCAGTGTCCTGTAAAACTGGGAATTGAATGACTAACCTAAAAGGTTCTTCTCTGTATATCCAGTGTTGATCAGATAAAAGGCAAAAATTAATCATATATAATTTGTTTGCTCTATTAGTTACAGAGGTTATGACTGTCGAAGTAATTTGTTTTACACTCAAATTGGTGAAATTGTGTACCATGTGGCTGCAGTGGGTGTCATTTATAATCGACAACAGAACACACAGCGTTTTTACCTGGGTCACGATGATGATATTCTCTGTCTGGCTATTCATCCTTTGAAAGACTATGTGGCAACAGGCCAGGTAGGCTCCTTTGAAAGACTGTGTGACAATAGGCCAGATAGGTTAGACATTTGTTTTAATTTAAAGTTAGGTTAGACTTGCATCATCCTATATAGCTTCCCTGAAAGGAGAGAAAACTCTTCCCTTTTTTCTTTCTCTCTTCCTTCCTCTCTTTCTTTGTGCCTCCTCTTGCTCTTTCTCCCTTTCTCTCCTTTTCTCCCATTCCCTCCCTCCTTTTTCTCCCTCCTTTCTTTCCTTCATTCCAAAAACATTCATCAAGCACATTCTATGTATCAGGAAATGTGCTGGGAATATAAAGATAAATAAGATATCCTCTTGCCATGGTGTAAAACTCATATTTTGAGGAGGAAGACATAAATGCAAGAAAAGTTGTGATACGGTATTTTAAGTATAGATTGGGGTTACTCAACCTTAACACTATTGATGTTTTAGGCCAGATAATTCTTTGTTGTGGGAGGCTGACCTGTGTGCTGTAGGATGCTTAGCAGCATCCCTGGCCTCTATTCACTATATGCCGGTAACACCCACCCCCCTGAGTTGTAACAACCAAAACGTCTCCAGACAGTACCAGATATCTTCTGGGAGACAAAATCACCCTGCTTTTTAATGTACGTATAAAGTCTGGTAGCAGTGTAATGAAGGACTGATTGTGCCCAGTAGAATTGGGGAAACCCTCATAGAGGTGATGACATTTGAGCTGAGTAGTTTATCTGGCAGAGGGGAAGTTGAAGAAAGCTTTCTAAGTGTATTATATCATGTGTAAAAGTGGGGCAAAAAAAAAGTACAGCTTATTTTAAAAAATGTGAGTAGCCCACAGTGTGTAAATCTTAGAGTGCACAATGGACATTAGTGGAAGAACTAATCAAAAGGATAGGTGGAGGGCTCAGGGGCAACATTTACCTTTAGTTTATATAAATGATTCCTCCTGAAGCACAGTCAGTTATATACTCATGTGCTATGGCAAGGAATTTGAACGTTATTCTAGTACTACTGGGATGAAGGCAGTGTAAAAAGTGGCCATTTACTACCATGATTCTTGGATTTTAGGGAATTCAGGTCAGATTAAATAAATAGTCAGTATGCCACAGGACATATCTGGATACCCAATAAGCCATAGCTCCTGTGCTTCTGGCTTTGCTTACACAACAGCATTTCTGCTTAGGCACTGTAGATGCAAAGTTTTTCTCCCAAGTCACAGGCTCACGCTGCCTCTTCTACTTTTCCCAGTGTTTTCCACTTCTTTCCTGTGTTATATTACAACCAACCAGTCCCACCTGTATAAAGTTTTAGACTTCTAAAATAAATTGGCCAGGAGCAGTGGCTCATGCCTGTAATTCTAGCACTTTGTGAGGCTGAGGCGAGAGGATAGCTTGAGCTTGGGCGTTCGAAACCAGCCTGAGCAAGAGAGAGACCCTGTCTCTACAAAAAATAGGAAAAATGAGCTGGGAGTGATGGTGCACACCTATAGTCCCAGCTACTCAGGAGGCTGAGGCAGGAGGATGGCTTGAGCCCAGGAGTTAGAGGTTACTGTGAGCTAGGCTGAAACCACGGCACTCTGTAGCCCGAGCAACAGAGCGAGACTCTGTTTCAAAAAATTAATTAATTAATTGTGTTAAAATTGTTCATATTGAAAAGTTCTTCTGAAGTATCTTGAGTGTTTTGAAATTTAGATAAGAAATCTAAAGAGTGTTTTGTCTTACATTTTTTGGAGAATAGAGTACAAAGAACGATCCATTGTCAGGAACTGTGATCTTAATTGGAGATGAAAGAACCTGAATGAAACTTACCTGACAACTTATTTATGTATTTCAACTTGAGTATCTTGACTAACTGAACCATAATTTGAAAATTTTGTCTAATTCAGCAAATATTTGTTCAGTGCTTCCTATTCAAAACTATTAAGTGTTTTGGGGGAACATAAAGGCAAATCAGACTGGCTGCCACTGCTCACAATCTAGTATAAGTGTTGGACAAATTACTGTGTGTATATGTAATTTACTAAAAATTCATTAAAAATATACTCATTTAGATGTCTTATGGGCAGCTCAGATTCAACATGTCTAAAATGGAGATAAAATGGAGATGAATCTTCCCTTCCAAACCTGCTTATCCTTGTATGATTCCTACTTAGAATATGGCACCATATTAACTTGCTTACCTAAACCTGGGAGTCAACCTTCTTGTTCTTCAGCCGCTATAGCCAGTCAGTCCTGGAGTTGCACCCGTTCTTTGATCTGAATATATCTTGATTCTCTGCTTTGAATATTCTTTGCTTTGGATTGTTTTATTTTTTAATTTTTCCATATGTCTACTGACAATCAGTGCTTCATAATTTCTGAACCATTGTTGTAGCCAATAAACTGGTCTCCCGCCTTAAGTTATTTACCCCCTGTCCGTTTTCTTGATTCACTAGTAATCTTTCTAAAAGACTTAAAATTCCTTAATGTTTATTAGTAGCTTTTAGGCTGTCTAAACACACTAGCATGCAATTCAAGGCATTTAACTTAGCCTAACTCTGCAACCTCGTTTTTATCTCTTACTATTTGCCTCCATGTAAACTATGTTCTTGCCTTATGAACTATTTATAATTTGTCCAACATGTATAATTCTGTCACATCTTTTACTTAGTTCCCTTCTCTTGGAAAACTCTTCCCCTTCACTTCTATTAAACACTCCAACTTTATCTAATTCCTACTCCACCTTTTAAGACTTAGGCTAAATAACATATCTGAGAACTTTCCCAACCTCTCCCTCCTCCTCTTCATCCCTAAATGAGACCCCCAAAGTGTGCTTTAATAATACTCTGTACCTCAGCCAGCTCTGAATATGATGTTCACATCCAAACTCTCCATTTATTAGCTGTGGGCAAATTACCTAACCTTTCTCCTGTTTCCTCATCTTTTAAAGTAAGGATATGGTTGGTGTCTATCTTATAGAGTTGTTATGATTATTCAATTAGTCAATATTTGTAAGGTGTTTAGAACAGTTTCTAGCATATAAGTCAGTTCTCAGTGAATGTTAGTCATCATCATTCTCATCATCATCATTTCCGATTGAGATGTCCAGTAGACAATTGAAAATGTAAGTCTTGGGTTCAGAAGGAAAGGAATGATTAGGGAGTAGGATTTGGGAGTGGTTTGTTGATTTAACCATTGAAACTGTGAAAGTGAGGTATTGCAGGACAAAAATGCACAATGAGAAGACTATAGAATTAAAGATAGAATCTTGGGGGAGGTTTGCATTTAAGTAACAGGTGATGAAATTGTGAAGGAAACTCAGTAGTAAGTCAAGGAGACCAGAGAACCAGGAGAGTAGTACTGTAAAATCATCAAAAGTATCAAATTCTATAGAAATTACATGAAAAGAGAACTTAGAAGTCACTGGTAATGTTTGGCTAAATAACTTCTGAATAACTTAATGAAATATTGGCAAGTTGTGGTATTGGTTTTTGTTATGTCTTTATATAAAATCAATCTCAAAATTAAGTATGATTGACAGCCATATTATTTCAGGAGTTTTCTTTATATATAAAGATACTATATCTCTTTATGCTTATAGTTAAAGAAAGTGATTACTTGAGTCTAGAGGAATAACTAAGAATTGATAGTGCATTAGTGGACATCATAAACCAAGTTAGAAGACAAAGGACAGAGTGCTACAACAGTAAAATTGTCTTTTCAGGGTCTTGTTTACATGCTTGATGTTTTAAACCCCTCTGAATCTTTGTTTACACCATTACCCTAGTCTAGAATATGCTTTCTTGCTTCTCTTTGTGAATAAGTCCTGCACTTTCTGAAGGCCCAGCTTTAGTACCTATTCTTCCTAAAGTGTCTCTCCACAACCTTTTCATTTTCATTAAGCATATATTACCAGGTGTTCTTATTTAATTGAAAATGTCCTGTTTTCCCATTGAGTTTTTAAAAGTTACCTGAGTGTTTTAGTGCTCATTGTATCTAGCACAGAAATCCTGCCAATAATAGGTACTCAGTAAGCATGTATTATCTGTATTGATTAAGTATAGGATAAGTGTCACATAGTTCTAGAACATTCCTAGAAACCCTGAGCCTGGCCTCACTAGCTTTTGAACAAATGTAAGAAAAAAATATCAGTCTGCTTTATATTTTTTACAGCAAATAATCAAAGGCTGTAAATTCTCTCATTTCGTTTTAATAGACATAAAAATAAATAATTGTATATAATGACTTTTATAATTCTTTCTATTTTAGGTAGGTAGGGATCCCTCAATTCACATATGGGATACAGAGACCATTAAACCATTGTCGATATTAAAGGGCTGTCATCAATATGGTGTTTGTGCTGTTGACTTCTCAGGTAAGGCTGTTTGCTGTCTCAATAAGAGTGATCAAAATGCAGAGGCAGTACATAGCATTTTAATCTAAGTCAGTGTCACCTAAACTTGTCTTTTAGCTGTGACTTTCACAGTTTTTATCAAGTATTCATAATAAGTTATGTCTTAATCAAACACAACTATGAAAGTGTGGATTTGCTGGCTACTTTATGAGTATAATTTTATACCCATTAAAATTAGTATGTTTCTATTAAAATAAAACATGTTTGTCTACATAACACCTAAAATCATTTCAGTTGCTATAAGTAGTATGTATAATATCTCCCACTTTGGGCAAATGCTGATCTTATTTAATGTTTTATAGCCACAGAGTAAACTTTGAAAATGTTTAGGGTAAAAGGCTAAAAAAGAAAGAGTTGAGAACTAAAATACTTGTCTTAGACATTTCTATAAAGTGACAGTTTTAAGCTGTCTTTTAAAAATAATTTTAGATCATGTTAGCACTTTGCTGTATATTTGAAAGTTTAACAGCTACAGATAGATCCACACCAAAAGCTAGAGTGTGGATAAGGAAGAAGGAGAAAATACCATTAATAGAGAATTATATATTAAGAAACAGTAAATTAGTGCTTTTTGCTGCTGTGACTAAAGTGGTACATTATCCATAGTGGAGCCTGGGGGGAAAACATATATACATATTCAAGAATTTGCTAACAGTCATGAAACAAGAAAATGAATTGCAAACTAAGTGGGTTAAAAAGAAAAATACCATCGGAACAGTGAGGAACTTATTTAGGTTTGCAAAAAGTGTGGCAACGTGGAACACATTTTCTTTAGTCTGAGTCTTTACAACCTATAAACATGCACACCCATCAGCATGTCTCATCAGTCATTTGTCTCAATGATTTGTCTAATATATTGTATTGCTTGATAATAACTAAAATAATTGGCCTACCCTAAAAGCAGTCATATTAATAGCAACCTGTTGTTATAACCTACATGTTTTTCATCTGCTTAACTTTTAATAATCACTCAGAATTCTTATATCACAATAGAGTTCTTACGGTAAATTTAATTAAAGTAAATCTTTTTTTTTTTTTTTTTTTGAGACAGAGTCTCGCTGTGTTGCCCAGGCTAGAGTGAGTGCCGTGGCATCAGCCTAGCTCACAGCAACCTCAAACTCCTGGGCTTAAGCGATCCTACTGCCTCAGCCTCCCCAGTAGCTGGGACTACAGGCATGCACCACCATGCCCGGCTAATTTTTTCTATATATATATTTTAGTTGGCCAGATAATTTCTTTCTATTTTTAGTAGAGACGGGGTCTCGCTCTTGCTCAGGCTGGTCTCGAACTCCTGACCTTGAGCAATCCACCCGCCTTGGCCTCCCAGAGTGCTAGGATTACAGGCATGAGCCACTGCGCCCGGCCTGAAGTAAATCTTTTAAGTCCCCTCCTTTCTTAATTTTCTTTTCCTTCTCATTTTTTAATCTATTTTTTTCTGGTTTTCTTATCTCCTTCCCTTCCCCCACCCCAATCTGATAGATACATAAGATAAATGAGATCAGGTGAGATGACAACAGATATGTTTAGATGATTTGAGAAACTTTTATTCCCCCTCCTTACAAATTCTGATTCTTTTTATAGCCTGTTATGTTAAATGTTATGTAAATGTTAGTACGCATGCCTAACATTTAACATTATTTTATCAAATTTTAAATATACTGTGTGGGTTTAGAATATATGCTGAATGTTTTTTATCTTCCAAATGTTAATGGTCAGTATATCTCTCTGATCAATTTTCATAGCGGATGGGAAACGTTTGGCTTCAGTTGGAATAGATGATAGCCACACTATTGTGCTGTGGGACTGGAAGAAGGGAGAGAAACTTTCAATAGCAAGGTAGGGAAAAAATGATATCACATTAGCAAAATACTGGAATTACTTTGGACTTAAAATTTTTTAAATTAAAACAATTTTGAAATGAAGCAAATATTAACTTTTTTATTGCTGCCATCTTTATTACCATTGAATAAATAAATAATATAATCAAATGATTTCAGGATTCCTTTGTAGATATATCCTTTGAACCTACTTTTAATGTGACTATAATATGGCATTGGAAATAGCCGTTATTTGAAATGTTCATGTACAGAGAGTGAGTTCTGTATGATAGGCTATTTTATAGTCATTGGAGAGCATGATAAAATACTTACATTTTTAAGTGAAAGAAGATACACATACATATATATCACAAAGAAGTTATATGTTATTTTTATTTTCTTATATTTTTCTATGTTTTTTACAATGAACATATTTTTAGAATAAAAATATTAACAATTCTTTAAAGGAAGAAATATTCAACAGTGTCAGAGTTTTTTTTTAGCATCTTTAAAGTAACATTAAAGCACTTTTAAAATATAGATAAATACTTTTTACAGAGTATATAGATAATGCCCAAATAGATGATAGTTTAGGAGGAACTTCATAGTTGGAAAGGCTATATTAAGCTATAACAAAGTATTATAAGAAGAATTTCTTTACCTCATTCATACCACAAATCACATTCCCTATGCATAGTACTATAGTTAGGTATTATAGATGCTGTATAAAAGCAGTTGAGTTTTTACTGTTCCTATCTTCTGAGATTTTGTTGAACAATTAACATATTAAAATGATGACAAAAGACCAAATGTACACATGCATGATTACACAGCCCAAATCTGAGAGACAAGTGGGAGACAAATACTTAGTGAATGGAGTAACCAAGATAGGGTATGGATTAGGCAAAAGATTATTACAGGAAAGATGAATCTTCAGAGCTAACACATATTGGTGTTTGTTTCAGAGGAAGTAAAGATAAGATTTTTGTTGTAAAGATGAACCCCTATGTGCCTGATAAACTAATCACAGCTGGAATTAAACATATGAAATTTTGGCGGAGAGCAGGTAAGGAAGTGCTTCTTTTCACTCCTTTGAAATTTAAGAAATTATTACTTTAAAAAGTAATTTAACTAAGTGCAGTGTATTACCCTGGACTGGATCCTGGAACAGAAAAGGGGCATTTTGAGAAAAATTGATGAAATCTGAATGAAGTCTGGAGTTCAATTTATGGTAATGATTTAGACCTGTTAATTTATTAGTTTTGACAAGTGATCTATGGTAATATAAGATGTTAACACTGGTGAAAACTGAATGAGTTATCTTTGCATCATTTCTGGAAATCTAAAATAATCCAAAATAAGTTTATTTTTTTTACAAGTGATTCATTGTCTTGATGTTTTTTGAACAAATGTAAGATTTATTTTATCACTGTTTATTAGCTGCATTTATGTAGTATTCATGTTTATAAAAAGGATTTGATAGGGCAACTATAGTTAACAATAATTTATTATATTTCAGAATAGCTAGAAGTTTTCAGATGTTCCCAACATAAAGCAATGATAAATGTTTCAGGTGAATCATGTCCCAATTACTCTGATTTGATTATTTTATGTTATATGCTTGTATCAAAATATAACATGTACTCCATGAATATGTACAATTATTATGTATCAATAAAAAATTAAAAATAATAAAAATCAGAATATAGAAAAAAATAAAAGCATACCATGAGAAGATATAAAAAAAAGGATTTGATAATGAGATTAATCAAGTGATATCTAGACTCCTTCTGTCTGTTGAATACATGTTTTGTATTCTAAACTGAAAATGAAAAATTTTGTAGAAATTCTTTATATGCTATAAAATGATGCAAACATGGAACGTTATATTACTTTAGTAATTTGTAATTGTGAATGTGGAAGAAGTTCACATTTTAAAGTAAAAATTATTGTCTCTTTTTCAAATAGAATAGTACACTTAAAATTCCAGCAGTGTGACATCAAAGTCTCAATAAATTTAAACCTTTCAGAAAAAATATGTAAACATAGGAAAAAGTGAAACATTTATTAGAAAAGAGTAAACTTAGTGAAGACATTTCTAAAATTCAAGTGACTTTTCACTGTTAGTGGGAATGTAAGTTGATATATCAACTTTGGAGAATGATATGTCAAGAGTTGATACCTTTCTTATCTGTATGTTGTTCCCTTTGCACATTACCCTATGACCATTCCAAGGCATTCCTAGAGAAACTCTTGCACTTATATAGAAGAGGCCCTTTCAAGAATGTTTAAAGCAGCATTGTTTTCTATAGTAAAAACCTGGAAGCAACTTAAATACCCATTAATAAGAAAATGGATAAGCCATGGTATGTTTATATAATGGAATGCTATATGGTTATACAAATGAGTTCTTTAGAGGTAAAAATCAACGTGTATAAAACTCTATACCAAATCATTGGTAAATCAACTTGTGAAAATATATGCAGGATGGTATTTGTAGAAAATTTTAAAACATGGAAAAATGGAAAATAATATATTCTTAAGAAATTCATAAATATGTAATAAGATATGTATAAAGGCATACATGAGAATAATCAGCATCACATCCAGAATAGCAGGGAGTGAAGAAGGGATATGGGATTGGCATGATATTTTAGTTACTTTGGTATTTTTTGTAGGTTGGTAGTGGATATACAAACATTCATTGTATTTGGGTTTTTTTTAAATACCTTTTTGTATTCTTAAATATGTCATAATAAAAATTTTGAAAAATATCAAAAGTGCTATGTTTATGAAAATGAGTTCTTTAGAGGTAAAAAATGAATATGTATAAAACTCTATGCCAAATCACTGGTGAATAAAGCAAGTTGTAAAAGAATATATGCAGGATGGGCCGGGCGCAGTGGCTCACGCCTATAATCCTAGCACTCTAGGAGGCCAAGACGGGTGGATAGCTCGAGGTCAGGAGTTCGCGACCTGAGCAAGAGCGAGACCCCGTCTCTACTAAAAATAGAAAGAAATTATCTGGCCAACTAAAAATATACATAGAAAAAATTAGCCCGGCATGGCGGCGCATGCCTGTAGTCCCAGCTACTCGGGAGGCTGAGGGAGTAGGATTGCTTAAGCCCAGGAGTTTGAGGTTGCTGTGAGCTAGGCTGATGCCACGGCACTCACTCTAGCCTGGGCAACAGAGCGAGACTCTGTCTCAAAAAAAAGAATATATGCAGGATGATATTTATAGAAAATTTTAAAACATGGGAAAATGGAAAATAATATATTCTTAAGAAATTCATAAATATGTAGTAAGATATGTATAAAGGCATACATGAGAATAATCAGCATCACATCCAGAATAGCAGGGAGTGAAGAAGGGAAGTAAAACTGACTTAGTCCAGGTCTTTATTCATCCAAAAAGCTATAGCCTAAACGCAGCCAGGCAAAATGTTGCCCAAATCACTTATTGAGACACCTGTATTTTTCTTTTTAATTCTCCTTATTGTTGCATGTCTTTCTATTCAAACAACAATAGAAAATAAATTTTGCTTCTTTATAATTGTGTACATTTTGAAAGTCGTACTTTTCATAATATTTTTGTGAACCAGGGGGAGGATTGATTGGAAGAAAAGGCTACATAGGCACACTGGGGAAAAATGACACAATGATGTGTGCAGTATACGGATGGACTGAAGAGATGGCTTTTTCTGGAACATCCACAGGAGATGTGTGTATCTGGAGAGATGTCTTTCTTGTAAAAACAGTTAAAGCACATGATGGGCCAGTGTTCAGTATGCATGCATTGGAAAAAGTAAGTAACCTAAAGAGATGTTAATTTAAACATAATTTGATCACGGAGTATAGAGCATTGTCAGAAGTAAAGGAACATTGCCTTTCTACTTGGCTGGACCACCCAATAATAGTCTGTGGGCAAGGATCACCTTGACCTTGTTTAGTCTCTCTTTTCAAATTCCTGAACCAAGAATAAAATAGGTCTGTGGTTTTAAAAAAAAAAATTTAACCTAATATTTATGAAGCCCTTACCATGAGTCAAAAATTATTCTTAAGTGTTTATATATAATCACAATATCCTGTCAAGTAAGTATCATTATTATTTCCTCTTTTTAAAGGTTGAGGTTATGAAAACTCCAGGAGGATATATGTAACTTACTGAAAGTGGTAGATCTAACTTATGGTTCCAAATTAGAAACTGTTTTTAAAGTCCTATTCTAAAAATAAAATGTTTAGTGTCCCTCTAAATATTATTACAGATTCCATGTTGATATTTTTAAAAACAGTGGAGTCTGGGCACAGTGGCTCATTCCTATAATCCCAGTGCTCTGGAAGGCAGAGGTGAGAGAATCACTTGAGTCCAGGAGTTCAGTACTGGCCTGGGCAACATAACAAGACCCCATCTCTACAAAAAATAAAAAACTTAGCTGAGCGTGATGGTGCGCCTGTAGTCCTACCCATTTGGGAAGCTGAGGTGGGAGGATTGCTCGAGCCCAGAAGTTGGAGGTTGCAGTGAGCTATGATTGCGCCACTGCACTCCAGCCTGGATGACATAGTGAGATCCTGTCTCTAAAAAAATTAAAAATAAAAAAACAAAAACAATGGATTCTTATGCTAATTCCTATTTTTTATGAGCTGTAATTTTTGGCTATGTTCTTTCCTCTACAGTTTTTCAATATAAAGGAGGTTATTGTTTTCTTAAATATTTAGATATTTATTAACTTGAACCTTTTATTTTCATAGGGATTTGTAACTGGAGGAAAAGATGGTGTGGTAGCTCTTTGGGATGACTCCTTTGAAAGATGTCTCAAGACCTATGCTATAAAAAGAGCTGCTTTGGCCCCAGGATCTAAAGGTGATTTGAGATTTAGCTTATTTTGCAGGAAAAGAGATTAATTGCTCATTAATATGCTTGATCACTGGGGCAGAACACACGGAATATATTTTTCCTTCTTGACTTGATAGGCATCAGTTAAATGGAAAAAGTCACTTAACTGGATACTAGAATCATTGCTGTCCTTTCAAAAATTTATTTTCTATAATATACATGATAAAATACTAGCCAAGTACAAGATGATTAATGCTAATTTTTAACATTTTTAATTTTCCAAAGAAAATTTTCACATAAGCATCGCATTTATTACCAGTCGGGAACTTGTTTTCAATCTTGACGTTTTGTTTCACCTTGGCATTTTGTTGACCCTGCCTCTCTACCCTCTCAGGCCCTTCTTCCCTTTGCCCTTTCTTTGAGTGCATTTCTTCCTTCAAGGCCCTGCACTACGTTCTCTCTGACTTCTAGGCCTTTCTACATGATATTACTTTTTCCTAGAATTTTCCCTTTCTTGTCCCTCTTACTGCCTCCAGTTACCTGACCACATAACTCATTTCTTCAAATCTCAAACACTGTTTCTTTTAGGATGATCCCTCCCATCCTCACCTCCCCATAAAAAGGCTAAATTTCCTTGCTATATGCTGCTCCTCACACGGTCTCTTTTCCACATTGTATACTCTGTGAAGGCAGCAGTTGGGTCTATCATGTTTAATAATATATTGCTCAAGCCTGCCTAGGACAAGTAGACATAAACAAATACAGCAGCCCTCTGTATCCATGGGTTCTGCACCCTCTGATTCAATGAACCATGGAGCAAAAATATTCAAGGAAAAAAATAAAAATACAACTATAAAAAATAATACAAATTTAGAAACACAGTATAAATATTATTTACATAGAATGTATATCATACTCAGTATAAGTAATCAACAGATGATGTAAACTATACAGGAGAAGGTGCATAGGTTATATGCAAATACTATGCCATTTTATATAAGGGACTTGAGCATCCAGTGATTTTGGTATCTGTGAGGGTCTTGGAATCTATCCCCTGCAGATACCAAGGGACAACTGTATATCTTAAGTTAAATTGAATTAAAAGTATTAATCAGAATATTGTAAGTGCTCTAAGAGGTACAGGATTTGGATGTGGAGGGGCTAAGAGAAGAGGTAAATAAATAGTTGTCAGAATGGTAGGAGCCATAGAATTGTAGTATGTAGGTGGGACTTGTTTTGAGATTAGTAAATTGAATGATTGGAGGAAATACAGTACATTTGTTAGAATACTTAAACTAGGCCAGGCGCAGTGGCTCACACCTGTAATCCTAGCACTCCGGGAGGCCGAGGCGGGTGGATCGTTTGAACTCAGGAGTTCTAGACCAGCCTGAGCAAGAGAGAGACTCCCATCTCTACGAAAAATAGAAAGAAATTATATGGACAACTAAAAATATATATAGAAAAAATTAGCCGGGCATGGTGGTGCATGCCTGTAGTCCCAGCTACTCGGGAGGCTGAGGCAGGAGGATTGCTTGAGCCCAGGAGTTTGAGGTTGCTGTGAGCTAGGCTGATGCCACGGCACTCTAGCCTGGGCAACAGAGTGAGACTGTATCAAAAAAAAAAAAAAAAAAAGAATACTTAATCTATAGGAGATTAACCTTGTAATGTGATTTTCACTGTCAGAATAGCATAATTGGCAATATATACATCCTTGTATTATAATGACTTCATACCTAGAAGAATATCTCCATTTAATGTTTCAGGTCTTCTCTTGGAAGATAATCCATCCATACGTGCCATATCTTTAGGACATGGTCATATCTTAGTTGGCACAAAGAATGGTGAAATACTAGAAGTGGATAAAAGTGGCCCAATAACACTTCTGGTTCAGGTAATTTTAAATGCTAATATTTTTTTTCCTTTACGTACAATTGATTCTTTCAATACATAAAAAGCAAAAATTGACAGTGGTGAAAAATAATGTTAAATTAATTAGGGAAATATGTGTTAATGTTAGTATATACAGAAAAAATTTAATTTAGTTATAGCTAAATGTCTTGATATCAGTAAATAAATATGCATATTCTCATATGGAATAATTGCCAATATTTTAAGTAATTTATTGTCACAAAATAAGAGACTAAAGGAAAAAAAAACCACACTTGTAATTTAACCTCATCCATTTATTCCATTTGTAATTTTTTCTTTGAAGTATATTTGTTGAGCCTAAGGCAGTTATTTTTCTCTGAAATTCTTCAGTTCAGTCATTCCTTCTGAAGTTTCTAACTTAGAAAAATAAAAAATGAATGTATGTTAAAATTTTATTATTGAATAAATTGATCAGTAAAAAGATGTTAGTAATAAACCAAAAACTCAGAAATGTAAAAATTTGTGCGGCTGAAATATAAAGTTAAACCACAGGAATAACTGCTGGTCATATGATCCTTAACTTTTCCTTCAGAAATTGTGGATTAGATTTTTAGATGTACATTTCTTCTGTGTATTATGTTTTTCTGAAATGCGGGAAGGGAAATAAATCAATATCATAAAACAGTAAAGGAAGTTTTACTATTTTAACATCATCATTCTATCCTGATGAGAAATTGTCCTCATGCAACTATATATAGTAACACCAAACTTTGGCTTGCCTTTTAGCCCGAAAAAGAATTATTTTCTTTCTTAATACAGACTTTTTTCTCCTTCAGCCCCCACTTCATTCCTGTTAGGACACCAGCAAGTGCACTGGTGATGAAAACAGTGCACATGCTTTAATGTTAACATGTATTTTGACATAGGAGAGTTTGTAAGCAGATGACAAAATGTTTATATTTGATTAACTGGTGTCTTACTGTTTAAATTCAGTTACATACTATGCCTTTGAAAGAAAAAGATGTTGGAGTCATGATGTTAAACATGTTTATGATCTCTTGGAAAATATTAACATAAGTACATTTTTACAGATGAGATGATTAAAACATGCAGTTTTATAATTGTGAAAAAATTAGAAGTTATAAATGATATCTGTTAAGAGAAAAACTTTAGACAAAATAAATTTAACTGAGTTTATTTGAGCATTAAAGGATTCATGAATCAGGCAGTACTCAGAACTGGTCTGCTGCAGCAACATGTGCAGCAAGCTTTTATAGGCTGAATGTGGAAGCAAGACAAAGAAAATGTATTTAGTTGGTTAGAGTAGAAAGACCTTATAGAGGTTAGTTGGCAGTTTATGATTAGTAAAGTCTCTAGTTTCATTTTACTACTTACATTGGGCTTTGGTTTGCTTACATAGGAACCAAAAGTGCTGGGGCTCTTTCAGCCTAATAGCCTCCCAATTAAAAATTGTTAACATATCATTTTTGCTAGTTATTATAAAGTTTAAGACTTCTAATGTCTTATTATCTCCTTGACATCAGGAACAAGACAAGGATACCAGATCTCACCATTATTGTCCAACATTGTGTGTGAGTCTTTAGCCAATCCAGTAAAACAAAACAATAAAAGGTGTATATATTGGAAATAAATGGACAACAGGGTTGGTATTTTCAGATATTATAATCCTATACCTTGAATATCAAGAGAACAAACTGAAAAATTATTAGAACTAGTTAAGGAGTCCTGTAAAGTGACTAGATACATAATCACATATAAAAATCAATAGTATTTCTATATGCTAGCAAAAACCAGTTAGAAAATATGACATTGAAAATGCTTCTCACCAAAAAACTGTATAATAACCAGGAATAAATATAGCTAAAAATATGTAAGACCTTTGTTAAGAAAACTGTAAGATTTTACTAAAGACATAAAAGAACTAAGTAACCTCTAAATTGAATAAGATCACAATCCAAATCTTTTTTTTTTTTTCCGAGTACAGGGAACTTTATTGATGGTACATGACAAGGTGGGGCTCCCTAGGCCCCTCCCATTCTTCAGGGGCTCTGGCGTGGAAACTGTGTCTTGAGGAGGGGAGATTCTCAGTGAGATGGGGACTGAGTAGGCAGGGACACCCCAGAAGCTGAGGCCTCTCTCTGCGCTCTGGCTGGGGCTGGTGGTCCAGGGCTCTTACTCCTTGGTGGCCATGTGGGCCATGAGGTCCACCACCCTGTTGCTGTAGCCAAATTCATTGTTGTACCAGGCAATGAGCTTTACAAAGTGGTCGTTGAGGGCGATGCCAGCCCCAGCATCAAAGGTAGAAGAGTGGGTGTCACTGCTGAAGTCGGAGGAGACAACCTGGTGCTCAGTGTAGCCCAGGATGCCCTTGAGGGGGCCATCCGCCGCCTGCTTCACCACCTTCTTGATGTCGTCATACTTGGCCAGCTTCTCCAGACGGCAGGTCAGGTCCACCACTGACACGTTGGCAGTGGGGACATGGAAGGCCATGCCAGTGAGCTTCCTGTTCAGCTTGGGGATGACCTTGCCCACGGCCTTGGCTGCGCCAGTTGGCACATGGATGATGTTATGGAGAGCCCCATGGCCATCACGCCACATCTTCCCAGAGGGGCCATCCACGGTCTTCTGGGTGGCAGTGACGGCATGGACTGTGGTCATAAGTCCCTCCACGATGCCAAAGTTGTCATGGATGACCTTGGCCAGGGGGGCTAAGCAGTTGGTGGTGCAGGAGGCATTGCTGACGATGGTGAGGTTGTTTTGGTACTTGTCGTGGTTCACGCCCATCACAAACATGGGGGTGTCAGCAGAGGGGGCAGAGATGATGACCCTTTTGGCACCCCCATCTAGGTGAGCCCCGGCCTTCTCCAGGGTGGTGAAGACGTCAGTGGACTCCACAATGTAATCAGCACCCGCTTCACCCCATTTAATTTTGGTGGGATCTCGCTCCTGGAAGATGGTTATAGGATGGCCATTGATGACAAGCTTCCCGTTCTCTGCCTTGACCGTGCCATGGAACTTGCCGTGGGTGGAGTCGTACTGGAACATGTAGACCATGTAGTTGAGGTCAATGAAGGGGTCATTGATGGCAACAATATCCACTTTGCCAGAGTTAAAAGCAGCCCTGGTGACCAGGCGCCCAATACGGCCAAAGCCGTTGATTCCAGCCTTCACTTTCACCATGGTGTCTCGGAGACGGTGCTGGCGCTGCGCGAGAAGATGCAGCTGTCTGTCAAACGGGAGGACCAGTCACAATCCAAATCTTAATGGTGCTTTTTCTGTGTATATTGAGATGATCATGCAGTTTTTGCTTTTTATGCTACTGGTACAATGTACTGCATTAATTGATTTTTGAATGCTATGTCAACCTTGCATTCCTGGGATAAATCCCACTTGGTTATGGTATATAATTCTTTCTATATGTATTGGATTTGGTTTGCTAGTATTTTGTTGAGGATTTTAGCATCCATATTTACCAGGGATATTGGTCTGTAGTTTTCTTGTGATGTCTTTGTCTGGTTTGGGTATCAGGGTAATATTGGCTTCAGAAGTGTTCCCTCCTCTTTGTCTCTTTCCCTGACTACACCCAGCTGTTAAACTCCTTTAATTGCTGGCCAATTGCTTTATTGTTTTCAACCTTTCCAGGGATATAAATTGCTCCACAGACTAAACCAATCAAATTCAGGCTCCTTTGAAAGGAAAGTTCCCCCAGTTAGAGTTTGAGGTTTGTTCTGATTCCAAGCCGGCTCCTTCCAGCTATCTCTGAGATTTCCCTGGTTCTCTTGGAAAAACTAGCTGGTCTGCAGTTAAGCCTGTATGTCCAATGAGTCTACTAGTCTCCTCCCACTTGCCTTTATAACAGCCTCCACCATTTCTGAGAATACCCTTAGGCATGAGCATTTCCACACTCTGCTGTAAATAAAGTCAGTTCCTTTGAGAAGAGATTTTAGTAGCTATCTGTTTGTCTGGCTTTCCTCTTACTCCAGGCAAAATCTCTGGGCCAGGGCTCTGGAGTTGAGAGTGAGGCCAATGGAATGCTTCTCCCTGAGTGTTCCAGGCTTGGTAAGGAAAGGGGGAACAGTAGGCTCAGGTGTTCTTGAGTTGCCACCAGGGCTCTATTATTCTCAGTGTCACTGCACCCAAGGTAGAGCCTCCATTTGGAGGAGAAGCTGGGCAGAAGAAGGGATCTCCCACCTGTCAGCTGAGCTCACCAAGAATTTAGCCTCAGCAACACACAGCTGGGGGCAGGATGAGAAATGCTGACATCCTGCCCCTCCTGGGAAGATAGGCCTCCTACTGGGAGCTAGAGGGGAGAGAGAGAGAGAGACTGGTATTCTTAGTTGCATCAGTCTGGCCTGGAGGTTCCATCTAGATGAGGAGGGAAAAAGGGAATAGGTCTCAGTTTATTTTATTAATTATTCTTTTTTTTTGAGACAGGGTCTAGCTCTGTCACCTGGGCTAGAGTGCAGTGGCGCCATCATAGCTCACTACAACCTCAAACTGCTGGGCTTAAAGGATCCTCTGCCTCATCCTCCTGTAGTTGGGACTGCTGGCTAACTTTTAATTTTTTGGAGAGATGGGGTCTTGCTATGTGGTCAGACTGGTCTTGAACTCCTGGCCTTATGCAATCCTCCCACTCCCAAAGTGCTAGGATTACCACCATGAGCCACCACACCCAGTCTGGATCTTAGTTTAAATACCACAAACTCTTGCTCTTCTTACCAGATTTAGCAGATTTTCTTGAATGAATGTTACTTCATTTGTTGTATCTCCTTGGAACTATTTCCAGAGACTTTAAATGGTTTTGTTGTGTTTTAAATTTTTACTAGTTTCACTGGTGAGCAGGTGTGTGGAGCTTCTCACTTTATCATACTGGAAGTCCCTACTGTGTAGCAATTATTAACATTCTAGGGCAGCTAATTCTTATCCTCTCCACCCAGAGGATGTTCTAGGATTATAAGTTAATTTTAATGCTAACTTGATTATGTTGTAATTGTGAAGATAAAGTTGTTACAAAGATACTTTATGGTGTATTCCAAAGATAAACAAAAGTTTTATTGTACTTATTCATTATGCATTATCATATATTATGGAATGTTGTCTTTAGTTTTATTCTAAATAAAGTATACTGTATGTGTGTGTGTGTGTGTGTGTGTGTGTATATTTAGGTTAAATTGATCTTGGTTATCTTTTCTTTATAGGGACACATGGAAGGAGAGGTGTGGGGTTTGGCTACACATCCTTATCTGCCCATCTGTGCTACTGTAAGTGATGATAAAACCTTAAGAATATGGGATCTGTCTCCTAGTCATTGTATGTTGGCTGTCCGGAAGCTGAAAAAGGGTAAGAGGCTCTCAGACTTGAACATAGATTAAATTGTCACAATTTTCTAACCTTTACAAATATAAGAGAGCAATAATAGGCATGTAAAAAGAGACTTTAAATATTTTGAAATATTTATTCAGTGTCTACTTGCTTATGGTGCTACATAAGGAAAATTAATTATACCAGTCTTTGCCTTTGCCTATGATCATGCCTAAACTGAGCAAATTTCCAGTGACATGTTGGAAGAAAGAGCATAGGAAGTAAACAAAGCTATATTTTTCATCCCTTTGTGATTATGGATTATGCAGAATTCAGAACTGGAAACTAGTGGGGAGTTAGCTACATTCCCAGCAAAAAATCAGGTCCCTCAGGCAGGGGTCATCGCAAAGGATAAGGAAATAATAGAAAATAGAAAATAATAGAATAGAGAAATAAAAGAATAAACAGACGAAAGTACAGTTTTATAAAGAATAGACTTTATAGGTGGAGGCTCGGGGAGACCCCACAGCATTCCCGTGAGCTGTCAAGCCAGGAGTGAAGTTTCACATCAATATTTATGGGTACAGTGATCGGTTGCCAGGGGTAACATATTTACATAATAACAGGTAGTTCGTTTTATGTTAAAAGTCTCCCCAAAAGCTTCTAGAGATTCCTTAATTAACTCTACGTGAGCAAAAGGTTACAAAATCTTTCAAAGACAAACTTCTAAGATAAAGCTATCATTTAACAGAAGGGTTAAACAGAGATATAGTGGCTCCATATTTCTTTATCTAGTTATTGTGGATGGAGACAGGTAGTCAGGAGTCAAGCAGGAACTGTCCCTTGGGCTAATTGCTTTTAGCCGCAGGTGTCTATCTGTTGGTGGGCACTCTTTGATCAGCTCTCATCCCGTGGCTCCATGCAAACCTGCTTTGTCGTACAAAGCAGGTGAAAACCACAGGTTTGAGACTGCAGTGTCACCTTAGAAAGCATCTGCCATTGACCTTTGAGATGCCCTCCTGAGGTGAGGCAGCTTTTGATATGTGAACTAACACCTTCACATATTCCTTCAGGGCAAAGCCCTGCAAAACTCCTCACATCATTTCTGTCTCCATCTAGCATATCTCTATGGAGCAATATTTCTATGGGACAACATCTGTATAGCAATATTAATCTATGGGGCAACAGAAACTAAGAAGGCCTTAACTTAAAAAGGAGTAACAGAGTGGAAGGAAGAATATTATAGGATAAAACAGAACTGGACACATTTGTAGGAGGCAGATGAGGCTGTCAGTGTAGGCTGTCAGTGACAAAGGCTTCAACTGTTGGAGCAATGCTGTTACTATTAACCTAGGGTAGATGAGCATATACAGGCAGCTTTGAATTTCTTAGTAAAGTGGCAGAGAATGTTATCTAATAGAGTGGAGGAGCTATACTATAGCTCTAGTTGCAAAAGTTGGGAATAGCTACAGTAAGAAATGTAACAGGGTCAATAGATGAAAGAAAGGATGGTATAGCCACAGGAAAAGCCAAGTTGAAGTTAGGTAGCACGGATTTGCAATTCAATCAGTTGATTTCTTTTCACTTTCTTCTGTTGACTTGAAGAGTTATAGTCTGTTCACTTCTTTTAAGATTACTGTTAAATATTTAACATGTAAACTTTACTAAAAATTTGAAGTTTCTCACAGTCTCTAGAACTCTTCAATTCTAGTCACTGTCCTCCCTTTTTTTAGTTATTGATGTCCAGCATTTTTATTCTCTGTTTTTTGGGTTTTTTTTTTTTTTACCCTCACAGCCCCATTCAATTGACATTATTATTAATATTATTTAATGAAGTCAGTATTTACTTAGGTTTATCTGCACCTATACATTTCTTTGTTCACCTTTTCTTCTTGAATCTCAGAGTTTTTTGTTTTATCACTTTTCTCTTCCTAAAATGTACCCTTAAAATTTCTTTAGTAAAGGTTTGTTGGAAATTCTCTCAGCTTCCTTTGTCTGAATTAGTGGAACACTGAGGGCAGGGTCGTGGGAATGGTCCATCCCAGCAGCAAGAGTATTTTATCACTACATTACAATTCTTAAAAAGACTAATTTTTATTCAGTTTTATTATTGTTTTAGAATTCTCTATAGGCAGCGTATTGCCACTTTGAGTAAAGTGTTACAACCACCCTGCCCTTGGTATACCACTAGTCTGAACATATTTTGATTTTTTTACTCTTATTCTTGAATGCTAATATAACTGCTTCTGGAGTTCTTGGTTGAAAGATATTATTCCTCTAGTTTCCACCGCTCTCTTTCTTTCTTTTGCAGTTCTGCAGTGTAATAACATTGTGCATGTATATGGAATTTATTTTTATTTATTCTGTTTAGGATTTGTTATGCTTCCTGAATCTGTGGATTTATATCTTGCATCAGTATTGAAAAATTCTGTGCCAGTATTAGCAGCTCCTTTTAGGACTAGATCTTTACATTAGGTTGTAGGGAAAATTCATTATTCTGTATTTTTGTTTTTAAATATTCTATAATCACCTTTATTTTTATATTTGTCATCATTGACTCAAGAAGAAAACAGGTAGATTTTCTTAATTTGAAAGGGATATGTGTGGATTTTATACTGGTTGAGTTAATTATAACAAGATTACTGAAGTCATACTGGATTAAATATTATAAAAGTTATCTCTGAAATATTCAGTTAGCACATATGGTTTTCCTCAACAAATGAATATACATGTATCATGATCATGAGGCTTAATGTTTTATAAAAACAAGTCATTATAGTTAAAGTAGACTGTTATAGGAAAATTTCTGACAGACAACTCAATTTTATGGCAACCAGTTAAAGAATAAGCAGAAGTATAAATATATAACATGGGTTAATGTTTATATTCTTAATGTCTGTGAAGTAAATATTAAATTTTTGCCAGACTTTTGTGCTTTTCTATATAATGACATAGTGGAAAGTTTCCCTTAAGAACTTAAATCTCATGGTTTTAGCTTTTAATTATAATAAATTCTGAATTTTTAATAGACTTTCTGTTTTTTAATTCTGCACAATTATTTCATGTCTTGGCTCATTTCATATTTTCTGTATGTCTCTCTGTATAGCATCTGTGTAATTTCTTAAGATCTTTATTCTAGTTCTTAATTCTTTTTGTAGCAGTTCCTTCACATCTGCTTCTTAACCTGCCCATTAGCTGTTTAATTTTGATAATTCTCATTTTTAGAAGTTCTATTTGTTTTCTTTTCAAGTTTTCCTGAGATTTTTTATAACATCCTTGTTTATGTTTTAGATTTCCTTTTTTATATCTTTAATCTTAACTACACTGATCAAATAAAGAATATAAAATCTAATTATCTGACATTCCCCCAAGGATCTGATTATGTTGTGTTTTGCTTTCTGCTGTTTTGGGTGGGTTTTTTGGTTTTGCTTTTTTTCCTGCTGACTCCTTCCTACTAGTCCATTTTCTTGTGTCCTTTAAATTTTGGATTGTAAGTTCATATTTGGTTGGCTTTCTTTACCTGTGGAAATCCTACGATGTCTGAATTGAAGGTGTGCTTCCAGAGAGATTTTGTGTTTTCTTCTGCCAGGTGTCTGGGATGCTACTATCTAGAACCACTAAAAATTAATTTTTTTAACTGGGATTACATAGATCATGTAATTAGTATAAATTCAAATCCAAGATTTGTGTAAGCCACCCTAAATTTGTAAATTCTCAAGTACAATTTTTCCCTCTCCATCTAGAACCCAGAACAAGTCTGTTTCCTGATTTCTTTATTGCTGGGCAAATTTTTTTTTTTTTAAAAAGTTTGTTTCTCTATTTTTCTCCTGAGATATGGTTGTGATACTGGATCAAAATGACAATATGGTATTTGGAAATATTTTTTGCAAAAAATATTCGTGTAATTATCTATTTTATTTTTTTTAATTTTTTTTATTTCAGCTTATTACAGGGGTACATATATTGCCTTTGCCCCACCCAAGGCAGAGCATCAGACATGTCCATCCCCTAGATGGTACCCACCGCACCCATTAGGTGTGAATATACCCATCCTCTCCTCTCCCCCTCCCATCTGCCCGATACCTGATGAATGTTATTACTATATGTGCACTTATGTATTTCTTAAGGTATTCATGATTCAAAAAAATTAAAGTAAAAATCAGTGAAACTAAACATTTAGTATATTTAAATACAAAATTTATAAATATAAATCAAGTAAACATAAAATTATAAATATATAAGTGTATCTGTGCATTTTAGTTATTAGTAATTTGTTAAAAGTAAATACTTTATAAAAAAAGTTTCAACATGAAACACTGAAAATAAAATAATTGATCTTTCTTTTAAAGCAGCCTTAAAAAGCAAAGTTCATTAGTGGTATTGAGTTGTTAAAATAATTAATTTTGTGCAGATTTTCCCAGCTGCATAAAAGGCCCTTACTGACTTCACCATACACTGGTCTGAGTAATGGTGAAAAGATAAATATAATCCAATTATAGATTTCCTTTGACCCTTTTATCATCAGATAATACTATCTCTTGTTTGATAACTTCAGGGCATCTTTTCAAATAACTTTTATTTTGATAGAGACTTTTATGAGATAGCAAGCTATGATGTTTGCTTTAAAGAAAGCATTTCCCTAGCCTGAGCAAGAGCGAGACCCTGTCTCTACGAAAAATAGAAAGAAATTAGCTGGACAACTAAAAATATATAGAAAAAATTAACCGGGCATGCCTGTAGTCCCAGCTACTTGGGAGGCTGAGGCAGAAGGATTGCTTGAACCCAGGAGTTTGAGGTTGCTGTGAGCAAGGCTGACGCCACGGCACTCTAGCCCGGGCAACAGAGTGAGACTCTGTCTCAAAAAAAAAAAAAGAATACTTTATATAAGCCATGCTGAATTAAAAAATCTAATGCAGTGTGTGTATAACTGTGGATGGTAATGATTCAGAGATCAGATTATTTTTTAATTTGGGAACAATGGTTTTACATCATCACTACTGGTATTTTGGAACTTCAAATTAACATGGAATGTAAAAGCCAGTGTTGTAATGAGTACGATTAACATACATCCCTTCAAGAATTCCAGTTTTGTCCAGGAGGTCCAGGTGCATGACTCATTTCCTATGCCTTCAGGGAAGATAAGGCTTTTTTACTCTGATTTTCTGCTTCCCTTTTATTTCTGATAACTGGAGAATTTTCTTATTTTTTATTGAACTCAGCTATACATTTAAAAAGATATTTATTATGTTATGCTTTGCATAAACTCAACTTTCCACTTGCTCTATGCCTGCACCCAACCAGCAGAATGGTGATTGATCTAATTACTGTTCTGTTTCTCTGCTCTCCTTTGTAGCAGAACTTCTCAAAATAGTTGAGGCTCACTTCTCTGTGTGTTCATCTGACAGTTGCTCCACAACACACTCCAATTAGGCTTTTATTTCTATTTGTTCATTGAACCTGTTGCCAATCTCTTGATCAGTTCTTGGTTCTTGCCTTACTCACCTCATGGAAGTTTTTGACACAATTGACCATGCCTTCTTTTCTGAAATGCTTTCTTCACTTGTCTCTACAACCCATACATGCCTTTTTTTTTTTGTCTCTACTTCACTGGCTCCTTTCTTCTGTTTCCCTTGCTGGCTCTGCCTTTTCTTCCTGCTGTGTACATTTAGGAATGCCCCAGGGCTTCTCCCTGGCCTTCTTTTTTCATATTACACTAACACTTTTGGAGATTAGATCAGTCACTGTGCAGTCAGAAGACAGAGACTACACTAGTCATTTGAACAAGGGAAATTTAATAAAAAGAATTGTTAGCTAGCAACAGGTTGGTTACCTACTGAAAAGGCTTTAGATGGAGCCACCATAGAAAGCAGCTACTAGCCCTAGTGCTGAGGGAGAGTGAACAAAGAAAGAATTTAAAGAAGATTCCGACCTGTTTGGAAAGGGTGTGACTGCCACCAGAAAGAAGCTTGCCAGAGGTTCTACCTCAGTAGAACAGTGAGAGTGGTCACTGGAGGAAGGGAAAGTTTGCCAGCGGGCACAGGCCAGAGCTGAATGGTCAGGACGACTGCTTAGTAAAGAACTTAACCTAGAGAAGAAGTCACCGGACTAAGAAAACTGCTGCTGTCTTGGCAGAGAATCTTACTGGAGGCTGCAAACTGCAGCTGAATCATTAGGACCATTTCTGTGACTGTGGAGAAACGTGCTGGAGGATGCAGTTGGGGCTGCCACTGTGGAGCATGCTGCCAGGTCCCCTGCATGTGAGTGTGTGGCTCTGTGTGTAAAACAGCACACTTGAAAAAGAGTCACCCACCTTCTGTTTTGGCTGTGTAGTGTCTCTCCAGCACCCTCTATTGGCAAAGCTTGTTATCGGTCAGCTGGCAAAAGAGAAAAGTCTTCTGTGAGGCCCAAAGAATGGTAGATTTGGAACTGAGAAGCGACGAATATTAATACTAACCTGTACAATCTACCCCTTTGGCTGATCAGCTTCCATATGCACCTTTCTACATACATTTTAACTTCAGTACAACCATGTAAT
This sequence comes from Lemur catta, assembly GCF_020740605.2. Taxonomy (NCBI): domain Eukaryota; kingdom Metazoa; phylum Chordata; class Mammalia; order Primates; family Lemuridae; genus Lemur; species Lemur catta. The sequence continues at coordinate 14,130,003 of NC_059128.1, forward strand.
TAACCTATGTCTGTACCCCAAAAGATGCAGCTAGCCTTGGTACAAACGAAGTTCTCCCCCTTTCTCTAAAGAGAGAAGACACACAGTCCCAACAATCATTATGTCCGTTGCTGACCATATTAATTACTCTCAAATTTAGTCACAGTCTTCAATGGAACAGAATAGACAACTCATAAATAAATCCACACATCTGTAGTGAACTTTTACAATGGTGCCAAGAATATACAGTGGAGAAAGGACAGTCTTTTCAATAAATGGTGCTGGGAAAACTGGATAGCCATATGCAAAAGAATTCAACTAGACACTTATCCCTAGCCATGTACAAAAATCAAATCAAAGTGGATTAAAAACTTAAATCTATTATAAGACCTGAAACTATGAAACTACTAAAAGCAAACGGGGAAATGCTTCAGGACATTGGTCTGGGCAAGGACTTCTTGAGTAATACCCCCAAAGCACAGGCAACCAAAGCAAAATTTGACAAACGGGATCATATCAAGCTAAAAAGCTTCTGCATAGCCAAGGAAACGTCAGAGATTCTTTTAGACTTGTCACAGAAGCATTCTCTACTCAGACTATAACTCATGCTGAGAGTTAAAGGACCTGAGCTTGTTACTTCTTTCTGTAAATGCTCCATGCTCTCAGAATCTATTGCAAAACACAGTCCTTGTAGTTGTTATGGTAATAGTCAAAAAGAGCAAACAGCCTTGTGGGCTCCCAAGGCACTTACCTCAATAGACACTTCATCACAATCAGCAACAGGAGATAATGTGATTAGTTGTGATACCAGTGTATACCTTGGATTACTAGCATCCCATTTCCCATTGGCAAGGGCTCAGCACTTAATCTCAAAGGCATGACTAAATCAATTCCAAAAATCCCAGCTTTGATGATCTGCCTCCTGAGACCCCTATAGTACCAGTTCTATATCTCTCAAGAGACAGAAACCACACTAGTCATTTGAAGAAGCAAAATTTAATATGAAGTATTAAATAATAAAAGGTGGTTAACTACTGAAAGATGTAAAAGAGGATTCTAAGGGGTATAGCAGTAGCAACGACAGAAAGCGGCTACTACCCATAGGGCTAGTGGACAGTAGTGAACAAGGAATGAACTTAAAGGATGGACCTTCCTCCTCTACCACAGGCTGATCAGATCTCTTTGGAGAGGGTGTGGGTGCCACAGGAAAATACAGCCTGCCAATAGTAAAGAAATTTGGCAGAGTATATGGGCCAACCATAGCTGATCTAGTGGCAGAAAACCCCCTCCTTCACCCCATCAATCTACTGGCTCCAGTGCACCAGAGGAATGAAGAAAAATTTCTGCTTTTGCCTTGCAATGTCCCTGCAGTACATCTGTTGGCCCAAATCAAGTCAACTAGCAAAGGAAAAATGTCTACACTGTCCAGCTCCAGTATCACATAGCAGGAAAAAGAAGGTTGGATTTGGAGCTGAAAGGCAATAAATTAATAAAAAATTCTTATCCAATTTCATGGCTATAACATCATCTGTATGCTACTGCCCTCTCATATTTATATCTCTGCTCTATTTTTCTGTTTTGGGCTCCAGAGAAGTATTAATGTATCAGTTGGCTCGTTTGTGTCTTCACTTGAATTTCTCATAGGCATTCTTAACTTAATGGATGTAGAACTAAACACTTGTACCTCCTCTAGTTTTTCCCATCTCAGTAAATGGCATCACCACTCAAGCAAAAACATAGCTTTGACTTTTACCTTTTACTCCACACCCAGCTGGTCTAAGTCCTGCCAGCTCTGTATTGAAAGTATATCCAAATCCTACCACTTCTCATCACCTCCACTGCTGCCACCCTGTTCCAAGCCATCATCATTTCTTGACCCTCGAATCCCAGAAATCACATCTTAGATTTCTTCATTACCAACGTGTGCTTGATAATCATCTGACTGCTTGTTCTCAATTTATTTGTGCTTACGCTGTATATTCTCTGTCCTTCCCCCATCAAATGTCATGCAACATACCAGGGCTTTTGAATATGCCTGCTGCATCTGTTGCTATCAGGGTATGCCTATTTTTGTGTTTACCAATACAGCCTGACCCTTTTTTAAAAATTAATATTAACATCATTAATAATAAGATTAATTATATTAATATCATTTTTTCATGTCTAATTTTGAAACTTATGTAGGTGTATCTTCCTAGTTTAATAATTGCCTTTTACCATTTTTTAAATATTTTATTTCTTTTTCTTTTTCTTTTTTTTTTCAGAGACAGGGCCTCACTCTGTTGCCCAGGCTGGAGTGCAGTGGCATAACCATAGCTCACTGCAGCCTCAAACTCCTGGGCTCAAGTGATCCTTCTGCCTCAGCCTCCTCAGTTGCTGGGACTGTTGTGTGCCACCACACCTGGCTTATTTTTTAGTGTTTTAAAGCATTTTTATAAAGATTGCCTTATTTCTTAAATTTCTGATTTGTTGGATAGTAGCATCCCTTATCCATTCCCCCAAAAAACTTCCACATGTCATTGGATTTTTATGTTAGTTAAAATTGCTCATTCTTTTTCATTAACTTAATTTTTGTTAAGGTAAATATCAGTACTTGTTTTTGTTACATTCAGAAGTAAGTTAGTTTTAATTCCTGCTTAAAAACCTATACTACCAATTTCTACAGAAATTGTTACCTATATCACTTGACTCCTTTTTTATGTTGATTTGAGGACATAATAAATATTGGTATCCTCTTTGAAATTAAAAGTTCTTTTAACACATACTTTTTCTAAAATTAAAGAAAAATTACTTAATATATGCTCTCTTTTTCTTTTAGGTGGGAGGTGTTGCTGTTTCTCTCCTGATGGTAAAGCTTTAGCTGTAGGTCTTAATGATGGAAGTTTCTTAATGGCAAATGCAGATACTCTAGAGGATCTTGTGTCTTTTCACCACAGAAAAGATATTATTTCAGATATTCGATTTTCACCTGGTAAGATTCTATTGAAATTGTATTTGATTATTAATTGGGGAAAATGTTTCAATGTGTAATTTTTATTTATTATTATTTTTTTTTTTTGAGACAGAGTCTCACTCTGTTGCCCAGGCTAGAGTGCCCTGGCGTCAAGCTCACAACAACCTGAAACTCCTGGGCTTAAGCAATCCTTCTTCCTCAGCTTCCCGAGTAGCTGGGACTACAGGCATGTGCCACCATGCCTGGCTAATTTTTTTCTCTATATATATGTTTTTAGCTGTCCAGATCATTTCTTTCTATTTTTAGTAGAGATGGGATCTCGCTTTTGCTCAGGCTGGTTGTGAACTCCTGAGCTCAAACAATCCACCCGCATCGGCCTCCCAGAGTGCTAGGATTACAGGAATGAGCCACCTCGCCCGGCCGTAATTTTTATTAACTTATTTTATCTCAGAATTTTACTTTTTGACTAGAAGAGGCAGTGTGGTTAAGAGGGAAAAGCCCTTTATTAGATAAGTGCAAACATCTGGCTTCCTGCTAATTATGTCACTAAATTTTCTGTGTGGCTTAGACTAGGGCACCTCTCTGAGCTTCAGTTTCCTCATTTGTAACATAAAAGGGGGTGGATGACTGTTTTCATTATATTCTTAATGCTTTTGAAATTGCGTTAATTTTACTCCTTCAGTTTCCATGTATTCACTATCTACTGCAAAACCTACTGTAATGTAGGAATTACTAACGTTAAGGCAAAATTTACTTATGTTGGTTAAGTTTCATTTTTTTCCTAAATTTAGGGAAGTTTTTTATTGTTAAATACAAATATCAAAATTACATTGTATATAATTTTGGACATTTGCTCTCCATTGAACTAATTTGTTACACTAAAAAAATTGTTAATTATAATATACTTGAAAAATGTTATCATTTGGCATTTGGCACATCTGTCTTCTTATAATGTAACTTATGAAACACCTAAGATTTTTCCAAAAAAAAATTAGGAAAATTAACCCTAGTTGCAAAATAGAAAAAATATTTCCGAAGGTAGAAAATGTCAAGCAAATATGTTTCTATTATAGGTTCTGGGAAATATCTAGCTGTAGCATCCCATGACAGCTTCATAGATATATACAATGTAATGAGTAGTAAACGCGTAGGAGTATGCAAAGGAGCTACCAGTTACATAACCCACATTGACTGGGATATTAGAGGTAAGACTGTAAATAACTTAATATTTTATGAAAATTTAATTTGATTCTGTATGGCTGTTTTAAAGAAACAAAAATGATTCAGCAGATGAGTTCACAAGCATTGTGAAAAACATTTTTCTCAAAATTATTTTTTACTACTTTATTTTACATCTGAAGATGAAAAGAGTTTTCTTTTTTTTTTTTTTTTTTTTGAGACAGAGTCTCACTTTGTTGCCCGGGCTAGAGTGAGTGCCGTGGCATCAGCCTAGCTCACAGCAACCTCAGACTCCTGGGCTTAAGCGATCCTACTGCCTCAGCCTCCCGAGTAGCTGGGACTACAGGCATGAGCCACCATGCCCAGCTAATTTTTTTGTATATATATTTTTAGTTGGCCAGATAATTTCTTTCTATTTTTTTTGGTAGAGACGGGGTCTCACTCTTGCTCAGGCTGGTCTCGAACTCCTGACCTCGAGCGATCCACCCGCCTCGGCCTCCCAGAGCTAGGATTACAGGCGTGAGCCACCGCGCCCGGCCGAAAAGAGTTTTCAATACTTCACCTAATGTCATTCAAATGTAGTGCAGTAAGTGACAAGTTGTTTAATTTATAAAATAATTTAAATATTATATAAAACATTTACTATACAACTATTATATATATAATAAAAATTTTTTAAACATTTTTAATAGTTAATTTTTTTTTTTTGAGACTGTGTCTTGCTCTGTTACCCAGGTAGAGGACAGTGGCATCATCATAGTTCACTGCAGCTTCAAATTCCTGGGCTTAACGATCCTCCTGCCTCAGCCTCCCAAGTAGCTGGGACTATAGGCGCGTATGACCACACCCGGCTAATGTTTGTATTTTTTGATAGAGAGAGGGTCTCACACTTATTCAGGCTGGTCTCGAACTCCTGAGCTCAAGCAATCTGCCCAACTCTACCTCCCAGAGTGCTAGGATTATAGGCATGAGCCACCGTGCCAGGCTTTAAAAAATTTCAAATTTAAAAATTTTTAGTCATGATGATAACCTGGTTTTTGTCAGATAAATTTGTAATAAAAATTAACTTCAAATTTGTAAACTAGAAATATTAATGAAGATTTTAAAGTCATTTCCCTCATCATTTGATATAAAATACATAACATTTCCTACAAATAGTCAATTATATAACAGAAAGAATTTATTGAGTATCTTTGTTTTTAGCAGAATGCATGGCATATGACTGTATTTAATAAGTTTGATAAATGTTAAATATTTTAAATTCCTCCTTTTTAAGGATTTAATTGTTTCATGTATTCAACTCCATAAACCTAGTATTGTAAATTAAAGTTTTTCTAAATATTGTTAAACAAGTACGCTTACTTTTAAAAAATATTCCAATGTTTTTTTCTAGAGTGTTTTTGGTACATGCATAACAACAGAAATAGTTTGTATACATATACAAAAATTAAACCATCTATGAATTGAATTACTTAATTTTATGGAATTTAAGAATAAAATGCTCAATATGTTTAAGCATAAGTTTTCCCATAAAATTTAAATATCATACTAGTGGTATATGTATTTATTTATATATTTTTATATATGTATATATATATTTTAATTTTTTAAGGAAAGCTTTTACAGGTCAACACTGGTGCTAAAGAACAGTTATTCTTTGAAGCTCCCAGAGGGAAAAAACAAACCATCCCCAGCATGGAGGTAGGAAGATAGTGATGCTTGTAGTGTTATTTATATGAATAAGAGTGGATGGAAAACTGATGCCTACTTTCCAACATTTAGTTATGTGTGAAGCCTGTTTTCAAATTACTGATATTCTTGAGTGGATTTATTTTATTGGGCCAGAATACATAGATGAGTAAAGGAAGAGACAAAGTATTAAGAAAAGGAATGAATCACTTGTATGTCTAGCTATGCTCTAATTATTAATACTTTCCTCAAAGGACAAGAAGCATGCAATAGCAAATAGAAGTCATGCCACCTAAGATTGAAGTACTGCATGTCTGCTACATCTTTGGAACCCATATGCCTAAGATACTTGTTGGCAGATTCCTGTTTTTAAAAATAAAAACCAAAATTATGTTTAGTTTTGTACCTGACAATATTAGCTATTTTTTTGGTGTGGCCTAGTAAGAGGGGCTCAACAAATTTAACATTAAAGTGGCTTAATAAAGGGAGACACTATAAGTAAAAGTTCTTAATTTCTAGTAATGGTTAGTTGGAAAACATGCTTATGCGTTAGTAGAAATTTAGACATAAACTGTAAGAATATTTCTTAATTATCCTAAAGGGAGAAAAAGTCTTATTTATCACTGTATGCTTAGCATCTGGAACACACAGTGGATATATAAGTACATCCTGAATAATACTATGTTAAAATTTTTCTGCAGGAATATTAGATTCTGGGAAACTACAAGACAACTAAAAATTTAATTTTTTTTCATTAAAACTTTAATTTTACTTGTGAAAGACATAATTACAAAGAAAGTGTTTACATTTTGGTTGTCTGTTTTTTAGGTTTAGATATTACAAATTAACTGCATTGTTTTTGTCTTTTTAGGTAGAAAAAATTGCTTGGGCCTCGTGGACAAGTGTTCTTGGTTTATGCTGTGAGGGAATTTGGCCAGTAATTGGGGAAGTCACAGATGTAACTGCTTCTTGCCTCACCAATGACAAAATGGTCCTAGCTACTGGGGATGATTTGGGATTTGTGAAGTTATTTAGATATCCTACTAAAGTATGTCTTTTTCTTTAACTTTCCTAATAATCATAAATTATGAAAAGGTTAAGATAATGCCCTGTCATAGCATCTCATTGTTATAATATGAATAGTACATATGTAATATGTAATAGTGTAATATAAAAGGTTCAGAATTATAGTTCATATGTATAACTTTTATCTGGAAGTATTATTTATAATTTATGATCCCATGCCTTAAGTTATATATTATATTCTACAGTGTTTGTCAATATTGAGTAATGTAAATATCCCTTTTAAAAGAAACATTTCTTTTATCCCCAATATTAAATAATTTTACTATTCTTTTGATTAAATATACACCATTAATGGTAAGTTTTAACCCATTAAATACAAAACACAATGCCTATAAAATTAAAATAACATTGATTGAATATAATGAATGATTTTTTTGTTGTTGTTGAAACCAAACTATACAGATTCTTTGGAGTTCTACATACCTATGCCACTGTGTGCTATGTGATTATTCAATTTTTTTACCACTTCCCTCTATTCAAACAACTATAGAACATTAGGCTTTTGCTTAGCACAAAAATAAAATTCATGCATCAAGTCCAGATACATGTATTTCTTAATTGTCACAAATTAAGTTATATATTATAATCTGGCACCAACACAAACATAAACATAAATTTGAAATAGGACACTGAGTCATATTATGGTATTCAGTTCATGGTGATCTTAAGTAATTGCTATTAATATTTTTAGATCAGCATGGATATGAAAACACAGGCTTAAAAATTCTTGTTAAAAACTCAGACAGCCAAGAAAATATTCCACAGACTCCTGTTTTAGATATATATAAATGGTAGAACTTTAGTTGATAAGAATGTGTCCCACTAAAACATTGATTAGTCAGATACTTCCAGCATTCCAGATGGTATACATCCCTTAGTAGTAGATTCTAGGATATTGGTCTACAGATTCCTTCTTCACCTTACTCTAGTAAGAACCACACAATCTTAGAAAAACTACTTTCTTGCAGCACTTTGGTGACAGATCTCCAACTCTAACTTTTTTTTTTTTAATGGCGGAGTCTCGCACTGTTTCCCATGCTGGAGTGCAGTGGCATGATCGTAGCTTACTAGAGCCTAAAACTCCTGGGCTCAAGTGATCCTCCTACTGCAGCCTCCCAAGTAGCTGGGACTACAGGTGTGGGCCACCTGTAGGCATGAGCCACCGCCCCTGGCCAGTAAGGCTGTGTCAGAAGTGGAATGCAAACTTAACTTTTGTTAAGTCTTTATTCCCAGAGAATTCACTGATTTTGCCATCACTATGTTTAGGACATCTATTATTTTGACACACTTGAAAAGATGTCCATGTAAAACCTGCTAATGATGCTTTTTTCTGAAATTTATTTATGTAACTTGGTAATGCTAGTGTTGTAGATTTAAAAGTTGCCAATATTTATAATGTGAATTTTTCTCAATATTTAAAAGCAAAATAGCCTCAGCAATATAGTGAGACCTTGTTTCTACAAAAAATACAAAAATTAGGTAGCATGCACCTGTAGTCTCAGCTACTCAGGAGGCTGAGGCAGGAGGATTGCTTGAGCCCAGGAGTTTGAGGTTGCAGTGAGCTATGATGATGCCACTGCACTCTAGCCCAGGCAACAGAGCGAGACCCTGTCCCAAAACAGAACAAACAAAAAAATAAAATACATTCCTACGTGTAGTGCTTATAAACAAAAGCACTGATGAATTAAGATGAAAGATATTTACATGGGTATGCATATACCCATACACACACCAAAGCAACTGATAATTAATTTTTGTTAACATAGCAGTGCTGTGCATAGGCATTTGTGTCCCTTCTCAGTTACTGTGTTTATTTCCAACAATAATATGTCTGCGTAATCATTTTAAATTGACATACAGTATTCCATAGATATACACTGTAATTAACTTAGCTATTACTTTATTGAACATTTTAGGTATTTAAATTTTTTTAGTGCTATAAGTAAATACTGTGGTATGTATTGTTTGCACACATAGCATTTTCTTAGCAAAGATCCCTAAAAGGGAGGTGGGTGAGTCAAACATAAAAACATTTTTATGCTTTTAATGCAGAATACCAAGTTGGTTTCCTAAAGAGTTTTGGTGTATGATGTATGAAACTACTGGTTTTATCCTATCCTCATCAGGTTTGGAAATTGGTATTTTTTGTTCTAGTGAGTTTTACTATTTTCTCATGGTTATTTTTACATGTTGCACATGGAATGATAAATTCCTAATCATAAGTTAAGAAAAATAAAAGGAATTCAAAATTATAACCAAGTTTTCAAATAAAATTTCTCAGAATGATTGTTTGAATTTTTTTTTCCTCTTTAGGGAAAATTTGGAAAGTTTAAGAGGTATGTGGCCCATAGTACACATGTCACAAATGTTCGCTGGACTTATGATGACAGCATGTTGGTTACCCTAGGAGGTACAGATATGTCTTTAATGGTGTGGACAAATGAGATGGAAGGATATCGGGAAAAAAGGCCTTGTGATAGTGAAGAATCTGACATAGATTCTGAAGAAGATGGGGGTAAGTCACTTTATTATATCTTAATAAAAACAGAGGGAAAATTTAGCACAACTTATTTAAACTGCAGAAGTTAAAACAAGTAATAATAATGTTTGAAAAATTGTGGCATTAGTGTTTTTGGTCTATTGAACATCAAAATTGGTTTTGTGACTCAAGAACTTCAGGCTGACACATATCGATGACTTGGATATTCTTCATTTACCTATGAAAGACCATCATATTTTAAAAATAAGTACTGTTAAAATAAATTTTATATCAATCCTCATATTTTAAAATAATTTAGATTTTTTTTCCTAATACACCAGCTCATTATGGAAAATATCTTTTGCAATAAAAAATAAACACAGCATCCATAATTTGACCACTCAGAGGTAACCTCTATTAATATTTGGGGTATATCCTCAGATGTATGTGCATTTATATCCATAATATTTTTTAACAGAAGTGGGATCATATTGGACTTATATTTTTAGCCTGCTATTATCACTTACTAATACTTTGAAAACATCATTACGTATCAAATATTCTGTCATTTTTATTGGCTACAGATTATTTCATAATCTGGTTATAACGCAGTTTAATTTATTTCATATTGTTGAACATCCTTGTATCCAATTTATAAGATCATAATTGATCTCCTTGGTAATCACTTCAAGAATAACTTATATTTTGATGGTAGGCTATGACAGTGATGTTACAAGAGAGAATGAAATCAGTTACACCATCAGAGCCTTATCTACAAATATTCGCCCGATGTTTGGAATCAAGCCTCATTTGCAACAAAAAGAACCTTCAGTTGATGAGAGGTAACAATGAAGTTTAAAACTAGATAAAGAAAAAGATAACTAGTATTAAAAATTAAATTTATTATTTAAATGGATTTTTTGCAAAAACTAAGTAGCAGTGGTCTTCTTGCTTTATACAATTCCAAGCACCTCTTAGAAAATATGTTTGTCTTTACATACATGTTGGTGGTGATACTATCTGTGAGTAGTTTAGGGAATAATACATATATATAAAGTTGATATGATTACAGTAATCTTTCTCTGCTGAAGACAATAAAAAAATAAAGTAATTTTACTTGCTAACTTTTATAAATATATGTGATGGAGTTGGGAGAGAGAATAGAAATTGAATCCAATAAAGAGATGCACACACTTTTTTTTTTTTACCAACTTTGAATATATTTATGAGGAGATAATATGGTCTGTTTAAATAAATGCTTTGTATTTTAAATAAAATATATTGTCATCAAATATGAAACAAAATACTTTATAAATAATTAAAACAAATACTTATCAAATATCTTGTCCTCTTTAAAGGATTTGTTTCTGATGACAATTGATAACTACTCTATTTGGTTGATACTTTTGTGGGTTTTTTCTCCTAAATAACTTTAATTTGAATATTTAATTTTGAATAATTTAAAATATTTCTTTAAAATGTTTTTGTAGCAAATGTTGTGTATTTAAAGTAGTTAATTTTTGTCAGTTAAATTTTCAGTCATTTTGAATAAAAATATTCAAAACAATGTGATATAAATTAGGCATTTTTGTATTTCCTTAGAATTTTGTCAATGTGTTGCCTTTCTTCTGTTAACTAAACTGCTATATTTTATTCATCACCAATTTTCATGTATGTTTACCTATTTTTTCCCCCTTGCTCCTTTTCAAGGCAGGGAGTAGTAAGGTAAGTGTTTTACTAAAGAAAATAATTCATTCAAAAATTTACTCTTTGTCCTATTTTGATCGTTACAGTATTTTAAGATACTGATTTTTTCCCTATAAAACATTTAACTACATTTGTCAAGAAAGAATTAGAAAATGAAATAGGACATATCCTACAAAAGACTTGCATTTAGACTGCAGGCATGTACCACCATGCCCAGCTTATATGTGGTTATTATGAGGATCTTCATTATGATAAATTGGTTTTACAAATGACTTTACAAACTACTACACACTAGACAGTTTTAGTTTTTCCTTAAGTTTCAGAATCTCATAAAAAGAAAATTAACCACACAAAGCACACATATTTTTCAGCAAAAGAGTTTTTAGTTTATAAACATTGTTAACTTCATTTAGTACATGTTTAATTTATTCATTCTTTTAAAAACATTAAAATAATTATGGTATTTGTTTAATAAAATTACATATGTAAGAAAGGACTCTTTGGGATGCTTTTACAGCTACCTTTAGCAAGATGAAAATGTCTTCAGAGATTTTCTGAAACAGGACAATGTGGGAAATGGCTAGTCTTTTTTACAAGTAAAAAAGATACCACTAGGAACATGCCTGGAGATGAGGATGAAAAAAGTAGATTTGAGACCAGATTGCATAGAAACTCAAATATTAGGCATCCCTTAATATTTGACAGACAACAAAAATCCATTCTTTGCTTTAAGTAAGGTGATGTGTGCAAAAATATGAGTCCAGCCAGGGTGCAGTGATGCACATCTTGTAGTCCCAGCTACTTGGTAGGGTGAGGTGGATCACTTGAGGCCAGGAGTTCGAGACCAGCCTGGACAATATAAATATAGCAAGACCCATTTCTTGAAAAAATAAATAAATAAATAGTCCAGGGTATGAAACAACTTTTAAAAAGGTCCACAAGGCCGGGTGCGGTGGCTCACGCCTGTAATCCTAGCACTCTGGGAGGCCGAGGCGGGTGGATTGCTCGAGATCAGGAGTTCGAGACCAGCCTGAGCGAGACCCCGTCTCTACTAAAAATAGAAATAAATTATCTGGCCAACTAAAAATATATATAGAAAAAATTAGCCGGGCATGGTGGCGCATGCCTGTAGTCCCAGCTACTCGAGAGGCTGAGGCAGTAGGATCGCTTAAGCCCAGGAGTTTGAGGTTGCTGTGAGCTAGGCTGACGCCACGGCACTCACTCTCCTGGGCAACAGAGCGAGACTCTTTCTCAAAAAAAAAAAAAAAAGGTCCACATAATCTTACACTATTTTAGCAGAAATAAAGCATCCAGATCTAACCTCATATCTAGAGCAGCTTATTCAGTACTCATCTTTGCGTTTTAAAGGGGAATTGACAGTTTACAGTGATCTAGAAGGAAGCACATGATGAAGGGAGGTTGGGCGGCACTTCATATAAAGAATAATGAATTGTTCTGGGATTCACTTGCTCCAGAACAAGAAAACTAGTGGAGATATAATTGCTGTGTTGAATATGAATGGCTTTTTATGTAGAAGTGACAAGCCACTCCCTGTAACAAGCAGTGGTCATACAGACTTTATATGACCACTTATCATCGGTGCTGTACAGGGATGTTCTAGATGTGTAAAGAAGGCTCCTGGTTTCAGTGGGAAGATGGATGAAATTACTTCTGTGAGTCCTTCCAATTCTGCCTCAGTCAATATACTGCTAATGGAAATTTCTAAAAAATACAGCATCCTTCACTAGCAAAATCCCAAATCCAGCAGGCCCTGAGTGACTCATTCTGCCTGCTTGGATTGGCTGACTGGGGAGCCCTGTTAGGTAAGAAAAGAAGGAGCTTAGGCTCCTTAGGCAATTAACTTAAAAGCAGCTCCATCTCTACTAGCCTTTCAACTTGGTTAACATTTTACTGCTCATTCTTAAGAAGAAAGATAAGCTTAAATATTTTATTTGAAATTCAGACTGTACTGCAGATAGATAAGTATGGCAAGCTTTAAGGTTGACAACATAAAACATGTTGAATTTTCATTTTTCTTTTTTCACCTTCTTTCTTCTGATTTCCCTGCCATTAATGGAGTAATTTAAGCCTTATATGCAATAATAACCTTAAAATCACAGGCCTTTAATATATGCAATATAATTTATGTTTATTAAACTTATAAAAATACTTTATTACAGGAGGTATTTTACTAATATTTAAATTCAAATTTATGTTGTAATCTTTTCCCTTTTTTATCTGCTGCTGAAAAGAGGTTCCAGGTAATCCTCTCTTTGCTATGCTTACAAGGCCTAATTTTGTCATTGGTATATTTACCATTAATGAGCTATGTTACATGGTGTTAAACTCTGTTCAGTTTTCCACACTTTTCCCTTTGGAATTAGTATCCTTGAAATAAATAGCATCTTAATTACTGGCTTATACTATAAGTAACTGCTTTACTAAAACTATACCCATTCAACATGTATAATTTTGTAAATTGTATAATTTCATTTTAAGCAATAATATATCTTACATAAAGAGCTTTACAAAAATTAAAATATGTTTAAATGTTACATAGGATTATATAGAATAAAAATTACCTGTTTATTGTTTGGGTTACAGTTAAAGCTGTCAGACAGTAACATTGAATAAAGTTCATGAACAAAATTGAATTGGAAGAAAAGCCAACACTCTATCCATTCTTTCAAAGGTTCTAGCAGAAATATTTTTAAATGTTAAATATTAGAAATTAATTTCTACTTTTTACTTACAAACATTCAAAAAAGTATATGAAGAAAGTTGGAAACCAAAATTTTTATGATAACTTGAAAAGTTGCTTATATATTTTGATAAGGACATTTGCTTTTTATGACACCAGTCATGCTTATATAGTCTACATGCTGCTTCATGTTATATATGAAAACCCACATTTATTTTATATTGCATGTTTAAGATACAAAACACTTCATTTACTTTTTATAGATATATAACTTGATAATCATTTTGAAAATGTAAGTATATTTTAATCCCTTTAATGTTATGAAACTTATTCATAAATGTTGGAATTTTTTCCACAGGAAAGCTAATTTTTATCATTTCCTGATTTAGTTGTTACAAATTGAATATTGACTTATAATTTGGGGAGGAATTGATGCATGATTGATTTATGTTCAATGTTTAGGTTATTAAATATTTGAATAACAGTTGAGATAATAATAAACTAAATGGTTTTTTTTAAATTAATGGGTTTTATAGAAGAGCTTCCACATTTAAATAGTTCAAAATGTGAACTCTCTACACCTGTTGGGACATGGGACATTATAAATAGATCCTGAACAGAGAAGAGAGGGCTATATTTGAGAGCTCCTATGTAAGTAAAGTTGATAAATGTTTAGTGAACAGTAAGAATAAGAGAAGAGGAAAAGTTGGAGGCAATAGTAATAGTAATTATCTTTTACAGAGTGTTGTATGGTTTACAGTCCTTTGTGACTGTAAAATATCTCCCTTGAGTATTAATGAGTGATTAATGGCGATGCCACTAATCAATACTAGGGACTTTAGGAAGTAAAGAAGGTAAGAGCATGCAAGAACAGATAATAAGTACAAATTTGAACTCAGATATGATTTATGTTGCCAAGAGTAAAGATAGTTCATAGAAACGTTATCAAAATTCAACTTCAAGGAGAATGTGGTGAGCACCTGCCGTGTGCAAGATGAGTAATAATCCAGACTTTGTTAGTAATGCACCCATCAAGAAATTTTTCGGTATGTTAATTTGTTTATAAACAGTCTACTCTTGTGCTATTATATTATTTACATTATAAAGCGTGCCCCAAAGAAATGTAAAATGAATGAAAGTTTTAATATTTTCTTTCCACCTTCCTGCTTATAGAAGCTATCAAGATGTAGAGGGCAGTCTAGTGAAACACAGAATGGGTTCATTTGGGGGAAGGTGTGACAGACACCTCTCTGGAGGGCAGATGTGGGAGGCTCAGTGAAGGCTCCAAGTGCTGTGTGCCTTTCCTCCTTCCCCCTTCTCTGTTTCAGGCCCCCAGTGAGCAGGGCCCCGCCACAGCCAGAGAAACTCCAGACAAACAATGTTGGCAAGAAAAAGAGACCCATAGAGGTGAGGAAGCCCCATTCTCCAGTGCTACTAAAATGTATCCAGAGTTCCTTTTTATAAAACACCCAAGTGTTGTCATTAATTTTCATGAAGTTAAGTGTATTGAATAATCTTTATTGTTTGATGACAAAAATTGATTGCTTAACTCTTATCCAAGTTTGAGTTTTGGATTGATACACTGTTTTTCATAATTTTTTTTATTAGTCTCTCTTTTACTTTTCCATGAATAATATGCTGAATTGACTTATCTCAGAGGACTTCTCCCATCCACGTACTAACCAGGCCCAACCCTGCTTAGCTTCCTGCTTAGCTTCCAAGATCAGATAAGATCAGGCTCATTTAGGGTGGTATGGCCATAGGCAGACTTCTAAACATAAATACATATGAATGACCTATTACTTACAGAAGCACAGACACCTTGGCATTGTCTTATAAATTTAAACCACTAAGTAGTGTTTAAATTTATACAATAAAGATTAAATACTTTATACCAAATCGGGAGCTTTGACCTCGTACAATGTATTCACTATATAGGGTTCATTAAGACTGTTTCTCCTCCTGTCTCTGCTTCCAGTCAAAGAAACCTTCCGCAATACTTGAGGACGAAGGAAGGTTCTCCAGGCATTTTATATTTCCAGTATCAGCAGCAAACAAGCAAACGGTGCTAAATCAGGCAGAAACAAGGTGTAAAGCTGTGGGAGGGTGATTTTTGTAGCTCCCTCCCCTACCCAGCCCTACAAGGTCGATGAAAATGGACACTTGCATTGCAGAGATATGTGACAGAACTTTAGCATGAGTTGTCAGAGACAGTATACTTAGTTTTTGTCCAACAATGCTAAATGTACTGTTTGGATTCTTCAAAGTACATGACTTGAACATAATTTATCTTGCGTTACATATCCAAATCAGATATTTTGACTAACAATGAACACAAATTGAAAAATTCTTCTTTTGAACACAAGAAGTATAGTTGTCCCTCAGTTGTCAGTGGGGAGTTGGTTCCAGGATCTCCTTGTGGGGTATTGGAATCCTCGGATGCTCATCTCTTTTATAAAATGGCATAGTATTTGCGTATGACTTATGCACATCCTCCTGTATACTTTAAATCCTTTCTAGATTACTTATAATACCTAATAAAATGTAAATGCTGTGTAAATATTCATTACACTGTATTGGTTTTTTATTTGTATTATTATTATCATTATTATTTTTGCGTGGGGGGGGTTTCCAATGAGGACTGGAAAACCTGCTAGACAAATTCTAAAAGCTGTAACACTATGTTTTGTTTTATTATTATTATTCTTTTAAATAAAAGAAAGGTTTATTTACCTTGTGCATGGGGATAATCACAGAGTGATTACCCAATATCCCCATAGGATTCAGATATTTTTTTTTATTTGAGCATATTATGGGGGTACAAAAGTTTAGGTTACGTATATTGCCCTTGACCCCTCTCCCCCCTGTGTTATTATGTTTTATAGTTTTTTTTCCCAAATATTTTTATCCACAATTGGTTGAATTCTCAGACATGGAGGACCAACTGTATCTCAGTTTTTAACACATGAAATCTTAATAACTAAGATTTTTAGAATCAGATTACCTTGTGATTCCATTTTTCTTTTTGCAACTTTATATAGAAAAGTGGAATGTATATTTCAGCTGTTCCAAATAGGTTACATAGAGAAGTATGTCTGGCTTAATTTTGAGTTTGGAGTTTGTAAAACATCAAAAATGCATCTTCCATTTTGACTGAAGAATTATGTGTACAAGAAAATCGTGGTGAATGTTTAGACATGAGGAAGAGTATAATTTTTTTAAGGTAGTAATTAAAACTGCCCAAGCAGCCAATTTTATTGATATTGCATTACAGATAGTCTAAATTTAACACAATAATGTTTTTACAGAAAGCCAATATTTGAACAACCTTCCCTCATTCAAATTGTATTTTGTAAGATAAAAGGTTTTGATTTCTAAACTGGTGTTATTTATATCAAAAAGTTAGAGCAAAATAACTGTTAAGACATAGGGCTTCGTTCATTTTCTCAGTGGACTGCAGACATTCTAGTGATCTTTGGAAATATGGTAATCCTGCAAACATTTAAACTCCAATTCACAGACATGAGTTGTTGGGAATCCTTTATTTATGATAATCACACCCAATATAGGCAAGTGAAAATCAGTCCTTATCCTTTCATTAACACTCAGGGAAAAAGACAGAGCTACTGTCCAACTACAATGTAATAAATCCAGAAACACAATGAACCTACTCTAAATGTTTCAGTTCTTATAACTACAGTGTGAACCCAACAGGTATTTTGGGGTTCCTTTGCTGTTCTCACTAAATGTTTGACAGCTAAAAAGCACCAAGAACTTTATGTCAATACTACCATGGACAGAATCAAAGTGTTTACTTATATAATCTTTCTCCAAGCATTAAAATCCCTACATGTGATATCTGTCAGAGTTGGGAGGAGAAAAAAAAAGCCCTACCTGGTAAGTAATAAAACACTGCTGTAATCTAGGCAAAAACTAAATGTTGTCATTTCACATAAGACAAAAAATGATTACTGAAGAAATAAAGTTTATAAATTTATTTAGTTATCACATTTACTCTAAAGTCCAGTTTTCTCATTGAATATCATATATTGAGTGAAACATTTCATCAGTTTTTGTCTACCAGCTTTTGTAGGTCCCAAATAAAAAAATTTGCTTAACATGACTCAGCATAAATATCTTCACCTTTTTTCAGTCTAAAATGTACTCCCAAGCAAATTGTTTTAAGACTATATAGAGGAAGAATATAATTGTATAATTTTTTTATTATTATCATAGGACCTTGTGTTGGAGCTTGTTTTTGGTTATCGAGGCAGAGATTGTAGGAATAATGTTCACTATTTGAATGATGGTGATGATATAATTTATCACACTGCCTCCATTGGAATTCTGCACAATGTTGCTACAGGTAGGAAACCCTGGTTCTCCACCCCTCCCCTGCTTTCTGAATTTAGAAATTTTTATCTAACAGCTTAAAATTCTTTCTTAAAACTAAAAAAAGTAATTAAAGTATATAAGAGAACAGTCCAGAGTAAAAATGTTTCATATTTAAGAACTTTCTAGTAATATTTCCAGGAACCAAATTTCAGTCCTAAGAGAGTATAATACAACAGAAAAGCATTTCATAGTGCAAAATGCCCAGAGGTCTCTATTAGAAGTCAAGGTTTACTATATGTTAAAACCATGTTTTATAATGAAACATTTGTAACTTTAATTCTGTTTCCTGGTAACCTCATAATGTGAATGGATGGTTGTCTCTGATGGTTAGTGATTGAAAGTAACATGTTGGGTGAATGATTGTTGGGGTTGGGGGGTGTTCTTAATAAGCCCTTGGAAAGCCAAGGAAGAAAGTTAAGAAAGCTGCTTGTCTGAGAAAATATTTCTTCATGTTTATTTAATTGATTGGATTGTTGAAGAGCAAATAAAAGTTCTCTTAGCATCATTTGGTGACCAGTGTGATAATCCTACTATTGACATTAAGTATTTAATTTTGAATTGTTTTATTACATATTGCAAACTCCATAAAGTATGAATGTTGGAAGTGAAAATAGAGGTTATCTATTCCAAACATTTCTGGGTTTTCCTCCAGTAGCTTCACTGTGATTGAGTAGAGTAGATTGATTATGTGAATCATAATCCCCCACCTCTAGTCAGTATTAATCATTAATATGATCTTTCTGTTTTGCTTTTCTAAAAAAAAGGATTCACCAGGATGACACAGAAATCAGCGGCAATTTTCTTTTCTTTTTTTCCTTTTCTTTTTTTTGAGACAAAGTCTCACTCTGTTGCCCTGAGTAGAGTGCCTTGGCGTCAGCCCAGCTCACAATAACCTCAAACTCCTGGGCTCGAGCAATCCTCCTGCCTCAGCCTCCTCAGTATCTGGGACTACAGGCACACACCATGACGCCCGGCTAATTTTTATATTTTTAGTAGAGATGGGGTCTTGCTCAGGCTGGTCTCGAACTCCTGGGCTCAAGCAATCCCCCTGCCTCAGCCTCCCAGAGTGCTAGGATTATAGGTGTGAGCCACCGCACCCAGACAGCGGCAATTTTCCATTTAATAGTTTGGGCCATTTAAAAAGTACTACTTAGAAAATCCTTTTTAATTGAGGCTTCACATATCCTTCAAACAGAATGGGGAAGAGTAAGATAAGACAAACAAGAAAGGAATGTATGTGTAAATAAAGTCTCACATTTATACTTGTAATTTTATTTTTAATTTTCTGATTTGTAATTAGTCACCTTTCTGATGGAGGAGTATTGAGAGAGGACAGCAGAGAGAATAAGTACATGCTCCAGTTCTGATTATTTAGTCTCTCACCAGTTTGGGGATACATTGCTATGTTCCTAGTCTAGGAAGTCTATATCTATTAGCTGATCATCTACCAATTTAGCCAAGAGCACATATAATTACTTGTTTGTTCCTTTAACTGAGCTCTCAACCCTGGAAAATAAGAAGCACATTTCACTTTGAAAAGAAGTTCTAAAGCAATCATTAGGTCTGTTAAACATAATTGTTGGAACTTTTTGTTTTGATTTTGCTTTTTGAAGCACCCTGTACAATCTGGATCCAACCTACTGCTCTGCCCTCGTATTCCACCTCTTCATTTTACTTGAACAAGCCTACCTTTATTACTTCCTGCATGGACTACTGTCAAGTCTTACAAGGTCTCTTCACTGTCACTATTGCTAGATGAAACACATTACTTCTTTGATCAAAGAAGTTCAGTGCCTCCAGCACTGACTATGCATTAAATATAAAATATGAGTAAATATGACCCAATTTATTAAATAGAAACCACTGGTTTCTATGTGACCCTGGTGAATCCTTTTCTTTAGGAAACCAAAATAGAAAGCTCATAGGCTGGCATTCAAAATCCTCCATAATTCTAGTCCCAACTTGTCTTTCCAACGATATTACTCAGTTTTCTTTTTCCTGACCCTACACTCCAGCCAAATGAGCCATTTATATTCATAACCAACACTTTCCTGCCTCTGTGTCTTCGCTTATGTTCCTTTACGTGGAATGCCCTTCCCCACTCACCTTCACATTTACAAAACCTATCCAGGTCAGTCCAGGAATGCTGTATTCCCATGATGAGAATAATCTTTTCTGCTCTGAATCCTCACGGCATTTTGATGCCTAACTCTCTTGTGGCACTTGGTATTATATGGTTTATCCTTTCAGGGCTCTATCCCTTTAAAGACTTCTGAATCATTTTTCTATCCTTACGATGCTGTACACGTAGTAAGGGATCAAAAATATGTATTCAGTAAGCTGACAAAGAGTAGTTTATTGCTCTGGATAAGTGCATTTGTCTGTTACTTCTTAAGGTTTTAAGTTAATTCTCAAATTCTTTTTTGTAGGTTCTCAGAGTTTTTATCAGGAACATAATGATGATATTCTGTGCCTCACTGTGAATCAGCACCCCAAATTTATCAACATAGTGGCAACTGGCCAAGTAGGTATGTTTCTATATTTTAAAAAGAAACAATTTGAAGCATTTGTTTTGTTCAAATAAATTCAGTATCCTAGGAAAAAATTAAAATATATTCATAGATTGTTCAAAATCCACACCCAATTATACCATATTATTTCTTCCAAGTACCTTTCTCTCACTTACTTTGATTATCTAAAGTGGTTTAGACAATTTGGATTTGAATAAACTATTGTATGATGGTTGAAATAGTTGGACTTATTCCTTTAGCAGAAATTTCTGGTCAGCAAAAAAGTTCAATAGCATCTAAAGCAGGAAAGGATTTGAAGAGGAAATGGTAAATAAGGGGAGCCACCTGCTTCAGCAGAGGTCAGGCTAGAAAGAAGGGAGAACCGCCGTCTGCTTCATGGTGCTAAATCCCTTCTGCCTTTTTCTTTTCTCTGGCGTTGATTTAATTTCACCAACAGTTTTAAACTATTTTGAAATACACCTGTCTTCTTTTACCTCTGTGAAAAACAAAGGCCATAAGTTCACAAACCAAACTGATGAGAGGATAGCAGGTTTTATTTAGGACATACCTGCCAACCCACTATCACTATGAATACAGCATAATAGATTTGGTCAATCACATCTTCACAACTCTGGTATAATTTGTAAAAATTATTAAAATCAGTGTGTTTGTTGGATCTCAGTGGGCCTTGATTGCTAGGCTAGCTGTCCTGGTGTCTTTTCTTTCTTCTTGACTAAGTTAATTTCTGCTTTTAATATCTTCATATTTCATGTAAGTACTAAACTGATCATTTGGGAACTTGTTCTCCGGGTAGCCTGGTTCTACAGCTATGCCACATAGACCCTTATATTTTTCTTTTTTGTGTAGTTTTCTACTTTTAAAGTTAATAGATTATTATTTCATCCATTATATAGAAATAGTCCAATCTTTATATATAAATATATAGGTCTAGCCTCTATTTGTCTAGTTCTTCTTTTTTGGAAGGCCCACCCTGGACATTCTCTAACTGTATTCCATGGAACAAGGTGTACATGAGAGCACAGGGATTTGCTTTTCATCAGGAAGCCTACCCCTCCAGTAGACCATGCTTTGGGTATCTGAAATTCCAGAATTCTCTACCAAATGGTCCTGAACCTGCTTCTGGGCCTGAATGAGCCTTTTCTCTGAGTCTATACTCCCAATGGCAGACTACACAACCAATGTATGTACTCTTTTTTTTTATTTTTGAGACAGAGTCTCACTTTGTTGCCCGGGCTAGAGTGCTGTGGCATCGGCCTAGCTCACAGCAACCTCAAACTCCTGGGCTCAAGCGATCCTTCTGCCTCAGCCTCCTGAGTAGCTGGGACTACAGGCATGCGCCACCATGCCCGGCTAATTTTTTCTGTATATTTTTGGTTGTCCAGCTAATTTCTTTCTATTTTTAGTAGAGACGTGGTCTTGCTCTTGCTCAGGCTGGTCTCAAACTCCTGAGCTCCAATAATCCACCCGCCTTGCCCTCCCAGAGTGCTAGGATTACAGGTGTGAGCCACTGTGCCCGGCCAATGTGTGTACTCTTGAGGGATGGCCATGGGGTAGCTGTTCAATGGGTGGGGAGGTGGAGTTTTGATGTGCAAGCTGGAGTAACCACACATCTTACTCAGTTTGCGTTGCCATAACAAATACCATAGAATGGGTGGCTTAAACAACAGAAATTTATTTCTCACAGTTCTGGAGGCTAAAAGTCTGAGATCAGAATGCTAATGTGGCTGGATTGTGGTGAGGGCCCTCTCCCTGGTTTGCAGATGGCCATCTTCTCACTATATCTTCACATGATAGGGAAAAATATTATCTTTCTCCTGTTTCTTCTTGTAAGGATACTAATCTCAATGTGAGGGCTCCACCCTCATGACCTAATAAACTCCTGATACCATCACACTGGGGATTAGGGTTCCAAAATATAAATCTGGGGGGAACACAAACATTCAGTCTGTAGCATCACACTTGAGTTTCCATGGCTCCTTGTGGTGTGGAATAGAGCTGGAGGTGGGAAAAGAATGGGACAGGTTGTCTCATGCTTCCCAAAACTCCAAGGAGTCCTAAATTTTTACGAGGCTTTCTACATCATTATAGGGGCATAATCATCGAGATAAGAGGATAGAACATATTTCATTTGATAATTTTTATCTTGATTGATAACTGTAAAATATTTAGACCAATAGTGTTTAAGCCGTCATTTGTACTCTTGTCCTAGACCCTGTAGATATTCAGTCATAAGCCTGATCTCCAAACCAAACACTCCCTGTCTTTCAACTATTCTTCATGTGGCATAGTTTCAAGTCTTCTCACCATTTGGTTGTAGCAGAGTATGCTCATAACTGAAAACAGCGTTTCCTGTGTGGTCTGCTCAGCAAAGTCAAGTACTTTATTCTCTTTTCCCTCATGTTCCAGGTCAGGACAATATGGGCCTATGATATCCATATGTGCTTAAAATCATTATTTCTTATGAACATAAGGCTCTGCCAAAGCCTTATGTCTTTGTTAAAAAATACAATCGCGTATGTTCAATGGATTCCTAAATTTTTACTCCTTTCTTTCTTGCTCTAAAGACAATCACTTTTAAAAGTTTGGTTAATAGGTATTTCCACCACAAATATAGTGAGCATAGAATTTCACATTTTCTTTCTTGGCAAACTTTTACTCATGTGGAGAATTTTTAGTTCAAAGAAAGAACATTTTTTCTTTCTTGAGTTATGTGGTAGGTAACCTTTACCATCATGTCTCTTAGATGGTTTAGATCTAATTCTTTCGTGGAGATAGAGATGCATTAAAACTCCAAAGGGCCTATTAGCAGTGCATTTTGTAAACCAAGGGTCATATCAATTTAAATCATATCAGTATTATTTTAAAAGTTATAATTAAAATTTTATGTAACTCATTATGTACAAAGAAACAATTTTTATCCAAAGAAAGATCAAAAGGTCATAGATGGAATAGATATGTATAATATAATTGAAGTGAATACATTGACTCACAGTTTAATTTAATGTAATAAAATTAATTTTGTATATGATACTTTATGATTTAAATTATTTTATGATAGTTATGTTTTTACAAATTTTACTGTTAGTATTTATTTATGGATAATTATTTTTCCATTATAGGTGATTCAGCAGACATGTCAGGTAAGAAAAATTAAACACTCTTCTGTTTTAGTTATATTGTTTGGTAATGATAGCCTGAATTTTTATAAAGTAAAAACTACTTGAACTTAAATACCCATAAAAAACCTGTGCTGTGGGTTATTTTTTTAAATGAAGAGTGCAACATTTTAATGTGATAATATTGAACTCAATCTACAGTAATAATGGCACTATTTTGATTTGGGATTTCTTTTTTTTTTTTTCCTTGAGACTGAGTCTCGCTCTGTTGCCCAGCTAGAGTGAGTGCTGTGGTGTCAGCCTAGCTCATAGCAACCTCAAACTCCTGGGCTTGAGCGATCCTCCTGCCTCAGCCTCCCCAGTAGCTGGGACTACAGGCATGCGCCACCATGCCCGGCTAATTTTTTCTATATATATTTTTAGTTGGCCAGATAATTTCTTTCTATTTTTTAGTAGAGACAGGGTCTCGCTCTTGCTCAGGCTGGTCTCAAACTCCTGATCTCGAGCAATCCACCCGCCTCGGCCTCCCAGAGTGCTAGGATTACAGGCGTGAGCCACCGTGCCTGGCCAGATTTGGGATTTCTTAAATGTACCTCCCAGTGCCCAGAATGAGACCTGTTCTCCCTCCAGGACATACACTTACATCTCCAGACAATAGTCTGTACTTTTACCCGTTTCAGGGTTTTCTAGTTTTGAACTACTGGCTACGTGGCCACCAGATACCTGAGGGAGTTCATTTACAGCTGCGTGGTGAAGCTGGAATTGGTTCTAGATGCTGGGTAGATGCAAAGCAGCCTAACTCTTCAAGTACTGACATTTCTCACCTCTGATGCCAGCTGTGCTTTGAGAAGGATACCTTAGCTTCACCGACTTCAAATAGAACAGGAGCACATTTCCTCCCCTTATCAGTGAAAAAAGCCTAATGCTTCAAATGTACATTTTTAATATAAAAGGAACATAAGTCTGTTTTACAAAAGTAAATCGACCAGCAAGAGAAGACTTGGCCTCTAATTTATACTGCTTTGCACTTCAGTCTGATATTAAGAAACAGCATTCTTCTTGAGTGAAATTTTGGGAATCAAACACCTACCCAGAATGTCCAGGGCTTTCGTTTTCAGAAGTTAGCATTTTTCTTTTGACTGTCAAAGTTATTAATTCTGACATTGTATTAGGAACATATTGGACAGTGGAAAAATCTCTCTGGATTTTTAGTAATATTTTTTTGGATAATACTTTCTGTACTGATTTCTTTTAATTTAAAGAACTATGAAGTCAGTTATATTATCTCCCAATGGCTAATTTAGCTTTTTTCTTTTATTAGCTGTTCTTTGTCCCCCAACCATCTCCTGATATTTGGTAGAATAACACCTTCATACACCGCTTGCCTCCTAACCTAAAATACTGTATCCACATGTAGTTATAATGTATATAACAGTTTAACCTCAAGGTTGTTGCAGTCGGGCCCCCTGTGCCTGAGATACCAATACAGAGTGTGTTCACATTTAGCCATGGGGTGGGCTCAAAAACCTGATACCAGGGTTGATGTGGATTACCTAGAAGCCTTCCTGCAGTATTCGTAAGGTGTTTTTATTTTGTCATTGTCACTGTGTGTGTGTGGTATTGTGTTTTTAAAGTGAATCTTGTATTAAAATGTAATTTCTAATGTTTAACGCAAAATGTTTTTTATTTGTTATACAGTATGTATTACAGAGAAGTACCTTAAAAGTTTTTGTTATTGTTCTCCTCATAAGTATTCCTGAGCACTTCCATAGTATTCATTTGGCTTCACTGTCAAAAGTAGTTATTCTGTGCAGTTGTAGCCCGGGAAAAGGAAGAACAAGAAGGCCCCATTGAATGGGTTTCCTGGCTTTAGACGTCTTGGCCTTGATGGGGTGTTAGCAGGGCCTGCGTGTATGTTGGATCCTGCAGAGCAGGTCAGGCTGGTTCAGAGGCCCACACTGAGGGGGAGGCACCCCTAAGTGGTGCAAAGCCTCAAGCCCATGAATCTCACTCCAGTCATCTCTGGTGTCACCCGCTGCTGTGGCTCTGGCAGGTCCTCCAAGCTCCCTAGTATCCCGCAGCCCCAATGTGTGAATGGCGTTGTTGCACTGACCATGCATGCAAAGGACATTGGCATCCGGTTAGCACTCCTTTTCCCTTTTTCAGTATTAGGTTCTGATTTGCCCCTTGCCATTGTTTTCAAAGATAAGGAATGTCAGTAACGTTTTGAAGGACCAATAAACAGCCTCTTGTAAATTAAACCTCTTCCTGTGGAAGCAAGCGCTGCTCCTAAAGGGAAAGTCCCTGCTTTGCATTGAGAACGGTGTGGGGATCAGTGTCTGTGTATGTGATTTGTTTTATTGAGTTGGTTTGCTTTATAGTTTTTCTTTTTTAAAAAAATATATCCTCTCCCACATTACTAATTTCTGTTTTTGAGAGGTTGAGTCTCAAAGTGTAAAACATAAACCTCCATTCATAAGGTGGATATTGTAAGCTTGACAGTGGTTGTCAAAGTGATTTAACTTTGACTACTTCTTACAGCGTCCATATCAAACTGCTTAGTGTAATAAGGTTTTTTGGATTGGCCGGCGCCAGAGAAAGAAAGACGAGGAGAGTTGAAAGGGATAAGTAAAGAGGCTTTATTGGGGTGCTCCCAGGTGAGGGTAACGAGTCCCAAGAGAGGGACCTGGGTGAGATTTTCGGGGCCCAGGGGAGAGAGAGAGAGAGAGAGAGACCTGAAAAGTCACGTCACCCAGAAGTTTTGAGTGGGCTTATATATGTTTTTAGGGCTGGAGGTAGGGGTTTCTTTGGCAGGAAGATTTATGGTAGGGAGAGCAAGGAATTGTCCCTTGCAGTTTTAGGGCAGGTATTGAGAAATAGGAGGGGCTGGTGGTACGTGTGGACTCTAGGAACCGAGACTCTTATCAGGGTAACCATCCAGGTGTGGTTGTCCTTTAACTTAGCTGGACCTTGCAGGCATTGTCCTTGTAGGCTTCTTCTTTTTCCATTAGGGAGGGGAGGGGTGCCCACCACCAGCCTTACAGTTAAGAAGGCCAGGGGAGGGGGTAGGCAATTCTTCTCAATGAATGGATTTTTGTTGTTGTTTTTGCATGTTTAATAGAGAAGTGTCTTTTGTTCCTTGGGAGAGCCTGGCCTTTGAATATGCACATAATCTTTGAATTGTGCCTACTAAATGATAGCAGGGGACTTTGCTACCCAAGGAATTCTGACTTTCTGGGATTATAGTAGTAATTCCCAGCCGTACTCTGGACTTATTTTGCTAACCATAATTGGGCAACTGTAAATTACTGCTGTGTTAATATTTTAAAACACTGGGATAGTCCAGTTCTAACTTGTAATTAATTATGTTTGCCAATTATCTGTTTGAAATAAATTTGTGTCTGAACAACTATTGAAACTGTTAAATTGTACAGACATAATTCATGACAGCTTTGTACTGTGGAATGTGCTTAATAAAAAGCAAAAAGTTTGGCCTTTGACCAGTAAATCAAGTATGAGTATTATGCAGTACAATCAATAAATCAGTAAAATGTTTGTGAAAAGTTGTTGGGATTGGTTTTTCAGAGAGAGCTAGTCATGGTGGAAAGGGAAGAATGGAACCTGGATACTGACAACAGCACAACTATGTCGGCTCTGCCAGCTCTGATTTGTGTTAGGGGAGGTAACTTAACTTCTCTGAACCTGCGTTCAGGGGAAAACATACCTGCCTAGAAGGTAGGGATTAGAAAATATGAGATGTATCCAGTAACATGCCTGCTGTGATAGGCACTTAATACCTGATGGCCTCCCAGAAGAGAGGGTGTAAGAGTCGTATATGTCCTACCTGAGCACTTCAAATGACCATTTTGATAGGAGAAAATAAAATATACTTAATAAACATACTTTTATCTTTCTTTAGTAACTTAGGTCCTGAGAATTTGCAGTAATTTTAACTTTAAATACTGTTACTGATGTAAGTTTAGAACAGTCTAAATTTGTAGCAATCCCACAACATAGCATACCTATAGGTTTTAAAACATAAATTCCTGGCATCAGCTTCTTGCCATCTTCTTTAATTTTTTATAAAAATATGAGCTCAGTGTTTCAATTTGAGATTACTTGCTGTTTAAGTCTTAGATAAATGTAACTTTTTAATTTGTGACATATTAAATTTGGAGGCAAAAACAACAGTGATATTTCTCAAAGATCCATCGTATACCTCATCACATTTTGGTAAATATGTGGACTGCCCAGAATTGCTTTTTTAAACATATATAAAAGTATTTATATAATATTTATCACTGGCAAAAAGTTATAGAGCAATCTACTAGTATGTATTTACATTTTATATTTAAGGCACCTAACATTCCTATCGAGATTAAGTTTATTTGTGCCCCAGGATACTTTGACTTTTTTTTTTTTTTACTTTTCTGTTTTCTCAAAAGCCTATGAAATTGATAGTACTTTGATTTTTAATAAATGAGAAACATTCTAATTTTAGTCCAATACTTATTGTGATAAATTTTTTAAACATAAATAACCTACTTTATTATATGGCAAATTTGATGTCTATTTCTATGTAGTTTTGATATTTTACAGTTGTATAAATCTTTAAATAATTTCTACTTAATAATACTCAAATTTAAATTTCTGGTTTCATATAAACTGTTTTCTTTGAAAAACTATCAGATTTAATTTATCATTGTGTACTATAAATAGCACACGATATAAAATATAACCTAAATGTTTCAGAATATTTTCTTTAGAGACCAAAATTTCTTTCTGTCTTGAATGATTTAAGGCAGCTTGTCTTATTTAATGTTTCTCTATTTTTAAAATATTTATAACATTTATAATTTGAAGCAAATGTATTTTAGTATTTTGATTATTTTACTAAAAGCACTTATGTTCTGAGTGAATCAGCTGCTGAATTAACTTATCTATTCATTAATAATTAGCAGAGGATGCACCTCATGAAAAACGGATAGAACAAAGCTATGATCTTTGTAATTTGGAAAATACAGAGAATTTTTTTAAGCAGCAGAAACAGGCAACACAAGATGAATAATAAACACTTTTTTAAAAAAGATAAACAGTTTTATCTTTCTCATGAAATCCTGTAAGGTCTTATAAAGTGATATGAATTTAGCTTTTTACCAGATATTTATCTGTATGGTTGAAAATTTCCTTTGAGATCTATCTACTGCCATTCTCAATTTGTGACTGCTTTTCATTTTTCCTTCAGATAACATCACTACTGAATGTATGTTTGTATTAGATCATTAAATATGAAATGTCTGATTTCAAATCAGAAGTTTAGTTTATTATATCTCAAACAAGAAGCAGTACAATTAATCAAAGTCTAAACTGAAACTTTCTACACAGTTTTGCCATCTTAGTGGTAGCTAGTTTCTGCTAGCATCAAGGAAGCCTGGAGAGAGAGTGGCGATAAAATTGTGAAAGGAATTTTCCACAGCTTGTTGAGAATTGAATATTTTCCCTTGCAAGAAGTGGTCCAAAGCCTGAAAGGAAGTGGTAGTCAGTTGGTGCAAGGACTGGTGAATAGGTGGATGACAGAGTTTCCAAGTCCAGCTTCTATAGTTTGAGCAGCATTGTTTTTTGTAACATGTGGTCTTGCAAGAGGATTGGCCTGTCTCTATTGACCAATCTCAGCTGCTTAATCACAAGCATCATCAGTTCATCCAATTGGTTGCAGTAGACATACGCTATAATAGATTGACTAGGTTTCATGAAGTTGTAGTGGATAATACTAGTGCTGGACCACCAGACACCATTAGCTTTTTTGATGAATATTCGGTTTTGGACTGTGTTTTGGCACTTCATCTTTATCAACCATTGTGCCGAACACTTGCGATTGTCAAAAAGAATCCATTTTTCATCACATGTAACAATACAGTGTAGAAATGGTTCGCCTTTATGGCATGACATCAAAGAAAGGCAAGCCTCAAGATGATTTCTCTTCTGATGCTTGTTTAAGTCATGCGGTACCCATCTGTCCAGCTTCTTTACCTTGCCCATTTGTTTCAAATGGTCCGGTATTGTTGGAATAGTAATGTCAAACTTTGCTGCTAGTTCATGCATAGGTTGAGATGGATTCACTTCCCCTATAGCTTTCACCTTATTATTATCTATTTTGGTCATAGGTCACCCATATGGCTCATTTTCAAGATTAAAATCACCGGAATGGAACTTCTCAAACCATCAACGTACTGTGCATTCATTAGCCACATCCTTCCCAAACACTTCACTGATATTTCGAGCTGACTGCAATTCGTTGGTTCCACAGTGGAACTCATATTAAAAAATAACACAGATTTTGACATCCATCGTTTCACAAAATTGCTTTACAAAAAAATTTGAAAGATAATCACAAGCCAAAATGTATGTTTGAAAGAATGAGGATGTACCTTCACAATAAAAAAGATAAAAGTGTCAAAGTGAATTATCAGAAATATCAACTGTCAAACTTAGTACTTAAGGAAATCAGACATTTTGTACTTAATAACCTTTCATATGTATTTATAATATTTGTATAGTTCCCCATATAATTATATAAAGATTAAAATGTACATAATACACGCATTATTTTTGAGTTGTTTAAATTTGTGATTGCCTGATTAGCTTGTCTAAATGCTATTTTTCCAAAAGTGCAATTTGAATAGGGCCTGAAAAAGTGTTCTATATTCTTTTCCTTTTCTTTCCCTTTCCCTTTCTTTCCATTTTAAAATTTAGTCTTAGTTTTGAGGTGTTCTTTGTTAAATACAGTTATTTTGTACATATTTTTCCATGTTTCAGAGATGAATATGCATTAGCTTTAAAAATGCAAACATAACAGGTATGTTACAATTTTTGGATTTTATCTTTATTTAGCTACAGCTCCTTCTATCCACATCTGGGACGCAGTGAATAAGCAGACTTTATCCATACTAAGATGCTACCATTCCAAGGGAGTATGTTCAGTCAGCTTCAGTGCTACTGGCAAACTATTGCTGTCTGTGGGACTAGACCCAGAACATACTATTACCATTTGGAGATGGCAGGAAGGTAGGATTGTTTTTCTGTGTGTGTTATTTTTAAAAAGAAGAAACTAGGGTAACGTGAATTCTGTAGCCCTACACAGTATACACTACCAGGGGGTGGTATCATAAGTATGTTCTACTTTAAAAGCCCAGCAAAACTGTAAGCTCATAAAACAGATAAATTAATGAAACCATTATTAGTATTATAAACGATTCACTGTTATTTCCTTTCAATAAGGAACTATGTATGTCTTTGCTAATTATTAACGATTTGATTGGTTATCTTACTACAGAATGAAAATCAAGTATATTTTAAATAATAAGGGAAGATCAATAGGGTAATATTACCTAACATATTTTAGACAAAACTTCTAAGTTATATAAAAAGAAGTTGCCAGGTGCAGTAGCTCATGCCTGCAATCCCAACAGTTTGGGAAGCTGAGGTGGGAGGATTGCTTAAGCTCAGGAGTTCAACACCAGCCTGGGCCACATAGTGACACCCTGTCTCTACAAAAAATTTTAAAAATTAGCGGGGCATGGTGGTGCATGCTGGTATTTCCAGCTACTCACAGGGCTGAGGCAGGAGTATCACTCAAGCCCAGGAGTTTAAGGCTGCAGTGAGCCATTGCACTCCAGCCTGGGTGACAGAGCAAGATCCTGTCTCAAAACTGATAGTAATAAAATAAATAAATAGATAGAAGTTAATGGAGCTACACAGAAAAAAAGTAAGACATGGTCCCTAAAATCTACAATGGTCCCTAAATGGTAATGAAGCTCTCCATACATCACAAATCATTTGCAAAGATATGTGAAAAATACTCACTACACAAGTTAAATTGTATCTCATATGATTGCTAGGTAGCAGAGCAAAGGTCATGGCCCTCTCTTTGTATAAACATTTTGGTTTCTTTTTTGTTGTTGTTGAGATAGAGTCTTGCTCTGTTGCCCAGGCTATAGTGCCACGGTGTCAGCCTAGCTCGCAGCAACCTCAAACTCCTGGGCTCAGCCTCCCGAGTAGCTGGGACTACAGCTGCGCACCACCACGCCCAGCTAATTTTCTCTATTTTTAATAGAGACGGGGTCTCGCTCTTGCTCAGGCAGGTCAAACTCCTGCCCTCACGCGATCCTCCCGCCTCAGCCTCCTTAAGCGCTAGGATTACAGGGGCGAGCCACTGCACCAGGCCCACGCATTTGTGTTTTGAACTATATATTTTACTTAACTGTTTCATTCTAATTGTCGATTAGCTTGGTTCCTATAATAACCTAGATGACTTTGTTGTATTTTCATCAGGTGCCAAAATTGCCAGCAGAGCTGGTCACAACCAACGTATTTTTGTGGCAGAATTCCGACCAGATTCCGATACCCAGTTTGTCTCTGTGGGAGTAAAACATGTGAAGTTCTGGACCCTAGTGGGAAGGGCTCTTCTTAGCAAAAAGGGGCTCCTGAGCACATTGCAAGATGCCCGGATGCAGACCATGCTGGCTGTTGCATTTGGTGCAGTATGTCTCTTAAAATGCGTGTGGCGGTGTGACTTTGACTACTTTACATTTTCTTGCCTTAGATACATAAGCCACGTTAATGTTTCATCTTTCAAAAATCTAATGCTTTCTTTCAGAAATTGGGGAGTAGAAAGTAAGTTAATGAGAAGGAAGAAGGATTGTGACAAAACATTTGAGTCCTTGGGCCATTGCCATTCTCAAAAGCCTTCATTAATCTTATAATTGTTACCCTAAATATTCCAAAATTTGTCTTTCTAGTAGTTGCTCATGGTCCTAAAAATTTGTCAGAGTAAAAGAAAGGTAAATCAAAAAATATAATTTTCAAGTGACTTAACTTGGTATTTGGGTTTAGGATTTCCTTTGTTTTTTATCATTTTTACCCACTGCTTACCATATAGCTGGAAGTGTTCCGAACCAAAGTCTCTAATTCAGGGGAAGAAGGAGATAGAGAGACAACAGGAGAGGGCACAACTCCTGGTTTCTATAGAACAGTGTTCGAGTCCTCCTCTCCCCTCCCCTTACTGCATCCCACCTGGGCCTGCGGTTTACAATCCACGCCTTTTTCCTTTTATATTCTGCTTTGGCTAGGCTTTATAAATCCATTGGTGCATCAAAAAACTTAAGTGGATGTGCTTATTACAGTGTTTATGTGGGTATGCAATATTTGTAGGAAGAAAATTATAGTTTTAAAACCATTACGTACATTTATGTTTTTGAGAAAAAGACCATTGAAAATGTTGGTCATGCCATGTCCAACTTCAGCTGAACATTTTGGGTATTCTTTATGTAAGACCAGTAGTTCATTTCCAGAAGACCCCACACATTCACATGCTTCTGGCATTTAATTTGCCCATGTAGATTAACTTTCTTCCCACGTGTAAAATTGCTTATGTAGTCAATTGCCTGTTCTTAATAGAAAATAAACTTGAAGATTAAAATATTAGAAACAATTGGCTTTTAATGTATGAAATATAGTATACTCGGAGAGAAAGTTTTCTTACATAACAAGGTAGGTTTATGTTCAGTTAAGCATTTTTGAGCATCGTGTATGCTAGGGGCTAAGAGAGCAAGGGAAATAAATACTGGTTTCTGTACCTGAAGCATTTACATTCTAAGTGCAGATAGCCATGAATTAATGATGCTCCTAGACCTGCATCCTAGTTAATGAAATCTGCAAAACTCCTACAACTTTGCCATAGACAAGAGTTTTACTTTCTATGACAAAATACTTTACCAAACCTAATAAAAAGTTCTCTTCACTTCCTATTGTTATTCTTTCACTCTCAGTTACTAATGACTTTTAAAATTATTTATGGGGCAGCTAGAGGGAAGCAATCCAAAGGAACACTATAGACTAGAATTGTGGTATTTTAGAATTGGAAGGAAGGACTTGTCCAAGGTTATTCCACCTACTAAGCAACAGACCTGGAAAAGGAAAAAGCCCTGGCAAAGCTAAGCCTCGAGTTTAGGGGTCTTGACTCTTGAGTGCAGCGCGTCTCCCACCACCCCATGCATGCTCTTTATGTCCAGGAAGGAGGCAGCGTTACAGTTACGTAGAAAATTACATCTATCTGAAGCCTATTTGAACTTTTGATGAGTTTGTCTCCCCCTTTCCCCACTCCTTTTCAGAATAACTTGACGTTTACAGGTACCATCAGTGGTGATGTCTGTGTGTGGAAAGATCACATATTGTGTAGAATCGTGGCCAGAGCTCACAACGGGCCTGTGTTTGCCATGTACACTACCCTACGAGACGGACTTATTGTGACTGGTGGCAAGGAAAGGCCGTGAGTCCTCTTCTTTTCACAGCCTCACTGAATATTTATGCATTTGTGATCTACCTGGGGTTTGCAGTGAGGTATTCTGGTTCCTTCTAGGCAGGCTACACAGATCACCCTCTCTGACCTTCCTCCTCACGTGCTTCTCCCTCATTGCCTTTCATGCGCCTTCTTCATTCTCCTTTCTGGTCTTAAATCACCTCCAGTTGTTTTTTGCGTTGGAGATAAACCTGAACTCCAACTGGGGTGATTCTTTTTCTGAGGTGTGGACATACAGTTGCCTTACAAGTTAAGAATTGATTTGCTTGATGCCTATTTGCCTGTGTAAGTATTTGCTGTGTGACGGGGGCTGTGGGGGGTGGGGAGGAATTGCCTGGTCTCTTTTATTCAACATGGATACAAAGGGGTAAAGTGCATATTTTTGAATTAGAAAAGGATGAGAGGATGCTAGACACAAACTCTGTCTTATTTGCTTTTGCTTGAGGCACACCTGTTAGACAAATTGTTTTATATAAGACCTCAAAATTTAACTCTGAGGAGAGGCCATTTTCCGAGTGATTTTCAAATCTGGTATAAGTAACCATATACTTATTATTGATTTGTCATCAACATAGTGATATGCACGTTGAAATGTGATACTTAAGTGACTAAGAAATACATTTCAGTACAGGGCTGAAAGAACCCATGTATGTTGAACTCAAGTGCAGAAACTTTTGCCTTTCACGTAAAGGAGGAATGCACATGGACACGTTTTTTCTAAGACAAGCAATTCATCTAGCAGAGAATGAATACATTTTTCAGTTCTTTCAAGAGAAAATTCATAAATGGGCTGCACTTTCTTTTTACATATTACTCCAACACTTGTATCTCCCATGTTATCTAGTTTTGCACACCCTACTCTCTAGTAGCCTACTAAACTGTTTCAGTGGGATATTTTACTAATGGTAGGAAAAGAAATATGCTTTTTTTTTGGTCCTTAAAAATACACTCTAGCATAGTATGGGTAATCCTGTTACCTCACCTACATTTCCATTATCTCTTTAATGCTACAAATTCTTTTGTGTTATCTTTTTAATCAAAAAGTATTATGAAAAGATAATGTGCAGTGGAGGCTAAAATTATGCTCATGCCAGGAAAAATGAATTTTCCACAAAATAAAATTTTCTGAAATCAGATGTTTTATTTTGACAGAGATACAATATATCCTAAAATTGCCATAGAAAATTTAGAATAATATTAAAATTATAAATATCAGGGCCTTTTTTTTTGGGGGGGCAGGGTCTTGCTCTGTCACCCAGGCTGGAGTACAGTACCATGATCATAGCTCACTGTAACCTTGAACTCCTGGCCTCAAGTGATCCTCCTGCCTCAGCCTCCCTGGTAACTAGGACTACCGCGCCTAGCTAATGTTTTAATATTTTTGTAGAGAGAGGCTCTCGCTATGTTGCCCAGGCTGGTCTTCAACTCCTGGCCTTGAGCGATCCTCCTGCCTCGGCTTCCCAAAGTGCTGGGATTACAGGCATGAGCCACCATGCCAGACCCCCTGGGGCCTTTTTTTTTTTTTTTTAGTATTCTGCTTATAACTTAGTATTTGTATATAATAGCCAATAATAAATGCTTATTTTGGTTTGGTTGTTATTTACTTAGGTCAAAAGAAGGAGGAGCAGTTAAACTGTGGGATCAGGAACTGAGGCGATGCCGTGCCTTCAGGCTTGAGACAGGACAAGTCACAGATTGTGTTCGTTCTGTGTGCAGAGGCAAAGTAAGATGTTCCATGAGCCAATATGGTGCAGCAGAAAACAGAGTGGTTATGACTGTGATTCTCTCGCTCTTTGCAATCCAATGAATACTTAATAATGCATAAAAAGAGATTTGCTTGCCAACATTACTCTGCCTTTCTCTGTTGCTTTCTTTGTGGTTCCACAGTTGGCACCAGAGCAGTCCATAGGATAGGAAGCTACTCTGTCTAAACCCTGTATTTAAACTTCCATATTTTCTTGAATCTGCTAATTGAACTATGGTAGACAGAATTGAAAATCCTTGCCAGTTGATTCATTTTGATTAGGAGAGCCGTCTCCATTTTTTAAAAACACATTCCCTGGATAAAGAAAATGTGGTGTAAGTTCCCAATGGAATACTATTCACTCAAAAAAGAATGAAATTTTGTCATTCATGGCAACATGGATGAGCCTAGAGGATATTAAGTGAAATAAGCCAGGAACAGAATGATGAATATCATATGTTCTCACTCATATGCAGAAGGTAATAAAAAAGTTGATCTCATAGAAGTAGAGAGTAGAATAGTGGTTACTAGAGGCTGGGAAAGGTAGGCGACAGAGAGAGATTGGTCAAAGGATACAAAATTTCAGCTAGTTAGAAGCAATAAGTTCTAGTATTCTATAGCACTGTAGGATAACTATAGTTAGCAATAATTTACTATATATTTTTGAATAGCTAGAGAGGATTCTGAATGCTCCCATCACAAATGTTTGAGGTAATAGATATGCTAATTACCCTGCACCCCATAAATATGTACAATTATGTATAAATGAAAATTTTTTTTAAACTACACATTCCTATAAAAATTTTGAGCATGCAGGTACTCATTAAGTGTATTTATAAATCTTATACAGGTATTATCTTTAGTCTGCATATTAAATATTAGTTAAGCTTACTTTTTAACTAAAAAAATAAATTCTAGTACTTTCTTCCTATATCCCAGTGCACTTACCCCTCTTTGGAGATCCCAAGATGATCATAGTCAAAGTCGAAACTTTGATTATTGAAGAATCCAGGTGTATTGCCATAAAGAAATATTCTGTTCTTTAGCATGGACTCTAACATGCAACCCAACCCAGTGTTCTTACAGATGTGCCCCCAGTCATAGAAAACTTTGCATGACCTAATGATTGGCTTGCATCTAGATGAGCTTGAAGCAAAAAGTTCTTTAAAAGCAGTTCAGTAGGGTCATTCTTATATTATTAAGAAGAGCAACTGCTGTATTACATTAAATGTACTGATCCTACTTGTGTTTCAGGGCAAAATACTAGTAGGGACAAGGAATGCTGAAATAATTGAAGTTGGAGAGAAAAACGCAGCATGTAATATTTTAGTTAATGGTCATGTGGATGGACCAATTTGGGGACTGGCAACACATCCTTCCAGGGATTTTTTCCTTTCTGCTGCAGAAGATGGGACAGTGAGACTGTGGGATATTGCTGATAAAGTAGGTACAAATAGTTTTTTAAAAGATGTTACAATTTCTTAGAAGTCCTAAATTGCTAGTGCATAAAGAAAAACTATCTCAGACTCGTGCTGAGAATTTTGGGGGGCAAATGGTTTAATTTGTAAGTACTTCACTTAATGTAGTTTTCTGTGACTCTCTTGGTTTTTATGCAGAAGATGTTAAACAAAGTAAATTTGGGACACGCTGCTCGTACTGTGTGTTACAGCCCTGAAGGAGACATGGTGGCTATTGGAATGAAAAATGGAGAATTTATTATTTTACTAGTGAGCTCTCTAAAAATATGGGGAAAGAAGAGAGATAGACGATGTGCAATCCATGATATCAGGTTAGTCAATAAATGGAATAGAATTTCTAGTGTATAAATGACTCGGCTTGCATTTGAAAAACTTTCCTTAGCTACACCTTCAAAAAAGGTCCTGAGGGCCTGTAGCATTTTACCACATCCTAAGTTGCATGCTGAAAGATGGCTATTTATATACTTAATTTTCCTTGCTAAATTACAAACGCACTGGGCACCAACCAGTGCCTCCTAATACCAAGTACTACATAATGTTTGACAAGTGCGTGTCACACTAGACACGTCCAGTTAAGTTCATCATGCTAACAGCTGTCTCCTACTGTCATGCAAGAGAGCCATCCGAACTTCAAAAGTTGCCATCCTGGAAAACTAAAGTTGTAACTCCAAACATATCTTCTCTCAATAATGTCAATTTGGGAATATATAGTTTATTCACTTGATCAATTCCTGTGAACATCTATGTCCCAGAATCTGAATCAATTTAAACCTTTCTTGAAACCTTTTTCAGTGCTTAAGCTTGTTTCAACAGTGGCTACCGTTTACTGAGCACTTGTGATCTGTAGCCAGTACTGTCAAAAGCTTGTATTCTTTTCACCAGCAAAATCCTTTTACAAATGAAACCTTCCTCGTTATAAACCTTCAATACACAAAACAGTAACAGTGGCTCCCCTTAGCTCCCACGTGTCCCTAGACGCCTCAACAAGACTTATGGAACATTTTCAAAAGACTGAATTTTCCCATACTGACCCCAGTCATTGCTAAGCAAATAGTATTTCACTTGGTCTTTTAAGTAAGTTCTTCCAAGCTGCAAGTAGTGTCATTTCATCTTAATAACCTGAGGTGAGTTTAGCTGGGCTGTGTTCTTCACTTAGTATTAATATTTTTCCAGATGAAAGAATCCTATCTTAATGAATTATGTTAACTTAGTAAATTATGTAATGTTAATGGTTCTTTAAAACTGAGATATATTTAAAGGAATTAGGAGATGACAATGAGGCAGTATTTAAAATTGAAGTAAAATATAAAGTTTTCTTATTTCAAGTAACACAGACAAATATAACTTAAGTATACATAACCAGTTGTGTCTGTCAGGTAAATCTATTTGAGGCCTTATATCACACATAATCTTAATTTTCAATCGCTAGAAAGGAAAAGTCAGATCTTAAATATTTATTTCATGTGGTCTAATGCATCTTTACATGTTTTCCTTCATATTCAGAT
Source organism: Lemur catta (assembly GCF_020740605.2). Lineage (NCBI taxonomy): Eukaryota > Metazoa > Chordata > Mammalia > Primates > Lemuridae > Lemur > Lemur catta. Next base: position 14,168,902 of record NC_059128.1, read on the forward strand.
TTAGTCCAGATTCGCGGTATCTGGCAGTGGGTTCCAGTGAGAACTCAGTGGATTTTTATGACCTAACATTGGGCCCCACCCTTAACAGAATCAGCTACTGCAAAGATATTCCAAGCTTTGTCATTCAGATGGACTTCTCTGCAGATAGCAGGTATCTCCAGGTATGGTATCAATACTGTGTACCCAGTTCACAAGGGTAGTTCTGCTTTTACATTTCGTGTTAGTGAAAACATTTAAAGCTCCCAAGTTTCAGAGCTTCCCAGGTCTTGCCTTGGTATCTTCTGACCTACATCTCCCCGTTTCCTTCCCACTTGCCAGTCCTTTTCTCTTTTTCTAACGCTTTTGTAGCGGTTGTTTGCATTCTTCATGTTAGACATGTAAATCTAGCAGCAATACGCTAGTATTCTATAAACTCCTTGTGGATTTTGCCTCTCTCCTAATGGAATTCTTGTCCCATTTTAATATGACGAAAGGTCTCTAGTGGCTGCTACAAACGGCATGTCTATGAAGTGCCTTCAGGAAAACATCTTATGGATCATGCTGCTATTGACAGAATTACTTGGGCTACATGGACTAGGTAATACTTTATATATTCAGAAGGGAAGAAGTCACTTTTTGAAGGTCAGTTGGAAAAACTGAAAAATCCTATTTTTGAACAGAACCGTTCCACTAGAGAATAGTAATGAGTTTCAAGTTTTTATTACCATATCCTGAATTCTTCTTAAGAAGAGAATAATGGTGTGTTCACGCTGGGACCCCATATGATTGAACTTATTTCCATGCTTTATCAACTTTCATGATTTATCAAGTTCTTTTAAAGAAAAAAAATCTAAGTCATGACTTTAAAGATGCCATGATATTTTTCTTAACGTTAAATTTAATAACAAGCAATAAAAACATATATTGGGTGCTGTTAAGCAACTGTATTTGTTATCTAAAGGAATGCTATCTTGAAGCTGTTAGTAATTGAAAGCTTATCAACTTGTTCAGATTTGCTGGATATAAACAGATAACTATGAGTATCCATTTTTTGGTCCATGAAAAATACCATCAAATTCCTATTATCACTGTTGAAAAATTTTTTTTTCTAGAAACAGGATTTTCCTATGTTGCCCAGGCTGGCCTTGACCTCTTGGGGGCTTAAGCAATCCTCCCACCTCAGCCTCCAGAGTAGCTGGGACTACAGGTGTGCACCACCAAGCCCAGCTTATAAGTATCACTTTTAATTTGAAAAGCATTTTCTGTCAGCTTTCATAAAGCATTAATTGAATCTTAAAAGGATTATTTAATCTATAAGCCCTCCAAATGATAAAATTTCATTTTAAGAAGGTGAGAGGTATTATCCTGATGAAATTCAGGCCTCTAACAACTTGCCTTATCACAATTTACTTCCTGTATGTTAAATAACATGATTAGGTATTTAAGAGATTAATTGCCAAGAAACTTTTTTAGTATGGTAAACCTGTCTACTACACTTGATACAGTGGATTTTCTTTTGTTCCATCCATCTAGTATTCTAGGAGAGGAAGTTATGGGAATTTGGTCCAGACATGCAGAGAAAGCCGATGTCAACTGTGCCTGTGTATCTCATTCAGGAATCAGCCTTGTAACAGGAGATGACTTTGGCATGGTTAAGTTATTTGACTTCCCATGTCCAGAAAAATTTGTAAGTTTGTGTTTTGTGTAGTATATCATTCTACTCCTAATTTTGATGTCTGATCACTAGTACTTTTTCCTACATAACTTAATATTTAAAATATTTTGTCCTAATTTGAAAATACTTTTAAATTTGTATTCTAAATTTTTTCGCAAACTTTTTAACCCATTACTCTGAAATAAAAACTATTAAAAACAAATCTCCTCCTTCCAAATACCATCTTTGGAAACTATCCTAATAAAGCTGTGATTACCTTTTCACCAAACCAATCAGTTATCAAATTTCAAATGTTTTTCCTCAGAGAAAAATTTTCAGAGTACCTAGAGACATCTCACTGCCCAAATAACCTGGTTTGTGTTAAGTGCAGATCCATTACTCACTCTGTAAAAGCATCTGAATCATCGGCTGTGGTCCCAACTCCCTGCTGCCTCCATAGTTCTTGTGTTAGAGATTACAGTTTCTAATGGGTACCTTTGACTTGTGCATGCTTCAAATACCCTAACTTTGTCATTGTTTTTTAGGCAAAGCACAAAAGGTTCTTGGGTCATTCACCCCATGTGACAAATATTCGATTTACCAGTGGTGATCGACATGTTATTAGTGCTGGAGGTGATGACTTCAGGTTAGTAATTTTCTCAGCCCAAGAAGAGCAGACTATCTTTTACTATAATAGTTAAGAGATGCAACATAATACCAATGCCTGCAGCTTTGGTTTATGAACTCAACTAGACAACATTATCGGAGGTAGCATAACTAGATGGCTCCTTGGAGTCATATACTTACGAAATACAGAATATAAAAGAGTTAATGAGGAAAAATTTTATACATGTATAATCTGAAATGTCCTCAACTGTTTAACTGAAGAACATTAAACTATTCTGAAAATCTAGAAATGTAATGAACTCCCTCTAATTTTCTTCTCTGATTACAGTTTATTTGTCTGGAAATGCGTACATATGCCTCACTGAGACGGATGCTGAGAAGACTATACAAATTAAGAGCCTTGAGAGACCAGAATTACAGAGGGGGAAAAAAAAAACCAAAACCAAACCCTGCATGGTCAAGTGGTGCTAATCCCAGATTGTAACAGGGAGAAATGACCAGAATCATAAACATAGTAGAAGAGTGATGAGTTCAAATGTTTGCTGTATGCACTGGGTAACCATCCATAATCCATACACTGCCAGATAATTACACTGCGAGGAAAGACTGAATACTTGGTGGTAAAAGCCAGCCTTTCCTACCCCTTTATTGATGAGTGTGCAAATTTTGGCAGACCTGCTGAGATTTAGGGTACAACACACCTTTAAAAAAACACCCCAAACTTAACCCAAGTTGGACAATTTTCATCTTCTTTTTAGCAAAACTGTACTCTTTGGCATTTACATTTTATTTTCAAGGTTCATTGTTTAATGAAATATTTTATCCTTGCATTTTCATAAGGAAAGGAAAACCACGATCACCGTAAAGGATCATAGTTTTTAAAAGGCAAGCATTTTCCCTAAGGAAATAGACACAAGCTTTCCTGGAGAATGTTTCTTAAGCATTAATGAGTCCTTTTTTTAAATAAAGGACACTTTTTCCTAACAGTTTTGAATTGAGGAACAGATCCAGAGTTGTCAGTATATGGCTGCTACATTTTCATTTCTGAGCTGTCAACCTTTTTCTGTTCAGAAGCCATCCTTATAATTGAAAATTTAAAACATGACTAGCCTCACTAATGGGAAAGTAGTATGAAGAACAATCATTTCCAATGGTGGACAGTTCTGTTAAAGGTTTTAGACAGCAACAGCATTTAATGGCAAGAGAATACCGCATATTTAAAGATGTAGTCTAATATACAAACATTTGTTAAACATGTAAACAAAAGTGTTAAATTCACATTTACAAAGTTATACAATTTAATCACTGTTGGAGGAAAATTTTTATAGCTTTTTTTCTATTGGGAAAATTTGTTTAGTGAGATGTGTGCCACCCCATAGGCTAATTTCCAAAATGAATAAACCCAGATCCATTTGTAAAACTTGTCAATTACTTCCTTTTTAGTGGATTAGGGCTGACTTCTTAGACCCTTTTTCCTTTTCACTTTAAATGCTGCCAAAGATCAGTGCTCATCATTCAGGAATTTGCTGTTTATGTTTAGCCTATCTGTAGTTTCCTGAAGATTGAAAATTATGTATACTGCTATTTAAAAATATATTTTTCTAAGTATGAGGTTTAAGATGCTCTATTGGTCTTATGGATTTTTATTTTAATGTGTTATCTTTATAGCATAACAGATCCCATCCCCTCAGATTTCTGGAATCCTCAGTTTGGTTTCATAAGATATATGAAGATTTCTAGTATCTATTTTCTGTGTCCAATACTTTGTGAATACTAAAAACAGAAATAACTAAATTATGTCACAGAAAACCTAACCAGTGATTGAACCTGGTCAGTTTTAAAGCTCTGAATAGCTGTGGGCTGAAGGGCTGATTAAGGGGTTAAGAAGCTTGAAACATGAAATGGTACTTTCTTTATTCACATCAATGTATTCTCTGAATTAAGCCAAATTTTGGAATACATTACTATTAGATTTCTATTTCTGTATTTTATAAAGAGGCAGTCAATAAATTAAAGGAAAAAAGCTCCCCTGAACCAGGTTCCAGTAAAAACAAAAAAATACTCAAATTTGAACCTGTTGGAGTTTTAAGTTTTCCCTCTGGGTCAAGTTTGCCAGCTTTTGGCTACAGAGAAATTCCATTTCCATTACACCATAAGTAGAAACTCCATAACCTTAAGCAAGTAAACTACTTAGGAGAAAACTGCTTCCATTGCATTTTTGTCCTTCAAAGTGGCCAACCTGCTAAGTCAGCCTTAATCACTGCTGTAGTTTCACAAGTAACGGTCACTCTGACTTTAAGTGGTCATCCCATGACTGTCTTGCTGTATCAGCCATCAACTAAGGGAAGGTGAAGAAATGTGATAGGCCATACATATAGAATCTACCATTTGCTTTTATCAACCCAGAGAATTATTTTTGTGTGCAGAACCTAAGCTCCTGAATATGTAAACTGGGGCTTCTGGCACCTTTAGTCCCATTCATGTGTGTATGAAATGCATGCCAAACCACACTGTGCACTCTGGTACCACTCACTTCGTATCGCCAACCATGCTTGTTCCTTTTCTCTTTTTTGTGATCCTTTTATTGTGGTAGTTTATTTTATACCAAGTTATCCATCCAACAAATGTTTTAGGGTCAACCTTAGCTTGCCCATAAACCACAGTGACTGAAAGATTAAACCCCTAAACCTGTTTCCAGGCAGTGTCTATTCAACAGCAAAAAACAATCAGATTTTAGCATTTATTTCCTTGTAAAATGGCTAACCTAAATTAAGACCTTGTTTCCCATTTATGTTCTTTATAGTGAAAACTATGAGAATGTACCTATATATAACACCATTTATAAATGATAGCTAAAAGTCTATTGTTTCCAGAAATTTAAACAATTCAGAAAACTTTCTTTTACAGAGATGCAAAGCATCTCAATTAAGTAACATTGGAATGAACAAATGCCTTAAATTCCATTGAGTAAACTTTTGGAATGAAGTGGAATTGTCATTTCACCCAAGCCTAACACAACAGTCTTATGCTCTTGTGTGCTCTGTCTTTGCTTCTCGTGTTTCAAGTCTTTACTTTGGGATCAGCACAGCAAAGTGCAACTTACCAAATGGTTTAATGACTGGTTAATTCTTTCTTCTCCCCATGGAAGAGCAATAGCCACAAAACAGACTGCTGGCTTTATGATCTTAAACATGAACTTTTACATATATGGGTTTATTATCATTTGGTGGGTATATAACTAAGCAAATCAATGAACTTTTGTTTTTTTTTACAGTTAGTTTAATTTGGTCCTGTGAATGTTTTAAGTCTTTATTATCCCTTTTGCATTAATTCACTCTTTTCTAACCACCTTTTAAGCTTTCATTTTTAACACTATACATCAAGTCTTTGAAATCAGTGATCCATTCATTTGTTATTTAACTCTAAAGTTTAGATTTGACACTTCTTGCCTTAACATTTTTAAAAAACCACACACACAAAACTCTGTAACTGATATAGTAGGCCAAAAGTTTCATCCTATTTTGTGGTTTACCCATCTGATCTCTGTAATTATAGTCTGTCATCTAAAATATACTATATTTGAATCTAATTTTTACATTTCAAAAATTATCTTCAGTAGTAACTATATTTTCTGTGAAGCTATTTCTGAGAATGTTATTTTTCAGAATGTGAGAATATATGTATATTTATAATCTTGTGAGTTCAAAGTCTGTTTTACGATACCTTATGTATATACCTGTAAAAAATTTGTATAATTTTGTGATAATGTAGTTCCCAAAAAAATTTATTGAAAAAGCATATGTCAATAGTAAATGAGAGCACTGGTAAGGACTTGTTCCTATTTTTCACACTTGCCATTCCAGCTGTCCCCACCCTCCATACCCACCTCACTCATCCTGCCACAGAAGGAAAAGAAAGTGGGAAACTTTACCAAAGCAGCTCTCAGCCCGAGAGGCCTGTATTGTCATGCTTTCCAAACTAAATTTGCTTAAAAATTAAAAAGCAGAATTGAATGACTATTTTACGTCGCCTCAGTAATTTTGGCCACTCCTGTTTGCATGGGTGGATTACGAGAACATTATATAATCTTTGAGAAAAGTGAAAGCAGCAAATTCAACTTTTAGAATAATAAGACTTGCCTCACTTGTCTCTCTCGACACCTACCAACCATGTAGCTCTAAACTGTAGTACCATTACTAACAATGATGTTACATTATAAATGCTGATACTTAAAACAGCAGTGTACAAACATGCCTCAAATGTTTTAATAGAATTTAGCCTTTCCTTAAACTGTCTTTTTATAGTAAAAACAAAACAACAACAAAAAAAACACCCAATGTTAAAACCACTTAAGAAACTTACAAACTTGAAAAATCAGACACTTCAGATAGGCAATAAACTTCATATTATGAAAGCAATATATTCCAAGTTTCAAAGATTTGACAAGTTCTGTAGAATATCTTTCATCAGTAGATGGAAACTTTCAAACTGCATGATCTTCTGCCTGGCAGGACTGGGTGTCATTCACTGAACAAACAGAACCAAAATTTTTTTTAATTATTTGTTTTGCATCCATATATACTATATACCTCAGCTAAAAAGTTGGTTTTTAGACAAGGAATATTTGGTCCTAAGTTTGCTGTATCATATTATTTTTCTTTCTTTTTTTTTTTTTTTGAGACAGAGTCTCACTCTGTTGCCTGGGCTAGAGTGCCATGGCATCAGCCTAGCTCACAGCAACCTCAAACTCCTGGGCTCAAGAAATCCTCCTGCCTCAGCCTCCCGAGTAGCTGGGACTACAGGCATGTACCACCATGCCCGGCTAATTTTTTCTATATATATTTTAGTTGTCCCTATAATTTCTTTCTATTTTTAGTAGAGATGGGGTCTCGCTCTTGCTCAGGCTGGTCTCGAATTCCTGAGCTCAAACAATCCGCCCGCCTCGGCCTCCCAGAGTGCTAGGATTACAGGCGTGAGCCACCGCGCCCGGCCTGCTGTATCATATTTTTAAAAATATATACATAGATAAAAGATAATAACATATGTAATTACATTTATGCCACACTAAAAATATTCTGAAACTTCCTTTCAATATTTTACAATTGCTAATACCTAAGAAAATTAATTAGATTCGTAAGCAGTATATACACAAACCCCTGCTAGCCTTAGTATATGCTTCTACAGTATATGACCATAAGTTAAAAAAAACTGAAATGTGATCTGGAGATGTTCTAAGTAAAAAAAGGTAATCGCTGGATAAAACACAGTTTGGTCCATGTAGTAAATTATTTTGCCAAAGGACTCGTGTAAAATTAAACAGCAAAGAAAAAAAAAAGTGACAGTTTCCCAAAACTTTATATGCTTGTAAATTAAGAAACTACATATTAATAAAGAATTAGAAGTGACACTAGAAAAATTAATTTTAATCTTTACCTGGTTTGAGGTCGAATCCATTTCAAGGCATGTCGTGGTGGTACAGTAATGGTGGGATGGTAAAACGTGCAATCCGGTCTTGTACACTGAGTGTTAAACCTACAGTGCTAAATAGATAACAAGAGCTTCAGCAACAGCTGCAAGGCTAGAACTAGTAAACAATCTGAGATGACAATAACCACTCCACCCTAACCATTAACAAGGTAAGAGACCTGGTCTGTAATGTCCATTTTAACACTACTGAAGCCTTGAAAAAGAAACGTCCCCTTGAAAGACAAAATCCTAGCAAAGAGTAACAGCAAGTGAAATTTCAAAAGGAAGCTTAGCATACAATATAAACTTCTAATCAATGTAGTAATCATCCCTTATTACACTCCACTGAGTATCCTCATCTATACCCAGGTACAGCTGGGGCAAGTGAAAGACCTTTCATAGGTCTTTAGGCTGTTAGTGCAAAAAGGAGATCATTCACTCAGATCAACTATGCAGCTGGAGATACACCAATTATTCTTTAGCACAGACAATTAAAAGCATCAGTACAGTTTGAAGGTATTAAGTAGTACCTACTGGATATTTCATCATCTCAGTTCTGGCGTGAACCAAACCACCCACCCACCCACCCACATGTGCAGGAACAGAGAAGAGTAGAAAATATGACTAGTAACGATGCGCCTCTCTCCCCTGAGTGCTTAGATGCTGACACATTAAATAGTTTCAAACTTGGCCTAAGGGGCCAGAGGCTCAATGACAACTAAGGAACAAGGTCTTAAAGACCATAAAATTAACTCTGACAAAAAAAGAAGGTTAAGTTGGGGAGGGGGGAAGGAAAAGCATGCAAGATCTTCAATTTGCTGATGACTTTCCACATCTCAGAATGGAGAAGTTACCACTAAATTGGTTTTTAAGAAAATAGAAGTTCTTACTTTTGGATGATAGAAGGGACATTCCATTTTCTTACACGCTGGGAAATAACGGCAGAGCTGACTACTAGAAAGTGGTGTTGCTGTTGCAACTGCTAACAAAAATAAGAACAAAGATTGATTGAATCTGTTTGACAAAATAATTTTTAATGCAGTCTACTGATGTTTTTATGGAAGTGAGAACTATTTTTAAGTTACAATGGTAAGGTTTATATATATTCATTAGTGAAGATAAAATACTTAAGAATAGGATAGACACACTTGCTTTTTAAACACCGGTTAGATTAACTGATCCTGTCAAAATTATTTCTAAAACTATTTTTTTTTTGTCTGTTCAATTCTGTTTACAGTCATAAAATGTCATTTCCTATTTTTTACCCAAATGTAGTAGTGCACTAAAAGTCACTAACCTGGTTTTGGAGGCAGTACTGGAATTCTTCTACTCATATGAGTAAAAGGACAATCTGGCTTAGTACACTTTGCATCATATTTACAATTTGGGTGAACAAACAAACATTTTTCAGCAAATTTACAATTGGGGAAGGCTCTACAAAACAAAAAAAGCATATTATTCATATTTGATCTTCTCAATGCATTATTAATTTTTTGTAGAGGGCTTCCTTATCTCTACTACTACCTACCTTACTTATCACTACTTGTTTTGAGAAATGCAGATAAAAATAAAGGATACAGTACTCCATTTTAAAGGCAGGCAGATATCAAAATAGGACACACACATCTATTCCAAAGCTTAAGGTAACATGGGTTTTTGACTCAAGCCAAGCCACCACGAAAGGCAGAAGCTTATTTTGCGATAAGAATCACACCACTTACTCTGTAAGTAAGGTCTATATTTTCTGCACTAATTTCAATACACTAAGCATATCCTACAGGCAAGGCACTGTGCTACAAAGACTCATTCCATGGTCTCCTTAAATGTATAACCATATAATTCCCATATCAAAATTTCCTTAAAGAAGTTAAAATATTACTCCTACTTTTATCTGTGCAAAAAAGAAAAAAAAGTTAAAACATGGAGAGAGATTCCATCTATAGGACACAGACACATAAAAATTCTAAAAGCCATCTCAGAAAACATTACACTGAAGAAAAAGTTAATCGAAGTCCAAAATATTTTCTCATTACCTGTAACTTTTTCCCCAACTCCTCAAAGTCTGTGTATGTGCATGAACAGAATGCATACAAACTGGGGCAGTTATCACATACCCATCTCCTATAAACGTACAGAATTCTCAACCCAGGTATCAGCACATCACAGGTCTGAAGCGCAAAGAAGGCCCCTCCCCCAACAGACAAACATCCTCAGAAGTTTGCAGCTCTTGGGGGGTGGGGTGGGGGCATGGTAAATGTCACTGAATTTAGTTACAAAACTCTAACTTGTCCACAGAGAAGAAAAAGCAAAATAAGCCATAAGATACAGACATGAAAGTGAAAACCAGAATCTGTGTGATGCTACTCACTTGCAAGGGGAGATGGGATGATGGTAAGCACACTCATCCCCATTTTTACAAGCAGGCCAGTACTTGCAGCGCTCCAAAAGCTTTTCTGGTTTCTGTGCCACACTCAGTTCACTCATCTCAGCTACAAAAGGAAAGGAATTAAAGTATCTCATTAATTATGATCAATTCAGTACATGGCACCTTCAACAGACTTCCCTCAAACCTCAGTCTCAAAATCTTCTGTTAAGTTTACAGCCATATAAAATAAGTAAGCCCAAATAATCTGACCAACACTGACAAGAGAATCCTATGAAAGATTACTAGGAAGGAGACTACAGTCTCACTGTGAAAAGGAAAGTGGACGGTGATTCTGCAACTAGGGCCAAAGTTTTCATGAGGAATTCTAATTCCCAATATTATTTCAGAACTGAATTAAATATAAAAGAGAGGGAGCCAATAAAATTAAATGGAAACTAAAAACACAAATAGGGTGATAAGGAAATATGAACTAATTCTCATATTCAGCAAGATTATGAGTAGCAGAACTCACAAGTGTTCCCACTTGCTGAGTATAATTCAGTTTTCTAAGTGCAGGTGCTAAACTCACAGCAATGTCTAAAAAGAGAGGAAAACACTTTTGCCTACAATGGGTCACAAATGCCATTACCTATGGGGGGAAGACAGTTCACCTAACAGTAAGACTGGCTGAGTTGCAGAAAGGGACAGGTGGGGGACAGCAATCTGGAAAGCACAGCGCACACTCACTCACACCACTCACTGTGTCACATCCAATTACATCATGAACTACGACACAGGAAAGTGGTATCTGTGTGTGTTGCCAGATTCTCTCTTTTCAGTAAGCCAAAAACCTACCTTCTCATATGACATCTAAATTTTCAATGTTGGCAACTAATTCAAATTTAGAACACTGCATAAACGTGGGCCATAATCAGCTGCCAATTTCTGGCCTGAGACACCCCAGCCAAAAAAACCCCCAGCACCATGGGTGTTATATATAATGGTTCACGTGCGTGTTTAAGACAGCAAATAGCACTTCAACTATATTCTTCTAGTCCTCTTGCCTGGGGTCAGGCAGTTCAAATCTGGCTCTGCAAATTAGTAGCTTAGCTAGACACTTTTGGCAAGTATTACCTAACCTCTCTGTACACTTCAGTTTCCTCACCTATACAAAGACAAAATAATGTCTTTCTTAGAGTCTGATGACTAAATGGAAAGAAGAATGAAACACAACCAACCCTGGCCAGACACAGTGGCTCATGCCTCTAATCCCAGTGCTTTGGGAGGCCAAGGCAGGGGGATCACTGAAGGTCAGAAGTTGGCGACCAGCCTGGGCAACATAGTGAGACCCTGTATTTATAAAAAAAATTAGCCCATGCCTGTAGTCCTAACTACTCAGGAGGCTGAGGCAGGAGGATCGCCCAAGAGTTTCAGGTTGCAGTGAGCTATGATTGTGCCACTACACTCCAGCCTGGGTGACAGAGCAAGACCCTATCTCTTAACGAAAAAAGCAAAAACAAAAACAGGCAACAACCACTCATAACCTAACAGCAGCAGCAGCTAGTACTATGGGTACTCACTGTTCCAGTGACCCAACTTCTATCCTCATTACAGGAGAACAAGGCAGACAAATCCGGTCACATAGCCCAGATAGGGGCATCATCAAAGAGCTATTATGACTATGCCTGATACATACATTTTTTCTATGCTACTTAAAAATAATAAATTATTATTTTAGCACTAAGATATATAAGTATTCTCAGTTCCAAAGAAAATATGATAGGACTGGAAGGGGTTTTCCTGATTTTTAAATCTTTTTTGTGTCATCCCTGCAGAGAAAATGCCTTGCCCCCCTGCTATATAACACACATTAGGGTATATGCACAGGAACCCAGTACAAATGAAAGACTGAGAGAATACTCAAGAGAAGCCCAGTTGGAAAATGGAATAAAGTAGCAAGGTACTCAAGAGCAATATTAAAGAATTTAACACTTTCAAAGGAAACTTTACCTTCCTGATAGAAATATTTGGTCATACACACAAAAGCCATGCCTCTGGTTTTCCCCAACTGACATTTACCTCATAAGCTATAAAAACTTTTCCTTAAGTTTTCCATTGAAAGGTGTAATACAAACCTGTGCTGCCATATAATGTGTATGTGTGGGGGCAGTGGCAGCTTGAAACGGATGTTGCTATTGTAGTGTCCTGAAATAACCCTCCAAAACTAACCAAAAACAATTACAAAATTTCAAACTCCTTGCCTGGAGGGTAAGAGGTATGAAAGCCAGAGACTCCTGGTGACTGTCAGGCTGCAGTCTCTCCAGCCACACTCACGTCCTAATATTACAAACGTTTCACCCTTGAGCAGCAGTGAAGCACTGAGAGTCCCCAGTCAAAGCCACGGGAAAGAGGCTCACACTCATCACAGCTGTCTCCACAATGGCCCCGGCACTTGTGTAACCTCGGTAAGAATTTTTACTAACTTGTTATTTATAGAGTCTAACACGGACATCTGCATTTAAACGAAATTAGATCCTAACAGACCAAATTATTAAGCTATCAAATTGAAAACCAAGAATAGTGAAAACCACAAGAATTTTCTTATTTTAGACAAAATATACAAGGCCAAGAAATTTGCACTGCAGTTCTTCCCTTGTTACTAGTTGTAAACGTTTCTTCCTGTTGATAGGGTGACATTTTCAACTCTCCCCACTCATCAAAACTATGACACTATTTCACGGCAGGTTAAAGCTAACAGTGCTATCTCTTCACCAACTCTTGATCTCCCCCTCCCTAAAGTCTATTATATTTTTAGTGACTGAAAAAGATACTCAATACATGCTCATCTCTGCCAAGAGGAGGATTACATGGAAAAAATTTCAAAATCCATTACTGTTTTTCTTTGAATCTGTTCATTTATAAGATTCAGTAATTATCTACCCTGCCAATGAAGATGTGTTTCTAAAAATTTTATCAGATGTGAAAAGCGTAATTACCATTCTCTATCGTGAACAAAGATGACAGCGGTGGCGCAGCTGCCACTGATACCCAGCAAGAGAAGCAGCGGAGGTAAGCAACATCACCTGCCTAAAAGCATGGCGCTCTCTGAATTGCGTTCACGTGAGTTCCGCTAAGTATTACTCTTCAATGTTAAGTACAAGGTTTTTTCCTACACTCCCAAGAAGTATCTTGACAGATTAGGTGAGAAAGTCCTTTCAAAGAAACTTCACTGAGATAGAAATAGCATCAAAACTCAAATTCATTTTTCTCTCATGTTAATTACAAAAGACTATTGCTAGTATAAGGTGAAAAGTAACATAGTTTCTAGAGAAAAAAAGATAAAACAAGGCACCAAGAATGATGGTTCATCCTTTAACAAGCATAATTAAGAGGCACTGTTAGGTTCCATGGCTGAACTCCATTTTAGGACTGGTAACAGGCTGAAATTTAACGGGTGCTTTTGTCTAGAAGAAAAAAGGCCACCGTTGAATATAAATAAAAGCAAGCCCTCTAACCAATATTCATTCAAGGTAGAGAAACAAGTCAAAGATTCCCTTCATAACAACAACACACCCTGAGAAGGGGAAATCTGAGCTCTCAACACACCGTTGGAAAAGCTACCATTTGGGTCCTCAAGCTGCCTGCTCAGCAACTGCAGCTGCTGTGGGTGGAGGAGACCTCTGAGTCCCTTGTTTGAGGCTGCAGTTTGGTTTACAGGTTTCATTCCTTCAAAGCACATGTCCTCCTCTTGATCTGACATGTATCCTGGGGGGCTGGGGACACCATCCAGCGTCACTATAAACTTGGGACTTGCAGGTTTATCTGGTTGTACAAGATCTCTGCCAGACAGATAAAAAATACCATAGAATTAGGGAAACAAACACAAAATGCTAAGCCTCCTAAAGTGATCTTCAGTAGAACTATCACTCCCTGGCTTTGCGTTTGCTTCAATAAAAAAGATTCGGTAGGACTTCCAGGTACAGCATTAGTGCGTTCCTGCTAACACACTATAGCCACGACCAGTCACTGTGGCATCATCAACAGTGACCCTCCAGTCTGTACTTGCTAAGGACAATCTCCCCTCAACCCTGACCCCACTGTCCATTTGATCCTCATAGGGTCAACATGGAAATAAACCAAAAAATTGGCATTGATGCTCAGAACACAAGGGCCAGCAGTTTTACATTTACACTAATTTTATTGTCGATTTTCTAAGGGAAGAATCTCCCAAACCTGTCTAACTCTCTTCAGAGAGATTTCCAGATTATGGTCACCTGGCTTTTAAAATTTCATTTCCTGGATGTGCATAAAGACGAGAATCTTATCAATGGAGTTAAATCGTACACTGAGTTTTTATTTGAAGGTTAATGGATTTCTGAATAAGAAAGATGAACTGGAATTTTTTAAAACTGAATCTGGCTAACTATTCATGGGCTGACTACTGAATGAATAAAAGCACTCTGTACTGGGGCTGGGGCGGGAAAGGAGGGAAGCTGGGGACTAACCTGCATTATCTAATCACACAAAGTAGCTACACAAGAAAAAGAAACCATCTACCGTGTCTGCATAAGGTGTCCTGAAAGTACCCGAAGGGTATCTGCAGTCTTCATCCCCGACTCTTGGGTTGGTGCCACTACTACTTCCTCAGACAGCTTTGGCTTCTTCAGAATAAATGATCTTGTGTCTGCATGGACCATGGATTCCATGTCATAGTAATCTGAGCCAAAAAAATTGGCCACAAATGTTTACTTTTGAATATACCTTGCATTCCCAACATCACACATGTGAGAAGAATGTCAGTCTTTTATATATTCATCATTATTGTCAAAGGAAAATCACAACTGGTTCTATTCAGGAATAGGGATGTAATTCTATTCCAAACATTTTTCCAAAGAACTCAAGGAGTCCTTTCTTCATAGAGCACATTACAAATGATTCTAATTAACACTCCCTGCCTACAGTAGAGAAACGTTCTCATGTGAAGCGTCTTATGGGATATTAACAGTATACCCTCTTAAAGTACAATAGGCTTTTCTAAAAACATGGAGAATTCAAGCGCCCTAAAAGCTCCCAAGAATTATGATGTATACGAACTGCTTAAGTACTTTTCTAAAATCTGTTTTGTTCATTTTACACACTATCACTTACAGAGAAGAACATGTCCTGATAAAAGGAATTCTCAAGTGACATAATTCCTAGCTGGTTATAGACAGAAGACACTTTAAAAAGGGAATTTTAAGATGAATGGGCATTTTTTAATATACAGCAAGAAAAACACTAAACTTCAATGCAAATAACCACAAGCTCACATCATCTACAATATTCTTCTTAAGACTATTTTATAAAATATGCCAAGACCTGCCTCTGAGAATGGATATGGCTGACCTGTCAATATGCCGCAACTGACTCAAGTTAATGCACTACCTTTAAAGCTAAGCGTTAATAGAAACCAAAATTCACAGGATATTCATTCATGTTCATTCACTGAACAAATATTTACTAAACAATGAAGAGAACTGAGCTAAGTATACAAAGAAAAAACAGACGCATACACAATTCCAGAGCAGCACTACCCAAAAGGTGATCCAAAAGGGATATAAACAAAGCAACACGCTAGCTGGGGAATCAAGGAAAAGCTTACCCAGGGTGAACATTTGAAGCAGGCATTAAAGGGATGAGCAGGAATAAACTAGGGGAGAGAGAGCGGGAGGGTAAATAGAACCCTTCAGGCAGAGGGAAACACACAGATAAAGGCAGGGGCTTTCACAAGGCCCAGGGCATTTGAGAGACGAGAAATGTGGTGTGGCTGGAAGCGGGTGTGAGGTAAGTGGCGAGGAAGGCTGAATGAAGCATACGACAAAGGATCTTGTATGGCTCAGTGACCTTGGATTCTGGTCTAGAAGTAGTAAGAAATCAACAAAGGTTCCTAAGTAAGGAAGTGACCTGAGCAAATCAGTGTTTGGAAAAACAGTGTTAAGGACTAGAGTCCTAGATCTTAGTTAAGAGGCTGTTACCCAGGAGAGATGGTGAGCCTCTACATTAAAGGACTCCCCACCTTGCCCTACTCTAACGTACATGAGAGGGAGAGAAGACGCGCTGCACACTCCCTGCCGGAGTGCTCCACAGTAGCTGCACTTTGCAATCACCAATCCAGGAAGGGGCAGGCCCACCTTCCCCAGCAAAGGTGCCCAGATGGGAAAGGGAGACAGAAGTGGAGAAAGCAGAGATTGGAAACACAGGAAAGGAGAAAGAGCACAGTTAAAAAGAGGGCAAAGATAAATTCCAATGTTCAATTTATACAGTGTGCAGTC
The DNA here is from genome assembly GCF_020740605.2 of Lemur catta. Taxonomy (NCBI): domain Eukaryota; kingdom Metazoa; phylum Chordata; class Mammalia; order Primates; family Lemuridae; genus Lemur; species Lemur catta. Next base: position 14,185,304 of record NC_059128.1, read on the forward strand.
TTTGTGGAGCTGTCGTGTTTAGAACAAAGCTGTAAAGTAGGATTTGACTCTCAGGAGGGGGAGAGAAATGAGAAGCACAGTCAAAACTGAAGGTGAAATAAGAGTGTTTAATAATACATAGTCAGGGCTGTCATCTCTCACTGAATCCTCACCCAAAGCCTCCCGTGTTCTAGATGACCAATTTATAGTTTCAAGTTCTTAAATGATCACTGAGGTCTCATGGCTAGCAAAAGTGAAGCCCAGAATTTTGGCCCTAGGGCTGCTGCATTCCCTTCCACCAACCTGCACTTTCTGAGGCCAAATGGTTTTATTAGTTCACACCTTGGGAGAATACAGAAGAGATGAAAATAATGCTGAGGGCAGGACACAGGGTCAAGTTAACATTTTAAGAGGCAGCGGAGGTGACAAGCTGATAAAGAGAATGAGAAGACTAAAGAGAGAGTGAAGTCCTGGAAGCCAAAGGACCACAGAGTGAAGGAAACACGGGAACACAAGTGTCACGTGCTGATAGGCTGGGAAAGCGTGCACTGGAAACAGAGCTTTCCATTCTACACAGCTGCTGGTCACCTCCGCAAGCTTTAGCAACCTGAGTCTCATGGATGGCAGACAGGAGAGTAAAATCTTCTGGGTAGAGACCACAGGCTGAATCTATGCCTTTAGTTTTTGTTCCATCCTGAAAGCCCATTAAAAATATCAAAAAGTGTTTGGTTTTTCTTTTTCTCTTTTTTAAAATAAAAGCATAAGCCCATAAAGGAAGTAACTGTAGGAGAGACAGTCACATTTTGAAAGTGGAAAACAGATGAGTAGGAACTAACTCAGTAGATATCTGCAAAAGCTAAACTCTAAGCCAATAATGAAGCAATAAAATTTAGATCTAAATTCTCCAAAGGCTGAGAAATTGGCAGCAAAGGGAACCTTGGGAAGAAATGGCAGAGAAGACAAAGCAAAAAAGAGGTGTGTTAATGTGCTCCATTTAAGGAGCTATTAGTTCTTCCTAAACTCTATTTATCTGTTTTGTTTTGGTCCTCACCACGCCTATCCCCGATCCCTCTGTACCGAAGACACACAGGATGCCTGGAGATGTGCTTTGCTGTTGACTATTGCTGGAGAGGCTATGGATGAAGCATCACGATCTCTGTTGGAAAGACACTAAAACAAAATAACCTAAATATATACTTTTAAACTTTTTTTTAAAGACAGATTTCCTGGTAAGTTTTACCCATTTCATACATTCTCCCTTGGAGGAAATGGAGCTTTAGACTCTTGAGAAGAACAGAGGCTCTGTGGACCAAGGGATGCCAGCCATACTGAAAGTAGTACTGTACTGAAAATGGGGAGGGAGGTGTTAAGGAAGCATCACATAATAATTAATGTTGAGGTGCTTCCCCAGTCTTCTTTCCCCACTTAGCACCCAGAACTCTGGCAAGCAGGCTATTACTTGAAAAATCTTTCTTTGGAGAAGGTGACCAACCTGAGAGAAAGGCCTAAAGGTACTGACACATCAAGTGCCCCCAAACTAGACAAGGAGGACAAATCACTCTCCACCCCGGGATCTACACTCAAATATGAAATCAAAAGCCCACCATGCCCCAATTCATGAACCCACAAAACCAATGAGCTTTTCAGTGCCCCACTCTTATATATAAGACAACCAAGGATCCCCAAACATCTGAGGAAAACCTCCAGCATAAAAGACAGTCAAAACAAACAACTTAGCGAAAACAAGACCACGAAGCGGGAGGGGAATGTCAAAACAACCTTTAATATCCTCAGAGAAATAAGAAAAAGTATTGCATACACGAAACATGATCAGTATGTTAAAAGAAGTAAATGGAATATGCAGAAAGAAAAGCGCTCTTAGAAATGAAGATGTGACAGGAGGTAAGTTAAAGACTGTTGTCGTAAGCCTCAAAGAACTGCTTGAGGCTTCACACTGTGAGTGTGCCATGGATAAAAAGAAAAACTAAAGGAAACAGAATAGAAAGAATGCACAAGAGCTGAGGAAGTAGACATGACATACAGACCTGGGCTACAGGAACTTTTTGAAAGAAAATACTCTTATGTAGAAAGCAGGATGGAATGTTGGGAGATGAGAGGCAGCATCAAGGATGGAGAATATCTGAATACTTCCACGCAGAGGGAGAAGGCAGAGACTAAAGCTGAAGGAGTATGACGACACGATGACGTTCATCAACTGGGTGGAATCTGGCATCTGGGTGGAGGCTAACCCTTACAGAGGAAAAGCACATCTTTCTGAAACAGAAAACTAGGGGAAGCTCAGGGAATATAGTCACTCACTTAGGAGTCCTGATGAAGGACAAAGAAAATTGAGGAAGAGGCTAATAGAAAGGGGTCAAGGGACCATAGCTTCCAACCAGGGGCAGACATAGGGGAAACCCAAGGAAAGAGAAAAGATGCTTCTGGGTACTGGTTGTTCTCTGCATTTACCCAGCAGTCATTCTGTAGGCACTAAAATGCACCTGGCAGGGGCTGGGCACTGAGGACACAGAGATAAGTAAGGCATCAGCCCCAGTCGTGAAGTAGCTTGTGCGCTCTGTGTGTGGGTGTGTGTGTGTGTGTGTGTGCAGGGGGGTCGGGGAAGGGCGTGAGGGGGCAGGAGGAGGGTGGACAGGTAAGATAGTCGCAATTTAATAACTGCGGCTCTAGAACAACAAATCTAGGTGCAGCCCTGGTGAGAAGATTCTAAAGTGAAGTAAATGTGAGGATAAGGTTGAACAGGCAAAACGGGATACTAAAGCAGCCCGGGGCGAAGGCAAAAGCTGGGTAGAGGCAGAGTAAGTGAGGGGCTCAAGCCATCCCTGACAGCAGGAGAGTGAGCAGCCAGCAGGTACCAGGGACCCAGGTGGAATGGCATGACAGGAAGAAAATTTATGAATGAGGCAAAAATAAAAATATCGTATAACGTGAGGAAAATGTAGATCTTATCTCCTGGCCCTAAAGTATTTTCACAGATCTAAAAATGGTATGTTAGGGCAGGATCTAAGAGTTACAAGGTACATTAAATGATGGGTAAGGAATGGAAATGGAACTGAAAATTGCTAGATGACTATGAAAATTTAAATATTACCAACCTGGACTGATCTGCAGAGTTTCTGCCATTACTGGGTCAATTTGCAGTCGGGATAATAATTGCCTCTGTTGAGTTCCTACAACATAAATTTAAAAACTTCACTAAGCTTAACATACTAATACCAGTGTGTTTTCTCAGAAATTCATCCTTCTGAGTTCTTAATTGAAAGTGTTACTTCAATCTTCAACAATGCAATTTAGTAATATTTACAGACCAAAGATATATCCTGTAAGACAAAAAGCTATACTCAGGGTTAAACCAAAAATTGCAATGTAGGACATTCCTGGTTCTCCCTCTGTGAGAAAGCCAGTTTTTTTTTGGATTGGAAGTAAGGTAAAAGCATGGAAAAGCCAGGGGGACTGCCTTGTGACCAGCAGCTCATGCCACAGCCAACTGCACAAAAACACGGTAAGCACCCCCTCCATCACCTGGGCTCTTATCATTATACCTCACTCCTCTCTGCCCATAATCTTTGAAGGTAACAAAACCCACTGGAATTATAAAACAAAGCAATAGAGAATTGTCTGATCATGAAGTTCCTAAAAGACAAACAGGCTTGGATGGATGCAAAGAAAACAACAAACAAGTATGATACTCAGCTCAGCAATACAGGCCCTATGTCAGCAAAGCATGACAATAATTGTTTGGATCTCCCATAAGAAAGGATCACACCTGTAATCCCAGCACTTTGGGAAGCCGAGGTGGGAGGATCACTTGAGGCCAGGAGTTCGAGACCAGCCTGAGCAACATAGCGAGGTGCTGTCTCTACAAAAAATTAAAAAATTAGCCAGGTGTGGTGGTGCACAGTCGCAGTCCCAGCTACTTGGGAGGCTGAGGCAGGAGGATCACTTGAGCCCAGGAGTTTGAGGTTGCAGTGAGCTATGATGCACTGCACTCCAAGCCTGGGCAACAGAACAAGATCCTGTCTTAAAAAAAAAAAAGAAAGAAAAAGTTGCTAAACTAGAGTATTTATTACTTCTTAAATAGGTTCTTAATATTAATTTCTAATAATATTCCTAAAAGTCATCCTGGACAAAACAATGACAAAGAGCTGATTTCCCCTATCTTCAATTTGATGGTAAGCTCCTTGAGAATGGAAGAATGTTATATTTCTCTGTACCTTCCCCTCCAATGCTTGGCAGCTATCAGGCACTCGCTCACTTACAAGAAAGTGCTGCACTATGGCGTACAAAGCGATGTAATTAGTAGGGTTCCAAACACTGGAGTATCAGTAAGACGCCTACATGCTAACTTTCAGTACATCTCTTGCAGGTGGTTTCACAAGGACAGGCTCTGCTTCCTCGGTGTGAATGTGTCAGTGGGCAATCTCTCAGCAAGTACCAAGATTTCACCAAAAGGTATTTTTAAATTTTAAAAGCTATATTCGACTTGAAATTTTAACAGCTATTTTCCTTTAAAACATAAGTTATATTTCATTACTCTTTAGCGTGTCCAAAAAAAAGTGAATTCCTTCCAAAATTATCACGGCAAAAACACAAATCCTGAGGAACAGACCTGCAACCCAGATGTCATTTAGGTCAAGTTGTATTCCTGTGGGACAGTGTCGGAAACTGACATGTTACAGGTTACAGAAAGAATGTTCTTCTAATCCAAACACCAGGTTCAAATACTACAACAGGTCTCTTTAACATAAACAGCAAATGAAAGAATTACACATTTTAAAATAATATCATGCAGATACATACAAGAGGATCATTCTCTCATAGTTCAAGTTTTGCTTTATCTCTCTATACTTTTCAATACATTATTTTAGAAAGCTCTACTAAAGAGGATGAAATTCTGATAAATTATGGGCTTCTGAATTTAAATTATGTAGAGTCCAAATTTGTCATTAAAGGTTTTTGAAAAATTCAAGTTCTCTATGACTTGCTCCCTCCATATAAGAGCTACAGAGTTAAGATACGTGGGAAGACCCAGATCAAAGGATGAGTACCTAAAAGACATTGTAAGTTTACCTTTCTCAACGTTTCTAAGGAAGCCAATTATTTTTACATCAGTAGCCCTTGACTGTGATTCAAAATCTACTTCTTCTTGAAGATCTTCAACTTGTCTGTTGCATTCAGATGTTGATGTTGAATATTCATTCATTTTAACCTCCAAAGATGAAAGTTTTGCTTCATTCTGTGACACTCTAACATTTAGATCAAAAAGATTTGCTTCCACTGTCAAAATTGCTGCTTTCATTCCTTTAATTTCATTGATATCCGCTGATATCTTCCTTAAAAGGTGGGAAATATTGTCCAGCTCATTCAGTGAAGAGGAACTTGCTATAGAACCTACATCAACTGGCTCCGGTGAAAGGAAAATTGGTAGAGACGGTGACGGAAACCTCGAAGACATTTTCATAAAATTCTCTCTCTTAATATCTGGTAATTTTTCCTTCACAGCCCATTAAATTGTTTCATCAAAAGTAAAGGCAGTGATCAATGCTGCTACCTTAAGAAGTATTAAGAGCGAATAACATTTGATAACCTATAATTGAAAAGATAGGGTTGTACATTTCTAGAGTCAAATCAAAACTAAATTTAAAAATGCTAAACACATCAGACCAATTATGTCTTCACTACAACAGAGAAGCCGTAATATGTAGCCCCCATATCCTGTGAGTCCTACTTATAACTGCTCTCCAAATAAACCCTATTATTACATACAAAACAATCCTGACTTCTGATTGGCTGAAAACAGACATATGACATACAAAGAATTTTCTATTATTTACTTCATATGACAAGAACACTGAGGAGCTGCACCATAAACCAAGCAACAGTATCCATTAAGTACTTTACGTGTCAGTGATATGAATTAAATGCACGTTTCCCCTTTCATCAATTAAACTGTAACTTTCAAGCTTGAGATTACTTCTGAATTGTTCTATTGTATTTTGAGGTTCATTTCCCCTTGAAAATAGTATATGACAGTACTGGCATTTCCTCTGTAGGGAGAGGGATGGGAAGGTGATTAGACCTATGATCACACACAATCTCATTAAAAATATATGTGGTAATAATCAAATTCAACTGCAGTAATATGCAAATTTAAGGTCTGAATTTAAGGATGGGGAAATGAGAACTCAGCCTTGGCCATTATTAATGTGATCTGAAGTACGTTCTCCCATTCTGTGTGTTGTCTTTTTTCTTTTATGATAGTATCCTTTGAAACACAAAAGTTTTTAATTTTCACGAAGTCCAATTTATCTATTTTTTCTTTGCTTATGCTTTCAGTGTCATATCTAAGAAACCATTCCCTAATCCAAGGTCATGTAGATTCATACATATTTTTTTCCTAAGAATTTTTTGGTGTTAGCTCTTATATTTAGGTCTTTGATCCATTTTGAGTTAATTTTTATATATGGCATAAAAGTCCAACTTCATTCTTTTGCATGTAGATATCCAGTTGCCCTGGCACTATTTGTTGAAAAGACTATTCTTTCTCCATTAAACTGTCTTAGCACCCGCATCAAAAATCAATTAGTCATAAACATATGGGTTCATTTCTAGACCTCAATTCTGTTCCTCTGGTGTACATACCCATCCATATAACAGTACCACACCATCTTATTACAGCTTTATGGTAAGTTTTGAAATAAAGAAACATAACCCTTTCAACATTACTCTTTTTTAATAGCTTTAGCTATTCTAGATCTCTTTTTATTTCTATATAAATTTCAGGAGCAGTTTGCCAATTTCTACAAAATAACAATCCGGGATTTCAATAGAAATTGAGTTGAATCTGTAGATCAATTTGGGGACTACTGTCATCTTAACAATATTAAAGTCTTCCCAACCGTTAATATGGAAGATCCTTCCATGGCTTTAGTTTGAGAAGGGCTGTTTTACTTTGGTTTGCTCCCCATGCAACAAATAAGCTGTACAACACATAAGGATGCAAGCTAGTGGACACCACTTACCATGTCCCCTTCAAAAGAATTCTTAGAATTGTAGCCTTTGATTTCTTAGTCAAATAGATGTCACTGACAATAACAGAATAAGGAAAAAGCTAAGTGCTAGAATTTATATAAGAATCTTTATTCATTTCTCCACTGCATCTATAAATTAATCTGATTCTTCCTAATTTTTAGACAGAAAACAATCTGTAAAATTGCAAAACAAGGGTTTAGATTCACACAGAATTTTTCCAAGAGCACCAGCTGACAGATAACATCTACAGTAACAACATTAAGAACAGCACATCCTCTGCCAAGCACCATCTGCAAACCAGTTAGTTCACTAGCAGCAAACAACCTCAACGAGAAAAGTAGGAAAGGGGTCTGAGAGAGGCATCAAGATACCTAAAAAGAGCACATTTGATACTTTCTGCATTACCCACTGTGCCCAGTCCAACGTAAGCAAAGACTCTTCCAGGGATTCCAATGTAAATATCCATCCTCAGAAAAAGTTTATACACTTTAGCATTTACTCCTTATAATAACTTTGCTGTATGTGCTACTGTTATTGCTTAATCTATAATCTATTATTATAGATTAGGAAACTGGGGCAAACAAAGGTTAAGGTCAGCTAGAAAGGGGCAGGGCCTGGATTAATGCTTTAGATAGTCTGGCTCCAAGGTCCGTATTTATGATCACTATGTTGTTATACCTCCACCTGTGATACATTAAGTGGAATAAAACATATAGCAGAGAACTCCATGTGGTGTAATTCCTATGTTACATGCCTATGTATGTGTGTATATAAATAATCATATAATTCCACTTTATACAACAGTGCTGCCCTCCGAGGAAGGCAGTGGGCAGAACAAAGGAGGGGGATCGTCCTCATTGTTTCTGAATATAAATGTTCCTCTTCACTAAGAATCTTTCACAGTGTTTCTGTTCTAACATAATATAGAGATTATGCATTTACAGTCTCTCCTGGAGAGTCTGTAATAATGAAGTAAAGAACTTTAAAAGGGCATAAATCTTAACATACAACAATGGTTTCCAAATTGAATTTCTAAATTATTCACTGGGGTGCAGGAAGAAAATACCAGAAAGTCCATTGTATTAGAAATACTTGTATCTCTATCCTATCATTGTTGGTTTCTATTTTTATGTTATCTAAAGTACATACCAATAACAGTGCATGTATGTAAATAAAAAATATATTAATATAATTGTACACAATCAAAAATGATTATACAAAATATTATATGGTCAAAGATATGGAAATCACTGACCTAGAGATGGGGGGGTTGGGAAGGGGATTATACCTGGTTAGATTTCAATGATCTCTGGAAAATAAAAAATACACGGACAGGCCAGGCGCAGTGGCTCATGCCTGTAATGCTAACACTCTGGGAGACGGAGAAAGAAGGATCACTTGAGCTCAGGGGTTTCAGACCAGCCTGAGCAAGAGGGAGAACCCTGTCCCTACTAAAAATAGAAAACATTAGCCAGGCACAGTAGCATGTGCCTGTAGTCCCAGCTTCTTAGGAGGCTGAGGCAGGAGGATCACCTGAGCCCAGGAATTTGCAGCTGCAGTGAGCTATGATGACACCACTGCCCTCTAGCCAGGGCACAGACCAAGACTCTATCTCAAAACAAACAAACAAACAAAAAACCATGGATAAATACTGGCTGTAAGGCAGAGCAGAGAAAACCATAAAGGAGCCCCTGGGCAAACTGCAGGTTAGCTATGACACATGCATTCAGGCAATAAGTATATTTACTGAGCTAATATTTACTGAGCTCTTACTATATGCCAGGCACTCAGTAACAGCAGGAACCACACATACACTCCCGTTCAGTTTATATTCTGCTTGGAGGGAAAGGAGCTAGACCTCAAAAACCCAAAAATAAAGCAAAAACATATGTTAAAATATAACATTTCATGTTGATATGTAAAGATCTGAGTCTGGATAAAAATACCTAAACTACAAAAACATAAAATATATTTTCAAAGGAGATAAGGGCTATGGAGAAAAGTAAAGCTTAAGGACGGGGGGCAGGTAGGGAGTACAGCAATGGGGCTGGGGACGGCTTCACAGAGATCACATTTAGTAGGTGATGTGGACATCTGGAAGAAAACATTCCGGGGAGAGGGCAAAAGCATCTCAGACATGCTCTTGTTCAAATGTCCTGAAAGAGAAGCATGCCAAGTGTGTCTGAGGAATAGCAAGGAGAATAGGGAGCCAGTGCAGAGGGAGGGAGAGGGTGGTAAGTGCTGAGACGAGGGAGTGTAATGAGGAACTACCAGAGGAGAAGTTCTGAGCAGGAGAGTGGTGTGATCTAATTTACAGTTTAAAAGGATCACCATGCTGTTGTGTGGGATAGACTGAAGGAAGTAAGTCTGAAAGCAGATAGACCTTGTAAGGATACTGTTCCAATAATCAAGGCAAGTCATGGACAGTGGCTTAGACTGGGAGGCAGAGGCAGCAGTGATGAACGGTGGTGAACTGTACAAATATTGTGAAGGCAGAGCCTGACAGGTGGGAGGAGGGAAGGAAGGAGACTGTGGTAGGAAAAGAGAGAGGAAGGAAAGAAAGAATGGTCCTAAGTTTGAAAGATAGAAGGCATTAAGTTTCCACCTTAGCAATGGGAAAGGTAGAGTTGCCATTAACTAAAATGAGGAAGACTTTCAGAAGAAAAGAGTGGAGAAATTCACTGGCTTTGAGACAAGCTTGAAATGATTAAATACCCAAGAAGAAATGTAAAGTAAGCAACTGAATAGGAATTAAGAATTCGGGGATGAGGTCCAGGCTGAAGGAGATACAATGTGGGAGTCCACAGTGTACAAATGATATATAAAGTCTTGAATTTGGGTGAAACAAAGGACCATCCATCCAACTGTGAGAGATTAGAGCAATGAGCAAAGACCAACAATGATATAAAGCAGAAAACAAGACTTGTGAATGGTATTGCTACAGACAGATATTTCAAAGACAAAATTAAACATTTGTTAAGCCCGAACACAGTGGCTCATGCTTGTAATCCCAGTACTTTGAGATGCCGAGGTGGGAGGATTGCTTGAGGCCAGGAGTTGAAGACCAGCCTAGGCAACACAGCAAGACCATCTCTACAAAAAAAATAAAACAATTAGCCAGGTATAGTGGCACACGCCCATAGTCCTAGCTACTGGGAACAGGAGGCAGGAGGATAGCTTGAGCCCAGGAGTTCCCAGGCTGCAGTGAGCTACAATGGCACCACCACTGCACTCCAGCCTGGGTGACAGAGCAAGAACCCACCTCTTAAAAAAAAAAAAAAAAATTAACATAGGGTTCTTTCCTTAAAGAAACAAAAACAAAAAAACCTGAGGCAAATTATCTGGGAGAACCCAGACAACTAGTGGAAACGTAAACATACCAATCCACTCCCCCGGAAAATTGCTCCACAATTGCAAGGCCAATCACAGCTCCTTGTCTGCTTCATTTAAAGCTAAATCTTCCTGCAGAAAAACTTAGCCCACACCACAACTCTAGGTAAGCCTTTGTACTGTCTTTAATTAGGAACCACTTTCTGCAGACATTGTTGAAAAAAATCCCAGAAATGAGAGGGCAAGACAAAAAGTAAAACCTGACTGAAGGAAACCGTTAGGTGACTGAAAGAATTTTTTAAAAAGGAAAAATATCCCTGTAATTAGGATTTGCACACAAATTTGAGATATCCACAAAACAAGATGGAAAATGGAACAAGTAATAGTTTGTGGAAATTTCAAAATATGCTTGCCTACACTGAAATAAAGTTCAATAGGGAGAATGAAGATAAAGCCAAGGAAGTATTCAAGAGGTCAACAAGATCAAGTAAAAAATGAGGACACAAAAGGCATGTAACAGATCAAAGTAGGAGCTGAGCATCCAACTAACAAAATTTCCAAAACAAGAAGAGTAAATTTTTAAAGAAACAATGCAGGCCGGGCACGGTGGCTCACGCCTGTAATCCTAGCTCTGGGAGGCCGAGGCGGGTGGATCGCTCGAGGTCAGGAGTTCGAGACCAGCCTGAGCAAGAGTGAGACCCCATCTCTACTAAAAATAGAAAGAAATTATCTGGCCAACTAAAAATATATATACAAAAAAAAAAATTAGCCGGGCATGGTGGCTCATGCCTGTAGTCCCAGCTACTCGGTAGGCTGAGGCAGTAGGATCGCTTAAGCCCAGGAGTCTGAGCTAGGCTGATGCCACGGCACTCACTCTAGCCCGGGCAAGAAAGTGAGACTCTGTCTCAAAAAAAAAAAAAAAAAGAAACAATGCAACAGAATTTTTCACAATGAAGGACATGGATTTTCAAATTAAAAGGGTGCACGAAGTATTCAGCCCAAAAGTAACTAACTAGCATCTAGGCATATCACAGTGCAATTTCAGACACAAAGAACATAGAGAAAAATCCTAAAAATTTCCAGAGGAAAAAAAACTCAGGTATTTTACAATGGAATAACAATCAGATGGGCAATCAACTTTTCAGCATAAACACTGGAAGCCTCAATCAAGATCATTATCTTGCCTTCAAAGTTTTCAGGAAAACGATTTCAACTTAGAATTCCATGCCTAGCCAAAGTATCAATCAAGTACAAGGACAGCTTCAGATTTCTAAGCATTCAGAGAATTTAACTCCCATAATCTTTTGTAAGAAGTTTCTTCATGATGTGATTACAAGACGGAAAAACACACCAAGCAAAGTGGGATGCGGGAAATGTGGAGCAAACTTGGGAGAGGAGTATGTCCTAGGACAGGCCTTGAAGCAGGCCTCAAGACAGCAAGCACTCAGATTAGAAAAGGGGCTGGGCACGGTGGCTCATGCCTATAGTCCTAGTTTCCTGGGAGGCTGAGCTGTAGCTCAGGGGTTCGACGCCAGCCTGAGCACAGTGAGACCTCGTCTCTATAAAAAAATAAATAAATAAATGAGAAAAAGAAAAATTAAAAGAAAAATAAATAAAAAAGAAAAGGAGAAGAGGGGCTTCAGGAGGAAGGCACCTAAGAAAAAAAGGGAACCCAAACATTCAAAAGCAAAGAATAGACTTTTAGGCTGTGGTAGAGGTAGGCAATGCAAGGAGGTAAAAACAAAAAAAAGGGAACCCAAGGGAAACATAAAAATGTTTAAGAAGGGAAAATATAAAACCTCTAAAAGAATTCCTACAAAAAATTGTACAAAAAAATAAAATGTAAATTTGGCTTTGTAATAAATATTTACTTAGTCTCAACTTTTAGAGTCAATGTACAAAGCCTTAACTAAAAAACAGAACAAAAATATGTGATCAACTTCAACAATACAAAAAGTATATGGGTAAAGCGTATTCATGGAGCCAAAAAAAAAAAAGTACAAATGACAGAACCTAGAAGGTGGGGCTAAGGAGGGAGATATAAGAACTAAAGGCAGGGCACAATGGCTCATGTCTGTAATCCCAGCTACTTAGGAGGCCAAGGTAGGAGGACCATTTTGTGTACAAGAGTTCAAGGCTGCAATGAGCTACAATTGCACCACTACATTCCAGCCTGGGCGACAGAGCAAGACTTTGCCTCTCGGGGGGAAAAAAAATAGAACTGAAGGACACCAATGTCCGTATCTTTCAGAAGTCAAAATATACCAAAATCGGGGAGCCAAAATACACTGAAATATAGTTAATCAGACAAGAAATAGATATTTAGGTGTATTACTTGAAATTATAAAAGTAACCAAAAATGAACTAAAAACAGTGATGTTACTTTATGAGCTTGGAAGCAGGAAAGATCCTGTCATATCATAGCAAGAAATCAACAGATAGCATCTATAGTTGGTAAATGAAGCAATATTAGGATAAACATATTATAGACATGGAAAAAATTAAAGGAAAGTATAAACAGAAGCATTTAAAAGTGGTGGCTTCTGGGGAGTGGAACTAATGTGTGGAGAAGAATGAAGCAAGGAATGTTGCTTTTAATTTTTAACCTTTTTATATTATTTTTCTAATCTATCAGAGGGTATTACATGGACTTTTTTTTTATTTTCCAAATTTTCTATGGTGAGCAAATATTTCATAATGTAAAATATTTTATTTTAAATATGTCTTTTTCATACATTATACCAAACAGGAAAAATAAAAGAAAAACCACGCCTAGACACATTGTAGTGAAACTGCAGAACATCAAAGACAAAGAGAAGATCTTGAAAGCAGCCAGAGAGAAAGGACAGATCACCTACAAAGGAATGACAATTAGAATGACAGAAGTTCACTCAACAATGGAATCCAGAAGACAATGGAATAATATATTAAGGTGTTGAAGCAAATAAATAACTGTTGTTAACCTAGATTTTGGTGTCCAGAAAAGCTACTGCATAAGAACATAAAGACATAAAAACACTCACAGGTCAACAAACTCTTGGAACTCGTCTTTGAACAGATCAAAGGAACTTCTAAAGAATTTACTTCAAAACTTTGGAAAATGATGATCCCCAAATAACACTCAGAGATGTAAGAATGAACAAAATAATAAATGTGTAGGTAAATGTGAACACATACTGTCTGGGTGTCTATTTTATGCATTAAAAAAAAAAGGCCAAGGCCGGGCGCAGTGGCTCACACCTATAATCCTAGCACTCTGGGAGGCTGAGACAGGTGGACTGTTTGAGCTTAGGAGTTCGAGACCAGCCTGAGCAAGAGCAAGACCCTGTCTCTACTAAAAATAGAAAAGAAATTATACGAACAGCTAAAAACATATGTATATATAGAAAAAATTAGCCGGGCATGGTGGTACACGCCTGTAGTCCCAGCTACTCGGGAGGCTGAGGCAGGAGGATTGCTCGAGCCCAGGAGTTTGAGGTTGCTGTGAGCTAGGCTGATGCCACGGCACTCTAGCCCAGGCAACAGAGTGAGACTCTGTCTCAAAAAAAAAAAAAAAAAAAAAAAAACAAAACAAAAAAAGGCCAAACTGAACACTGGAAACATAATGTGTATCAGGAGGCTAAATACTGAAGCTCTTCAAAGGTATTTGAAAGTCCTTTTGCTGCTTGGGAATGACGTCAGGAATATTAACTTTTAAAATACTAAATGAAATTTGCATGGTAAAATTTCATTGGTAACCACTAAAAGATTAGAAATAAAGGGTTTAAATTGTACACTAGTTAGAAAAAAATATAAAGCAAGGGTGATCAATAATAACAATAGTAATTAACGAACCTTAAATAGGACAAAAAAGGAGAAAAAACAGAAAACCAGGCAAATACAAATCAGAATGATGAAAAACACTAGTCTAACTATATCAATAATTCTAACAAATGAAAATGGTCTAAACTCTCCAATAAAAGGCAAGTTCAGATTGGACTAAAAAACAAAAATCTACCTTCATGATATTTAAGAAAGATATACAGTTGAACAACTTGGGGGTTAGGGGTACCAATGTCCCACACAGTCAAAAATCTCCATTTAACTTTTTTTTTTTTTGAGACAGAGTCTCACTTTGTTGCCCGGGCTAGAGTGAGTGCTGTGGCATCAGCCTAGCTCACAGCAACCTCAAACTCCTGGGCTTAAGCGATCCTATTGCCTCAGCCTCCCGAGTAGCTGGGACTACAAGGCACGTGCCACCATGCCCGGCTAATTTTTTCTATATATATTTTAGTTGGCCAAATAATTTCTATTTTTTTTAGTAGAGACGGCGTCTCGCTCTTGCTGAGGCTGGTCTCAACTCCTGACCTCGAGAAGATCCACCCACCTCGGCCTCCCAGAGTGCAAGGATTACAGGCGTGAACCACCGCACCCAGCCTCCATTTAACTTTTGACTTTCCAAAAACTTCACTGCTGCCAGAGTAGCTACAGTGATGGCCTCACAAATTTCCTTTCCTTTTTTTTTTCAAACTACGGTACTTATTTATACTAGATTCATTTATCTTGAAATTGTGGGCAACCACAGCTGCAGACCTCAATCTTTGGTACATAATAAGCAATAATTCAACTTTTTCTTATAATATTGTAACTTTTCTCTGCTTCTTGGGAGCACTTCTAACATCACTAGTGGCACTTTCTATGGGCCCCATGGTGTTATTCAAGGTTTACGATACTGCGCTAACCACAGTGAAAAATACTCAACAACTGTGAGATAACTTTTTACTGGAACGTGCTATTTATTGAGGAGACAAACTGCTCACATGGAAATGATTAGTGTCACACAGCGTTTAAAGCAGGTACTCAAGACACTTGAGCTCACCAAACAGTAATGGAAGGTGCCTATGAAATTATTACATAGGTATGTTACAGTAAATTTTATGCAGTTATGATTTAATACTGTGTCTTTACGTTTGCTTACATTTTCTCGACTGCAAATGGCACCATGGTATGTAAGTTTTGATAAATTTTAACTTTTTATAATAGATGTTTGTATATTTTACGATAGCAAATGGTCATAGTAGCTACATATATTTTATGCATTCATGACATACTTCAATTTTTTAATATTTCTAGGCTATGCAGTTCACCTGCAAGTTTTTTCAAACTATCACAAATCTCCAAAAAATTTTCCAATATATTTATTGAAAAAGATCTATATAATAAGTGGACCCAGGCAGTTCAAACCTGTGTTGTTCAAGGTTCAACTGTATATGCCTAAAGCAAAAGCAGAGAAAACTGAAAACAAAGGCATGGAAAACAGATATATAAAGCAATTACTAAGATAACGAAGACTTTAAAATAAAAGCATCCTTTGGTATAGAGGGTCACAGATCAAGACAAATGATTCCATTTGCAGGAAAGATATAACAATTTCAAATATGTATACACCTAGTATATAATACCCTCAAAATAAATAAAGCAAAAACTGATAAAATTAAGATAAATTTGTCATCACAATGGGCAATTTCAACACCCTCTCTCAATTTTTGATACGTAGACCAAAAACTCAGCAAGGTCAAGATTTGAGCAACATAACAGTAGTGCTTCATCTACTAAATGAATGCAAAATTCTCAATCCTATAATACTTTAAGAGTCCACTTTGTTCCAAAATTAACATGGAAGATGTACAAAATTGTGCACTAAACAAGTATTAACAATTTTCAAAGGATATGCATTATAAAGGTCACATTATCTAACCACAATGCAATTAAGGCAGGTGTCTACAATAAAAAAGATAAAAGACAAAAACAAACGAAACCTCCATATACTATGTATTAAAAACACTTTCAAATAACTCATGGGTCAAAGATGAAAATTATAATGGAAATAAAAGATCTTTTGATAATGAAATCATTATGTATCAAAACTTGTGATATACAATAAAAGTGGCACTTCAAGAAAAATTTATACTTTAAATGCTTACATTTGAAAAGACAGGCTAAGATATATTAGTAAGAAAAAATATGGAAGGACACTTAGCATTTTGGGAGGCCAAGGCTGGTGGATTGCGTAAAGACAGGAGTTCGAGATCAGCATGGTGAACACGGTAAGACCCCGTCTTTACAAAAAATTAAAAAATTAGCCAGGTGTGATGGTACACGCCTGCAGTCCCAGCTACTCGGGAGGCTGAGGCAGGGGGATTGCTTGAGCCCAGGAGTTTGAGGTTGCAGTAATTTATGTTGATGCTACTGTACTCTAGCCTGCGCAACAGAGGGAGACCCTGTCTCAAAAAAACAAACAAAAAAAAGAGAGCAGAATCAATGAAATAGAAAAAAAAAAAATACATCAAAAGAGAAATAATAAAGCCAGAATTCCTGTTCTTTGAAAAGACTGTTCTTGTTGTCTTTAAAAAGAATGGCAAAATAAACTTCTGGTGGTGACAGATTGACCCAAGACAAAAAGAGAAAAAGCACCTATTTTATGAGGCGGGAATGCCAATAAGAGTGAAGATGCTGGAGACATGAGAGAACACTAACTGCTCCAACAGCGGGGTAAAGGATGCTAACATCAATTCATGCCAATACATGTGCATCTTTACATTTTAAAAACCTGTCACAGACTTAACTGTGAAACAGTGAAGCAAGCACTTTCATAATGGTGACTTGCAGTGTGACTTTGCACTTGTGAACAAATCAGTCCAGTAATACTGACAGTCCTCATCAGCAGAGGTACTTGATACTACTTCAATCTAGTCTTTTAATTTTAAAACACAGTACAGAAAACCACACAAATATATACTTTAATGTATTTCTATAAGGCAAAATGCCCTTCTAACACCATCTTGGTCAAGAAACAGAATTTCGCCAGCCACCCCACAAGCCTCTCCATGTGCCCCATCTTAATCAGTTGCCTAGAAGTTCTTTGTGGTTTCATACACAAGTGTGCATCCCTAGACATTAGAGCTTAACCTTGTCCCTTTTACTTTGTCTTCTAAGTCTTTTAATCTCAAATTCTCAGAATGTTTGACTTCGAGAGTGTCCCAGAGACTGTGTTTTGCCTGTTGCACACTCATGGTACAGCTCAATCAACATATTCCTCTGGCCTCTGTACGTCTGGCAAGCTGACTGTTAGATCAGAGACTTGATAACTTAGGTTCAAATCTTTGGCAAGACTAAGGTAATGTTTTGTTCTTTCATCAGGAAGCACAAAACAACTGGTTTTGCCCTTTAAGAAAAAACAATTCTAATTCTACCACTTCAATCATTTTAAAACAAGATGCTTCTCTCATCTACTATTAGCAGGGGCTGGCAAATATTTTCTGTTTTAGGGTGCGCAAGGTGGCAAGCTGTTTCAACTATTCGACTCAGGTTGTAGCACAGCCATAGGTAACACATAAATGAATGGGTGTGGTTTGGTTCCAATAAACTTTTATTTCCAAAAAGAGGTGCCAACTCCTGTAGTATTTGGTTACCCAGTGGTACAAGTACCTTCTTACAGAAAAAAAACAGCATATTCTCAGGTGAGCATTAATTAAAAAAAAAAAAAAGACAAAATAAATGCTCAATTATTTTACTTACCCAGTTTTCAAGACAATGAATTAGTATCAGCTATCCTCCAGAAGGGGACCAATTAGAGTTCATTTGAAAAAATGTATTATTATGAACTCATGAATTTAAACCTGTTTCACAGGCTTTTAACCCACAGGAATTCTCTTCCTTACTGAAGCTTAAATCATTCAAATCTTTCACCAATGGGAACCTAAGCTGGCTCCTCCTGCATCCTTTCAACATGATTACCATTCACTGATAGCTTCTTTGCTATCTGGGATGTTGAGACATTCCGGGATCGTCTTAACATTTCCTGCCCTAAACATTTCTCAAGAAGCCTGGTTCACTAAATAGGAAGTATTCTAAGACCAAAATCTGGGAACGAGGGATACTCAGTATTATGGGTTAGTCATTGTTTCTATGCCTTTCCAGTAGACAAAACTAGAGAAAAACATATTTATTTATAGATAAAGTACAATGGTGAGTTCACAAAAATTTCCAATGCAAATTCAGGACAATAGGGTTTTACTTTTCTGAAGCTCATACTGCATTGGATTCCTTAAAAGTTCATGGGATTAACAGTCTCTGAATTCCTGCATATAGGTGACAGTTGGTACCTTTTTGAAGGTCGCTTTTGTTAGATATAAAATTCTTGGCTCACATTTTCTTTCCCATAGTACCCTAAATATGCCAGTCCATTTTCTTCTGGCATAAAGTGATACTGTTGAAAAGTCTGATGATAATCTACCTTTCTTTTTTTTTCCCTTAGTCATGTGTTCTTTTTGCCTAGATGTCCTAGTGATTTTTTTCTTTCTTCCTAAAATTCCATTAATTATAGCATATATCTTGGTGTTCATGGTTCTAGGTGAACATTCTCAGATATACTGTGTAATCTGTCAGAAAGCAGTTTCAAATATGTTTTTACTTAAAAAACTTTTCTTGAAAGATAATGTTTGTTCTCTCGTATTTTCTTCAGACTCCTTTTATACATACATTGTGTATCTCTACTGCCCGTATTCAATATTTGCTACTTTCTCTTGAATTCTTTTTTTTGATTTTTAAAACATTTCCCCCTTTCATCTTCAATTTCTCTGAAGATGTTTTATTAAGACATACTAGTTGATTTCTTTAGTATTCATTTCTAAATGAATATTCTTTTACTTCTAATCTTGTCACTGCATATCAAAGTTTTTCTAATTGTTTTATGTTGTTTTTTTCATGCCTTGTATGATTTTCTTAATGTCTTCTAGCTCATCTTGAAATAACATATCTTCTTAGTATATCTTTGTGTGCTTTCCCTGAAACAATGTTATTTTGCCCATTATTTCCTTTTATCATTTAACTTGGTATAGGACTTAAGCTTGGTACTTTTCTGTTGTTCATTTTAGGACACCCTCTTCTGTTGATTTTGTGATGTTAAAAAAAAGTGACATACTGCTTTGAGATTTCCTAGTTCTGTTTTTCTCTCCCACTTTTATCTCATATTCTTTTTCCTTATTTGTATTGTCTGTTTCCCTGCTAAGTCTGATTCCACTCCAGGACTCTCATGTGGACTTCTGTCTTTGAAGGGAACCCTGGTGCAACCAGCTGGGGAAGAGACTCCCTAGCTCCCCTAGACCTTTAGCCTCACCTGCTACTACATTGTGCAAAATCCCTCCCAGTTTCACTTCTCAAATCGGCCCATTTGCACTTTCCAGTTAGTATCTCCTGGCTGTTCTGGGGTTTTCTTGTTCTCAGGTCCATCATTTATCAAACAGTACATAATGCCGACATGGCAAATTGCACAATGCAGTCAAAAATTTTTTAAAGAGAGACAGAATGAAGAAACAAAGGATGAAATCACAAAGGCTTCATGAAACCCACAATTTTGAAATCATAAGGTTTCATGAAACCTGCAACAATTTAAAGGACACATTTAAGAGAAATAAAAAAATGTATTCCAAGGTTCAAGAAAAGTATGTTAGAAATAACATGATGAGCATATAGATATTTTTGGTGGGATTTTAAAATTCAGATCTTAGTAGAAAAAGAGAAACAGAAGAAACCAGAATCTTTCCTGATGGAAGAAGGAACAGAAGGTTTGAGAATAAAGGAGAAGGGCTGGGCAGGTTCAGGGGCCACATAACTGAGCTATATAAGTTGAAACTGACGGCATCAGTCCTGGGCAATAAGAAAGAGGGGAGACACTCTCACAAAGAAGTTACATGATGACAGTCACATTTTGGAAGTTAGGAAACTGTGCAGGAGCTGGGGAGTCGGGGGGAGATGAGAAAAAGGAAACAGAAAGATCAGCTGGAAGCTAACTGTAGTATGTTAGGCACAAGGAGATAAAGCAGGGCCAGTTGCACAGATATGGCAGGTCACAGACAGGATGCTAAGGGAGGGGAGAGATTTAAAGATAACTGAGATTGCAAGTTCCAGAGAACAGAGGTAGGACCAACAAATGAGGGAAAGAAAGAACGTAAAAATACATATATCTTTAAGTAGGAGCTTTCTAAAGACCAGCAAAATTCTGATAATTATTAAGGCAGGGTGACTAGGTTTATGGGATTTCACTGCACTAGTCTTTCCATTTTTGAGGACATTAAAAATGTCCACAATAAAAAGACTTAAAAATTTCTGAAAAATACAGGTATCAATCTTCCTCACAGTACCTTCTCATTCTATTTTTCTTAGTCATCACTTTTTTCATAATATAATATTTTGTAAAAATCCATTGGAAAACATTTAATGCCTCATGAAAAAAGTTTAATAGAGAGTAAAATATCATTTACATTATTACCTTGACTTTTTTCTATATTATCTCCTTTTGCTTCCTCTTCTTTAATGGGGGAACTTATTCTGGGGGTCCTGCTTTGTCCCTGGACCACTTCTGCTAGCAGTTCTTCCTGAGAAGTTCGAGTTCTGGGAGCAACTGGAAGTGTCTGTTTCTGTGGGACTTTAACATAAAAGCAAAAAAGATAGAAATACAAATGCATTATTAACACTCAATAGTGAACATTTCACATTTAACATAAATGCCTCCTTGGCTTTAGATTAGAATACATAAGGAGTTCAAAATAGTGCACAGATATCAATCATTTTTTTCATTACGACATTCCAGATAGCTGACTTATTACCTATATGTACATAAACAATTTTAAGCCGCATGCCATGAATATGATACATCACACTACAGTACAATACAGTATACATTATTCATTTTTAACCAAATGCAGTTTAGGTTCTGCTTCATCATCTTGTACTAATTTCAAATTGTAATTTAGATAACCTAAGAAAGAAATTTCAATGCTATTTCTTAAAACTTGGGGATTATAAAAGCAGGATATTGCAAGGTCATAGAAATTCTCTAAAATTCTCATCATTCTAGACAATTAACATTGCTGATAAACCAGAAAACAGAATGTAAATAGATAAATTGTTAGGTCAAGTGTTGACCCTTGCCTGATAATCCTTATTCTATTTGCCAAAATCTGTTTAATTTTATGCTCAAGTTAAATTAGGGAAAGTGCTTAAAAGCAAG
This sequence comes from Lemur catta, assembly GCF_020740605.2. NCBI lineage: Eukaryota > Metazoa > Chordata > Mammalia > Primates > Lemuridae > Lemur > Lemur catta. The sequence continues at coordinate 14,206,713 of NC_059128.1, forward strand.
AGGACAGAGGAGTATCAGGATCAAAAATTAGCTGGCTTAACAGTTTACTCCACTTCAGGAAGGTGGTCACAAAAAGAGATGCAAGAGAGAATGGACAAGCAGAGCAATGCTGTAAGAGAATTATTCATCAGATCCATAGCAAAAATTTTAAAATGTTTTCAAAGTAGGTAATTACCATCAGCTTAACACAAATTTTACACACTGGCTAAAGCAGGTCGGGCAGAGTACAGAATTTAATGACAACACAATACCCATCATTTAGTCTGCATTTCAGAATGAACTCTCCTTAAAGATCAGCTTATAGCTGATTCATCTCATTTGTTTTAAAAACATGTAATACCTTTACATTCTCTCATAAAATGATTTAGTATTTCCAGTAGGATTGGGGCAGGAACATCACAAATGAGACAATTCTGTCTTACATTCTATTAATGGGTTCCACTGAGAGAAACCAACCTATTTATACATTAGTTTTAAAAAAATTTCTGTAACTTCAGCCACTTACTATCCAATTTTACTTGTTTTGTTGAGAGACAGGGTCTCACTCTGTCGCCCAGGCTGGATTTCAGTAGTATAATCATTGCTTGCTATAATCTCAAACTCCTGGGCTCACGTGATCTTCTGCCATACCCTCCTAAGTAGCTGGGACTACAGGTATGTGCCACCATGCTCGGCTAATTTTTTAAATTTTTTTGTAGAGAGGGAGTCTCACTATATTGCCCAGGCTGGTCTTGAACTCCTAGCCTCATGGGATCTCTCTACCTTGGCCTCCCAAAGTACTGGGATTATAGATGTGAGCCATTGTGCCTGGCTTCCAATTTTATTCCCTTTTATATATCATAAATTCATACCTAACACTGAACCTAATATTATTAACACAAAAGTTCCACTTTTATTAAGACTCTTTTTAAGATTTTTATTATATATTAATATTTTACCAACAAGGGAAAATAAAAGCCATTAAATGGTGCTCAAAGAACTAAATTCCACTGACAGTTGGATGGTCAAATCTCCTTTTAAAACCATTCTTCTGGCCGGGCGCGGTGGCTCACGCCTGTAATTCTAGTACTCTGGGAGGCCGAGATGGGAGGATCGCTTGAGGTCAGGAGTTCGAGACCAGCCTGAGCAAGAGCAAGACCTTCCTCTCTACTAAAAATAGAAAGAAATGATCTGGACAGCTAAAATATATATATAGAAAAAAATTAGCCAGGCATGGTGGCACATGCCTGTAGTGCCAGCTACTCGGGAGGCCGAGGCAGAAGGATTGCTTAAACCTAAGAGTTTGAGGTTGCTGTGAGCTAGGCTGACGTCATGGCACTCTAGCCCGGGCAACACAGCCAGACTCTGTCTCAAAAAATAAAAAATAAATAAAAAATAAAACCATTCTTCTATAGAGGAACCTCATCTTAGTCTGGGAGGCAACTTTATTTTATCACATATCTGGGAGCAATAATTTTCAGCTTACTCAAGAGTTTATAGAAATTTTCTACCAAATGTAAACATAATACATTTAATTTACCTGTAGAATAGTTAGTTGTTTTTGTTACAGATTCTTGAGCTTCAGATATAGCCTTCAAAATTAGATTCTTGTTAGCTTGTTTAGAAGGTGGAAGAGAAGGTCTAAAAAAGTTAAGAAAGCCATTTTCATTAAATTTAAATTTTTCCTTTAAATGCTAGCCATCCATTATGTCTTGACTACAGCCTTCTCTAGGTTTTAAACAGACTAGCTGTCATTTTTAGAAACTAGATTGGAACTTTTTAACAATAATGAATCTGGATCAATGCTGCCCCCCCCGCCCCTCCCATCTTATTCAATTTTAATATTCTCAGCAATCCTCTCCAATGTTAAACAATTTATCTCATTAATATGTGCATCTCAAAAGCCAATGGAAAAGTCTTATACATTACTACATTAAATGTTTATTGTCATGATTATCCTCTTCAAGAAAACCAGGACACTCACTCCATCAGGCAGCTAAAGATTAATTTGCAGCTATGTTCAGTTACCTCCTTTCAGGCTTTGCTGGCACAGACACACTGCTGGAGACACCTCCTGTTCGGGACCCATAATCATCATCTTCTTCCTCCTCTTCTCCATCATGATTAAATTTTTTTACTTTAACAACTGAACTTACCACAGGCAACTTTCTCTTTCGAAAGTTTTCATCCTGCAATCAGATAAATTTATGCTTACCTAATCTCAGAAAATAATGAAGTTCTACCACAAAATATTTTTTCATTTTAAACACATTGCCACACTAGAAAAAAAATTTTTCCTTGTTTTATTACAAAAATAGAATAAAAACTTCTAAAACAATCTTTTCTAATTTAATGAAAAATTTGTTATTTTTTACTGTTTTCAGGTGGCTCCCAAGGGAAAGAGACATGTGAGTTATATACTTCAAGAGGCCCTGTGCTCAAAACTAGCATTAAATACAACTCACGTGGCAGTTAACGTGTTAAGAAAAATTCAATCATATTAAGAATTCACAGGGTATTTGTTTTGTTAAAAAAATGTAAATATTATCCCAAATAGCCAACCTTTAGCTAAAAAAAAAATTAGAGCCTCACATTCATTTTATTAACAGCTGCATATAGCACGGTTAAGAAAATAAAATGCAGTTACTTAGTTGCTCATTAGCAATTACTATGAACAATCTAAAATGGACCTAACCCCCCCGGCCCCCTGGCAAAAATATAAGGTTAAAACTATCTCAAAGGCTGGAAATCCCAAGAAGGTATACAGATGCGATAGGAAATATCTCTAGGAGCCAGTGATGGAGAGGAAAATCTGGTGTATTATAGTGAGTAGCAGAGAAATCAGTTTACAATAAATTTGTAATACGTGTTTAGTTACTTCACATACTATTTGGTATTAAGAACTGCCAATTTTCAGCCTAGCTAGACAGAATTTAAAAGCATATACAAACCTCAATACTCATTTTTTCTGAGCTGTTTCTAAAGAAGGGGCTATAAGTCTCTTCTAAGCTATTAAGCACTTCTGGTTCACACAAATGTCCTGTTTCATACACCCGGCTGTTCTGTATATCAAGTTGCTTGGCAGCATGAATACTGTTTTGCTGCTGTTGAAATTGCATTCTGTTTAAGTGAACACCACTGTCTGCATTCCGACTTGCAGGTGGTCGATAAATTTCAATAGAAGGGCGAGAAGAACCATATGTAAGTGTCACTGTAGGTTTTTTCTGAGATAAGGGATTCTCCTGCACAAAATTGAGGTCTTCATCAATGAGATCATCTGGTTCTGGCTTAATATCAATCACATCTTCAGAGGGTGCTGGTTCCCTCAAAGGTTTCACTGTTGACATTAGTCGGGTTGCAGCTCCATCATCATAAGCCTGTCTATTTAGAAAAAGAACAAAATATATTACAAATAAATTAGAGCAATTATCCCCAAATCTTCAAGGAACATTTACTTTAAAATTTTTAATTTTTAAAGGCTGGTCTGAGTGCAGTGGTATTTACAACTAATTGATCAATATCAGTTACAGACTCCTTTGTTCCTCCTTCCCTCCCACTGCTTCATTTGACAAGCCGTAAAAAAAAGAAAAAAAATTTTTTTTAAATTTTTAATGAAAAAGTGTGGCTATTCCCCTTACATATTTCATTCAAAACTACTCTGAAATTGTACTTTCTTTAAACTTTCTATTATTTTATTCAGAAACTGCTCATGATCATTTCATTATTTCTAAAAATTGCTGGCTGGGTGCGGTGGCTCACACCTGTAATCCTAGCACTCTGGGAGGCTGAGGTGGGCAGATTGTTTGAGCTCAGGAGTTCAAGACCAGCCTGAGTAAGAGCGAGACCCCGTCTCTACTAAAAATAGAAACAAATTATGTGGACAGCTAAAAATATATACAGAAAAATTAGCTGGGCATGGTGGCGCATGCCTGTAGTCTCAGCTACTCGGGAGGCTGAGGCAGGAGGATCACTTGAGCCCAGGAGTTTGAGGTTGCTGTGAGCTAGGCTGACGCCACGGCACTCTAGCCCGGGCAACAGAGTGAGACTCTGTCTCAAAAACAAAAAAAAACTATTAAAAAAAATAAAAATTGCTGAAAACGTAGGTCTGAATCCTTGTACCTTGGAAGAAAAAAATAAACAATAAAAATTGCTGAAAACAGCACCTGAAACATATAAAACTAATGCAAATTTCACAGGTCTACACAGGACTCTTACCTGATGTTAGTGGTTTTCTGCTCCTGTGAACTTGTAGAAACTCTGGAATTTCTTTTTTCAGGTCTAGTGTTAGAAATGGCAAGGGGTGGCACTGCAGCTTCATGCCTTCTCTCATCTCCCCGACTGAAATTGCTCTTATTTGAAGGCACGTTGCTATCAAAGATGTTAGTATCAGAAGACTTTAGACTAGAGGGTTCTGAAAAGAAAAATACAGACCTTTTCAACTTTTTTTATTAGTTTAAACCTTTTCCTCCCCCATCACTAATTCAAAAGTGATACATGTTTATTATCGTACATTTAAAAAATATAAATAAACACCACCAATTATCTCAAAGGTGATTTTTTTAGGGGAAGAGTATATATACACATTTTTTTGAAAACTAAGATGTATTTTGTATGTATATTCTTATGTTATTCTTCCACATTATTTTTAATAGCTGAATATTATTCCATATATAGTACAATAAATTACTAAATTTATTACTAGACTTTTAATTTTCAATTAGAAAATTCTGAAACATCCTTGAGGCTAAATCTTTGCACTCATTTATGAATTATTTCCCTAGGATAAATCATACTGCTCCCTCTCTACTGCTTAAATTATCTTTGAATTATATTAAAATTACTGCTCTTAAAATCATAAAAATTATATGCTTCCTTAGAAAGTTCAAATGAACCACTATTTTCAAAGTTATAAGTTTTTTCCCAAAGCACTATAAATGACTTTAGAAAGAAACAAACCATATGCTATAGCAAGCAGGAATACCCAAAAAAACCCCAAAAAACATAAAAAAACATCATTAATCTTACCAGTTGTCACAGAGCGAAGTTTATCTAATACACCATGAAGCCTAAAAAACAAAACAAAAACAAAAATGAAGCTTCCCTGAAAAACACTTATTTGAACTGACACTCTAAATCTGATGACATAATATTCAGATAAATATTGGTAAGTGGTATTTAATGAATAGTATTAACTTTCATATTTCACATTTTTAAAAAAGGCTTTATATGAATACGGTAGAAGTCAATTAAAAATCATATTTTTTTCCCCTTCACTTTTTTCAACATCTAGCCTCTGCAAATCTAAGGGCAAAATACATTTGACCACAGAGTCTTATTCTACAAAAAAAGTCATCTTATTTTCTAAGGACTCAATGTAGCTACAGTAAAATAAGATTATGTATCAAAACCACATATTACTTATTATTACTATTGTTTTAGCACAGTGTGTATTTTACCTACTTATATGGTTTCTTGAGCAACTCAATTCTGAGATGTGCAAAAAGTCATCAATAATTTCAAAATATGCTGTACCATTTCTCTATAACTATTATTTTTAAAAGTGATGTTATAAGCAAACACAGGCCACAGCCTTGCTTATAACATAACCTATTTTAGTAGTTATATATTAATACAAGGCAAATTTGCCTCACATTCCTTTCAAGAGGTGGTACTTACCTAAAATACCAGAAATCTCATTAAGTTTCAATGAGAACCCTGGCCACATGCCACTGTCTCCAAGGACACAATTATTTCATGGCTCCAAAGAATCAAGATAGTCTGTTTGGGGTTGGTGTAAATAAATACTTAACTTAGGAAAGCAAAGTGCCAAAATGGAAACACATCATCCCTTGTATCACTACATGTTAAAGAACTGAATTTATGGCAAGATGAGAAAATTAAATTAATTTGATGTTAAACTCAGATTCAGTTAGTAGTCTAAGAAATCTGTCTAAAGTATTCTATCAAGTTATCTGAGAAAGGATCTACTAGGTCACTCTCCCATCTTAGATTAGCTGGACTCAAACCCAGTGTGATCCAAAGGTTGAACTAAGGCCAAGTCATAAAAAATGTCTATGAACAAAATAAATACCAGGACTGCTGAAGACTTATAAAAAAAAGGAAAAAGTATTCACAGTAACGGTAATTTCCACAGTCAAAAGCACCATGATTTTTTTTTTTTTTGGCTAAGCTTCAGGGATAAATTGTAACAAATGGGTTAGGTCAGTCACCCTGAAGTAGTGAGTGTATTATGGTAACATCTCAGGACCACTGCATTCTAACGATCATCTTCAAATATGTACAAGATAAACCAGAGAATTCTGGGCAGAATTTTAAGAAGGCTTCACAAAAGCTGTAAAGCGTATAGTTGCCTGCTGGGGCAAAAACACCCTGAAGACAACCGCTGGTATAAAGGCAAGAAGTTAACCATCATCATCCCCCTCCTTAGCGCCTCCTAATCCCTCTCGGAGTCTCTGGCCATGCAAACTGCGCAGGCCACTGCTCACTCCATTTTTGCTCTGTCACCAATTTTCACTATAACTGGTGGTTCCTAGTCTGAGGGCCTTTGCATGAGTATTTCCTGCTTCTGTTTTCAGCAACATCATTGCCCTTGCCTATCCTCACTGTACCTCAAACCTGCCTGGTCTTCTTAAATTGAATCTTATGCTTTTAATCAGTATTCTCAACTCAGGGCATATGTGGTTTGAAAAAGAACATTCAAAATTATAATAGTATTTATATTTGAAAACAAAGTTGCCTATTTTAAAATTTCAAAGTTTAAAGACGTTTTTGAGATTCGTATTTGTCAAATGAGTTAAAAAAAACTTAAAAAGCTAAAAAAATAAAAATAAAAACAAAAAACCTTACCCCATGAGAAGTTCTAATAGCTCACTGGATAAAGTAATATACGAAGCCAATTCAATGCAAACATGTACAACTGATTTTGGTGAGGTGGGGGAAGGAATTATAAGCTGTGGAAGTTTATGAAAAAAACATAGTAATTACAGGTGACATCTACTAAGGACACCTGTGGGCCAGGCACACCTGAAAGCACTTTACATGTATTAGCTCATGTAATCCTCAAAATTCTACAAAGGTAATCTACCATTCCCATTTTACAGATGGAGAAACTGAGGCAGGCTGCAGAGCCAGGATTCAACCTTGGCTGGCTCCAGAGGCTGTGCTCTCATCACTCACAAACTACCTCTCCAAAGTGAATGTAATTCGACTATCAAGAACCTCTCTCCAGACAGAATACCTAGTGTGACCTGTGCCAAACTTTGGTCTGAGGCGTAGATATTCAGAAACATACCATACGGTGAATCGAATTGTGTTGTTCCCTAGAAACAGGGAAAGGTCCTCTGTCATTTGGTCCTGACTTTTCTTGTTGGCCACCATCACCATAATGTAATCAGGAAGTTCTTCATCTATTTAAAAGGAAAAGTATGTCAAAACTTTTTTTATGTTTTCCTCAATATTTTCTTCTACTTAGAGTTGATGTGCTTGAAAATATAGAGGTAGCTCTAAGAATTAGTATCTCAGTTCTATTGGAATTATGTTGTACAAGAAAGTTCAGCTTTAATTTTTTTTCTCTTCATTTCACAGGTATTTCAATTATTAGAAGAATGGGAATTAGGGATAATTGATGCATACTTACAAAACTAGACCTCTGAATTACAAAATCAGACTTGAGAGTGCATTTACTTCCTTGAATCTTTTTAGTACTGCCCGTGATTTCAGACAAGCTTCCAGAAAGTACATGGCCATTCCTCAAGAATAACTGAGTGTTTAGTTTTCATCTATAATGTTTCAAAATAATACTCATTTCTCAAGAGAACATCTTTATCCTGGGTTAAGGCAGACTTTAATTACTCAGGGTAAAAAACTTGCAGCAACATCAAATAAACTGAAATCACCCCAAAACTCGACATCATTTAAAAAATTCGATTTTAAGACTGGTTAAAAATAAAGTCAACTCAACTCACTGTTTTATCCTCACAGTGGTCACTCCACACAGTGATTATGATGATGAAGTCTAGGGCCAAAAAAACCAAAAACAAAGGCCAAAAACCTACCTCAATAAGAAGGAAGAAAAAAGAGAAAATATTTTTAAAAAGAAAAAATAAAAAGAAAATAAGGAAGCAAAAGCCATTATCGGGAACTCTAATCTCTACCCAAAAAAACTCCTTTAGACTTCTTTAATATCTTAAGTACTCTTAATATTCTATGTGGGCAAAAAAGTTCATTTTAGAAGTACTATCAGATATTTGTTTTGCTTCAGAGAAAAACATAAAAAAATCCAACTCAAGAAAAGCACACATATATTGAGAAAGCCCAATCTACAAGAGAGGAATAAGAGTATTTGATGGAAGCATACAGTATCAAGTAAGGACAAGCAGCCAGCCATTCACTGTTCTCTCTGTAGAGTATTGAAAGGCTCTCACTGCTTTCTAGCAATTATAGTAGTTTGGTAGTTTCTTTATGTGTGTTCTACTATGGGCCACCAATGGTAACTCAAAAAAAGTCAACAGATAAAAAAGTTGAAATCCTTTGGCCATCTGGACAGCTTTTCTCTCTCATAACGTCAATGACTGTGCTTTCTGTCATTATATACTAGTTTGCATTTTCTAAAACTTTTTATGAGATCAGTGGTTGCAGGGCACAGGGTGAGGGCAAGGAAAGGTAGGGGGAGAGATACAAAAGAGCCTCTGGAAATTTTGGCGGGGTGATGAATACATTATCTTGATTGTGGTGATGGTTTCCTGGCATATACATATCAAGATATCCCAAACTGTAGACTTTAAATATGTGCAATTTAATGTATGCCAATTATTTCTCAACAAAGCTGTTAGAAATTCATTTGTTTTTTCAGTAGGCATACAATGGGAAACAACAATCTAGTCAAAAAGTAATGTGGTCATGATATATTTACCAGAATTCTGATAGAATTCTCAAGTTCATTTGCAATCAGCATACTGAAAAAAACACATTAAAAATTATAAACTTTGCTAGAAGCTCATACTTCTAAAATGTGATTGAAAAACAGCTCTAAAATTTTAATTGCTCTCACTGAAGTGTTCCATTTTAAACAAACACGCAAAGGAGATTTTATCACCTCTTTTTAAAAATGGAGTTGTTCACCTTTGTATCCCAACCCATGCCCTGAAAATCAATTTTCAAGTATTTATTGGAGGATTGTTTTCATAACCTTAAAGGTTCCAGAAAGAAAGAGGCTAGAAAGCCATCCATTTCAGAAAGATAGTGATGTTCTGTGGTCCCCAACTCCTGGTCCATGGCCCGTTACCAGTCCCTGGCCTGTTAGGAAACAGGCTGCATATCACTGCCTCAGCTCCGCACCACAACCCCCACCAAGACAGCTCACCCCCATCCCTAGTCCATGGAAAAATTGTCTTCCATGAAACTGGCCCCTGGTGCCAAAAAGGTTAGGGACAGCTGATGTATACAGACATAAATAATTACGTAGCTAATCATAAAAATAAATAATGCATACTATTTTCTTTTCAATAGAGTCTATTTTCTATTGCTTTTTTTTTTTTTAGTCAGGGTCTTGCTGTCACCCAGGCTAGAAGTACAGTGCCATCATCATGGCTCACTGCAGCCTTGAACTCCTGGGTCTAAGCAATCCTTTTTGCTCCAGCCTCCTGAGTAGCTGGGATTATAGGCATGCGACACCAATGCCTGGCTAATTTTTTTTCTTCTTCTGTTTTTTTTTTTTTTCCAGAGATGGGGGTTGGGGGTCCCACTATGTTGCCAAGGCTGGTCTTGAACTCCTGGCCCCAAGTGATTCTCTCGCCTAGGCCTCCCAAAGTGCTGGGATTACAAGCGTGAGTCAGTGCACCTGGCCTCAAATAGAGTCTCATGGTGGCCCCTATTTACCCACTTACCCAATCAACATTTATGAAACATCAGGCTGTCTTTCAGGTTATTAGGACACAGCCAACAAGAAGTTTCTGCCCATAAGAAACTTTCAGTTAAGTAGCAGACAAATAGAGAAGCTATACTAATGTGTAAACTTCTGGGACAGATTTCAGTAGTAGTTCTAGAGGAGCAAACAGAAGTAACTCCTACCCATTCCTTAGCTCAGCAAGTTTCTACTATGGAATTCACATAAAAGAAACACCAAGGACCCAGAAGACCTTAGTTCTTTGATCTTAAATCTGCTACTGACCAGCTCTATGTGGCCCTCTTAAGAATCCATTACGAAAGTTCCCACAGGTCCTGTGATTTCTCTTTTTAAGCCAAAACAAATTTATGGCTCACAGCTAGCATCCATTAAAGGTTGAAAGAATAAATGAATAAATAAATCCTGGGTCAGCTTCATCTTCTCAATTAGTCTCAATTTTCTCATCTGTCAACTCTTACAACAATCTTGACAGCATATCATTTAAGAAATGTGCCTGGCAAGTGGTAAGTACTCCATAAACTAGCAATTCTCGAATTGGCGTTAGGCCCCCTCTCTGATTTATCTACTGTATTCAAAATTAAAACTGAAAATTTTTAAAGTATTTGTTCATTTTAAAATAATAAATAATGCACGTCACATGCTAACAAATCCAGTACTAACATTATTCATATTAAAATAACAAAATTTTCAAAACAATTTAGTGCAAAGACTGGCCTTGTTTTATATTTTCATACATCTCTTTAATATCTAGTTTAAAAGACAGCTGGGGCCTGGCACAGTGGCTCATGCCTATATTCCCAGCACTTTGGGAGGCTGAGGTGGGAGGATCACTTGAGCTCAGGAGTTTGAGAAAAGTCTGAGCAAGAGCAAGACCCTATCTCTACTAAAAATAGAAAAATTAACTGGGTGTCATGGTGCATGCCTATAGTCCCAGCTACTTGGGAGGCTGAGGCAGGAGGACTGCATGAGCTCAGGAGTCTGAGGTCACAGTGATATGATGATGCCACTGTACTTTAGCCAAGGCAACAGAATGAGACCCTGTCTCAAAAAAAAAAAAAAAAAAGAAAAAGACAGCTGGATTCTAATTTCTGCATTTAATCAGTTGTGCTATGTTCTGATCAGAGAATATAAAGAAAACCTGATCTCATACAGGTATGCAGTTGAAAAAGAAATGAGTATTTTAAGTGTTTTCAAATAATATGTACATTCTTCTGTAAAAATACACCAAAATCAACAAGTGGTAGTTTCTTAAATGCTAGGAGTGATGTGGAATCTCAAACTATTTCAATGACCTTCTTGTACTCTCACATGAAAATCTACTAACCCACCCTGCACTTTCAAAGGGTCTTTAATCCATGCATAATTTTGTATTATGCATTGCCATTTGGAAAATACTGGTTCACTGAGCTATGGAAATCACTGACATGTTGATTACTTTATTATACAATATAAAATAATTATATTTAAGATAACCATTGATTTCATCAGAAATTCTTCAAGTTCTGGGAAGCTGTCAAGTTCACGGAGGCAGACACAAATTTTCCAAAATTCTAATTTTAATTTGAAAGCTCAACTTGTCATGGGCAACAAAGACTATCAGTTATTTTCCCTTTGCTCACTTTCAAGTAAAAGTCTGCCAAAATACCCTAGTGTATGCAACCAGTTTATCAGTTCTTAGAAGGTAAAAATGATGTTCCATGAAAAACATGGCTAGTTCTCAATTCATACAAATGATTTTCCTTAAAACCATCATATTTTAGTATACAACAGAAATGTTTTATGAGCACATATATTTCCTCACACTGAATATTTAAAAGATACAGTCAAAGTCCAAGGTTTAGGCCAGGTGCAGTGGCATATGCCTGTAATCCTAGCACTTTCGGAGGCTGAGGCAGGAGGATCACTTGAGCCCAGGAGTTTGAGGCTGTAGTGAGCTATGATCTCACCACAGCACTCCAGCCTGGGTGACTGAACAAGACCCTGTTTCTAAGTAAAAAAAAAAAAAAAAAAATTCTAGGGTTTAAATAAATATTTTTACTACTTCATCAATGACATTCTTAAGTGAAACTCTTGTAGTTTTTTTAACTGCAACTGGGGAGTGATATGAATATGATTTCTAGTAGAGTCTGGTGTGACTACCTTGATTCAGGGTAAGGTACCAGTAATTTTATCAACCATGGGTTTTTGCACAATCCAATGTCAACACAGTAAAAACAGGAAATACCTTCTTAGTATTAACATGAAAACAGTTTTGACTTCAGAGATCCTTGGGGTCTCCCACAGTTTGAAAACCACTGCCTCGAGTGGTAGCTATTATTTTTACAGGAGGCACCAGCTTTGGGGTCAAACAGACCCAGGTGTGAATCCATAAAACCTTGCTCAAGTATGCAAAGCCTCAGTTTCCTTGTTTGTACAATGGAGAATATTACCACTTACCTTTCAGTGTTCTCCGGGGGATTATCATGAGTTAATGCATATACAAATGTTAAGCACAGTGCTTGGCCCAAAGTAAACACTCAAATTATAAAACAATAAGAAAAAACACATTACTGTTTCAAGGAAGAGAGAAAGAGGTAGGAAGAAAATAAAGAGATCTGAAAATAAAACTCACTGAATCCTTACAAAGGCATATGCCAGAAATCATCAAACATTCACATCCAAAATAACCGTTCTGAAATCAAAGGTCAAGAGAAGAGTAATGAGAATAGGATAAACATAAAATAAAATTCAGACAAATAATGAAAACATCACAGAGCCTTAATGGAGGAAACCGAGTATTTCAAAACACAGTAGAAAGGGGTTTGGCGGGGAGGAAAAAAAAGGTCGCAAAAAGACAGTAAAGAACTAAACAGGGAGTATCAGATTTGAAAAAAGTAGAAAGGGATCTCTCCAATGTCTAAAGTACAATGGGAAAAATGCACTCACTAAAACTCAATTTGCTGCAAATTCCAAGTTCTACAAGGCTAACAATAACAAGGACTTACCAACGTAAGCTCCTAATTCTTGCAACTTCCCCTTAATGGCACTCTGAGAGGAAAAAAGCAAAGGTGCAGGTGAGAAAGTCGGTTCTAGGAAAACAAGGCAAACTGCAGCGCAAAGGCAACTTTGCTCGTGCCTGCATCTTCCGTGCCCCCTACCAGGCGTCTCGGGTGGGGGCGGGGAGAGGCCTCGACCCCTCCCCCCCAACCCTCCCGCTGCGGATTGAGCGGCTCACTGCGCGTCGTGGTGTGTGGCCCTCTCCCGGCCCGGCCGTACGTGTCCTTCCGTTTCCCCGCGACTACTTCTTCAGCCCCAACCCCGGTCGCCCGCCGCGCTTGGAGGCCGCGTCTGCGCCCAGGCCCGAGGCAGTCTGGGCGAGGAAGCGCCGCTCACCTGCTCTGTAGCTCTTTGGGGGACGCCCGGCGGCCGCCAGGCCGCGGCGTCCACCGGGGCCCACTGTCCCCGTTACTCCTGACAACCGCCCGCCTGCCGGGGCCCAGCTTCCCGCCCCTGTCCGGCGCCGACCGACGCAGGCCTCACCCGGATCTTGCGGCTGATCTCGGTGCCGATCTCCATGGTTCTGCGGCAGGCTCAGCACAGCGTGGCGCTCCGTTTACTCAGAGCCTGCCCGGGCCTGCAGCCCGGCCTCCGCCACCTCCTCCGCTGCTCCCGCCGCTCCGCCCCTGGCCGCGCGCACCGCGTGTCCCCACCCCCGCCGGACCGGCGCGCTGTAGCGAGCGCGCATGCGCCTGCGCATGTGCACACCTCGGTCCGCGGAGCCCGAGCTCTGTCGACCTCTACTGGCGGCGAAGAGGGCAACAGGGTGCGGGGGTAGTGGGGGCGGCTTCTCTCCGCCTTTGCAGAGCCTGGGCAGCCCTTGGCCTTCCCTTTCTTGGTCCTCCACTTATTCTTTTTACACTCCTTTGGATAATAAGAATGAATTAAATGTGTAGCGGGAAAATCCAGGGCTTCGTGAGATCTGAGTTCAAATCCAACCTTTACTTACTAGTATTATGGTATCGGTCCAGGTATTTCAACTATTGAGGCTTCCGTTTTCTTACCTGTAAAATAGAGACTGCCTCCTAGAGGTTGTACTGTAATTACACTTGGAGGGAAAATGGGACCATCCAGAACAACAGAACCAATCCATCAAGTTCTCTCTTTGGCTGTACAGCTATCCTGGTTCTCCTAGGTTTGGTTCGGCTCTCCTTTTCCCGGGCCTGCCAGTGGCCTTTCTACAAGACTAATCCCCATCCTTCTTCTCTGAACTCCCTCCTTTGTACAACTCTTTTGTTCTCAGGACTTCAGTTGTCATTTCTATGCTGACAATGACCGAATTTTCCGTTGGCTCTGAGTTCTCACCTAAACCACACTCCCAAATTCTCATTAGCTAGAAGCAGTCCATACTGGGAGGGTGGGGGGAGAGAGGTTATACAGAGTATGAACAGCAGGAATCACGGGGCTACCCAGAGTCTGTCACATGGTCCTTTAATAATCTCATAATCCTTCCTTCTGAATTCCTATGGGATCTATATGGGAACCACAAGCATGACTTTATACTCTCACACTTGATCTTAGCCAAAGGCCCAGAAGCGATTACATGACAATATATTCTCTGTGATGCTATTTCATGTGTATGTGCATGTATGTCCTCCCTAACAAAATTGTAAACTCTCTGTAGGTCTTTATATTTCTCCAAGTTTTCTTTCAGAATGCTAGACACATAATAAGCACTTATTAAATATACATAGGGTAAAAGAAACTAAAGACCTAATTTACAAAAGCATTCCTCAAGGGTACATCCAATTATCATACAGTCATTCAACATTGATGAGAGGCAGCAGAGCAGACTGAGAACAAGGACCCTGAATCCAGAAATCATGGGTTTGAATCCTGCCTCTGCCACTCCCTCGGAGACCTTAAGCAAATTTCTTATCCTCTCTGGGCCTCAGTGTCCTCATCTGTGACAAAAGCATGACACTAGTTTTTCCTGCAAAGGGTTATTATGAAGATGAAATAAGTTGATATATGAGAAGCATTTTGAACTGTGCCTGGCTCATAGCAGCACTATGTTTATTGATTAAAAATTAAATTCCTACAATGAGCCAGATAACTGTGCTAGGAGCCAGAGCACAAAGATAAGCAAGACCGAGTTCCTGCTTTCATGACACAGTCCAAAAGACAGATAAATGATTTCAATTCTTTTACCCACCATTTCAGAACTAAGAATGAAAACATGTTTTACCATTACTGGGTACAAGATTCTCAGTCAATGTTTAGATAATATTGAAAGAACATTTTATTAAAAATAGAGAATGTTTTCATAAAAATGTTTTCAGAGTAGGGAAACAGTAAAATGCATTCAAGAAAGGGTTAACTTTTAGGACAATGAGCTTACAACTTTGGAAAAGGCTGCCTGAGAACTCTGTACCTTTAGATCGCAGAGGTTACAGTGGGCGGGTCACAGAGGGAGCAACCCCACTAAAGCAATGGTGTTTGGTGGTCTGACACAGTTCCAGGTGTCTCCCTGTAAGCTGTAGCTTCATAAACCATACCGCACCTCAAGGATGGTGTTCACAGTCGTGCCCTAAGGAAACTGTTAAAGGGGGTAGGAGTATTAGGCTTGGAAAGATAAGCTGGACAATGATAGTTTTTTCCCAGCTTGGAAGGGTTCTCTGGTCCAGGGGGAATGACATGTTTTCCTCTAGGAGACAGTATGAAGACCAGATTTCAACGAACCACAGTGCCAGCTAAGAGGGCTCTGGGGTGTCTTTCAAAAAGAGAAGGTGACTGAAAAGAGCATTGTTTTTAAAGTCAGAGGGCTCTGAGTACCAATCCCCACTCCATGGAGCCATGAGTCCTCTAACATTGGCCCCTCTGGTGTCTCCAGTCTCTTTTTAGGGCTGCATTTTAGCTGGATGTTGCATATCTTTTGCAAGAGTAAGTGAGTGTGTGTGTGTATGTGTGTGTATAGAAGTGAGGGTGGAGGGTGGAAGGGGTTTCCTCCAGCCTGGAACTCTTGCTTTCCTTTTCTCCCCCCACCTTTTTTTAAAAAAAAAAAAAACAACAAAACCTTTTATTTGTCTTTCCATACGCAAGCAGAAGTTGACCATGGTGATTAATCAGGCATTACCAATCCATTTAGATATACAGTATATCCACGTGTAAATTTCCTCACCTACTACAATTATATATTCATCTGTTGTTTGCACGGTAAGTCTTTGAGGATAGGGGTATGCATCCATTCACCTTTTTTCTTGCAGCACCTAGCTTCCAATACATGTGGGATCAATGAATGACTATTCATTCATAGTAACATCACATGGCATGTCTGCACTTAAATCAAAATCCCTATGTATTGAGAATTACAGTTTGTGAACTAAAAATAAAATCCTAAGCCCTCTGCTAACTGAATGTGATGAGGAAAACTCCCATCTATTACTTAGCACAGCAGTCACCTGAGACCCCCACCCCTCACGGAAGACCCGCATCAGCATAATACTAACCTAACACCTGGCCCATCAACTAATCTATTACCTGGACATCAGCATAACACTAAACCTATTACCTGGTGCATCAGCATAACACTGAACCTGTTACCTGGTGCAGCAATTACCCTATTACCTGGTGCATCAACATAATACTAACCTATTACCTGATACGTCAACTAACCTATTACCTGGCAGGCATTAGTCACCTGAAACCCATCCCTTGGATCACCCCAACTTAATGAAAGTGGAAAAAATTGGGTAGACGGGGCTCAGAATTTGGTGGCGAGACCCCTCTGAGCCCACCAGCGAATAAACCTTGATTCTCCGACTCTGTGTGTGCCGCTCAGTTTGTCCTTGGGACCACTTGCTGTAACAAATGGACCCCTCTTGGCCAAGGGAACCCCAGAAATACCTTAAAACTGAGTTCCCGGCCACAACAGGATGGGAGAGATAAAGCACAATTATATGTGTATGATTTTCCTTCATAAATATTCATGACTCATCCTATAGCTTGTTAAATATGTATATTTGCCTACCTGTGCACACTCAGTACAAAATCCTGTTCCCCTTTGTCTCTTCTTTGAAGCATGTGTGCCTGCCTTCTGGCCAGGGCTCAGCTTCCCACCCTGTTGGAATGGCTGCCCAACAGGTTGCTACCTTTTATAAGAATAAAGCTCTCTCCTTTTTCCAAAGTATAAACCTAATTAATTTTTTTTTTTTTTTAGTTAACAAGTTACAGCATCCACTTTTGCTACTGAAGCTGACATGCTTCTCCATTTTTTTGTTAATTTGAACAAATACTTTGCCAACATCATCCTTTCTCTGATGTTCAGGGGAATCTGTCCACGAAATTCTCACTCTTTGGCAATTGAAGAGGTGTTGCACCTGGTGTGGTGTTGAGTGTGGTAGAGCTCAGGGTGAGGATTCAGAGACCAAAGGAGATTTCGCCTTTCTAGTTCTGACCCTCACAGCCCCCTTACCCTGGGGATCATTATCTTTGTGGGGTGGAGCATTCATTCAATTTGGATTCTTGCAGAGAATGATAATTTATATAGTAGATATTCACCACGCTATGAAACAGATTAATTTTTTTTTTTTGAGACAGAGTCTCTCTCTGTCACTCTGGCTACAGTGTGATGGCGTCATCATAGCTCACTGCAACCTCAAACTCCTGGACTCAAGTGACCCTTCTGCCTCAGCCTCCCTAGTAGCTGGGACTACAGGTGAGGCGCACATGACACCCAACTAATTTTTCTATTTTTAGTAGAGATGGGGGTCTTGCTCTTGCTCAGGCTGGTCTTGAACTCCTGAGCTCAAGCAATCCTCCTGCCTCGGCCTCCCAGAGTGCTAGGATTGCAGGTGTGAGCCAGCGCCCAGCCAAAGCAGATTAAATTTTTAACTCCTAAGAAAACCCAAACCACAATTCAGTCCCCTTTTACCTTTTTATCTTTCATCGTTTTATGTGCAGGCTTGTTTTTTTAAATTTTATTTATTTTAGAAAGAATTACTTTCCACTGTGTAAGTATGTATAATATGCCACCTTCTCGGTAACCAGAGGAGGTAAGGATGCATACCTGTACTTGCTTATATCTGTATAGAATGTTTCTATAAACATATATAGGAACAAGGTTACACTGGCTGCCCCCAGAAGAGCTGCCTAGTAGGCAGGGTGGGAAGGGGACTTATCACTTATATACCCTTTAGTATTTTGGGGGGTTGAACCATATAAATTATCTCGATTCCTTACATGTGAAACATAAGCTAATAATAATTTTATGTTTAACATTTTGAAGGGGTTGTTCAAGTGCCTTGCCATGGGGATGTTACTACCAAATTAACTTGGTTGAGGGAAAATAGAGCTTAAGTACTTGGTCAGTAAATAACATCTGTGGACTCAGAGGGAGGAAGTTCAACTCAGTTGTCTAACATCTCTTGGGTTTTATGATCATTTTCTATTTTTAAAAATTCTTTTATTTTCTTCCCGATTCAATTAACACGTTTTTATTTAGTGCCTACTCTCTGCCCAGTACCGTCCCAGGAATTCTAAGAGATATAAAAGAAGCCTTCATGAAACAACTTTTAACGTTCTTGCCAAGTGTGGACATCACCGTGGAATGAGGTAACTAGAAAGTTGTCTTGGAAGCAGAGTCTTAAATTGAGACTTGGAAAGAAGCAGAAGGCTTAGATGAATGGAAGGTGGGCAGGCGGTGCTGCTGGCCAGGGACAACAGCTCAAAGCGGGCAGAGTGCATGCTGGAGAGAAGAAAGCAATAAGGGTGCTCAGAGAGGCAGTTTGGAAAGTCCATAAAGGTCAGGCAGAAGAGCTTAACCTTGGGAGTCCACCAGCAGTGATAAACCCAGGAGAGAAGTAAGCCTGGTATTACTGTAGAGAGAATTGAGTAACTAGATGCAAGGAGACCACCCCTATTGCAATAATCCAGATGTAAAATGGTGAGGATTTGGATATAGAATGTACCAGAGGGAACAGAAAGGAAAGAAAGAATTGGTGAGACATTTCAAAGGAGGATATATCAGGCCTTGACGACAGGCTGGAGAGGAGAAAGGGAGAGGCACACATAATTTTAATGTGTCCAGCTTGGGAAGCCAAAGTGACTTATTTTCAGATCTCTTTTCTTGCCTCTCACACTAATTGAGCCCCTCAGAGTTCAGCTGAAATGTCAATTACTAACAGGATTGATCATTTTTTCCCATTAGAAACACAGGTAATCTTACTTGCTTTTGGCTACATGATCCAAGCTGAATTTCCCTGGGCTTTGTTCCCAGATAGCATCATACCTCTATGATGGCGCTCCCCACTTAGGCCCTGTACTGTGCGTGTGGTGTGTAGGTGTGTTTATCACCCACTAGACTAGAAGTCCTTTGTGTGCAGGGACTATGTCTCAGGTATAGAAAGTACTTAAAAGTGTTTGTTAATTGTTGGAGAAAATGAGATTTAAGTGAAAGGTTACATTAGAAAAAAGCTTTCCAGAAACAATATTAAAATAAAATCATTTAAATTAACATTTACATAAATTAAAAGCTTCTCTGTTCCAATTACTCAAACCACATGCCAAGTAAATATTAAATACTCTATTGCAATGCTGTTGGGGGTCACAGTTTTATTCTTTAGTGTCTCAATACAGTAGTAATAATAATGCAGTACAGTAATACAATATGATAAACATTACTAATACAGCCTAGAATTAAATGAAGAACTTCACATAATTTAACAGAAATTATTGGATAGTGAGGTTAAGAAATTTTCACAAGGTCACCCAGCTAGAAAGTGTTGGAGCTAGGATTTGAACCCGCACAAGTTGACTTGAGTCTCCATTCTTAATAGCTCTACTTTGTATTGCACATGCATACAGCTCTAAGGCATATCAAGAATTTCTTTTTTCGGTGGGGTGCTCCCTCCCAGTTCTGATTAGTGTCTAGTTTTATGGTGTATACTCTTAGAAGCACGGAAGGAAAAAACACAATATTTGAATTGTCTTCAGAAATGTCCAAGAGTAAACCAGTAATAGCATTTTACAGACCACCTAATAACAACACAGGAATAAAACCCTTTACCAGGAACCAAAACAATACCCCTCCCATTTTATTTAATATTAAAAGCCTTGCTTTATTTGGAAACTCTTAAAATAAGTGGTCATACGATTAAAAAAAGCAGCGGCGCGCCCCCTCCCCGGCGGCCGGGCGCAGCTGTCCGCGCCTCCCCCGCGCCCGGCCGCCCGCATTCCAACTCTCTGAGGTCACGGCCACCGCCGCCTCCCCGGATCCGTCCGGCCGGCCCAGGGGGAGGGACGCCCGGCCCCGGCCGCTCCGCTGCTCCGGCCGCGCGTCCCGCGTCCGTCCGTCCGTCCGCCTTCCTGCCTCCTCCTGCCCCCGCGGGCTTCTTTGTGCGGCGCTCCTCGCCGGCCGGTCCCGCCTCCAGGCCTCTCCCCTCGTTGCCGCCGGACTCTGCCCGGGGGAATGGTCCGCGGGCCGGGTTTTGGGAGACAGGAAGTGAGGCATGCGGGCCCCATGAGCGCGCGGCGGCGCGGACTGGCGTGCGGGCGCGGTTGCGGCGGCCGCGCGGCGGGGCCCCGGGAGGCGGGCCGCTGAACGGGGCGCGCGGCCCCGAGGATGCGGGAGCGGGAGCAGGTGAGGGCGCGGGGCCCCGGCCGGCGGGAGCGGGGCGGGCGCCCGGGCCGAGCGGTGGGGTGTGTCCGCACGCCGGGACCCCGGAGCGCGCCGGCCAGCCCTGGAGTCCCAGAGAATGGGTCGCGCCTACCGGACCCAGGAGCGTAACAAAGAGAAAGGTCTTCCTTTTCCAGGTTCGCTGCGATCTACTTGAGCAATTTCTAAAAGGGGTCTCGAACTTCAATTCTGAACTCCTCAGCCGATTGTTGCGGCTTAATTCTGGGTCAGGGTTGAAAAGACTTAGGCATATTTGTGCCTCTCAGAATATGTAAATGTGAAATTTGCCGGATAACTTTGGCGAGAACGGGCGTAGGGGAAGGACTGTTTGGTAACGCCTTGTTTTGTTTTTGGAGTAAAGAGTGTTTACTCTGGAAAAAAGAATTCTTGGATCTGCAAATTCCGACTTGTGATGTCTGCAAATCCTGATTAGATTGGCCGCTCTTGGCATGCTCGTCCTATTTTCTTTTTTGCTGAGAAAGCCTTATAATAATAGCGTATGCTCGCAAACACATTCAAAACATTCTTGTGCTCCAAGTGACAACCGCTGTATGCCTAATAGTTGCTGACAGGTTTTTTTTAAGTTTGTGATAACGACAGTAATTTTACTCTGAAAGTAGTTGTGTTTTGTTTCTAGGACATTTTATTCTCGAGTATCTACGCACAAGTTTTGTCCCTGGGAAACACAGATTTGATTTAATGCTACAGATACAGCTACTACTCCAAAAATGTCATATGCTCTCTCCTTTTAGTGATAATTTTAAAGCAACACTGGCAAAATTACATGTGGTGAGGACCTTAGCAGCGAGGGGGGAAACAAGATTGAGAGTTCAAGTGTATTTGAGAAACTTTTGGAAAGGGAGGTGGAGAGGAAACAAAACGAATTAACAAGTAACTCAGACTGCGTTTTGTAAACTTCTACTGATGATGTATTCATTTTCTTACTACATAACAAAAGTATTGTAGAGACATTATCTCCTAGATTTTTTCCTTTAAAAGCTATTTACAAATTGTGTTTAGTAGTTAAATTATAATTCCAGATCCAACTACCTTTCATTGCATATTGGTTTACACCTGAAACAGACCCCCCAAAAGCATCAAATTTTTATTCCTCTTGGTTTTAATATTGTATTCAAACATTCATAATTTTATGACATCATTTGGCAGCAAATACTGTACATCACTGAAAATTAAGATGTGTAAATCATTGATTATTTTGTAAATGGTTAAGCAGATTATTTTAACACAGTGGGTTTTACATAAATAAGCAAAAGCAAGCCATTGTTATAGATAGATCTTGGGGGAAAAATGCACCCGATGCACATCAACTTTTTCAATTATGTTATAACATCTACCAAAATAAAAGAGAAAATGTTGACTTTTCCTTATCCCTGATGCTGTAATACATTTCAAGTCTCAGGGACAACTGAAAGTTTTACTTTGAGTTTGCTTAATCAGAGCTTAAGTTAATAATTAAGTTATATAGTGTAGTATCTATTACCTTCAAGGCATAGTTCCGCGTAGTGAAAAGACTACCATATTTGAACAGTCCCTAATGCAAATATTTATTCTCCTTTGCATCTATGTAATATCTTGTTTCTTCATCTATGCTACTTAACCTATCCTGTTTCCAGTTACCATAATTTGTATATAAAATTGAAATCCATCACCTCATCTCATGAAAGGGTATTTAGTATACATGATATGTATTATATAATCTTTTAAAATTTACACACTGTTGGTTTATCAGGCAGTTTTCTAGTTAAAAGCTTACTAAGGTTCTCATTTCTTGATTTTTTTCATTTTGCTTCAGCTATTTAGTTTATGCTCCCAAAACAGCAAAGAGCATCAAAATGTAGAGCTCAATATTGCAGCTGGAGACCCTATCTTTTTATACTTATTTTCTATTCCCCTCTATAGTATGGTGCTTTTACCTACAGAAGGCACTTAGTAAATGCTGTTAATTAGCACAATGCTTTAAGTAGTTCTCGTTTTGTTTTATCCTCTGGCCTTCTATCCCTTGTTTTTAACTTTTCAAATTTTTCTTGGCTATCTGGGGATAACCGGAGCTCAAAAACAAATAAAAAACCCCCAATCAAAACCCAAACAAACAAAAAACCAGCCAGGGAAAACTGTGGGTTGGGTCCCTATTAGAGATACAGCTCTGTATGTAATTATAGCATGCTTGTAATCTCCTTAAGGACAGCGACGGCTTAGGATTCGTCTTAGATTTCTCACGATGCTCATTACGCTGCCCTGTACCCAGAGATGCAATACACATTTGTGGAATGGAATTTCAAAATGTTAA
Organism: Lemur catta; assembly: GCF_020740605.2. NCBI lineage: Eukaryota > Metazoa > Chordata > Mammalia > Primates > Lemuridae > Lemur > Lemur catta. Next base: position 14,229,576 of record NC_059128.1, read on the forward strand.
GTTTGGCAAAGCCTAGGGTAATAGCTAAACCCTATTCTCTAGCTCTGCCATTCCCTAGCCTTGGGTGCCCATCACCTTTGGCGGCTGAGACGCAGTCAGGAGAGCGGACGGAGCAGCTGTCGATTCCCAGCTCAGCCCGTTCTAGCGGGAAGCTGAGAAAGCCGCTTCTCCGGAGGCCTGGGTTCCGCCTGCCAGATAAGAGGGCTGGGAGCAGACCCAGTCCCTCCGCGCGGTCTCCAGTACAAGTTCATAGTAGGAGCTACGACCGGGCCTGGCTAAGCGCTTCATCCTTGAGGGCATCCCCTGCGCGAGGAAGAGAGAAGGTGGGAACTGTCCCAGGGCTCTGGAAATAGCCGAGAGTTTGTCGACTCGATTAGTGGAAAAATAAATCCAGCTGACATAAAAATCCCCAGCTGCCGCTCGCTTCCAGTTTGCCACAGCTCAGAAGTTACCGTCAACAGGTGTAGCTAAAATCGTTGTAAGTAGCTTATTTTGGGGTCCTATGGCTCCAAGTCGGGCATCACACAAAGCCCGCCCAATCCACACGGCCTGTAGGGCTCCAGCTGGCCCCTTTGAAGGTTCCCTTCGTGAGCTGCGGGGCGGGTCCTACCCGAGCGCTTCCGTCTAGAAACGGGGCCGCGGGCGGAGGGTTCCGGGGCCTGCCAACCTATCTGTTGGCCTGGCAACGGCTTGGGGGGAGGACGCGGCGGGAGACCGAGCCTGAGGTCTCCACAGGCCGGAGTGGCTTCATGGGTTTTCTGAATTGCGTCCGCTCATTAACTCCAGATGGAGTTTAAGGCCTCGTCCACCTCCTCTACTGGACCGCCTGGGTGTAGGTCTACCGCCCGTGTGGGCGCCCCGACCCTGGAGAAAAGCCGGGGCCAGGGTTTTCAGAATTGCCATTGTTCTAGTGGTAATTTGACAAGGAGCATTTGCAGGGTCTTTCATGATATTTCCAAGTAAATCAGTTTGATGACGTCAATACTTAGAAACCAGAAAAAGTTCTACAAATACTTGTTAAGCACTTCACCTTGTTTGAACCTCACAGCTGCCATAAATTAGAGGGGATTAGTCCTCCCTTTTGCCTTCAGGGTTAATTTGCCTAAGATTGGAGTTGTCTTGCACATTTCTCACTTTAAGGACTTAAGAACTCTGACATTTGGAGTATTGGGGAGCCCGGAAGGGTTACCTATGAAAAACAATACTTTATCCAAAATAGGAAGAGGACCACTAATGCTAACTACGAAATTTGGGATTACAGCAGTGCTGGCCACTATCTCATTTAATCTGACATTAGGTGCAGTTTGTTATCACTATTTGTAGACTAAAGTGAGGGGTGGAGTCTGACCCAGGGCCCAACAATAGGTCTGATGATAAATTTCCACCCTGCCTCCCAGGTCCTGCTAGTGCCGCCTTTTTTCCAGCGGAGAGGGCAAGTTTATTCTCTGGGCACAGATTGATTGATTGTTTTTTTTTTTTTTAAAGCAAAGCCCAGAGTTAACCATCGCTCATGTAACCAGCGTTCCTCTTTCCTCAGCGCTGGCGTGGATGTTCCCTTCACCCGGCCTTTGGAGACTCAATTGCTTTTTAATGGCGGCAGCGGCTGCTGGGTGAGCAGCCGGAGACAGGACAGTGTTCGTCCCGTTGGGAGAGGATCGCTTTCTCCCGGCGTCACCACCGCTGGATTAGTGGGGGTACTTTTCCCTCTTTACGCCTCCATTCTTGAAGGGAGAAGATGCCACTGCCATTTGGGTTGAAACTGAAACGCACCCGGCGCTACACCGTGTCCAGCAAGAGCTGCCTGGTGGCCCGGATCCAGCTGCTCAATAACGAGTTTGTGGAGTTCACGCTGTCTGTGGAGAGCACTGGCCAGGAGAGCCTCGAGGCCGTGGCCCAAAGACTGGAGCTGCGGGAGGTAAGCCGCTAAAAAGACTGCGGGCTTCTCGGGCCTGGCTTCATTCCTTACTTCCGGTCCGCTTTAAGGCGTGTGGCTGTGTTCTAGCCCACCAGACCATCCACTGTGGTGCAAGTCCCCGCCCCCTGAGGCGGGAATAGTTCAGAGCAGGAAGTCTTCCTTCGGGAGTGCCCCGGAAGTGAATTGACAGTGCCTGAGTTTTGAGCATGTTTATGTTCTCCCCAAACTGTAATCCAGAATCAGATATGAATGCCCCTTGGGTTATCCAAGTTTCTGTTTTCAACATAACCCTAAATGGGCCATCCTGATTTCTGGTACAGTTTACTGACTTCATTCTTTCAGCGTTCATTGACTTAAAATTCATTGACTGTCTTCCACAGGCTAGGCCAGAGACTTCTTGCCTGAGTTTGAATTCACCAACTGGTTGTGTAACTTTGGGCAAATTATTTGATATCTCTGAGTCCCAGATCTCCATGGGGATAGCAGTGGTGCCTAATTCTCAGAGTGGTTGCACGATTTAATGTGTGTGTGTGAAGCCATAATCTCTAATAACTAGTTTGTTAGAGTACTCATAGAGAGGTTTGCCCAGGGAAACTTCTAATCTAGTCGGTAAGAAGTTGTGGAGTCCTCACACATCCATATAATATCTTTTTAAAAAAAAATTTGTATAATTTTAACGGGTGTAAATGCAATTTTGTTACATGGCTATATTGCATAGTGGTGAAGTGTCGGTTTTTAGTATATTCTTCACCTGGATTATGTGTATTGTACCCATTAAGTAACTTCTCATCATCTAATCTTCCCAGTTTCCAATGTCTATCATTTTACACTCTATGTCCATGTGTATATATTATTTAGCTCCCACTTATAAAGAGAACATGTGGTATTTGGCTTTCTGTTTTTGAGTTGTTTCGCTTAAGGTAATGGCCTCCAGTTCCATCCATGTTGCTGCAAAAGACATGATCTCATTATTTTTTGTGGCTGAATAGTATTCTATTGTATGTATATATATATATATATATATATACCACATTTTCTTTATCCAGTCATCTGTTGATGACCACTTAGGTTGATTCCATATCTTTTCTCTTGTGAATAGTGCTGCGGTAAACATGAGTACAGGTACCTTTATGGTATGATTTCTTTTCCTTTGGGTAGATATCCAATAATGGGATTGCTGGATAGAGTGGTAGGTCTATTTTTAGTTCTTTGAGAAATCTCCATCCTGTTTTCAATCGAAGTTATAATTTATATCCCCACCAACAGTGTATGAGCATTCTTTTTAATGGGCAGCCTTGCTAACATCTGTTTTTGTTTGGCTTTTTAATAATAGCCAGTCTGGCTAAGTACGGTGGCTCATGCCTGTAATACCAACACTTTGGAATGCCGAAGCAGGAGGACTTTTTGAGGCCAGGAGTTCGAGGCTGCAGTGAGCTATGATCTTGCCAGTGCATGCCACCCTGGGTGACAGAGCAAGACCCTGTCTCAGGAAAAAAAAAAAAAAAAAAAGGCCATTCTGACTGATGTAAGATGATATCTTATTGTGGTTTTAATTTGCATTTCTCTGATTAATGATGTTGAGCATTTTTTCATATGTTTGTTGGCCATTTGTATGTCCTCTTTTAAAAAATGTCTGTTCTTGTCCTTTGCCCACTTTTTAATGGTTTTTTTTGTTGTTGAGTTGTTTGATTTTCTTATAAATTCTGGATATTAGTCCCCTGTTGGTGCATAGTTTGCAAATATTTTCTTCCATTCTGCAGGTTGTCTAATGTCTTAAAATTTAAAATGCTATGTAAGGCCTGTGAAGAGAGAGCTCTAAAACTTAGGAGCCTCCTTGCCTTTGGCTGCCAGGTTTTGGGGTAAGAAAGTTAGGGATACTAGCTGTTCTACTTAAACAGTTAAGAATAGATGAACTTTGCCCCTGGTGACTATCCAATCATTTGGTCATTCAATATTGAAGACCTATAAGTGTCAAGCCCATAGAAACTAGGATCTTGCCCTTATGTTGTGATCAAGAAGGCAACAGGGATGATGCATACTATGATAAGGGAAATAGAGGGTGTGCCATGGGCCAGAGGGCTGCATAGCTAACGGATTGCTTCCTAGTCTGAGCTGGGGGCAAGGGCATCCTGTCACGGCTAGAAGAGTATTCTGACAAAGGCACCTGCATGAGGCCAAAGACATGGAGGCAGCTAGTCTGTTGGAAGCCTGAATTGCAGGGGGGAAAGATTAAGACACTCAGCCATGTAATGCAGGGGTTTTTGTTAACGGGTTTGGACTCATCTGAAGGGTAGTGGGGAAGATAGTGAAGGGATTAAACGGGTATGAAATGATTGTTTTTTGCAAAGAGCACGTCCTCTGGGGAAGGATTAGGGAGGAGCAGTTCAAGTTTAGATGGTGGCCACCTGGATTTGGATGGGGATGGAGAGAAATGGTTGGAAAATTCAGGACATACCTACCAAGTATTGGGGGGTTGGCATAGGTCTGGGTTAATACTCAGGTTTTCAGAAGATGGTGGGGGCTTTAGCTGAGAGAGGAAACCTAAAAGGAATTTCAGATATATTGGCGGCAGGAAGAAATGTGTGATTATTTCAGTTTGGAAATAAAACACGGAGAAGTCGAACAGACAGATGGATAGGCTGGTCAGGGGTTCAAGCAAGCGGGAAGAGATTTGGGAAACATCAGCTTAGGTTAATCAAAGCCAGGAGAGGGTATGAGGCTGTGCAGGTGAGAAAGAGGATATAGCAGACCTCTCAGGGTGGAATAGAGGAGGATAGAGCCTAGGAAAGAAACTGAGATGGAACAACCCAAGAAAGAAAAAGTAGACCAGAACATCTGGCCTTAGTGACCAGTCCTGCTTACTTGCATTGATTCCTTTTTTTTTTTTTTTTTCTTTAAAGAGATGGGGCAGCACTATGTTCCCCAGGCTGCTGTACTCCTGGGCTCAAGTGATTCTTCCAGCTGTCAGCCTCCTCCTGGTTACTGGGATTACAGGCCCGTGCCACCACACCCAGTTTATTCTTTTTTTTTTTTTTTTTTGCTTGCTTCACCCATCTTTCATTTTTCCTATTTGATTTCTTTTTCCTATAACCTTTCTCATATACCAGGTCTGCCTACAACCCCTAGAGACTTAGCTTCTTGAGAAACTGTGGCTTATTTATTTTTGTACTTGGGTACCGGGTGTGGAATGTGCTCAATAACTACAGGGTGAACTGCACCCACAGGCATTCCTTTCCTTCTGTTAGTCAAGAAGTCCAGAGAAGTTGCCATACCTTGTTGGAGGTTATCAGTCTCAGGAAACAAGTGACTTTATATAGCTATGGGTATGAGCCTGGTTTTTTAACAGGAAAGCAGAGTGCTTTGAAAGGAAACAGGCATAGTCCCTAGAAAATACTTTGCCCATGGAGAGATTGATTATTCCACCATCTTCAACATTTAACAACAGTCATGGTTAGAAAGTTTGTATAGCAAACTTTTTCTCAGAAGCTCTGCTCTGGCAGCATGTAAACAGATGGTCCAGGCATCAGGCCTAATCTTACCAAATGACTGTTCAGAAATAATCTGAGTGGGGTAACACCTGTTTCCAGTTTGTGTACATATAGCACGTCTGATTCATACCAAGAAATATTTTGATATGTTGGTTTCTTTCACTGTTCTCCTACCAAGCAAACCTGGAATTGTCATAGATTTGGCTGATCAGCTTTGTTACTGCCCAAATTGGTGGGAAAAAAGCTTTACTCTTCCTAACTGAATACTGTTTACTTCAACAATGACAATTATGAGGGCTACACACAATAATACCATTATAAATCCATACCCAGGGACTTCAACTATGTCAGTAATATTTTATTAAGCTGGGTATGTGGGTATATGGTTTTGGTTTTTCTTTTTTTTAGCCTGCATATTTTTACAAATGCCTGAGATTTTATACTAAAGAAATTAAAAACAACGGTGCATATACTTTATATCCAATTTAGTTAGCTTTCTAAGTTTTTTCTAAATTCACTGTTCGAACTACAGAAACTGACTTTTAAAAATGGGAAAATGAATCATTTTGGGAAAATCCTGCAGTTTGTTATAGCAATAGCTTCTCAAAGCTATTGAAATTCTCTGCCTATTATTCATTCTGAGTTTCAAAACATTTTTTCAAGAGAGGCTGCGAAAGTCTTCGTGGAATTTAAAGGGAATTAGAGAAGCTTCTCTCCAATTTTGAAAATATGTTATAGAGCTTTAAAGGAGGTGGTGAGACAAGAGGGTATTAGCTGGACATGGTCACTCTCATGGGGTAGTATCACCTTGTTGGCATCAGTGCAGTCTGGAGTCCAGTGATCAGGCTTAAAAACCTAATGTCATGGGGAGGAAGACTTGTAAAACCAGGACACAGGTTTAGTAATTTATAATTTGATATGGAACTGCCAAGGGTCCCGAGTATGTGTGCCCCTGGCCAGGCCAAGATCTCCCTGAAGGCAGGTCACGTGGAAGCCAGAGCAAATCAGAAGTTGATTAGTGAGCACGGACTCAGAGAAGAGGTGTTGTTTTAAAAAAGTTACATATTTTTATAAGGGGAATAGTGCTACCTGCAGGACCAGACAAGTTCCTTTGAGTAAGGACACCCTTTCCTCGTGGCAGTGCTTCAGTGGGCACTGCCTGTGTTTGTCTCCAGAGAAGGCTGTTTAACAAAGTTATGACAATCTGCAGTGGTCAGAAACACCTGACTTTGGATCCCAGTGCTGCCACTTAAGTAATTATTAAATTAATTTTCTGAGTCCACTGGTGTTTCATCTGTAAATTGGGGATGCTAATAGTATCTACTTGATGGTAGTTGTAGGGATTCAATATTAAATGTAAAACATTTCGCAGAGGATCTGGTATTTGGGAAATTCTCAGTAAGTGTTAGTCTTCATTACCATTGTTGTTACTACCAAATTGTCCTCAGGTGAACTCTTTTCTTTTGTAAATATTTTCCATTTACTGAAAGAATACATGCTTGTTTGTAAAATGTTCTTATGGTGGGCAGTGGCAATCATACTTGTCACACATTACTCAACTTAGAATGTTTGTATGTCATTGTAATTTGGAAAGTCATATTTGAACTTCTGATTCCTTGTCAGCTGAAAAAAACTAATTTGTACAATGTCGCTGCCCCTTGCCCTGAGAAAACAGCTTCGGAATTGTTTGGCTCTCTATTAGCCTGTTTTCTTCCCCCCAATCCCTAAGGTTTATGAAATTTTGGATTAAGGTTTATATTTTTTTCATTAGGATATGTTTTTTTCAATATTATTACTAGATATATACTTTTTTTCTTTTCTCTTTCTCTCTCTTTTTTTTTTTAGAGACAGGGTCTTGCTCTGTTTCCCAGGCTGGAATGCAGTGGCACAATCATAGCTCGCTACAGCCTTGCACTCCTGGGCTCAAGCCATCCTCCCATCTCAGCCTCTCAAGTGGCTGGGACTACAGGTGCTCGCCACCATGACTGGCTAATTTTTTAATTTTTGTAGAGATGGGGTCTTAGTGTGTTGTCCAGGCTGGTCTCTAACTCCTGGCCTGAAGAGATCTCCTGCCTCGGCCTCCCAAAGTGCTGGGATTACAGGTGTGAGCTGCCTGGCTATTTTTTAATATTTAAATATTATAATTACATTTTTCATCATGCCATAATAGATATTAATTGGATTCATCGCAAACTGTTACTTCTTGTATACTCTGTTTTCCTCAATCTTAAAGTCCTTATTCAGTTTAAATTTACATTTGGTTGGAGTTTTTAAAGAGTTTTTTAATCCTCAGGCTATTGAAACCATGGAAGTCTTCTTTCCAAGATCCTTTTTTTGTGTCTTTGCTATGATAACATTGTGTTAGTTTTATAACTTAAATCTTAGAGGGCAGTTTTCTTTCAGTTGGTACTGAGGGGTATTTGTGTGCCGGGGAGGATCCTCATTATTCCTACCATATATAGCCTGTATATAACTATAGTTTTGAAGTTGAGTTAGATATTGAGACACTGCTAAAATTATCTCCGAAGTATTTTGTTGAAGAAGATGGAAAGTCTCGTCAAATTTACAAGTTCTTACTATGGCCTCTTATTTCTTAATTATAGGCTTTGGGTATTTGGTTATTCTATTTTGGTTTATCATAGATCTTTGTGAAATGCTTTTTAAATTGTGTTTGCAGTGCATTACAAACATGTCAGGTTTTTGTTCTTTAGAATATAAGCTCCATCGAAGTAGGACTCTTGTTCACTGGTTTATCACCAGTGTCTGGTATAGTGCCTCGCACCTTACAGTAGATAGTTGCTAAATAATTGTCTACTTAGCTTAAAAATTAAGATTCTTGTTTTGAATTTAGATTGAGCATGGACAGCAGTTGAGGAAGTCAGCCTTTATTTGCCCTATGATTTTATTTCTTCAAGAGAGTTGCAGATTTACAAAGCTTCATACACAGGTATAAAAAGCACCATCTTTATACTTTTGTTTATTTTTCACTTTGGGGTTTCTTCTGAAATACTTAGAATGTGGTCTAGTTCTGGGGGCTCCCTGAGTTAAGACTGCTGTGTAAGGAAGTGTCAGCTTCCTTGCTGAATTTTGAGCAGATTCTTCTTAGTGCCTTATGGCATATGGGGTTATTTTTTGGCTAAGGAATTTGTTGGAATAGAGAGGAACTAAACATAATGCAAACCATTACTCTCAAGCACAACTTTGGAAAGTGTTCTTGGCCATCAGAGCGTCTTATTTTAAATTAGTGTCTTAGGTATTCCAAATATCCACTGACCTTATCTTGACTGTTATCTGAGTAGACATCAAGAATTTCCTGCTCCTTTCCTCTCTACTAGCTGTTTTCAGCTGGACTCTAAAAATAGCCAAAATATGTGTAAGGTAAAAGTATAATACCTGCAAACTTTTCTACCATTTTCGCTGAGTAGTTATTTATTCACATGTATGTTATAAAACCGGTAAGATTGAGGTATAGATAAAAATCAGTAAATATTTTCAGTTAGAGCTATTGGACCATCTGAAGCAAATACAATGTTAGATTAGCCTCTCATCTATATAAAGAAAGTTTTCTGAAGTCTAAAACCATTCATCAGGGGTTTTCCTTTATGTTTAGGTTTTCTGTTACTTTTCTCATTTAATCTAGATAATTTAGAATTAGTCATATAAATAAGTATGGGAATTATGCATATAAACTTGGAGATATGCATTTTAAAGTGTGTAATACATAATCATGTAAGTTATTACAGAATTTAGGAACCTGTTTATTTAAAGATAAGTATGGGAATTATACATATAAACTTGGAGATATGCATTTTAAAGTGTATAATACATAATCATGTAAGTTATTACAGAATTTAGGAACCTGTTTATTTAAAGAGTGGAGTAGTAGTCAACCTAGGCTTAGTGTCTAGTGAACTTAAAGGCAAATGATTTGAGATCAATGTTTTTCTTCCAGTATTGGATTTTTTCTCTTGAGACCCCAGTGATTTCCTTGACTTAGCATCAATTTGTCACAGTAGTGTTGTCTCATGACCATATGGAATGAAGCATGAATTTGCTTATATGAGGAGACTTGTGAGTTGAGTTATAAAAGGGGGGAACTGCTGTTGTTTGGGGGGCTCTAAGTTCCGTCATTGTCCTTGGTGTATGGCTTCAGATTCCATTCCTTTTAATAAGTCTAGAAGCTTTGATGGCTTTCTGGTGTCCCCCATTTGGGTGAATGAGCATTATTGTGCTGGAAGCTTAACTTGCCTTATCTCATTTAATCTTCACAATGAGTTAGACAATTATCTTTTCCATTTAAAGTGAGGAAACTGAAGTTATAAAAAGTTTGGGTGATTTGCTCAGGATCACGCAGCTAACAAGCAAAAGAGCCAGAATTTGAGTTTTTATCTGTCAGATTTCTGCTTGAACTTTAACCTTTAAATTTATGGGGGGTCACAGACCCCTTTGAGAACTTGATGACAACACAGAATTTTGCACACAATTTCAGGTAGTTCGTTGCCACTGCCTCCCACAATCTGTCCATGGGCCCAGGCTGTGGGTCTGGAGCCCTCTGGGATGAGGCAGTTTTCTCCTGTCCCCACAGAGCAGAATCTTTCTTCCCTTGGTCTTTCTTCAGAGTAAGAAAGGGAGGATGGAATATTTGTGAACAATTCAAGACCTTCATATTTTATTTATTCATTCATTCATTCATTCAAGATAGCATCTTGTTCTTTTGCCCTGGCTAGAGAGTATAATGCTGGGATCGTAGCTCATTGCAACCTCAAACTCCTGGGCTCAAGCGATCTTCCTGCTTCAGTCACCCCAGTAGCTGGAACTACAGGCATGTGCCACCATGCCCAGCTAATTTTTGTATTTTTTTGTAGAATTGGGGGTCTCCCTGTGGTGCTCCGTCTGGTCTTGAGCTCCTGGCCTCAAGCTATCCTCCTACCTCAGTCTCCCAAAATACTAGGATTACAGGTGTGAGCCACTGGTCTGGCCAAGACCTTCCTGTTTTTAAGAAAATAATTTGCCTCTGAATATAGTCCTTCCTTACCCCATTTTCTGTCACAAGAGCCCTTTTTCCCTTGGCCTTCGTCTTGGCCTTCTCAGAAAGGGTCATTCAGAGTATTCATTTCCTCAATGGGACAACTTACTATTAAAGAAAAGTCCCCTCTCAGGGCGAAAAAAGGGGAGGTTATGAGTGGGAATTCTTTCATGGTACCACTGATAATAGATCCATGTCTGTCTTCCCTACCAGGCAGCAAAAACCATCTAAGTTAGGGCATTCACTAGTACCTCATCGCCCACTTAGGCAGTAGGTGTGTGACAAATCTCCAGTGAATGAATGGGTGACTCATATTTCCTTTATACATTCATCAAATTCCTGGTCCAATTGTTGAGCCCTCTATATATCATTCTTGTCAGAGACACAATCTATCTGAACATGATATTTCTTTTCTATTAACAAGGACTCATATCTTTTCTTAATGGTATGCTGGTTTAGCAAATGTTTTCCTATTCAGTTCTCCAAGCAATTTGTTCATAAACAAATGCCACTTAGATTTCCTTTATCTTTTAATGATCTGACAGGATATCCGGAGGCGATTTAAATTTTTGCTTAAGATGCTAATTTCCTATAATCTGAGATCAACGGACAGGAAAAATAAAAGATGCTAGTTTCCCTAGAAGAAACTATGCATGTCACAAATTCTGTAAGAGAATTGGCAGCATGTAGTAGAAATAACTTTCCTATCACTTTCTATGGATCACCAAAATAAGATTGCTAAAATGTGTACTGTTTAGATTTATAAGTAGGACAGAGGAGTTGTTATTTTAAATAAGCTTTAAGTGAACAGGCTAAGAAAATACACAAATAATCTCATGCCAGATGACAGAAGATCATTTTCTTTATGAATTTAAAAACAACTTGTCTTGGCTCAGTCATGTAACAGTTATTTAGACAGCTCAGACTTTGTTGTCTTGTCAAATTAATTTCAAAGTCAAGTGTATTTTCGGCAGATTGAACTTTGTAGCATTCAATTCAACTACAGTTGACAAAGTTGAGGGTTTGGAGGCAATAAGGTGGAGTTTTAGTGCCAGATAATCTTGGGTTCAAATTCCTGCGTACCACTAGTGTGACTCAAGGAAACCAACTTGACTTTTGTGGGTTTTGTTTTTTTCATATGTGATATGGTTGTATGTGATAAGAATGATAGTTATTTACTGGGTACCGACCATACAATAAGCACATATGCTTTACATATGTTTAATTTAACCCTAAGTGTAATTAACTTCCTATTTTCTCCCACCATTTTGGTGATGGAGTAGACCAAAGACTGGCAGTGTCCACAGGACAATTTTTTTTTTTTTTTCATGAGATAGGATCTTGCTCTGTCTCTCACGGTGGGGCACAGTGGTGTTGTCATAGCTCACTGCAACCTCAGACTCCTGGGCTCAAGTGATCCTCCTGCCTCAGCCTCCTGAGTAGCTGGGGCTACAGGCACATGCCATCACTCTTGACTAATTTTTAAATTTTTTTTTTTTTAGAGATGGAGTCTTGCTATGCTTTCCAGGCTGGTCTCAAATTCCTAGCCTCAAGTGACCCTCCCATCTCAGCCTCCCAAAGTGTTGGAATTATAGGCATGAGCCACCACTCCTTGCTGTGAAACATAAGTTAATAATGAAGAATATGTTTAAAATTGTACGTTATTTTTATAATGTCTGTCACCCCCCACTAGAACGCAGACTTCACTGTACACCCCTGTACAACCAGTGCTTAGGTAGGGCAGCTAGTCAGTGACAGTCCCTAACTAGAATTCAGGTCTTCTAGCTCCTGGTTTAATGCTTTTTCCTCAACAACACATTACTTTCCCATTGAGCCATTGACATTTTCCTAAAAGGAAAGCACTTCAAATGTTGATATTTTCTATTTATTTTAAAAGGAAAGAAAGAGAAAGAAAAGAAGTTACCAAAGTCAACCCTGTTAGTGAAGGAAATATTTAAGTGTAGAATTTCTTCTACTAAAGAGATACAATACAATATGAAATTTTATACTATTTAAGGAGACCTGAAAACCATAAGAGCTCATATTACTTGAACACTTATTGCATGAGACACTTTTGTAAGTGCTTTAAATGTTTTTGCTTATTTTATTTTATTTATTTTTTTGGGGGGGTGGGGTGGTTTCCAGTAAGGCCTGGAAAACCTGCCAGACAAATTCTAAAAGAGCTGTAACACTTTTTTGCTTATTTTAATCCTCAACAATCCTATGAGTGAGGCACTATTATATTCATCTCCATTTTACAGATGTGTAAACTGAGACACAGAGATATTAAGTGACTTGCTCATGGCCACATGGCAGAAACCACAGTAGAGTAGTTCTTCTGGCTCCTTGATCAGCATCTTTCTTTCTAGGATATAAACTTGGGCAAGTGGCAGGTGGCCTGCTGTGGAGCTCATGCCCTTAATGACCCCTGGGCACAGTGTGGCCTCCCAAATCTCATGGAGATTATTGCAAGTATGCTTAAGATATTTGTTATCATTTATTTTGTTTTACAATTCATCGTTTTGCTTAAAATATGTTTTTGAAGTCATATCAGACAAAGAAAGATAAGCGTGAGAAGAAACATGAGTCATCATTAGGCCAGCAAGACATTGTTGGGGAACCCTGAGGTATTTAAGGCAGAGCTGTCTGATGGCAAGCCTTCGGTTAACTTGTTCCTTGGCAGAGTTGGAAGTATCAGGCTGATGAAATACATACCAAGAGAGTTCCCTGCTGAGAGATTTTCCAAAGCAATATCTGTTGCACTACTGTTGAATGGATTTGGAGGTTTCTAGAGTCAGGCTCTACTTCCAAGCCAGAAGAAATGGTGTAACTAGTGAATCCATTGATGTGCTTGCTGCCTTTACTGATGAGCGTAATCACTGCTAGTTAGCTGTGATTGAAGAATGAGAGGATCTGGTTTGTTCTGTTATGTGGGTCCTAAACGAAATAACCTTTTATATGGTCTTACATAGAGCACATTAGCCTTTGCTTGTGTTGAAACTTTGTACAAGAACATCTTAGTTATCTCTATCATTCGTGGTAGTAAAATGTATATATAGTCAAGTGCCACTCAGTGATATTTTGGTCAGTGACAAACTGCATATATGATGGTGGTCCCATAAGATTATTAATTGATTAATTACTTAGAGACAGGGTTTTGCTATGTTGCCCAGGCTGGTCTTGAATTCCTGGGCTCAAGTGATTCTTCTGCCTTAGGATCCTCCTGAGTAACTGGACTACAGGTACCTGCTGCTGCACCCGGTGTCTGTAAGATTATAATACTGTATTTTTACTGTACATCTTCTATGTTTGGATATGTTTAGATACACAGATACTTACCATTGTGTTATAGTTGCCTACAGTATTCTGTACAGTAACATGTTGTACAGGTTTGCAGTCTAGAAGTAATAGGCTATACTATATTGCCTAGGTGTGTAGCAGGCTATACCATCTAGGTTTGTGTAAGTACACTCTGTGACGTTCAAGCAATGTCATTAGAAATTGCCTAATGACGTATTTCTGGGAATGTTTCACCTGTCATTAAGTGATGCGTGACTTTACTAAAATTTCCCATTTAAGCCTAGTTTACTCTTTAAAAATGTGTTGATATTGTTTTAATCTTATAATTGAATATCTTTCTCCATAGCACTTATGAGTATCTGGCATACCATATATTTTGCTTATTTGTCTTTTTTACCCTACTGGAATGTAAGCTATGTTGAGGGCAGGAATTTTAAGGAATGATCTTATTGCATTTGAGTCATCATATTCTTTATAGCATCTGATTGTCCAGGGTGGTAAATAGAAAAGCTATGAGCAGTTCATCTATGTAGATTCTAATTCATGCCTTGGACCTTCTTTCAATTCCTGAAATTGGCTTATAATTTGACTCTTTTCCTGAAAAATACTACAACCACAAAAATCTGGCCACTTGAGGGGTTCAGTTACTTGGACTTTGTTTTATTAAAATTTCAGAATAATTTAGAAGACTAAGATGTAGTTTTATTTTTTAAAATATGGAACACTTCATGAATTCGTGTGTTATTGTTGCTTAGGGGCCATGTTAATCTTCTCTGTATCATTCTAATTTTAGTGTGTTACTGCAGTGAGTACTGATTATTTTGAGTCTTCATTTAGATGTAATACAGTGTAATCATATTGTATATTATCTGGCTGTAAAATCAATAATATTTGATTAAGGATAGAAGAAAATGGATTAAAATTAAGCAGAAAAGGAAAAATTCTCCCTGCTTCAAAGCAGTGTGACCACTGCTCTCTCACAAGGAAGAAGTAAGATACTTCATTATTTATGGCAGACTCTGTGTAGAGCTAAGCTCCAGGTTTGCATTAATTAGGTTGATACTGTTAACTACCCGTGTTAGATGATCTCTTCCCATGATAGACTGTATCTAGTGCTAGCTCCTCTCATCTCTTTCCTGATGAAAAGTCTTCTGACTTCTGCCTAGTCTAAGAAAGGCATCAAGATGAAATATTAAATATTTGCAGTTTTAAATGGCATTAACTTTTACCAACCCTAGCACATCAGTGGCTTAAAAAACCCTTTAGATAATTTGTGTCCCTCTGCTCTGCTTTGAAAACAGTACAACCAAGAAGGCTCTTAAAATAATTACATGAGAAAAGATCTAGGGATTAGGAAAGGATTTACATTTTGACAGAATTTGGACCTGCTTGTAATAGCTGATATTGCCTTAGCGGACTGTGCTTTGGGGTGCTTCACCTTTTTCCCCGAGCTCAAATTTATAAACTGTCTTTTCCTCTGAACCGAAAGCTTGATAATCAAATCGCTTTGTTCACAGAGTCAACGTCAGTTCATTTAAAGTAAGTCAACCATACTGTGTCTGAAAAGAAGCCAAGTTCCATTTAATTTTTGTTTTTACTTTAATTTACATAGCAGGCATAGTTATTTGTACAGTTTTGGGGAGTAGCTATGAAGAATTTTAAACAGCTGTGAAGAAATCATTGAATGATTTTATGAAAACTATTCTGGTAAGTTCAGAACAAAATAGGAAAGAAAAGGAGAGAATGTAAAAATATCTGACAAAGTTTCATAAAAATCTATTCAGTGATAATTGAGAATTGATCTAGGGGATGCTGAATTATTTAGTGATTTAGAGGCTTCTGTTGGAATGAGTTTCCCACAGGTCAAATCAGCTTACTTTGGTCACCAGTAAAAGTAGACAGAACTGGGGAAAAAGGAGCCACATGGAGGTAAAATTTCTTACTGGGAAAAGTACTGGGTAGTTGGATAACAAGGGGTGGTAGGAGACATGAACCCAAAGCCAGTAATTAAAGGCTGGTCTGTTGGGAAACTTTTATTACAATTAAACCAACCCATAAACAGAACCAGAACAGGCATAACCCAGAAGATTTGGACTTGAGGAAGAGAGACCATGTGATTCTGGGAAAATAACCTAGACCAAGTAATGACTGGTACTAGTTGAAATTTAGGGCACACAGGGCCTTTCTGTACCAAAGTTTTGGTATTTCTTTTAAAAATAAAGTGTCCTAGTATATCCTGACTTTATTTTATTATTATTTTTTTTTGAGACAGAGTCTCGCTCTGTCACCTGGTCTAGAGTGCCATGGTGTCAGCCTAGCTCACAGCAACCTCAAACTCCTGGGCTCAAGCAATCCTCCTGCCTCAGCCTCCTGAGGACTACAGGCATGCACCACCATGCATGGCTAATTTTTTCTATTTTTAGTGGAGATGGGGTCTCCCTCTTGCTCAGGCTGGTCTTGAACTCCCGACCTCAAGTGATCCTCCCACCTTGACCTCCTAGAGTGCTAGGATTTACAGGCATGAGCCACTTCGCCCAGCCTATTTTGACTTTAAATAAAGGAAGAAATTAGTTTGACTGTTGTAATAGTTAGATAGTTGTATATTTAAGGAAGGAGCATGCTTGACTCAAGTTTTGTTCTATTTTCAGTCATACCTGAAGAGATCCTATTTGCTAAATTTACGTACTCATAATAAATATAAGAAGAGTGCTTTTTAGCTTTATCAGCAAAATTTTCACTTGTAAAGTATTCTTTACCGCAATTTTTTAAGGAAGGGAGGGTACATGTTATTCTCCCTGTTAAGAAACTGAGCCTCAGTGAGGAAGTGACTTGCTGAAGAGATGGTGCGTGGTGGAGCCTGGACTCAAAGGCCAAGCCTCTGGACCTCAAATCTAGCACAGTTTCGTCTATACACACTAGTGGTGGCTATTGGAATTACAGACATAGCTCCCTGGAGGAAATACAGTCATGTGTCTCTTAAGGATGGAGGAATGTTCCGAGAAATTCATTGTTAGGTAATTTCATCTTAGGCAAAGGTCATACGGTGTACTCACACAAACCTGGATGGAATAGCCTACCACACACCTAGGCTAAATGAGATAGCCTTTTGCTCCTAGACTACAAACCTGTACAGCATGTTACTGTATTGAATACTGTACGCAATTGTAACACAATGGTAAGTATCTGTGTATCTAAACTTATCTAAACACAGAAAAGGTACAGTAAAAATGTGGTATAAAAGATTAAAAAAAAAAGATATACCTGTATAGGGCAGTTATGAATAGAGCTTACAGACTAGAAGTTGCTCTGGGTGAGTGGTGAGTGAATGTGAAGGCCCAGGACAGTACTGTACAGTACTGTAGACTTATACACACTGTACACTTGGACTATACTAAATTTACATAAAATTTTTCTTCCTTTAATAAATTAATCTTAGCTTACAGTAACTTTTTTACTTTATAAACTTTTTAATATTCTTAACTTTTTGACTCTTTTGCAATAACACTTAGCTTAAGACACAAAAAGTGCAGAGCTGTAAAAAATTTTTTTCTTTCTTTACATCCTTATTCTGTAAGATTTTTTCTATTTAATTTTTTTTTTTTTTTTTACTTTTTAAACTTTTTTGTTGAAAGCTCAGACACATACACACGCATTAGCCTAAGCCTACACCAGGTCGGGATCATCAATATCACTGCCTTCCCCCTTCACATCTTTCCCCACTGGCAAGTCTTCAGGGGCAATAACATGCGTGGAACTGTCATCTCCTAAGATAACAATGCCTTCTTCTGGATACCCCCTGAAGGACCTCCCCGAGGCTGTCTTACAGTTCACGTTTTCTTTTATAAGTAGAAAGAGCCCACTGTAAGATAATGATAAAAAGTATGTTATAATAAATACGTAAAGCAGTAACATAGTCACTTATCATTATCAAGTATTGGGTACTGTGCATAATTGTGTATGCTATGCTTTTATATCACTGGCCGTGCAGTAGGTTTGTTTGCACCAGTGTCACCACAAATGTGTGCAAGTGTGTGTTGCTCTACAATTTATGATGGCTGCACCATCACTTGGCCATAGGAATTTTTCAGTTCCATTATAATCTTATGGGACCACTGTCA
Source organism: Lemur catta (assembly GCF_020740605.2). Taxonomy (NCBI): domain Eukaryota; kingdom Metazoa; phylum Chordata; class Mammalia; order Primates; family Lemuridae; genus Lemur; species Lemur catta. The sequence continues at coordinate 14,247,423 of NC_059128.1, forward strand.
TATATGCAGTCCATCATTGACCAAAATGTCGTTATGCAGTGCACGGTGGTGTTAATAATTAGCTTCCAAGCTACTAGTCAAACCTTTCAAAAAAACAAAACAGCAGGTACCAAAACAGCAAAAATAGAGATATCTTTTTATATTTGGCTTTGGAAAATATACTTGAACTTACAAGTGAAGTAATGAAACGACAATTAAATTGGCTAATGTATGGTAAAGCTGTATATAAAATAAGTTATTTTCTAATTATCTTTGGGAAATGAAGCGTGCTTTGTAACTAATTTTGCCTAATAAGCAAGGCTTACTCCTTTGTCCAAACAACTATTTTGAGTGCTAATCTTTGGAAAGATTTATATACTTTTCCACTTGTCTTAAACAAAGGAGTAGGAACTGTGATTATTGTTAAATACATGACTAATATTTAGAACAAATGTTCCTTCAATAAATAACTGCAGACTACTGTGCATTTGTAATTCTTTATAACTTCTTCTTAAAGGGTTTTTGTTTGTATGTATGTATTCTCCCTTGCCAAAAGAGTATTACCCATAATTTCCTTCTGCTGCCAACTTGCTGTTATTTAACAATCCTTTTTCCTTTAATTTGTCATCTTTTAATCTGCTTTGGACTGAACCAAGTTACTGAACTCATTAAAAGTATGTATAAAATAAGGAAAAAATTTCCATAAAAGAGATAGGAGAAATTTCTTCATTGAGGGCATATCCTTTATAACTTTGACATTAACATGTACTTTTCATTGCTCAAACACATTTTTCCCTATTCCCTGTTCTTCAATTATGTTCAGATAGTTGAGATTGCCAGATAATTGTCAAACTATACAAAATCTTGACTCTAAGTATAGATATTAGAAAATAGATAATGTTATTAACTCAAGACTCTGCTCATCTATTTCTGGCTTATTTTTTTTTCCTTAGATTTTCTTAATGACCTGAATTTGATGTATTTAAATATTTGAAAATAAAGTTTTAAAATTCTGTACTTGATTTTAATTATGAATATTTCTGATCTTTAACAAAATTTTCTTATTGAGTTGAAATTCACGACATAAAATTAACCACTTTAAAGTAAACAATTCAGTGACATTTAGTACAGTCACAATACCACCTCTGTCTAGTTCCAGAACATTTTCACCCCCAAAGGAAACTCTGTACCCATTGAGCAGTCACTCTCCATTCCTCCCTGCCCCTAGCAACTACAAGTTTGCTTTCTTTCTGTCTCTATGGATTTATCTATCCTGGATATTTCATGTAAATGGAATTATGTGATATGTGACCTTTTGTATCTGGCTTTTTCTTAGCATCATGTTTTTGAGGTTCATCCACATTGTAGCATGTGTTAGTACTTTATTCCTTTTTAGGGCTAAATATTCCATTGCATGTATAAAGCACAAATTTGTTTATCCATTCATCTATCAATGGACATTTGGGTTGTTTTCACCTTTTAGCTATTGCAAATAGTCCTATGAACATGCATTTACATGTATTTGTGTTTGAGCACCTGTTTCCAATTCTATCCTAGCACTTTGGGAGGCTGAGGCAGGAGGATCGCTTGAGGCCAGGAGTTTAGACCAGCCTGGGCAAAATAGCCGGACTCTGTCTCTATAAAAAATAAAGTAAAAAAAATAATAGCCAGGTATGGTGTGTGCTTGTAGTCCCAGCTACTCAGGAGACTGAGGTGGGAGGATTGCTTGAGGCCAGGAGTTCAGGGTTGCAGTGAGCTATGATAGCACCACTGCACTCCAGCTTGGCCAACAGAGCGAGACCCCTGTCTATAGTAAAAAGTTGATTTCACAGTATTTATTCAGAATTCAACTGGGTAGGACCCCAGTTATGCTTATTTTAAAATATTGATTATGATTAATTTAATGTTTTAGTATTAATAACTAAAAAGCTAAACATGATATTTTTTCAGTATTTTTTTGTTTTTGTTAAAACCTGTATGTAAAATTCAGTAGCATCTACTGCATTTTGATGTCCAGGCCTTGGAATGCTTTTTTTTGTGCGGAGTTGAAGAAATGAAATAAGTATAATTGACTTTTTGCCTCTATTTCCTGTATGTGAGTATCTAGGTAAAGATAGATCTTGCATCTTTTTTTCCTTTCAGTTCTTGCTGTCGTTCCTTTCTGAGAAGAGAGGCAATAGAAGACTGCTGTCACTGGGTTCCCGGTCATGGATTAGGGCAATGGAAGTCATTGAAATCTTTTTGTAAATTATTGTCATCTTCAGTGACCTTCTGTCTTTCCAGGTCACTTACTTCAGCCTCTGGTACCACAATAAGCAAAATCAGCGCCGGTGGGTAGATTTGGAAAAACCTCTGAAGAAGCAGCTGGACAAATATGCACTGGAGCCCACCGTCTATTTTGGAGTGGTGTTTTACGTGCCTTCAGTGTCGCAGCTGCAGCAGGAGATTACCAGGTGAGAAATTAAGTGCTGTTTGTTTTTAGCAAGTAATCTAGTGAGATTAAAAAAGTGAAACTAAGGTCAAAGTCAAGAGGTAAAAGTCTGAAACTTTGCCCTCCCGCCCCACATTTTTACTACCTTATTACAAGAAGGTTCTGGTATGTGGCACGTCAGAGTGTTTTACTGCATGTCGGATGAGTTACGGGTTCATTAGGCACAAAGGAATCATTAGAAGGAAAAAACGATGTTTTTACCCTGGCTGTGAACTCTTCTTGTAGTGATGTCACCTGTAGTATTTTATTGTTTTGTTGCTGATCCTTTGTAACAAGGAAATGAGAAAGGAGATTAAAAATTAAAGTCTTAAAATCTGGTCATTCCTCAAGGAAATGTGCCTAAAGGTTCTTAGATTTCTTTGACTCCAGTAGCTATAATCTGTGGACAGGTGGGAGAGGAAATTTGTAGGAGAGGGAAGGCAGAGAAGGAGAGAAAGGGAAGTGTTTAAGATCAAAAAATTTTGGCTAGTAAGTGCCCTTAACAGGGACCAAAGGCAGAAAGGGAAGATGATACTAAGGTGTAGGATAGAAGAACTAAATGTTCTCTCCCCCATTTCGCTCCCCCAAGACAAAACAATAAACAGTGCAATAAAATTTGAATTCCTAAGCCTGCCTTTCAGAGTTCTCCGAAATCTGAAATCTGTCATACATAACCTTATCTTTTTAACCCTATTTAATGTTAGTTTTGAGCCAAGCTGGACTACTTCCAGGGCCCTGGATGCGCCACATGCCTTTTTGTCTTTGTGTCCTAGATCTTTCCCTTGTGTTTATGTACTGGAATCCTGTTCATCTTCTGAGTTGTACTTCAGAAGGTACCTTCTCCACGAAGCATCTGTCACTTCCAGGCTGGAATAAGGTTTACCTTCTCCAAACTGTCCTAGAATTTGCTTGCACTTGTGTTAAGATGGCCTTTGTCATAGTCTCTCATTATGGTTGTGTACATCTCTTATCTTATCCCTAGATTTTAAATCCATGTTTTCTTTAGCTTTACTTTTCTCATGCTAACATAATGCCCTGCAGATAGTAAGAACCTGGTACTGCCCCATGTTTGTGGAATGCTGTTTGAGCCTGCTGGTTACTTATTAAAAGAGGATGGAAAACCAAAGCAGTAAGGATCAGGTGGTAGGGATAAGCACAAACCAACTGAAGTAAGTCTGAAGTATAAACATGGAAGAGAGGAGTGGAAGCCAGAAGGAAAAACCCTGCACTAATCACCTCGGCTCATTTAAATGTTTAGTGAAGACTTGATATGATCTAAGAACTATGTTCGCCACAGTGGGAGGTGAATACACAGGTGAATACGTTTTAATCTTACCCAGGAGGAGTTACTCATAGTCTGGGGGAACTGGCAGTTCATATAAATAAATAATTATAGTATCCTATGATAATAAATGCTTTTATTATTAATAAAGCTCTGGATTCCTAGGGGTGGTACAAGGGTAAATTGAACAGGGAAGGTAAAGAAGTTGATTTTTTTTTTTTTGATAGAGTCTCGCTCTGTTGCCCTTGGCTAGAGTGCTGTGGCGTCAGCCCAGCTCACAGCAACCTCAAACTCCTGGGCTTCAGTGATCCTTCTGCCTCAGCCTCCTGAGTAGCTGGGACTACAGGTGCTCATCATCAAGCCTGGATAATCTTTTCTATTTTTAGTAGAGATAGGGTCTTGTTCTTGCTCAGGCTGGTCTCAAACTCCTGAGCTCAAGCAGTCCTCCTGCCTCGGCCTCCCAGAGTGCTAGGATTACAGGCATGAGCCACCGTGCCTGGCCTACAAGAAGCTGATTTTTTTTGATTGACTTTAGAAGGAATTTTCTAGAAAGAATATCTTGTGCAAAGCAGGGGTAATAAAGAAGATTACTGTGTGTTTTCAAGGAGTTTCAGATATTACCTAGAGAGGGGCAAGGAAGTTTAAAACATAGGCATTAGTAATAAAGTCATAGGACAGTGAGGAAGACATTTTTGAATTTTAGTGGAATGGAATGATCAAATTTGCATTTTGTGAAGAACACCTATCATGGGAAGCTCTTTGAGGTGGCAAGACTATAGGTGGGAGACCGGTTAGGAATGTCTATGCCATAATCTAGGCATTAGTCTGGAACGTAGACCCAAACAAAGGTGTTAGCCAGGTTGAGAGAGAATGGGCTTACTAGATTCAATCACAGGATTGCTCATTGATTAGGTGTAGAAGAACCTGACAGGTTGTATCAGTAAGGGTTAAGTATGGCTATATATAACAATAAAACTCTTAAGTATCATTGACTTACGTAAGAGAGGTCCAGAGGTCAGCCATGCAGAACTTGTATAACAGCTCCACAAAGTCTTCAAGGACCCTTGTTCTTTCTCTTACTGTGCCATCATCCCCATCTTCAATTTATTAGGTTACCTCACAGTCCAGGGAATCTTGAGATGTCTAGCTGTCACATCCATAGAGTCCCAAAGCAGATCAATGGTTTCCTAGGAAGGGGGAAGGAGTAGGAGAGAAGGATATGAGGATACAAGGAAACTTACATGTGATCGGTATGTTCCTTATCTTGTGGTGATGGTTTCATGGACATATTCATGTGTCAAAATTATATACTTTAAATTAGAGCAGTTTATTGTATCTCAATTATACCTAAAGAATGCTGTTATAAAACCACTCCAAGATATTTTAAGAAAATAACAATCTGAATAACGTATCTTCAGAAAGTGAAGACTTGTCAGAAAAATGTGGCCACAAAGCAGCAGAAACCTACCAGCCAATATTATAGGATGAACTAAAGCAAATTAAGAAAATAACATGATATGAAAGAACCATTTAAATCTGAATTAGAAAAGCTTTGGAATAATTTGGCTATGCTATGAGTGAACATGAAAATAAAGAGCTGAGTAAAAAATTAAAGATAAATTCTAAAGTGATAGAAATTATAAAAGTATAGTATAAATACAGAAGACAAGATCAAAAATCAAAAATATGTGTAATAGGATTTCCTAAAGGAGAAAGCCAAAACATTGGCAACGAACACATTCTAAAAAATATTTAACAAATTCTACATTCTAAGTATACAACATTCTGAAAACTTTCTTGAGAAAAGATGACTTAATGCTCTATATTGAAAAGGCATACTGTGTATCTGGGATGGTAAACCCAGAGCAATCAATACCAAAACATGTTCTGCAAAATCACTGGAAATTGGGCATCTAGACAAAAATGGTAAGTTACTTATGAAACTAAGAAAATAAGGTTGGTATCAGACTTTCAGAAGAACAGTTCATGCTAACAGACAAAAGAGTAAACTTTAACATCCTCAAGGAAAGGAAATATGAGGCAAAATGACCAGCAAAAATGACTTTTGATGAATAGGTCTTAGCTTGGGCTGCTTTAACAAAATATCATAGACTGGGAGGTTTAACTAACTGATATATTTTCTCACAGTTTGGAGGTCTGAGCATTCGTTGGGTTCGGGTGAGGGCTCTTTCTGGCTTGGAAACCTTCTTGCTGGGTCCTCACATGGCAGAGAGAGCAAACACTCTGGTGTCTGGAGTTTTTACTTGCAAAAGAGAAGAAAGTTTGAGCATCGTAAAGAATAATGACTGCGTAGAATAAAACACATGGAGTATATTTTTTAAAATTCATGAATTCCTCATACTTAAAAAACAACCTCATTGGTCATCTTTGAACTTTGCTGGAGTACCAGTTTGTTATTGTGAATGGCAATAAATTTATCCTATCTTTTCATTATAACTGTTTAAAGGGATAATCAAATGTTTGTTGAGGAAAAGTTCTTTATAGAAGAATCACACCAAATAAATGCAGGAGAAATTGTAGAGTAGAAAGTCACCAATTTAAATTCCTAATGGAATAATGTGTCTAGATAACAATCATAACTACTCAAACATTTGGGTAAAAGGAACAGGCTGACATCATCTGAACTCAGTGGGCAACGTCAGCATCACTGTAAGTGGGACAACCAAATACTGTTACTTCTGATGCGATACATCAGGATATAGCCAGCACCACTGATGCATTCATTATTCTTGAAGACATTAAGCTTGTATCTAAGCAAGTCTCCAAGTCCACACGGTTCAATATGGTAGTCATTAGTTACATGCAGCTGTTTATAGTCAAATTTAAATTAATGAAAATTAATACAGCTAAAAATTTATTTTCTCAGTTGCACTAGCCATATTGAAAGTACTTAGTAGCCACATGTAACTATCATGTTGGACAGCACAGATATAGATCATTTCTATCATTGCAGAGAGTTCTAATAGACAACACTGTTCTAGATCTAATGATTAGTTCACAGGAAAAATCGGAGAATACATGAACATGTCTTATGACCCCATGAGAATATAATCATACAAATCCAGAAAGTGGGAAATTCTACATGACAAACAGCTTCATTTTGTCAAAAGATAAGTAACATGAAAATAAAGAGGAGGAAATTTTTTATAGCAAGAGAGATTTACAAATATCCATCAAATGTAACCTGTAGACTTTTTTTGGACCCTTGGATCCTAATCTTTTTAGAAAAAACTGTAAAAATGCATTTTTGAGACAATCATGAAAATTGTACATGAACTGGGTATTGAGTAGTATGAAGATATTATTCATTTTGTTGGGTATGTTAAAATGTAGTTATGTCTTAAATAAAAATAAAGCTTACCTTTTAGGGATAATACATACTGAAGTATTCATAGGTGATAAGATATGGTATCTGGGATTTGGTGTAAAACACTTGGGCTGGTGAGAGGGAAGGATGAAACATGGTAGGCATAAAGTTGATTGAGGCAGTATAATGAGGATATTGGGTCATGGTACTTATTTGTAAATCTCTCCTGCTATAAAACATCTGGTTCAAATTTTCCAAAATAATACTCTAAAAGTGCCAGTACCCATGTATCCCTTCTCTTACTAGTCTAAGAAAAACAAGTGAAGAAAAAGGCTACCTTTTCACATATTTGGAATGCCTATTGTGCAACATGGGATGACCTAATTTATTATGTAGTTATATAGCATAGTTTTTGTGTAAAAGATTTTATATTGAAAAGTTGATAAGCTGATACAGAGCATGAGACAGAAGATTGGCTATCTTATGGATGGTTTTGGTTTTGAAATAACTATAGTTAGGGATAAGTGACTCACTAAATTGATTAATGTGTTGGGGGGTGGGAGAGATATAGATGTGGTCAAGGACATTGTTGTCATTCTTCCAAACCATCTGGGGTTAAGACTTTATTTGACTGGTTTATGCTTCTCTACCAAGTCATGGTAAAATGCATTGTGTCTGAATTGGAGATAATATTGATATTGACTTTATAAAATTGACTTTTTTGTATAGGTATCAGTATTATCTGCAGCTGAAGAAAGATATCTTGGAAGGAAACATTCCTTGTACATTAGAACAAGCAATTCAGCTAGCAGGCTTAGCTGTTCAAGGTAAATAAGGGCAATCCATAATGTAATAGTTCTATCAGATTTAAAATGTGATTTATAACAAAGACAGCAAGGGATTCTTAAAGTAACTGACTTTCTATATACATCTTTAGTAGTGTTTTTATATTAATGATACATTACTGTTATCTAAAGGGCTTCCTTTTGGGAAAAAATGATTTTGGATTACCTCAATGAAATGAGACTTCCATAGAGCAAACAGTCCAATAAAGAGAAATATGTATATATGTATGTATTACACACACAGTCACATGCCACCTCATGATGTCCTGGTCAAACTGCACATGCTGTGGTGATCCTGTAAAATTATAATGCCGTAGTTTTTTCTTCTTAAAATTTATTTTATAACCAGCAATAAGCACAGCATCATACTGTATTTTACTGTACCTTTTTTATATTTAGATATACAAAACTTACCATTGTGTTACAGTTGCCTATAGTGTTCAGTATAGTAACATGCTCTATAGGTTTGTAGCCTAGGAGCAAAACTTTATATAGTCTAAGTGTGTAGTAGACTGTATCATCTGGGTTTGTATAAGTACAGTCTATGATCATACAATGACGTAATCACCCAACACATTTCTCAGAATGTATCCCCATTAAGTAATCCATGACTGTGTGTGTATGTGTATTTACAGCATTTAATATGCTTTGTATTCATCTAGTTCAGACACTTGATCTGCTAATAGCTGATATTTCAGGAAGAAAGATCTGCCAATCAGTGAGGTTGATGAGGTTTTATTCACTTATACATTAAGTACACTTCATTTGGTTTTTTAGTTGTCCTGGATTATAGAGTATTGTCATTCATAACAAATGAAAATTTTGCATCTCACAAACATTTTTGAATTTGTTTTTTTCATTTTTTATATGCTTAATGTACATATATTTACATGTATGTATATACTTTGGGAAAATTACTGATGAAGCATTATTTGAAATGGTAACTGGCATTTAACCTGGGGAATTGAAATTTAATTAGAAGAATCATTAATAAAATTCCTTCCAATATTAATAGGCATGGAGACATGTATGTTATTTCTAGACAAACAAATGCCTAGTATACATTGAAGCCACAATCCTTTTCAAGGTACTTTGAATTTTCTTAAGTGTTTGGTTTTAAGAGTTACTTTTTCATAAGCATTTTGCCTATCAATTTTTTTTAACAATTAAAAATTTCAAAACAAATACATCTTGCTGTAACATATTCAAATGATCTAATTCCATTCCCCATAGGTAATCACTACTATTAACAGTTTAGTTTCTTCCTGACATTTTTCTGTACATGGCAAGCATACATGATTATAGACTAGGTTTTGTTTGTTTTTAAACTATAAAAATGAGAGCATATCATATTAATATATAGTTTATAACTTGTTTTTGACTTAATTCATAGGCTTTTTTCCAAGTCAAGACACATGAATCTACCTAATTAATATTTTTTAAAGGTACTTTAAAATACACTTTTTATAGCTGTAAGACAAGTTTGACTTATTATAAGCACACCATCTATATACTGCATATTGAATTTTTTGTACATGTTTTGCAATAGAAATTAAATATAATTGACATGTGAATATTTGTCATTTTGTATAGCTGATTTTGGTGACTTTGATCAGTATGAATCCCAAGACTTTCTTCAGAAATTTGCTTTGTTTCCTGTGGTAAGACCTCTTTTAACATTGAGCCTTTTTACAAACTATTCATTCCCATACCCTTAATAATCCTTGAAATGAAATCCATATGATAGTCTTATTAGTCAGGAATGTCATTTAAAAAAACCCAGTTCCCTTTTGTAAACGTCTCAAGTGTGATTGCTTTCCCTGTTGTAGTCTTCTTGGTCCTTGTGAACCCATGGACACTGAAGGGTCTGTAGTCACTGTGATGTGCCCAGAGAAATTGGTTTTGTACTTGGATGTGAGTCTAAGAGAGGGATTCATTTTCAGCTTCTGAGGAACCATGCAGAGGTTTTGCTTTTTAACTGAAGGCTTGAAACCTCACAAAGTTACGTTGAAATGTATTTGACTTATCATCAGCGATTTAAAAAGTAGATGACAAAAAGGCACCGCCTTCCACATTTAAGTCACTGATGGAAGTGACACAAAAACTGTATCGGAACAACTAAGGGAGGTGATGTGCTCTTTTTCTGAGGGTCTGCACAGCCAGCCAGAGAATGTACCTGATACTGTTATTTTGCTGGGCTCAGAACTGGCTGCCTGCTGTCACCAGCCTGAAATAACTCAGCTGAAACTTTCTCTGGGATGAACTGAGAAGGCAAAGTTTTTGGCTCTTGAGCAGAAGCCACTTAATTCCTTAGATCACGATTATATATGTAAGCAAAGCTCCCACATGTTAGTAATAGTCATAATTTTGCCTGATAGTGACAAGAGTCAGAAACAGGAGCAATGATACCTCCTAAGAAATTTGGGTGAATTATTCTATATTTCTGTGTGTTTTCTTCAGGGGTGGTTACAAGATGAAAAAGTATTGGAAGAAGCAACCCAAAAAGTGGCCTTACTACATCAGAAATACAGGTAACATTAAGAAATAAGACTTGGGAATAGTATAAACTAATGCCTGAGTTTTAAGTATTCAGTTAAATATTTAATTTACATAATCATTATTTAATTGCACAATTAAATTTGGAACTTTACTGCTGCTGCTATTACAAGTAGCCAATGTTTACATAGCACTCACTGTGTGCCAAGTGCTGTTGTAAGTAAGCGCTTACCTGTATTAACTCATTTATTATCCGTGTTTTACCAATGAGGAAAGTGAGAAAGTTGAAACCAGCCAGTCATTGACGGGTGCCAATTCTTCACCCCATGTGTTAGAGGTTTTTGTGGGAACCTAATCCTGCACAGGGTAATGTAAGATTAGGGAGATTTTTCTTTTACAGATCAGCGAGTACAGTTCTTTCCTCCTGTGTGCTTTCGCACGGTGAGTTTCCGTCATCCGGGCAGCTGTGCTGAGAGCTCTGCTGCTAATTGGCCTGACCTGTGCTTCCGCATACCTTTGTGTGCTGGTAGACGTGGACTTTTTTCAATGATGAATCTCTGTGTTGCCTATATTTACAGCAGTCCCCAACCTTTTTGGCACCAGGGACTGTTTTCAAGGAAGACAAGTTTTCCATGGACGAGGGATGGGGGGATGGTTTGGGGATGATTCAAGTGCATTACATTTATTGTACGCTTTACTTCTATTATTAGTACATTGTAGTATATGAAATAATTATACAACTCGCCATGGGTTGGGGACCCCTGGCCTATAAGAAAAATCCTTTCCTTGAGAATGCTAGGTCTTATTATAAACCAACTACCACACAGTTCCAGGTACAGATGCTCCTCAACTTATGATGGGGTTATGTCCTGATAAACCCATCATAAGATGAAATATTGTCAGTTGAAAATGCATTCAATACATCTACCAAACATATTAAATATCATAACGTACCTTAGCCTACCTTAAACATGCTCAGAACATTTAATTAAATTAGCCTATAGTTGGGCAAAATCATCTAATACAGAGCCTATTTAATAATAAAGCTTTCAATATCTCATTTAATTTATTGAATGCTGAAAGCGGAAAAAGAGTGGTGTGGGTTGTATAGGTACTTGAAGTATGTTTTCTACTGAATATGTGTTGCTTTCGCACTTTTGTAAATTTGAAAATTCATAAGTTGAACTGTTGTTGAGGAGTGTCTACTTTATATATCATTAAATTCTTATAATTACTCTTTAAGGTAAACACTATTATTTCCAACTTATAGATGGGGAAACCAAGCTAAAAAAGACTTCAGTGTCCCTACATGTGGTAGAGGAGGGATTTGAAAGCAGGTCTGTCTGATTATAATCCATTATTTATCCCCTTTCAAGTAAAATAGCATTTTGCCTCTAGTCTGTCTCCACTCAAATCCACATAATCACTCACACAAGATTAGTCTCCCTAAAATATCACTTTCCTCTTCTCTTTTGCCCCCTCCTTGCCGAATGCTCCTGGGTGTTTTCATGCTCTCTAGTAGCCTGAGTCCCCTCCCCTGGGATTAAAGGCCTCCTGCAGATTGGTTAAATCTTGCCTTCCCAGCTTTACCTTCTGTGTCCAAATGAACCTTTTTTTTCTGTAGCCTAATTGATCCTTCAGGCACACATTGCCCTGTTTTTTGTAACTTTCATTCATTCATTCATGGATTTCCTTAAAAGGTAGTCTGGTACTCTGCCTCTGTATGAGATAAAAAGATAAATAGAATAATTCCCTGCCTTCCAAGAGTTCATTCCTAGCCTTGCAATCTAAGGGCTTGGTAGGACAGCCCACTGTAATAGTAATTATAATACATATAATAAGATTATGAGTGTAGGGGGAGAGGTATGGACACAATGTGTTGGGACTGCACAGAGCAGGGGCATTGGCAAATCCAGAAGGTGGTAAAGAGGAAGTGATGCATAGGCTGTCCTGAGGGATGTTAGGGACCGGCCAAGTCCACTGGTGGGTGACAGGTATACCTGGAAGAGGGATTAGCATGTGCAAAGGCCCTGAGGTGTGGGAGAACATGGTGTATTCACACAGATGCAGAGTTTGGGATGGCTATAGCATGGGATGCCTTGGGGAATTGGGGAGCAGCAGCAGATGAGGCTGGAGAGCCACATCTCCACGCAGTTGATCATTGCTTTCCACCCGCACTGCCTTCCTACCCATCCTGACAGTGGCCCGTTTACCTGACTGGGATTTCCATCTAGCTGCCTCATGGCCTTAATTCCTGCCTGCATTTGGCATTTAGCACACGATTCTCAGTAATGCTTGATACTTTGGATAGCAAGGAATTACTTGGTGGTTTAGAAAAAAATCTTACCTTTCACTTGAAGATTTTTTTAGGGGGTGGTTTTATCCTCCTCTCTCCCCCTCACCTGCCTAAAGTACAAACGGCAGGATCTTTTATAACTCAACATCAGCGTCTCGCACAGTGCTTTGCATGTAGTCGGTTTTCAGTAAATGTCGATGGATTAATATAACTGATTACAGATGCTTTGAAACTTGAAATGTTTATAATGTCTTATGCCAACTTGATATGTAGTTTTTAAGAAAAGCCTTATTTTAAACCATTTTTAGTTTTGTGAACAATCTCACTAACATCTGTTGGGTTGCAGAGGACTCGCAGCGCCTGATGCTGAAATGCTGTACATGCAGGAGATAGAGAGAATGGATGGCTATGGAGAGGAGAGCTACCCTGCCAAGGTAAGCGTGGCCGACGGCTGGGGCTCTCTAAAGTAGGCTCAGCAATTTGAGAGAACAGCGGGGAAGCCCAAGGATGCCCTGATGTGCAAAAGTCTGGACACCTAAAGGCTGAGGTCCTTGTAACTAAAATTTATAGTAAAACACATTCTCATTTTTGCAGTTCGTCTTTTAAATGGTCTCAAAATAGAGTTCTTGAAGAGGTCTGAACTCTTTCAGTGTCCACACATATTTACAAGATAATACATTTATATCATTCAGACTGTTTTCGTTCTGAGTAGTTGCTCTGTAGGTCTTCTGAACATTTTATATCTGGGAAACAAGTTTAAGGAACTAGATGTAGTTGTAGTTCTTATGCATTTGTTCCTAAGTGTTTCTTTTTCTGCTTTCTCCTTTTAGGATAGCCAGGGAAGCGACATATCCATTGGAGCATGTCTTGAGGGTATCTTTGTGAAACACAAGAATGGAAGGCCGCCTGTGATATTTAGGTATTTTTCTTACCTCTTACTCTGTACTTTCTGTGGCTCCTGTTGGCCACATAGTTTTTAGTGCCTAACAGTAGTTAAATTGCTCATAAGTCTATCCCAGGGTCTCAATAAAAAAAGGAAATATTCCCTTCCTAGGATAAAACACCACCTAAGTGCAGCAGTTCTTTTTCATAAGCCACTTTCTTCAAAGCCAAATGTGTAAAAAATAGTGTTTATGATGATGGCCTATTTATAAAACGTTTAAAAATATGTGACCATTTTCTTGCCATTAGGAGGCCATTCTTTGTTTTGATGTAAAGTTTTCATTTGAGCTCTGATTTCAAGAGCTATTTCTTATGAAAAATCTAAACCTGTTTTCTGATTCTAGTTATGTACCAAAATTCCTAAAATACTAATATCTAAGCAAATTTCAACTATTTTTTGTAATGTTGATTTTTTTCCCCCTCATATTAAAAAGTGATACTACTCATTTGTGGAAATCTTAGAATGTGTATGGTAAGAAAAACAGAAAGGTTGTATAGTGATGTGCTAATAGTGGCTGACTCTCAACAATGAAATTACAGGTGATTTAAATTTCCCTTTTAGTATTCTGTGTTCCAATTTATATCTTAAAGATAGTAAATTGGACCATGTCGTTCAATCTCTGCCTTTTAATTCTTTAAAAGCTATAATCTAGAAAATCCAAAGTGTCATTTCATAGAAATATTTGGAGTTTTACTCTGAGATTCTATCTACCCAATTCTCTCTTCTCTTAATGAAAGATTAAAAGTTTACATTGTTGTTTTGTGAAGTAGTAAAACATATTCTGTCATTTCTATGTTTTGATTCTTTCATACCTACCATTTATTGAGTGCTTACCATGAGCCAGATACTATGCTGAATGCTTTCTGTGTATTTTTTCATGTAATCTTCATAACAACTCCCAGCGGCAGGTATTACCACCACTTTGCACATGGGATAATTGAGGATTATAAAAGTTAAGTGATTTGTCCAAGGTTACCCAATTATTAACTAGCATAATCAGGACAAGAACTTAGATTCTCCACTTTAAGCCTGGGCTTTTAACCACTGTATTAAACAGCTTCTTTTATTCCTTCTATTCTCTACTTCATGTGCCATGCCTCCCCCACCACCCCCTGCCCCAACTCAAGCTTCCTAAACCATCCGCACTACCATTTCTTGTTGAGAACTAGTTTTTTCCTGTTAAGAGCTTTTTCTCTAAGCTAAGATCTCCTCCTTCACATCCTTTGCTTTACTGCCTTTTGGGTCCTGAGTTCTCCACGGTGATTATGACCCCAGTGTACACGGTTTGGGCAGCAGAACCCCACTCCTAGACCACACTGTCCTGAGCTGGGTGGCTCCGCTTTGGCGATTGCTCTCTTGTCCCCAAGCCACTCATATTAAGTCTTCCCAGCATGTCCAGTTGCGGGGCAGGGAGAGGAAAATGGATCTGGGCTGCACCTGAAGGGCAGAACTATGATGGTGCCCAAAGGGTCACAGGGAAACTTGGGACATCTTCCTGGCGCCCTTCGTCACTGGATAGGAATGTTACAAATTGCCTTATTTAATATGATGCAAACGATCCTATAGGTCTAACAAATATTGAATCACTACTAACTTAATTTTATTTTAATAACTTTTAAATTTAATATAATATGGAAGGGTAAAATTTTTTCTTCCATTTTTCTTTTTATAAAATTATAGTTATGTAATAAAAGTGAATATTAATATATTAAAAACTAAATATAAAATTAGTATTAACATAAGATAGGATTTTGACTTGTAGTGAACACTCCCAAAATAGTTTACTCCTTGAGTTCCTAGCATTTGAGTGTTGTCTTCACCCTGAAGCTTTTCAGAACATTCCTCCCCACTTTTGTGCCTTACTTTTCTTAAGTAACGTAATATTACTTATTTGCTGTTCTCTCTTATACCCCCACCCTCCAAACTGTGCCCCTTTGAGGGAAGCACTGTGCTTTACTGATCTTATTGTCCTTAGGACCTAATGCAAGTTCTGGGATAATATAGTGGGTACCCCTCATTTTGTTGAAGGAATAGATGAGGCATTGGCAACCAGCTAAGGATAGGGCTCTTTGATCATCAAGTGAATCTAGCAATTGAGGATAATGCATTTTACATCTTTTAAATACCCCTTTTTCCTCATTTAATATACATGCATTTACTTTTTGCAACTAGTTGGCTGTCACTTCAAATAGAAGACACATGCTAGCTGATTAAAACCAGTTTTCTTTCAAAAATGATCGAGAAATATTAACTTAGGCATCAATCTTTTTTTTTTTTTTTTTTTTTTTTGAGACAGAGTCTCACTCTGTTGCTGGGCTAGAGTGCCGTGGCGTCAGCCTAGCTCACAGCAACCTCAAACTCCTGGGCTCAAGCCATCCTTCTGCCTCAGCCTCCCGAGTAGCTGGGACTACAGGCATGTGCCACCATGCCCGGCTAATTTTTTATATATATTTTTAGTTGTCCAGCTGATTTCTTTCTGTTTTTAGTAGGGACGGGGTCTTGCTCTTGCTCAGGCTGGTCTCGAACTCCTGAGCTCAAACAATTCATCTGCCTCAGCCTCCCAGAGTGCTAGGATTATAGGCGTGAGCCACTGTGCCCGGCCTAGGCATCAGTCTTAAGGAGAAACCATGTGTTCTGTCTCCTAGAATACATGTGAGTACTCTCATGTTGCCATTCTCTGTTTGCTTTTCTTTAGGTGGCATGATATTGCTAACATGTCCCACAACAAGTCCTTTTTTGCATTAGAACTAGCAAATAAAGAGGAGACCATCCAGTTTCAAACTGTGAGTCTACATTAGTGATCTATCTTCACGGAATGTTTTTCCTAAAAGTTAACAAGTTGGCATTTTGGTGTGCATGTGTGTTTGGGAGGGGATGGCATTAAAAGTATAATATTTCATGATTTTATAAAAAATAAAGTTTTTTGATAGAACACTTTGTAAAATGGCACTCGGCAAAAAGGAGTTGCCCAGTGAATATTGTTGCATGAATGAATCTTTGGATAAATACTATCTGATCATGATGACCTTTAAATTAAACTTAAGAGATTAACTAGGGGAGAAAGTAAACACTAATATCTTAATTCTATTGATAAATGAATTGCTCTGCAGAAATATTATTTAACAGTTATTAGCTTTTCTCTTACCAAAGGCAATATTGAGTTACTGAGTCAAATGGTTTTTTAGAAATGTCTTTGAGTATATTTCTTAAGAATAAAATTTGATATTTTTGTAATTTTTAAATTTCTAAGTCATTTGAAACTGTTTAATATCAGAATCACTTTGTTAGAACAGATTGTCTTTAAATCCTACTTGTGGCATTCATATGATAGGCATAGTGTTAGAAAATCAAAGAATTGCAGTGTGCTGAAAGTGTCCATGTTATAATGTATCACCAAGTCATATCTTGTCCTCAGACAAACTCTGAGTTAAAAGTACCAAGTTGTAAGTGTGCTTTCATACTACTTTCTGCCTATTTTGTTTGCTAGGAAGATATGGAAACAGCAAAATATGTATGGAGACTCTGTGTTGCACGACACAAATTTTACAGACTAAACCAGTGTAACCTGTAAGTATATCCTGCTCATGGAAATTGCAGAAATAGAAAATATTGAATTTAGACATTTTAATCTTGAGTTTCATTGTAACTAGAAAGGCAAATTTTATCAAGTGATCTTTTTTGAACACTTTCATAGTAATCTTTTCACTTTTGTTGCAAGTTAAAATAACATTTCTTACTTTTCTTATTTTAGCTTTGAACCAACTTGTAATAGCTATGAATATGCCTCTAAGATTTCTTTCCACTGGTTACTAGAACCATTCTAATTCTGGAAAGTTGAAAAGAGAATAATATCTTTTATTTTTTTTAAATCAATGCCCTGGTCAGCATTTTAAGTAATTAAAGATTATTCAACTTTTCAAGCCATTTGAAGAATTTATGCCCTTCTTTCCTAATGTACATTCTTATTAGCCCACACTGGTTTCCCACTGTCTGCTACATCGTTCCCATCAGCGTTCAAGCACGCTCTGATCTTTCACATGTGAAACACTGTTATTCCACATCCCCCTCTAGCCTCAGCACTGTGTCTCTGCTTTCTTTTATAGCAGATTTTGTCAAAAAAGTTGTATATACTTGTTTCTTTCCTTCCTTCCACCCTGTTGCCCCTAAACCACCACACCAGTGACACTGCTTGCTGTCACCAGGTGTACTTCATCCAGTGGTCGTGTCACGAGCTCCTTCACTCGGCCTCTCCGCAGCACTGAATCTGTGATTGCACCTTCCTTCCTGACCCCCTCCTGGGTTCCTCATTCTCGGCTATTACTTCTCAGTCACCTTTCCTGGGTTAGTCCTGAGACCTCTTCTCCAGCTACACTCCTAGGGGATTTTACCTTGCCTCAGGCTTATATGCTAGAAGTACATCAAATTTTATTTCTAGCCTTTTCTCCCTGAGCTCTCGACTCCCGCATGCTGCTGCCTACTTGGCATCTCCATTTGGGTACCCAAGAGGCCTCTCAAGTTTGGCATGTCTAACATAGGCCTCCTGATCACCTCCTCCTCTTCCTGCCCCCAAATCTGCTGCTTCCCTGCTCCTTCCCATGTCAACACGTGGCAGCACACCCACGGTTTCCCAGTTGCTCAGGCCCCAAACCCCGAAGTCACACTTAATTCCTGCTTCTCTTTCATACCACATCTGTTCATCAGCAAGCACTTCCAGCTCTGTCTTCAAAATATATCTGAAATCTTACCATTTTTGCCACCTTTTCTGCTAACAACTTGGTGCCAGCCACCATCACTCCTCATCTGGATTGTTGCAGTAGCCTTCTGACTCTCTCCCTGTTTCTGTGCCGCCCCTGCCTGTAGCTTATTTTCCATATGTCAGCCAGAATGATGTTGGTTTAACACGAGTCAGATCCTGTCACTCTTCTTAAAACCCTCCGCTGGCATTCCATCTTACTTACAAAAAAGGTATGAGGGCTGTATGTGATACGGTCCTTGCCTGGTTCTAAACTTGTTTCCTTTACCCTCCTTGTTCACTCTGTTCCAGCCACACTGGAATCCTCGTTGATGTATGAACATGTTGCACCCTCAGGGATGCGCTCCAGTTAGTCTTCTGGGTGGATAAGCAAAAGATGTAGCACTGTTCTTAAAATTGTAGGTCAGGACCAAATCGGAGCATGCTCCTCTCCCCCCGCCCTTCCTGGCTACGGGATTAAGTGCAGGCTCCTTAGGTCTCCTCTGGGCTTATCTGCTGTAGCCCTGTGACTCTGGATTCTGGCTCCAAGAACCCCTCATTCCTTGTTGTCCTAATGCCTCTCCAGCCCAGGCCTTTGCCAGAATGCCCTTCCTTCGTTCTCTACTTTGGCAGACTGTTAGTCATTCCTCAAGATCTAGTTTGAAATGCAGCCACCCTGGACATCAGCAAGCATTTCTTTTGCTTAGTCCTTAATACTACCCTGAAAGGTCTGGTTTATTCCTACTTTTACAATAATGATTCTAATAATTCACAATAATAATTTAGTAAATACTTGCTCTGTATCAAGCATTATACTGAGAGCTTTTTATCTTCTTTAGTCCTAACAGTGACCCTGTTTGGCACAATTATTACTGCCCCGTTATTGATGAAAGTATGGAGGTGTAGAGAAGTGAAATGTCTTGTCCCTGCCATGCCACTAATGAGAGGGAGCAGCAAATGGGAACCTGTGCTAGAGTGTTGCAGTGTTTGTGTCTGCTGGGTAAATGTGGGTTTGTCCATCTCTTTTGTCTGATGGAGTCCTGTGAGGGCAGGGCCTCCTCTCACTCATCTCCACGGCCTGTGTGTGGCCAAGGCTTAGTGAACAGAAGCCTGAGTGAGACAGTGGTGGGAGTCACAGGAGAAAAGCCCTTTTGACGCTTGCCTGATTGCCTTTTATTACGGATCCCAAATTGGGGGTAGGGGGACATTTTGTCCTTTAGCACCAGGAAGGAGAAAGGCTGTGGACGTGCTTTCTGTTGTGCAGGATTAACAGTGCAAAAAGAATAGGCATTGTCCATGCGGACAGAGAACCATCCAGTGATTAGCACTTAGGCTTCATCCCCTCTCCTCTGTGTGTCCCCCCACCCCCAGTGTTTTTATCTGAGTCCCCACTGGTGGTCTGGTGTTGGGGCTTTGGTAAGCACTGACTGACAGGAAGGCGTTTTCCCCGTGGCGTTAGGAAGCCCTGTCTGCTCATTGCCCATGGGCGTGTGAATATGAAAGAGTTCCCCCTGGTGGTCAGACTCGGTATAGCTACTAGCCCAGGGTAGTGCATTTGGGGCTCCCAGAGGCTTGGCCTGGTTACCCAACCGCGTGTGACGTTATTTCTATGCAGAAGTGAATTCTAAGATTCAAGCAATAGATATGTCATCTATTGGAACACAGTGTTTTCATTTGAAAGCCTTACATAAATTTAAGAGAATTAATAATATTGAGCTATCATTATGTCAGTTCATTCCTTTTCTGGAAAATAGTGAAGAATCAGTCATTTTGAATAAATCGTAAGATGTAATCCTTTTCCAAATGGCATCCATATTGGTTGGTGTTAGTGCTTTTTTTAAAAAGCATTTTTTGGGCAAATTACCACGTAGTAATAATTTTAAAATGTAGAGCGAAAAGCAACAAATGATTGTTTGCAGTAAATGATTTAGTCTTAGAAATCTAATTTTTGGGATATTGCTGTTTATTGGCAAGTGTGAATAAAACCAAATTAATGTCATCAGTTGCACGTATTACATCTGTATAAGGAACATCTGATTCTTTTAAAAAGGGAATAATTATGTTTAAAGGACTATTTTCCAAAATTTGTTTTTAATCTCTGTATATCCAGTAGATTCTCTATGAACTATTCTTATGTAATTATTGATGATTCATTCTGTGGGAAGCCAATCTATTTCATGGTGAGCATTTGTTTTCCATGTAAGGTAAATGAAGCTTTTAATATTAGCTTTTCCAATTTTGATGGGTAATAAAACTGAAAATAACTATAATTTTTATGGCCATCTCTTTTAAGGTTCTCAGTGTAGACTGCTTAGTCACATTCAGTATTATGATTCTGAAGTTTTGGTAGACTTGTTCTCATGGTCCAGATGGATAAACTCAAGTGTGATGGGCATTTAACAAAACTGCAGCTGGGCTGGCACTGGGCAGTGGGTTCTGGATGTCTAGTTCAGGCTGGGGTGACTGACTGGTGGCCCAGGAACTGGATTCTACTTGCACAGAAAGGAGGACTTTGCTCCCAGAGTGTCCCTTTCACCCCCAGTCCTGGTCTATAACCTAATAGCATTTGGGATGGCCTTATGTGATTCATCTAACCTTGACCCAGATAACTGTACTTTAGTATTTGTACAATGGCATGATCCAATAGTCTCGCTCCCACCCACCCAACGAGGCAGTTAAGGTAACAGAATATCTTTTTATGTCACCCAAGCCTTAAAAATGTTAGGTAGATAACAATCTCTTTGGTTTAATTTGTAAAATGGGGATAATGGGACCTTTACTGAACATTCCTGTAGGGTTGGATTAGCAATTATAAATGAGATAATAATGTCAATGTCAAAAAGCTTCTTCTAACCTCCTCTCTCCCACCGAGGCCTCAGAAATGATCATGCTGTAATCAACCTCCCTGATTTACATGAGAAGAAGACTGGGAGAGAGGGGCCTTGGTAAAGGGCCTTTCCTCTCCTCTGTCTGTAGGGGAGGGCAGGATGGTGTCCTCCAACCTGCAAAGCCATGTGATAGAGGGCTTAGGAGACTGTCCAGAGGGTAAACTTGGATCTCAGTCAGCGGCAGGCTGCTCTCCAAGTACAGTGAGAGGGTCGGTGAGTGTTCCTGTGGGTTAGGGCTCTCGGTGAACATCGGAGCCGGTGTCCACCTGGCTTCTGGAGACTTCTATGATCCAGGAGACTGACTGGAGTAGACCCTGCCTGGCAAGGGAGAGGGATGGCCCCATCTTCTAAGCCTACGGCAGGGCTTGAAGAGACTGTGGGAATCCTGGAAGAAGACGGAGCAGCCCCTGTCCCATCCAGTCCTCTGGGCCCCCAGAGGTGTGGCGAGGACCCAGCGGTTCCTACGGACCCGTGTGGACCAGCAGGGCAGTAACAGGGTTGAACTGAGGAGCAGCCACAGGCCAAACAGTGGGATCTCTGGGCGTGGGGACGTGGACCTCTGGTAGGGCTGAAGAGAGGCAGCTTCCTTTCCCGAGTGGGTTCTCATGTGGATGAAGGTCAGTATTACCCTAGAAAACCGCACGCCATGGAGCTAGAGTGAAGCGCAGCACCAGTTACCCGAGATGATCTCTGCCAGCTCTGTTCCTCTCCCTGCCCGCAGCACCAGGGAGCTACAGGCATCTCAGAGCTAGAGCAGCGACCTTCAGCCTGAACGTGCAGCTCTGGCCTACCCTAGTCCCGGGAGGGAGAAGGGCTTTTTTTCTTCCTTACCCTTACTAAGCTCAAGAGGCAAGTCATTGAGACAAACACTCGCTGGGTATTTCCACCATCCAATGCGTTTTTGATCATTAAAATCTTACTCTCCTTCACCAGCTATAAATATATATATATAAATATATATATGGAAATGAGCTTGACCCTAAATGCTTAGAAAAGAACATCAACTTCAGTCCTCACTCACTGTGTCATTCATTTGCTCAATAAACATTTGAGGGCTTCCTTGTGTGCTGGGCACCAGTGATACCATGGCATGTCCTCTTGCCTCCAAAGTAGTTCACAGATTAGTTGGGACTGGGGAAGGGGTCAGATAAATCGCTGTTAGAGGCCTGTGCTTAGGAATCTGACAGACCTGGCTGGTTCAAATGCCGGTTCTGCTACTTGTTTGCCATGTGACCAGTAGTGATTTACTTAATCTAAGTTTCAGTTTCCTTATCTGTGAAATCAGGATAATAACTGGACCTCCCTTATAGGGTTGGTGTTCAGATTCCATGAGATAATCATGTACAGTTTCAATAAGTAATATAATTGATTGCACTTGGGCTGGCACATATTTTTTTTTTTTTAAGAGATGGGAGTCTCACTGTGTTGCCCAGGCTGGAGTGCAATGGCTATTCACAGGCCCCTTCGTAGTGCACTACAGCCTTGAACTCCTGGGCTCAAGCGGTCTTCCTGCCTCAGCCTCCCAGGTAGCTGAACTACAAACATGGGCCACCGTGCCTGGCTCAGCCTTTTTTCTTGCCTTCTTCAGTGGACACATTCCAGTGATTTCTTCTCAGAATTCTTTAGCTGTCTCATTTTTAGTAGCACCCATCAACATAGTAACTGCCCCACAAGTTTGGAAACAGCCAACAGATAAGTCATTTTCTCTTGTAAGCCAAGTTGAGAATAGCTCATCTCAGAGTAAACTGCATTTATAACAACAATGCCAAGAAGAAAGAGGAGGTTTAGAATATTGGAACTGATGGCAAGTCAGCCTAGGTTAAAACAGGTAGTGGCTGGATGACTCACTAGTGTAGTTTGTTTTGTGTTTAGCAGAACCGGCTGCAGCAGTGGGCAGTGTTCGCCTCCACGCTGGCTGCTGCCGGCAGTGGTGCCAAGATAACTGTTGTGTGTGGGAGTTGCCGCCTATGCTCCGGAGCTCTGCGTCCTTGGATTTTGTGTTTAACACACTTCAGTTTTATTTCTGCCTCAGACTGGGAAACTATGGATGTTTTTGGAATTTGTTGACAGAGGATGCTATAAGCAACCCTTTCTCCCCATTTCTGAATTTATGATACTTTAAAAGTTCAGTCGGTCTAGACAGTGAGTCTCTGATAGACTGAACGTAAAGGCCAGGGCCCAGTTTGTCTGCACCCAGCTCTGGCAATGGAGAATAACCAGGGACAGTGAATTTCAAGGCTACAAACATAGTGTCCTCAAATTCCGGACACCAGTTTTAAGAAATACATGAATGTGCAGTTAAGGAGTATTAGAAAAAAAACAAACCCCACAACAAAACAAAAAGCCCAGAGCCACCATGCAGACTTATTTCTCCAAAATAAATACAGGAAGAATGGAACATCCTTTGGAAAAGAGATATTTATTTTTCAACAACCTGATGATAATGAAAGGAAATTATTTTAAAAAGTGAACTAGTAAAAGCAGTTGTAGTCACCTGATGTTCAGTTCCTAATACGTACTAGTTTTTTTAATCTCAAGTCATGTAACAAAAAGCTAATATCCAGGGTTTGAATATAAGATACCACTTATCGGAGTGCTAAGAATAATGTTAATTTATGAGACAGGAACTTGATATAATGGTAAATTTGCTGATTAAATTGATTGAATGTTGACTTTGTGATGATGGATTTTTCTAGTAGTTAGTCCTTAGAACACTATAACCAAAGATCACAAAATATTTTTGTATCAGTTATTAACTGCATTATATAAGCTCACGAGCCAGGGCTTAAGAAAAAGTGCTTTGACAACATTATATGTCATCAGTGAAGCCAAGAATCCAATGTGTTTAGGTTCTTAGATCTTATTTGCAATTAAAAGTGACCACACAGAAGGACAACAACAAAAAATCCTGCCTCTATTTAACAACAATAGTTACACGTGGGCTCTGCTGATTCTTGTTTGTTCCTTTCTTACCTAATTGTTTCTTCAAAGATGGAACTTGCTGCATGAATAGTTTAAAATCTCAAATTATCAGATAAATGTCAGCACTGCTTAATACTCTTTGCCTTTTAAAAAATATATTTAAAACTGATCGGACAGAAATTTCTTGCAGAGAAAGGCAATGGGTTTGCCACAGGCCCATTGAACCAAAATTTCTACTTTTTGCTTTGCGTAACTTAGTTCCTTAGAGGAAATGTAGATTCTTCAGTCACCGAAATTATAAATTTATCTCTTGATTGTGTTTGTAGTCTTGGTTAACAGACTTCTAATTAATGGCAGTTCATACTGCTTCCGGCTCGTGGCTGGCAGTTGGTGGTCACTCCCAGGACTGTCAGTGGACAGGCTCGGGGCTCACCCAGTGCACAGGAGAGATGCATCTGCACCGGATCCTGCTTCCGCTGGTGTGAGAGTGCGGGTTGTCGCCTTGTGTCTTTCCCCTCTGCCTGTGGCCACTGTAGAGGTTGATCTGGATGGCAGGAAACAGGGAGCCCGAGACCACGGCACGGGTTGAGGGACTGGGGAAGCAGGAAACGGCCGAGGCCCCATGGTGGACAGAGAATCTCCTTTTTCTCTAATTTATGACTGGTTAGTTTATCTTTTTTGTCTAAGAAGATTTATCTTTTTACCTTCCTGTATCTTCTTTTGGTAGAAGTAGGAAGTGTGCGTCTGTGTGTACATGCTCTTCTCAAAGACTTATTCTTTTACAGGCAAACTCAGACGGTCCCAGTGAACCCCATCAGAAGGAGGTCTTCTTCAAGGATGTCTCTGGTAAGAAAAAAGGAAGATATATGTATATTTTTAAGTGATGTCATTCTTCTCAATAAGATATGCTTTTAGTAGTGTTAATTTTGAGTTTGAACCATAAACGTGTGCTGACACTTGATCATTTGTAACCAAAGAAATGGTTTTTCCATAGGTCCAACTTAGCATTTGTATTATTATATGTAATTTTGAGTCCAACCTAATATTAAAAACTTGGTAGGCCAAGTGTAATTGTAAGCTGATGTATATTTAAAATACTAGATGACTGTCTAAAAAGATTGTGCTACATGTAAGCTTCTTATATTCAAATGTTTATACAGGGAAATTTGTGTCTGTGCCTTCTTGCTCTTTTTGGGTGCAGATTTTCTTGTGCCGTCTAATGTCCTTGGTATCAGTGCACAGGGCTTGGCATTGCCATTTGGGGAAACATTGAAAATGATAGATATGGTAAGAGCTGCTGTATCTTCATGTTTATTTTCCATATGTAATATATTTAACTCCTTTAGAAGTTTTTTAAGGGAGGGAAAGAATCCAGCAGAGAATAACTTTATCTGTATTACGTAGGTAACGTGTTTTAACCCTGTGTCCGACTCTCCATTTCTTAGCCTAAACCTCAGCCCTACGGGATGCCTCCCCCTCCCCCGCTGCACTATAATGGACATTATACGGAGCCATATGCCTCTTCCCAAGGTACAGTACAGTTATGACTATGAATAAATCTATGAAGACAGAGGGATCTTGAAACCTGGATAGTTTTTGGTTCACCCAAGTTTTAAACCCCCAATTGTTGTCATGATTACAGCCATCCTGGACTCATAAAAGCAGCCATTATATTCAAGTTCTTGGATATTTGTAAAAAACATGCAGTATTGAATTTTGATGCTCAGATGATCCCAAATTTGGCCAATGGAAACTCAGTCGAGCTGGTTCCCATGTCCTTTTCACACTCCCCCATTAGCTATCAAGTGCTTCCTCACTTTCTGGTGAAAAATGTCGGTCTTGCTTTGTTTTTTTTCCCTACCAGAGACTTTATAAAAAATTGATTACTGCAGTTTTCACATGAGAAGTATAGAGAACTGTATTTATAACAGTGCCCCCAAAGCTGAAGCTTAGGCAGTCATTTAACTTTACTCTCTATTCTCTGTATAAGACTATACTAAAAGCCAAGGAAGTTTACGCAGATGAGTAATTTACGTCTCTTATTCTTTTTTTTTTTTTTTAGAGATAGGTTCTCACTCTGTCATTCAGGTTGGAGTGTAGTGGCATGATCATAGCTCCCTATGACCTTGAACTCCTGGGCTCAAGTGATCCCCCGTCTCAGCCTCCAAACTAGCTAGGACTACATGGGTGTACCACCACCTCTGGCTAATTTTTAAAAAATTTTTGGCAAGATAGGGTCTTGCTATGTTGCCCAGGCTGGTGTTGAACTCCTGGCCTCAAGTGATCCTCCTGTCTTGGCTTCCCGTTGTGCTGGTATTACAGGCGTGAGCCACTGCGCTGGCCTCACATCTTAAGAAGCTTGGAACCTAATAATGGGGGATAAGACAAGTACACAAATTACTTGAATGCACAAAGAACATGATTGTTTTTCTGAGAGCGAGCATGCAATTACTGTGCTATGTGAGAGAAGAAAGACTCATAATGTTGGGGAGAGTGAGAAGAACTTTCTGGACCTCAAAAGACGAGTAGATTTCAGCAGGTAGAGAGGTGGACACTTGACTGGGATTGCTGCTCCTGGGTTTGGGGGATAGTGAATGCTGAGGCACAGAATGAAGAAGGGGGCGTTTGGGGAGTAGAGTGGTCCAGTTGCCCTCTCATGTAGAGAATAATGCATGAAGGACCCAGAAGGTGGGTTGTGACTGTATCGTTTGTGCCAGGCCTTATGCGTAAAGATGAGAATTTTCATGCAGTGAGGTAGGCAGTAGGGAGCAGTGCTTTGGGGTGTGGATTCTGAAAGCGTCCACCTCGGATGTTTTTGTATTTCTTCATTGTCCTCTCCCGCCTCTCCCGCCTGCCCCTTTCTGGTACTTGGAATTCCAGCCCTTCCCGCATCTGGGACGAGGCTTTCCTCTGCATTGTTAGTCTCTGCTGCTCATTCTCCTACCTCAGTCTGTGAACATCCCAAAATTTTTTTGTTCTCCACTCTTTAAACTATGGTTTGAATTATTTTTTTCTTTTCTTTCTTTCGTTTTCCTTTCTTTCTCCCTCTACCTCCCTTCCCCTCCCCCTCCCTGCCCCTCCCCCTTCCTTTTTTCATTTCTTTTTTTCTCTCTTTCTCTCTTTTCTTTTTTCTTTTCTTTTCTTTCTCTCTCTTTCTTTCTCTCTCTCTCTTTCTTTCTCTCTCTCTCTCTTTCTCTCTCTCTTTCTTTCTTTCAATAGGGTCTTGTTCTGTCGCCTGTGCATGAGTGCAGTGGCATCATCCTAGCTCACAGCAACTTCAAACTTCTGGGCTCAAGTGATCCTCCTGCCTCAGCCTCCCAAGTAGCTGGGACTACAGGCATGTGCCACCACACCTGGCTAATTTTTATTTTTTTGTAGAGATGGGGTCTTGGTATGTTGCTCAGGCTGGTCTTGAACTCCTGACCTTAAGCAGTCCTCCCACCTCAGCCTCCCAAAGTGCTTGGGCATTACAGGTAGAAACCACCGCACCTGGCCTCTTTTCTTTCTCACCCACTTCTTTTGCGAGGACCCTCTGTGTGCTGCTGCTTCTGGTTGGTCAGCCACTTGCCTTTGCTGTTCTGTTAACCCTCTCTGAGGTCCGCAGAACCCCCAGATTCTCCTCTCTGTCCAGTTCAAGGATTTGCTCCTTCTTGAAAATCTCTTTCCAATGTGCTTGGTTTTCCCTCCTCTTTCCTGCCAGTGTTATTTGCTGTGCCCTGAAGGTCTATGCTGTGCCCTCCTCCCTCCCTCTATGAGCTTGCACAGCTGTCTCATCCACATTTAAAATTTCAGCAAGCACGACTATCACATCTATATGGTCCACCCCATCCTCACTCCTGGGCTCCAGGCCCATGTTTCCAACTGTGTGATAGGTCGTGCTGACAGTTCCGGGAGCTTTTGCGTGTGAAGCCCTCAGTGGAGCACCTGGTTTATGGTAGCACTCTGTAAACAGTACTGGAAATTCAAATATTAAATTTGAACTCTGCACTCCACTTGACAAGCCTGTCCCTTTTCCTATGTTCCTTACTTCATTTTTATGATGACATCACTATCCTGGTTAGATTCCATGCTGCATGTAATTTTCCTTTTGGTTTTTTGCCCTTGACATCTAGTCAGTTACGAATCGTATTACCTCTAACTTTATATGATATCTCTTCCATATCCCCTTCTCCCCATATTCCTGCTCCTGATCCAGTCCTCCGAATTTAGTCCCTTTCTCTTTCTTCCTTGCTTCCTTCCTTCCTCTTCCTTTTCATTTTCTTTCTTTCTTGCCTCTCACCAGCTGTTGCATGTCATGAGCCAGTATCTTCAGTGCCCGCTCTCCCTGGTTCATCTAGCCACGGCTGCCAGGCCAGTCTCCCTGGTGTACAGGATCGTTCCTTTGCCTAGTGTTCAAGACTCTGCACGGTATTCCCTGAGCCTACTCTCCAGTCTTACTTCCCACTGCTGTCTTGCTCCTCGCTAGCTACCCAGCACTCTAGCCAACCTGAGCTTGGCCTCTGGGCATGGTCCCGGCTTTGCCCTTGCTGCCCTGTTAGCCAGACGTCCTTATCCCTCACACCCTCCTGTCCACGTGCTGCCATCCAGACAGGATAGGCCAGGTTATGTTGTGCTGAGGAACCATTCCAAACTCTCAGTGGGTTAAAACAGCAAAGGTTACTCCCAGCCCAGGTCACCTGTCCGTTGTGCACCGGCAGGAGGGCTCTGCTGCACGTCAGCCCGCCTCAGGGACTTGGGCTGGGGGAGCCTCTTCTGTCCGGAATGTTGCAGGGTGAGGAGAGCATAGAAACTGGCTCTTAACCCTCCGCTGACTTTCCCTTTACTGATACTAGTTGCTTTGCTATGCCTGACATCGGGGGTGAGGAGGGGTAGAGACATCTGCTGTGGAAGCTGGACGTGCCTACCCCCCAGGGCCCCTTGAATGCCGTATCTTCTCTGGGGTTGTTCTTGAGCCTCTCTTCCCTGTCCCCATCAACCCAGCCTAAACTGCAACTGATCCTTCCCTCCTCTGGACTCCTATAACCCTTATCTCTTCTCTTTGCTTGAATTATGGTGATTTTGTGCATATCTTTCCCCTTTACTTGCCTATATTCCAGTTATCTTTTCCCCGCTTCTATTCTTAGTCTTTTCCAAGTATGGCTCACAAAAGACTGGGTGGTTTGTGGCGAGCAGAGAGGAGCCTGGAGGCAGGGAGACCAGCTAGGTGAGTGTGTGCTAGTCCAGACAAGCTGGAGTAGGGGCCTGAGGGCAGTGAGAAAAAAGAGATTCCAGAGACTGAGAGATAGCCGAGTCTTCCATAGATGGGGAAAGTACAGTGACAGGGAAGCATTATGTGTCAGCAGGGAGAATAGAGGGCAGTTTCTTCGCAGCTGTGTGTGCCACCCGAACGAAGTGCCCCCACTAGACTGTGGGATATTACTTTGATAATCAATTGTCACTTAAACCATCATAGAGCTTTTGAAGCAAAAAAGAATGCTTTTCAAGGGAAACTGTTCTCTGAAGGACTTGACTGCTGAGTTTCTTTGATGTGTTAGAAATCACCCTCACTAATAAGAGCATGAGCTACAGATTGGCTGGAAGAAACGTGGCCTCCCTTCCAGCCCCGGACAGGTTACACGCGTGCAGCCATTGTAAGATTAGATTAAACTCCTGATTCTGTTAGTCATGGCCGCAGAGCATGGGGGCCCGGGCAGGGGGAAGCTGCAGCTGTCTTAGCATGGTTCCTCTCGACTTCCGGACCCCTGTTGGGGTGTGAAGCTACTGGTGACACTGTTGGACCAGAGCAGTTTAGATCCTGCTGCACCATTACCCTTTTATAGCCAAAGTTCTTATGCTCATTCTGGAAGAACCTGTATCAACAATCTAAAATTCCAGTTGCGAAATTGTTTACAGATGACTGGTGCTTGACCTAGCTCAGCATCAGCAAGGCCACATCCCTCCCCAGGCAGAGAAAGCAGTCAGCAGCTCAGTGCCTTGAATAGTGTAATATCTGCCTGCAGTTCCCAGAAGTCTGTTTTGTGTCTCTAGTGAAACACTTTTTTAACTTCCAGAAGAAGATAACATTTTGTGACACAATTATACTTTTGACATTGGACTTGGATTTGGCCAATCTTTGTTGGATGTTGGATCCTACATGGCACCCTTTCAGTAGGCAGAGCCATCCCCGTCCCATAGATGAGGAAGCTGAGGCTCCCAGGGTCACTCTGTGTGGCCAAAGCCAGGTCATTTTAGCATGGATTTTTACAAGCTACGTTAAAAATGTCATCAAAATTCAGGGGCCCTATCTCAATATTTGGGTGGAGTAATTAATTAAAAGAATCTCATTTTAAACTTGTTTTTTCAGATAACCTCTTTGTGCCCAACCAGAATGGATACTATTGTCACTCTCAGACAAGTCTGGATAGAGCCCAGATTGACCTCAACGGTCGGATCCGTAATGGCAGCGTCTACAGTGCACACAGCACTAACTCCTTAAATAACCCGCAGTCCTACCTGCAGCCCTCGCCCATGTCCTCCAACCCCAGCATCACTGGAAGCGACATCATGAGACCCGACTATGTCCCGTCCCACCGGCACAGTGCCCTGATACCCCCGTCGTACCGCCCGACCCCAGATTATGAGACTGTGATGAAGCAGCTCAACCGGGGCATGGCGCACGCGGACAGGCAGAGCCACTCGCTGCGCAACCTCAGCATCGGCAGCTCCTACGCCTACAGCCGGCCGGACGCGCTGGTCTACAGCCAGCCCGAGATCCGCGAGCACGCGCCCTTCGCGGCGCCGCCGTCGGCGCCCTGCCCGTTCTCCCTGAATTACAGCTTCCGCAGCCAGTGCCCGTACCCCCACCCCGCCGAGAGGCGGCCCGTGGTGGGCGCGGTCAGCGTGCCCGAGCTGACCAACGTGCAGCTGCAGGCGCAGGACTACCCGGCTGCCAACATCATGAGGACCCAGGTGTACCGGCCGCCGCCGCCCTACCCGTACCCCAGGCCCGCCAACAGCACCCCGGACCTGTCGCGCCACCCGTACATCAGCAGCAGCAACCCCGACCTCGTCACCAGGCGCGTGCACCACTCGGTGCAGACGTTCCAGGAGGACAGCCTGCCGGTGGCCCACTCCCTGCAGGAGGTCAGCGAGCCCCTGACGGCCGCGCGGCGTGCGCAGCTGCACAAGAGGAACAGCATCGAGGTGGCCGGGCTGGTGCACTGGCTCGAGGGCCTGCGGCTCAAGGAGCGGACCCTGTCGGCGTCGGCGGCCGAGGTGGCCCCGCGCGCCGTCTCGGCTGGCTCCCAGCAGAGCGTGTTCACCGAGAGGACAAAGCAGGAAGAGCCCGAGGAGCAGGAAGGCTTGAGGTATGGCCACAAGAAGTCCCTCTCGGACGCCACCATGCTGATACACAGCAGCGAGGAGGAGGAGGAGGAGGAGGATTTCGAGGAGGAGAGCAAAGCGCCCGCCGCGGCCCGGTGGCCCGGAGGCTGCCCCCGGGACCCCGCGCCCCCAGCCGGGCCGCTGCAGATCCTGGAGCCCCAGCCACACGGCGCTGGGCCCGGGCCCGGGGTGCTGGACGCCCAGCGGCCCCGGAGGGACGGGCTGCTGACGCCCTCCATGTCGGAGTCCGACCTCACCACGTCGGGGCGGTACCGCGCCCGGAGGGACTCTCCGAAGAAGAGGCCGGTGTCAGACCTCCTCTCCGGCAGGAAGAACGTCGTGGAAGGCCTCCCGCCACTGGGGGTAAGCGTGGTCCCGTGTGCCCAGGCCTCCGAGTAACCTGCCTTCTCGGCATCAGCTTGTCTTTGACGGGTCACTTCTGATGCTTTCCAGCCTTTTATCTTGTTCTTTAACGTTTTTTTCTCCCCCCGCTCTCACGTTACTCTATTTTTGACTGTCTTTGAACACACTCAAGTTTATCTATGGGAATGATGGAGATCAATTAGAATCTTAGTGGTTTTGCTGGATGAAGTGAAAAGGTAAATGTAGGAGGCTTTGCGGAGTGGAATGGAAGGAGCGAATGACATGTTTTAGTAATGTGCTGTTCAGAAAAAGGAAGTTAAGACTTCATGACTTCAGCCAGAACTGCTTTGTTGGCTGCCCGTTACAAATACCCGGTGGTGATGCAGCACCCCGGGCAGCATTTTTCAGTTTGCCCAAGAGCTGTCCGTGAGAAGCACGCGGGGATGTGTTCTTAATTCTTTATGTAATTCTCAAGGTCAGAGTCTGTGTGGATACAGCTTGACTATCTTGGTGGTGACCTCTGAGGACTGGAAAGTGATTCTAGAGTTGGGAAGGGTGGTACTTTGTCAAGATAAAAACCCCCAGAGGTCCAGGTCTCTTTAAAAGAAAGATTTAAGTGAAGTGAGAATTCAAGGAAAGTCCCTTGTAGAAAATGCAGGTCTTTAATATTTGGCATAATATATAAGTATTCATTAAGTACTTCTTACCTGTTTGAAGCAAAATATAGAAAAGCATAATCACATCATTTCTAGCTGCTGTTCTCAGAGCATGTACCTTGTGCAGAGCACTTTCTGTGCTTTACTGCATCCTATTTTTATGATAAGCCCATCATTATGACCATTTTACTCAGAAGAAAGAGACTTAGATATTAAGTAATTTTTCCAAGGTCGCACAACTAGTGAGTGGCTGATCTGAAATTTTAAACCCATATTTATCTCTGCAACCTGTTCTTTTCTCTTCTACACTGTTCTACATTGAAGTAGAATGCATCTAATATTTTATCAGCTAATAATTGCTTGTTGAGACCTTGCTATTCTGTCTTTCACTGAAACTTTTTAACTGAATTCCCAACTTTTGACTAATGTCCTATGGCTTTGTCCTGAAGTGGGTCCACTCAGTCATTTTGTTGCATTGCTGAGGCTTTTGGCTCCTTGTGGCCCACACCCTCTCCCCGTGCCCTGCACTCGAGCCAAGCCAAAGTAACTAGGGTATCCATTCTGTCTCCCAGTGGCTCCCAGTGTTCCTGGCCACTAGGGCTGTCCTCCCCCATCTCTGCTGGACTGCACACGCACACTCGAAGGCCCATCGCAAGTGTGTTTCTGGCCTAGTGTCTGAAATCCTATAAGATACTGCAAACATTCTGATAAGTAGGGAAAAACTCACATAGTATATTACAGTGCTTATGAAAGAGGTTAACAGACATAGATGAAAACTACTTACTAAAGTGCCATGGATTTAAATGTGCTTCCTTTTAATCAGCTTTAGGTTTGAATTTTAAGTTCAATTTTTCCTGGGGGTACAATTTTACTTACACGAACAGTAAAGGCTAGTTCCCCAGGTGCATCCAGATTGAGCGTATAGTAGGGACAAGGCGTGGGTGGATTTTCCACAGTAACTCTACCTGACTCCCTGTGCTGGCCGGGCAGGGCTATTTTAAAATTAACACTCTTCCTGCTGCATTAAGAACTGTGCATTGTTTTTTTATGTGTGACCCAGGTAGTTTCCCCATATGATATCTGTTTTGTGTATAGCCCAGTATTCAAGATTATTTTATCCCCATGTTTTTAATAGGGACTGATAGATTTAGCTAAATCTGAGGACTTTGATCAATTTGGTTCTCTTGAAATACAAATTTTCTCTCTCATTGACTTTTAAGGCCTATAATATTAAAAAATAACGTGATTAGGTTATGCTTTGGGTCCCCTTCCTTTTGCATAAGGGATTCTGCTTACTCAAAGAATATGTATGGCAGCTGCGCTCAAGGGGAAGGAGTACAGGTCCTAAGAGTTAGAAACTCTAGGTCTGGGTCCAGACCCTGCTGTTTTTAGTTCTCTGCTCAGTGGGCAGGACCCTTCATGCATCAGAAACTCAGCTTCTATGCCTGAAACACAGGGACGGGCATCCCTGCTCTGCCTCCTGGGTGACGTTAAGTCCTACATGAGGTGAGGCATGAAAAAAATGCCTTCTGAATTATATGATTCCACATAACTGATTTCATTGTTTTGACACTGATTACCTTATAAAAAGAGGCAGCCATGTGACCTAAGGCAAGCTATTTAATCTCTCTGTGACTCAGTTTTCACATTTGTAAATGAGATGACCCCAGAGAGTTGTTGGGGGAATAAAACGCAGTCCTGGCACATTGCAAGTGCTCAGTCAATATTAACTTACTACTGTGAGGTTGCATCAGACATTTAACTTACTGACTTTCTAAGAGTTGAAGAGGCCAACCCCCTACCTATATAAATCCTCTGACCCTTTCGTAGTAACATGGGTTGTCATTATCTTGTTTGATTGTTAACAACAAATATACTAATGTGAGTTAAGGTTATAGAGGTTTAGTATTATATTAAAAACAGTGAAATAAATTGCAGACAAGAAGGAACATTTTAGACTTCTCCACCTATCTCCACCTCCAGGGACTTGATCGTTATCTTAAAGGCAGACTGGTTTGGGTGCTCTTATATCTACATAAAGACTTTCTTCTAGTACCTTTTAGTCTTGTGCAGTGATTCTCACATAACAAATTACTGTGCAGGTTATACATTTAAAACCATGTACTTGTACTCTAAGAACTAATTAATAGTTATTTGAAGCTAGTTTTGACAATATGCAACTTTCTTCAAATACTGGCTTTTGCACTGAACTTAGAGACAATTAACTTTATTTTAGCATATCAGTGTGGGCATTTTGAGTCATTTTCAGGCAGAGAAGTGTTAGATCTAGCTTATTCTAGCTGGCAAGAGGTGACTGTTAAATTTTTAGGAATCTTGTGAGCCAGTTGATGTCACATTGGCAGTTTGAATTTGGCTGTGATGGGTGTATTTACTCTATGGAAATTGGCAACTTCTGATCAGAACTTTTTCCCTCTGGAGCCAGTTGTTAAACATTACCAGCACATCACTGTTTTCTACACGTTAGACTTAATGAAATTTTAGCCTAAATAGGAACCTTTTAGTCTGTGTGTCAGTGTGTGAGTGTGTCTGCCTCTCTTTCTGTGTAGATGAAGCTCAGGGGGAAAGGTGACTTGCTGAAGGAAGTCAGAGGCTGGATTTTAACCCACGACTCTATCCATTCCTAGTCTAGTTTGTATTACCTGGGAAGCTCCTGCTCAAATGTGAATTATTAACATAAAATTTAAAAATTAGGCTAGTTAACTTTTCGAGTTAGGTGCTGATCATATTCTGTCATTATAATAGCAATTTTATAGCACTTTCCCCCTCACCACAATACCTTTTCCCTTTGCTCTTGTTCCATTATCTTGATCTTGGGGTTTCATGGCCTTTTCTAGGATGGTAGAGTTGGAAGAAAGCTGATTTCATTTATGAGACAGAACAGAGAAAACCATTTTTTTCCCATATTGGGGCTACTCATTATTATGGCTTTCAAGGAAGTGTAGCATATCCAAGGAGATTTAGCATTCTTTTTAAAATTAAAGTAAATGAAATACTTTATTTTTTTTTAGAGATGCAGTCTCCCTGTCTCCCAGGGCTGGAGTACAGTGGCATGATCATAGTTCACTGTACCCTCAAATTCCTGGACTCAGGCAGATTTAGCATTGTTATGCTTATTTGCTTTAGAAAGGAAAATCATAAGCTTTAATAATAACCTGTTTTCAGGAGACAGCATTCTGTTGGTATACCTTATCCTCCTGGTGTCATGATGGGAGATTTTACCCCTGTTTTATTTTCCTGGTTTAAAATGTGGCTGTTCTGAGAGATGTAGGGATCCCCGACCCAGGTCACACAAGTCTGCAATAGAATGTAGAACAGAGTATGGGCAGGCCGTACACACAGGGAGCTATTGAAGAAAGCATTTAATTTTTTCAGAATGGTTTGAAGAATTTATATATTTTAAAAATTATAAAAGCTTTTACAGTCAAGTGATTGCATTTAAAACCATTTTTTTGTAGACTACAGCTGTTTGTGTGTGTGTGTGTATGTGTCTTGTTTTAAAAGGAATGCTGTCTGCCTGGGCCTCACCTTTCATTACAACAGAGCCTTGTAACCAATTGTGTTTCAAAACCCTATATCTGGAAGACTTATCAGGGCTTTGGCCTTGAAAGGAATGTCTTCCTCCTAATGTTTGCTAAGCAAATGATGTGTGAAGGAGTGTAATCTCTCTTGCAGTGGCAAAGGCACACACTCCCTGTGTCTGTTTCTGTCTTTAGTCTATTAATTTCTTGTCAAAGGGGTTGTATTTTTGTACATTTCATGTGTACATATAAATATTTTTATAGGGAATGAAAAAGACTCGAGTAGACGCAAAAAAAATTGGTCCTCTTAAGTTGGCTGCCCTAAATGGACTCTCCCTGTCTCGACTGCCTCTGCCTGATGAAGGGAAGGAAGTACCTGCCAGAGCGACGAATGACGAAAGGGTATGTGTGGGACACACGGGGCTGTGTGCAGGTGGCAGATACTACAAAAATACCTGCGTGAGATTTTGGTGAATTTTCTAACACGATGTAATAATCATAAATGGGTACGAAGGAATTTTATAATGTGAGCCTCAAAATTGGGGCAAGTGTATAGCTAATGTCCTAATTGATAATTTCAGGCTTGAATGTTGATTAATTTTTTGTTTCTTAATATTCTTCTTTACCTTATTAGTGTATTTAGGAAAGGAATAACTACTTTCATTCCAGACAGCAGTTACTAAATTTTTCAAAGGTTCGTTTGTAACTGAGATGTATTTTCTATAAGAGTTTATCAAAAGCACACAGGCATGAATTTGTTTTACCACTGGATCCTGGAGACAGGTTCCCATATTTCCTACCACTTTCAGTCTTTCATATGTCATAGACCATAAATTGAAGCATTTGTTCAAAGATGTTGGAACTGATTATCCTTCCTGTAGATTTACTGTTCTCTAGGAGAATTCTGTTTGTTGTAAGGTCACAAAATTGACCACAGATTTAGAGACGAATTGGACAAATTGCTTTAGGCCAATTTTTAACTTTAAATAAAATTTTGCAATATAGTTCTCACCAACAAAATTATGTCTTTGTTCTTTTAAATCGTATCGTTGTGGCTTGTTAGCATTTAACTTTGGTTTCACCTAGAATTTTCAATATTAGATAATGCTAGACTTGAAGCAGAAAACAAGATTTCAAATGTGCAATCAAAATACAGCCGTGACATGTGGCTATCCTCATATTATCCCACATATTCTCTTCTACAGTGTAAAATTCTGGAACAACGGTTAGAACAGGGAATGGTATTCACAGAATATGAAAGAATTCTTAAAAAACGGCTAGTTGACGGTGAGTGCTCAACAGCACGACTCCCTGAAAATGCAGAAAGAAATCGATTCCAAGATGTTCTTCCCTATGATGATGCTAGAGTGGAGTTGGTCCCAACTAAAGAAAACAATACTGGTTACATCAATGCATCGCACATTAAGGTAGGAGGAAAGTATAGAGTAATAAGCAGCACGTGCAGTTTTGATAAGTTACAAGAATGGTACGAATTGTATTCATGTCTGTTTACAATACATTTTAAAATTTGTTTTTATGTATTTTTTTATTTATTTATTTTTTTAATAAACACCCTAGTTTTGAACCATTGTGATAAACTGTATTTATCACACCTGGGAAATCCATACACCAGTGCTAAAGTGTTTATCTGACAGAGCCAGGGTCATGTCTACTCTTTCCATGTGGTAAAGCCCTCTGCCCCCAGCACTGTTACCAGGGCTCAGGGAGCACTTACTTGCCTGGCTTTAGAACTTTGTCCCTCTATGTCTGAAGACCCCTTTCTAGCTCTCAGGAGCCACTAAATTGTTAGTTTTGCCTTACCACATACCTAATATGCCTTCTTATGGGACAAAAATGTCTGGGCTTTTTTTGATGGTGTTCGCAAAGGTTTTTACTTATGAAGGTGCCATCTCTTCTGTTTGTATATTCCCTGTAATCATTTTTAAATATCATTTTGTTCTTTGAAGAAGCACTTTTTTCCTGGCAACAGTATAATGCCATTTAACTGGAGTAATATTTATGGTGAGAGATAAGGGGCTAGTTTCATTTTTCTGCATATGGATAGCCAGTTTTCCCAACACCATTAATTTAAGAGGCTGTCGTTTCCCCAATGTTTATTCTTGACATCTTAACTGAGGTCAGGTTAATGCCCATTAAAATGGACAAGTGATGGTTTACAACAGGTGGTTGAATAAAGCCAGATGTTCTCTCTTCTCCATCATTGTACCCCTTGTTCATGCTGCCTAGATGCAATTCTTCATTTCTGGGAAGGAGAAATCTCATAGTGAGTAAATGTCTGTGGACAGGTGTTTTTCTTCTTTTCTGCATTCTCTCTGTTGTACAAGCAATATTTGATAAGAGAACAGTCTGACACCTGAGGCTTTCTGAAGACCTGGCAGTCTGCCTATGAATGCCAATACTCCTTGATGGTTTTTGGGAATTTATGCATGTTCCCTTCTGTTTTTTAATATGGATATAATTTATTTAAAAGCCAAGCATTTCTTTGGAGTAACTCACCCAGTC